>NC_136503.1:60969754-61019754 GCF_053919585.1 Euprymna scolopes | reverse complement strand
GACAGAATTCCATTTGGAGGTAACTTGCCATTTTTAAGCCATCGTATCACACGTTCGAAGTCGGAAGAGAGAATCAGAAAGATCTTGATTATTGCCAGCCTTTAAAGGGTTGCTATAGCTGATTGTAGTATTTGCATAGATGTCATCGAAATATCTCAGCATGTGATTTGGGAGATCATAATGAGTATCGTTGGCAACATGAGGAATGTGCTAAAGTGATTGTGAAGAAAGAGCACCAGGTTTTTGAGTATTTGGTAAGAGTTTGCTTCCCATGAAAAACATCCTAACGTCAGAATCCATGACAAATACTACCAATGGGAGACCCAAGACGTAGTGCCTAGTATACATTAAGGTTTTATCCTGAAAGGATTTAGTTTTTCTCAAGTAGGCACGCAGTTTCACCCTTTGTCGCACTCTCTCTTACCTATATCTATATCTATCTATCTATCTATCTATCTATCTATCTATATATATATATATATATATATATATATACATGTATACACGTGTGTGTCCCCACGCAAACTCATATATATATATATATATATATGAGTGTGTGTAAGTATATATATATGTGTGTGTGTGTTTGTGTGTGTGTATGTGTCTATATATATGTTTGTGTCTGTATGCATATATACGTATACATATGTATGTATGTATGTTTGTATGTATGTAATATGGGTGTTTATATTAGATTCAGAACGACCGGAAAGGTGTTCAACCTCAGAAGATTCCAAGCCAAAACACTTGTTAGTGATGGACTTGTTAAGGAACTGTTGTATGCTGATGATGCTGACCTGGTAACACGCTCCCCAGTAGATATGCAACTAGTGATGGATCTCTTTACAAATGCTTGTACCTGCTTCGGACTGACAGTTAGCATTAAGAAAACTAAAGTCATGAACACTCCCGCTCCCGATGATCTGTATGTGGAACCTGATATACTCGTCTGTGGAAAGCGCCTTGAAGTCGTAAAAAATGTTGTCTACCTTGGGAGTGCCTTATCAAATGATGGCACTCTTAATGCGGAAATAAGACAGAGAATCAGCAAAGCATCTGATGCTTTTGGAAGGTTACTAGATAGAGTCTGGTCTGATGGTTATCTACTTCTGACAACTAAAATTTCAGTATATCAAGCATGTGTAGTACCATCCCTACTCTACGCATCTGAAACTTGAACCTTGTACCGGTCACATATAGAATTGCTCGAGAGGTTCCATCAGCATTGTCTTAGACACATTTTTGGTTTAAAGTGGTAGAGCTTTGTCCCTGATACATATGTCTTCAAAAAGGCCAAAACAACCAGTATTGCTACCATTGTTATTAAGAACCAGTTGCGTTGGGCGGGTTTGGCATTTCCTACATACTCTCTTAAGCTTTGCTCGGTCTATTTTGACTGCTTCAAAGTGTTCTGCACCCCTGTATATCGGTGTCCTCCACTGTTTGCGATCATACGGTTTGAAGACTATCGACTCCCAAAACAATTGTTCTATGGTGAGCTCTTTCTTGGGAAAAGACCCCAGCACAAGCCCAAAAACGTTTTCGTGATAGCATCAAGTAAAGTCTGGTGAGCTTTCATATTCCTGTTGACAGTTGGGAGTCACTAGCGTATGATCGTAAACAGTGGAGGACACTGACATACAGGGGTGCAGAACACACATATACCATTCACTGGACAAAGCGGGAGAGGGCAGAGCGGTAGCTCTAGATATATCTAGGGCTTTTGACAGGATATGGCATGAGGGTCTCCTCAGGAAGATTAGATCTTACGGTATCACTGGTAGAATACTTAACATAATTAAATCCTTCTTAGATAAGAGAAAAATCCAGGTTGTCCTCGACGGTCGTACATCTAAACAATATGATATAAATGCGGGAGTGTCCCAGGGATCTATCCTTGGACCTCTGCTGTTCCTGATATTCATAAATGACCTCCCCGACAAAATTGCCTCTGAGATGGGTACATATGCTGATGACACCACACTCTATAGCAGGCACAACAGGAAAACAAATGAACATATATCTAAAGTAATGGCAGAAACACTAGAGGATGACCTCCAATCAGTAGTGGAATGGGGACAAAAATGGATGGTCACGTTCAATGCCGCCAAGACAAAACTGGTGTCATTCAATAATTACAAGAAACCTTCTCTACCACCTATAGCAATGGCCAACGACTCTTTATCCGAGAGTACGTCTCTCAAGCTCCTTGGCCTAACGTTCACAGGAAATATGAGTTGGAACAATTACATCGAGGGCATTGCCAGGGCCGCTGCGAGGAAGGTGGGCTCTCTCTACCGTGCTAGAAAACTTCTAACACCCGAAAGTGTCCTGTACCTCTATAAGGCCACTATTCGCCCTTGTATGGAGTATTGTTGTCATATTTGGGCTGGTGCATCGGCTACTAGTCTCTCGCTCCTTGACAGGGTTCAAAAGAGAGTCGCAAATCTGATAGGCCCTAAACTGGCATTTAAGCTTCAGCCTCTGTCCCATCGTCGAAACGTTGCATCCCTCTGCCTGTTCTACAAGTATTATAATGGTGAATGCTCTGAGGGACTGCAAGCACTTGTGCCCCCACGACGTGAACACCCTCGACAGACCCGACAAGCTGCAAAATCCCACCCCCACACTGTAGAGATCCCTAGATGTAAAATATCTTTCTACTCCAGTAGTTTCTTCCCCAGAACTGCTAGACTTTGGAATTCCATTCCAGGTCACTGCTTCCCCAAGTCATGTACACTGCCGCTCCCAATGATCTGTATGTGGAACCTAATATCTTCGTCTGTCTGGTCTGACGGTGATCTGACTCTGACAACTAAAATTTCAGTAGTACCATTCCTACTCTACGCATCTGAAACTTGGACCTTGTACCGGTCACATATAGAATTGCTCGAGAGGTTCCATCAGCACTGCCTTATACACATTCTTGATTTAAAGTGGTATAGCTTTGTCCCTGATACATATGTCTTAAAAAAGGCCAAAACAACCAGTAATGCTACCATTGTTATTAAGAACCAGTTGCGTTGGGCGGGTCATCTCATCCGGTTTGAAGACTATCGTCTCCCAAAACAATTGTTCTATGTTGAGCTCTTTCTTGGAAAAAGACCCCAGCACAAGCCCAAAAAACGTTTTCGTGATAGCATCAAGGAGAGTCTGGGGAGCTTTCATATTCCTGTTGACAGTTGGGAGTCCCTAGCGTATGATCGCAAGCAGTGGAGGACACTGATATACAGGGGTGCAGAACACTATGAAGCAGCCAAAATAGACCAAGAGAAGCTTAAGCGAGCATGTAGAAAATGCCAAACCTTGCCGCCCAACCATGGAGATCTCTGTATCTGTTATGTGTGTGATCGGGCTCTGTTGTCGAAAGCAGGTTTTGTTAATCACATGAAAGCCCACGATAATACAGGTTCCGCTGCTGTTAGTTTCATACAAATCAGTGAACGTTTTCAGTGTCATGTCTGCTTGAGGGTGTGCAAGTCACTGGCAGGGGTAAAAAGTCATATTCGGGCACATGGATTTTAGTGACTGAGGGAGTGGCTCTCGTCTGACAAGACGTTGCAATCATCATTTATGCATGCATGTATGCATGGATTTCAATTTGTATCTAAAAACAATGTAGATATTTACCAATGACGCTCCTGCCGTAATTAAGAAGGTTATAGTAGCCGGTTTGATTGTTGTAGATTTTACAGCTTACTTTCGATGGGTCTATCTGCATTAAAGGGCAATGATACAGTAAAAATGTTTTTCTTTGTTGACTATATGCTTCCCATCAGTTGAGCCTGGGCCTTTAGACAAAATTTAGTCGTTGTAATCACAGATATATATCTAAGCAGCAGCTAAATAGCACAACACTTAGAAGCGTCGATTGTCGATCCTAACCTAAGCTAGTTGCTAGTCTATCCGCGATAAAGAGATGTGATACAGAGAAATAATCTGTCTGTGGATAGCTATAAACGGTATATATCTTAAATCGAGCAAGATGAGTGAAATTACTAACTTCCGCTGGCGTAGAAAACACGCCCATACGCGAGTGTGTACACAGACAATATATATACAATACATCCGTGTGTGTGTATGCACATATTAATGTATATGCTTGTTTATGCATATCTTTATTTATAGATATATTACAATAGAAAAATGCGAGCATGAAATGTAATATGGTTAAGCTTATACACGGAAAAGTAAAGCACTACTTGTTAAAACTAGAAAATAAAATAAAAAGATATTCTAGTGAAAAATATAATAAATTGCTTACTTAAAATATTTCAACATTAAGAATTGATTATATAATGTTAAATTGAAACAAAAAATAATGCTACAATATTTAACTTATAAATTTATTATATTTTTTATTGGGTGTCCCTCTAAAAAAAATCTGAAAAACTGAAATAGTACTTCCCCCCGATCTGGCTGTGTAATAGAAACTCTTAACATATGTTGAGTAAAACGAAAATGACGGCGCACTAATTTTCTGTAAAGTCAATGAAAATGTTATAAAGCCGTATTGGAAAATGATAGAAACACTTGGTTGTTCGTTTTACATATTGTTCCTGCAAAGACTTTCTATACTGTGGTAATTATACCGAAAAATGTGATATGCATAAGAAACATTTCGTTTCTGGTGTTGCCTGGGAAAGTAGGCAAAACGTAAAAGAGCATTTCCGCAAGGTAGGAAATTTGTGCCCTTATAGAATACAGAGTAGAACGATTGATTTGTCGATCTAGAGAAAACAACACTTCAGCAAATTAAAAAAAAAAAATTAATGAAAAAATCAATTATGTCAACTGATTTCTATTCAATGTAGTCGCCTTTAGACTAAACTTACACCTCGATACGAGTCCGGAGCTGGTAGCACATCCTTTCTACAGACACCAGCGGGAGCTGGGCGAATACTCTGCGGATCTCGGCGATCAGGCTGGCTTTGATGATGTCGAAGGTTATATTGGCGGTGTTCTCGACGTATGACCAGACGAACTAGTTCAGCGGGTTCAGGTTGGAGGAGGAGCATGCAGTGAGAGAAGGGTAGAAAGTCGTAGCAGTTTTTCTGAGGTCAGGCCTGGGAGTCTTTGGAGTTGTAAGGAACCAAGTCCTGCTGCCACAGCCAAGGACTTCCAGCGAACATTTCATTGCACCAGGGGATCACCACACTCTTCAGCACATCCAGGTATACTTTGTTATTGGCTTTCAAGCCGACTTTGAAGATGTGAGGAGGCATGATGTGGCTCTCACTTGAAACCACACCAAATACCATAACCGCGGCTGGAAAATTCGTTGTGGCACCTCAAGCATAAAAACGTCCGGATTTGTATTTTCAGGGTGTTGGCAATAGTCCTGTTATCATAACTTTGATCTTGCTCGTTGAACATTGTGTCACTTTCAAACATGACAGAAATCTCCGATCGTTCATGAGAGTTGTACACAACTGGTAATCTTGTAGAAGATTGCGACAAAATAAGTAAATCAGTTTTCATCAAACTTGAATGGAATTATATGGTCTTTTTTAAGGCGTCAATTTTATTGTTCCACCCCGTAAATATCGAGTGTTAATAGATTTTAGAACTGTACGTGCAACGGTATAGTTTTAAATTGGACAAAACATCTACTTTGGTTTTAAATCAAATAGAATTGATATTTGTTCGCTTTAATAATATGATTATCTTTTCCAATTATAATATCTATAAAAAGTAGTAAATTAAATTCAATTACAAGAGTAATTCTATTATAATGCATGTCCATGTCTTTATTAATATGTCAGCAATTTTCATATTCTGTAAATACTTGATTGAAATCAATTAATTTGTGATTGTTCGAAATGTGTAATGAAATTAGAAGTTTTTAAATATTTAATAAAACGTCAATTTACTTATTAAAACCTTAAAAATCTCATTCCTATTCAGTCTAAATCGTTGGCGTTCTCGATGTGCCTTATATAGAATTAACATTATTTGATAGGCCTGTCAAAAGTTTTAAGCTGACATACCAACAAACTAACAAACAACACGCACATACATCTTCCCTTTATATAAGGATATACTATTACAATATTTTTCGATTATTGTGGAACTCTTTTATCTAAAACTTGCTGATTTGTAACGAATAATCATTTTTAGCATTAAAATGGTTTTAAATAAAATATAAAGGAAGAATATTTAAGCTTCTCCTGGATTAGTAGGATGTTATTAAACTATTTTAATTTAATTGATATTAAAATTTCTTACTCGTGCTACTTGCATCTACACATAGTTTAAAATTAGAATCGAAAATGACCCATTCTACAGAATTAGAACGAGAATGTTGCTTCATGCACTGAACACATCTGAGGAACATCCATCATCGATCCTCCCATCGGAAGTGAGAACATATATTAAGCGACTGAAGTCAGACAAGAGAGGATGGTGTTACTGCAGAATTACTACAGAGTGGTGGGGAACCCACTGTTTAGATGTTTACAAAACTGTTTAATAAATATCTCTCAAGAGTAAACATTCCAGACAAATGTAATGCATCAGAGGTCATCTTTTATAAGAAAGGAAATGCTACAGATATTAAGAACTATAAGCCAATCACCCTTCTGCCAGTGATCTACAAGAAATTCTCTCAGGTCTTACTGAGACTATGCTAGGGACACTAGATAGTCATCAACCATGAGAAAAAAAGGTTTCAAAGTAGGTTAGTACATCATCGACCATGTCAACTGCAAGAGACAGCCAACGAATAAAATATCTCACTGTGCTTTGCATTTATAGATTACGGAAAGGCTTTCGACTCTATAGAGTTTGATTCACTGTTCCCTGCCTTTGAGAATGAAGGAGTTGACTATACATACATCATCTTGATGAAAAACCTGTATAGTAGGGGTTCCTCTACTCTAAACTCAATCGTGACAGCAACAAGATCAAGCTGGAGAAGGGAAAAAGACAAAGTGACAACATCTTGCCAAAACATCTTCACAGCCTGTCTCCAGGATGCGATAATCAGTCGGGTTAAGTGGGAGGGTAGAGGCGTCAACCTAGATGGCGAACATCTTTGCTGGTGATATAGCACTGATGGAACACCCTTCTCTGGAACTGACTGACATTAAGTACAAACCGATTGACCTAAACATTAATCTTTGGAAGACCAAATTGATGCTAAATCAGCACGCTGCCACGCCGAGAATAATTGTTGATGCAATGACCATTTAGAATGTTTTTGAATTGTATTAACAATTATACCTGTATGTATTAATGTGTATGATTGTAATAGCTAATAGATTTGAATTATGTATAGTTTTCATTTCGGATAAATTGTTTAGTTACGATAACTGATTAAAATGATCAATCGTTTTTTTTTGTAGCTTAGTTTAGTTTCGTATATATCAACATGTATAAAAGTTTATAATTTTGTTTATATTATTTTCATAAGTATGCATACATGAATTAGAATTAATAAATTTACTAATTATTAAATAGAACCTTTCTGTTAGAAGATTCATAAATTAATTAAAATTGTTAGTACGAATAACTAGGGTTCCTTTTTTGTAGCTTAGTTTAGTTTCGTACATACAAAAATATATGGGGGTTTATAATTTTGTTGATATTATTTTCATAAGTATATATACATAACTTAGAATTAATAAATTTACTAATTATTAAATATAACATTTTGGTAGAAGATTCATAGATTGTTAGTACGAATAGTGGGTTTTCCTTTTTTATAGCTTATTTTAGTTTCGTATATACAGGCATGTATATTAATGTATAATATATAATTTATATTTTGTTGGTATTATTTCTATAAGTATGTATACATAACGTTCAATTAATACATTTACTAATAATCAAATAGAACATTTTGGTAGAAGATTCATAAATTAATTAAATTGTAGTATTAATAGTTGTGTTTAATGACATGTTTGATTAAAATTCAATATGGCGTAATGGTAAAATATAAAAGTAACTGCAGCTTACCTTCCAATTTTCGGATTTTAACCATGTCAAATCACATTTTAATTTCTTTTGATGGATTGATTGTTGCTATTTCTCCTGATGAGTTTAGGACATACTGGATTCACTAATTGATATAATAATTAAGTGATTGATTTTGCGCTACGAAACAGATACTTTCAAGAATTGTATAAATCAACCGATTTTAAGGAATAAACTATAAGATTGTCAACATCATGAATTTTGGAATATCAATTTTTGTCATCTATTCTATATATTGCTCTGTAATCAAATTGAGCTTCTTATATAAGGATTGATATATAATAAGAAAAATATATTTCTACAGAAATATATATATATATATATATATATATATATATATTTGTGTGTGTGTTTGTATTTGTGCAAATATCCAAATATCAATCTAGATTATACTTTTTATATATCTGTGTTTCCGTGTGTGATTATATATATTTAAATTTCTTCAGTGCATAAGTATATGAAATGTGTTTTATAAATATAAATATATATACGCTTACTTTAATATATATATATATATATATATATATATATATATATATATAATCTAAGAAACGAAACGGATTTACGCAACTATACCATTTTCATCGATTTTACGATTATTACAGTAATAAAAAATGCATGGAACTAAAGGTCAAGCCTTGAATTGGCGGTACTTATTTAATTCATTTTATTTATTCATGCAATATTCAGCTTAAGTAGACGAAAATTCTGAATAAGGGTGTTTCTCCCAGACAGAATTATCTGAATTCGATTTGATATTGGAGTGGGAAAGACATGGCTATATAGGGATAACATAAGAGTTCATAGCAAAAGTAAAAAAAAAAAAAGAAAAAAAAAGAAATAAAAATGGAGAGAAATATTAAGAGGGAAATGAAAGCTACTGAGGCTTGACATATTAACCATATAAAATTATCTTACGAGATATTTAATGTTATACCTAAAGCGCATTTAAGTTGACTCATAAAACTTTTATTCTAAGTAGTGAATGGTCATGCTTCTAATATTTTTAATACTCTTGTTATTGAACACTATTCATTTCGAATGAACTAGATTATTAATGAACTAAATTCTTATTGTCGGCATTTATATCGCTAATATATTTCTAGTTAGAACTCTTTCTAGACATACATCGTGTATATAGGAAAGGGACCACGTGCAGGTTGACAACATCTATCAATCCTTCTGCGGAACGAATTATATTTGAGGAAGGGACACCCAGGTGTTTTATCCTTATCCGTAACCACTTAGCCGCTATCTCCATTATGATAACTACGAAACGCATTGTTCATACGTGAAAATTGAAATAATTATTATTCACTGAATATGTTATCCGTACTTCTGCGGTTCAAATCTGATTTTTCCGTGAGTCTTGCTCAGCAACGTTCGGTGGACGACTGAAACCGGCTCGGAAAATGCTTAGTGAGTTTATTCACTGAGAAACCGAGAGGCCAAAAGAGTCGCGAGCAGATGACACCAAATTGGAAGAAAAAAAAGAATAGAAAGGGTAGAGTTTCATTGCGCTTCAAGTAAAATAAAAATAGAACATAAAGGATAGAGTATTAGTGCGCTTGCAACAAGTCTTTATTTTTCAGACAAGGAAGGATGATAAACAATTCCAGGTTGGAAACAATCACAAAGTCTCTAGAAACGGGCCTCACGTTCTGCTTCCACCCCCCAAAAACACATAACCGACGGTCTCGGCTGAGGTTGCAGCAAAGGCAAGTAATATATTGGTCATGCTTTTTCCAACCTCCTTATCTCCACATACTAATTATCTTAAGATTTATATATTTGTGGGCCTACGAAAAGGCAAGGCACAACTTACGGTGAAGAGTCCGATATCAGGTCTAAATCCTCGGCAGATCGGAGGCCCAGGCAAAACAAAACAAATAATTTTTCATTATTTCAAAGGAAAAATAATTTTCATACAAAAAAATACAAAAGATAAAAATAAAATTGTTCTTTACAACAAAAATACTTGTTCGCTAATTCAACGAAATAAAAACTAACTCTTACTACAATGAACAGACAAAAACAAAACAGATGAAAATAAAACAAAATAATTAAAACAATAAATTTTATGTCCTTACTTATTTTTCTTCTTTTTTTTGTAATGACTTTCGTTTGCTCGGTATAATCCGGCAGTTTTTGTCGTCCGCCGACGTTGCCGAATGAAGCCCAATAAGAAACGGGATTTAAACTGCAGAAGTGACACATTATCAACTATATACTTGATCATCTACTTATGTACCTACAATTCACCGTGAGAAGATGTAACACAAGGCGGGAAGGTAGAAACCTTTCTTTTACTTGTTGCTGTCGTTGTTGAGATGTCACGTGAACATTGGCAATAATCTTAACTAAAAATGCTTCTGGTGTTCGAATTGGATTCTAACTTCACACATACTTATTTCTAGACATTGTCGGTAACCACTTAGCTAACTTTAGCTTTTAGACTCTGTCAAAAACTACTAGGAAAATGTATACATCGTCAAAAAATAGAAATAATGAATATATGGTAGAGATAATATTCCCAATCATCTATAGAGGTTATTATCGATTTATAATCTATTTGTCTACCTTTCTTCACGAGATCTAATATAAGACCGGGACTGGAGGACTGTTGTTATGATTGTTGTTGAACATATTTCATTCATTCATTTCTACTGTTGACATTCGTTTTTCCGATATTGTTCTTGTAAGATTTCTTTCTAAGTATGAATTAGATACTTACAAGAGAGACCACCATCCTTAAATTAATAGTTTTCTGAGGAACAAACTTAATTTTAACATTGAACATCCCGGCTTTTAGGCAATATCGGTTACCAATCAGGCACCGTCACCTACACATTGCCAGTGTATTAACGTATTCTGCTATAGTTCTTCAAATATTATTTAGTTCAGTGTGAACGATTAGAAAATTATATAAAAAATTTCAATTACGATTATAAATAAAAAAAACATTATCAAAAAGAGAATTAGCGTCTGAACACTAGGGAATAATAGCGACAACGAGTTTTCTCATATTTAATGTTATTCTCATAAACATTATCTGCATGTACCCTCAGGTGTGACATCTAAAGTTCAGGAATTTCTACGTATGAATTTTGAACAAAAAAAATATCCACAGAGCTAAACTGCTTCTTTTCCTGAAAGGGCTCTGTTCGAAATTTTAGTGTTTGAGTAGACGCATCTAAAAAAAATGGTCGGAGACTACATCGGCCGAACTTTTGCGAGAATAGCGTTAAAAAGGAAAACAATATTATGAATAATTAAAATAGTACTTTTATTATCAATTTACATGTTAAAAAAAATTATCTCATGTAATTATTACGATTATTTTTTACTTGTACTGGCAAAAAAAAATATATATATATATACATACTACAGGGTGAAACGATATATTTGTCGCTCCAAGGAAAACAAAACTACAGCTTTATTTAAAAAATATTATTGAAAAAATCAATTCAGGTAACTTGATTCTGTAGTAGGGTTGACATCTATTCAATTATAGCCGCCTGGAGCTTCCATAAGGGTCCGGAAGTGAGGGAATGCCTTTTCTACAAGAGCCGGCAGCGAGGGTTCCGCGAATACCTGGCCGATGACGGCGATAGGCTGACTTGGGTGTTATGGAAGATCATGTTGATGTTCTTGGCGTATGACCAAACGAAGTAGTCCAGCCGGTTCAGGCCGGGGGAGGAGAGGGCAATGAGAGAAGTGTACAAAGTCATAGGCTGGTTGTCTTTCGACTTGTGGACCGGTGCCGAGTCCTAATGCCACAGCCAGGGTCTGCCAGTGGCCAGCTAATTGCACCATGGGAACCACACTCTTCAGCACACACAGGTACACGTTGGTGTTGACTTCCATGCCGACTTCGAATATGTGAGGTGGAATAATGTAGTTCTAACTTGAAACCACACCAAATACCATAACCCTATCCGGAAACTTCGTTGAACTATGCCCTCAAGCTTTGGATTCTCCAGGTTTGCATTTTGGACGTGTTGGCAATGGTCCTTTTGGATCGATAGAAGGCATGAGATGTACAGCGGCACATTTCCGATTTCGCTCGTTGAACATTGTTCAATTTCCAACATGATAGAAAGCTCCTCTCGCTCTTGGGATTTGTAAACACTTGGCCAACAAGTAGATAGTCTGCATGAAAAAACATGAAAACCGGTTTTTATCAAGCGGAAACTGAATCACGTTTTTTTTTCTAAACAGTTTTATTGTTCCACTCTGTACTAATTTCCGGGATATAGATTAGACTGTAAGATAATGGACAAGATGTGAAAAGTTCAATATTTATTCTAGTAATATCAATTAGAAAATTTAAAATATGTTACGTTTTTGCCTGTCTACATTATAACTTTCGGATCAAGGGAAAGTGGAGGAACCAAGAAAAAAGAATTGCACACCCCCTTACATCTTGTTGTGACAACTAATAAAAAGGACAACTTCGGGTCCCATTCGACTTTTTTCGATTTATTTATTATGTAATTATTTACTTTCAAAATAATAAACATTTAATTAACAAATAATTATGTATCATGCTTATATAAAGCCGTCTTATATAAATTTAAACCTTTCCTGTATTTGCATATCTGCTTCCTTTTAAAAAAAATCATATCATTATAAGCAGGTATACATTTATGTTTTCATTATGTAAAAATAAAAAAAAATCTTTAGCGCAATAGAAAATGTTCGATTTTTTGGAGTTTGAAAGAGGGAATTCATGTTTTATATTTGATTCGATAAATGCCCACAGAGAAAAGAAGACGACGCGCAGAGAAAATAAGTTGAGGTAACAGGTCCATTGATTGGATGGCTGGCATTAAACTATCGATCCTCCCGTGTTCTACGGTTCAACATAAATCTATATATGCTACTGATCGAACTGAGTTTATCTGATCACGTAAATAGAAATTCGATAAGAAAAGAAAAGAGAAAAATAAACTGAAATACGTCCTGCATAATAGGACAGTGTAGACATATACTCATAAATTAAAATGCGTATAACCTCAATACATAATAGAAAATGATTCAGCAATATTGAATCTAAATTATTGTATATATATATATGTGTGTGTGTGTGTGTGTGTGTGTGTGTGTCGGTGGTTGTGTGTGTGTGTGTGTGTATGTGTGTGTATAGAGATATGTGTGTGTCATAGAGAATATTGAATAATCTTTCGGTAATATGTATGCCGGCGTCGGTTAATAAGGCACAAATGTATATTGACATCTTTGTATATGCACTAAGACAAATAGTATCTTTTTTCCAAGTTTTTTTAATGATTTTTACATGACGCTGATTAAACGTTTTTATGTGCACAACATTTTTCACTACGTACCGTGCTCCTAATGTAGCTGTGTTTATCAGAGCTGAGAGAAAGTTAATGAAATACTAAGGTCTTATGTATGACATAAAACGAAACTGGAATCTAAGGAAGATCTCTATCACTCCAGTAATTATAAGAACAACTGGACTCATGAGAAACAATTTCACAAATTATCTCGCAAATATACACGGTGAAACAAGTGCAAGAGAGATTTAAAAAGTTGCACTAAAAGGAAAGGTCAGAATCCTAAAAAGGATCTGACGGTTCGAATATCTGAGTTAGCGTGTGAATAGGATGCCCAATTTCCAGATTAAACAAACTAATAAGTAAATTAAAAAAGAAGAAAAGTAATGCAAGCTTAATTACATACGGGAGATAATTTGAATGCTTACTAAAGAGAACATGAATGCCCGTAACAGAGAAATTTAATCCTTACTGGAGAGAACTTAAATGCTTACCAAACACTTCCATCGAGCGTCTAACGTCTTTATGTACAAATTTTTGTCGTGACAACGTAGCATGCTGATACTTGTCCATACATGTAAATATGTATAAATAATCCAAACGGCATAATATTCGAAACCAAAATTAAATCGCCTCTGCATGCAGAAGCATACAGCTTATACAAGGATTTGTGCGCCTTTGTCTAAGTGACATTGCCTATAGTAAAAACACTGGGCTAAATATCAACCGGATTAAATGGATTCTTATCCTAGAATCCCGCAAGAGCAGGAGGCCAAATAAAAATATGATATAACGTAATTGGTTAATAATAGAAAGGAAAATTAAACTCATGACGTTTCAGAGATAGGAGAGAACTGTAATAGAATATTTGAACATCTATGCATCCCATATACACATGAAATGTGAGAACTTCGATAGGCGTAAAATGAAACAAGCAAAGTAGTTTCCAGATACTTTTAATGAAAAAGTGCAAATACAAATCGAATCAAAGGTCTCAGTAGGAGACTAAGTTGCATGAACATATAACGCATGTTTACTCTATCCATTCTCATACTGTCTTGAATGTGTCAATTGCACTACAGATATACGGCAAAATGTAGAAACCTTCTAAAGTCTCATCATTAGCTTTATTACTAGAGATTATGGCTATGACAATAGAATATTATTTTCATTATTTTGACTCTCGTGTCTATATCAGTTAATATCTGATATTTTGGACAGAGTGATGTGGTTCTCGATTGATTAACTGTGTCTTACTATATCGCATATATACTTGAGAGTCAAAACAATGGTGAGAATATTCTCTTGTCATAGCCCTACTAGTGATAAACGATCTTATCACATCACTATCATAGATATGTGAAAACTCACTTGAGTCCCATACCTATCCTTCACCATTGTAGATTGTTCGATCATGCTAACTGTTTCATTTAGAGTTATATAAAATATACCTTGAAAGCAAACGAAAAAAAGGTGGATGGACAATGCTTTAAATGGGCGAACAGAAACATCAACCTACTGAACATCTTAGCCCAATATCGTAGAGTTTTGAGGATTGGCGGACACTCAGTTTATGCGTATTCCTCAGCTAGCAGCGAAAATAATTAATATTAATAGTATTTGCCAGAAAGGTGTATTATTCTACTACGTTATCCCAAGGATATCGTTTGCTTACAATGTCGAAACACTTCTTCAAATTGGATTAACATTGTAATATTGCCCTACTGTATTGAGTAAAACTGCCTCCAATTCATGTATGTTAGAATTTAAGCGCTATTTACAGTATCCACACGTTTAAACTATTGATTGTTCGTAATCCTTTTTTCTGCGTTTAATAACAATTTTAATATACATGCAACTGAACATTTGGTGATTGATCCACGCATGAGAAATCGAAGATGTAAGAGAACACAATTCTGGTGTAAAACATCATTTATCAGATTTTTAATATACTTTTTCGAAATTTTTTTCACCCCAGCTCCAAGTCATGACTTCTAAAATACGCAACAAAAGAGGTACCACAGTTGCTTTTGTTTTATTAAACACCATTTTCTCTCCGTGTATCCTATCCGTAATACTGTCTATTAAATATAGGAAAATGTGTCTTATTCATATTTCCACGTCTTCGCAGACTAATATTCAAACTTTATACAGATGTGCATATCTGGTTACTGTCATTTGGCATGACTAGTTATTTTAGCTATTTTTATAAATTCTTTTTAATTGAATTGAACGCATTAGTAATTATTTTTCTGGAGTTATTTTACAACGATTGAACATACCTCATCCCTCAATATTATTGGTCTCGGACATCTTTCAGAAACTATACCTTTATCTTCTTAACTGCGTGTTCCGTAATATGATATATATATATATATATATATATATATATATATATATATATATATATATTATATATGCACACTAGTTATATATTGTTATTAACTAACCTCTATCCAAATATAATTAACGATCATTAAGAATTATAAAAATGAGCCGCTATCATTGTAATGTGCTAATGTTCGCTGTACTTAGTTTAATTTATTTTATCTGACGAGAGCCAAATCGTTTTGAAAACTCTGTGTGAAAATCACGATGTCTAAGATTTTGTGAAATTTTTTATTGAGCATAATTTAGTTAATATTTACGGATCTCAGGCCCTTTAGAGTATTCCAAGTTTATTTAAACAAATCGAAGTTCTAGTTAATTTCAGTAAATATTAAATAAGATTGGGAATAGTGTATAATATACCAGAAGTTTTCGTTCAAAACAAAGCAGTGATCAAGGTGTGATCGATCTTTTTAAGAAGATAATTTGTCTTTTAGAATTCAAATCTATATTTAGAGATATAAAAACAAAAACACATAAAATACAGGGTGTTCAAAAAGCTTTAGGCACATTTCAAGTCCGTTTATTTGTTTAACTATGGATGGTAGTAAGATGAAAGTGGTGCCATTTTAAAGCTAAATGCATTATTTTTTTGTGAAACTATTGATTTTTGAAATTCTTTTTCTGATCCAGTTATGGCGTTCACTCAACCAGAAAAAGCGTTTGTGTGCTTGAATTTGCAAAAACTGGACTATAAACACTTGTTCAACATGTCTTTCACAAAAAAAAGATCTCACACCTTGCGATTTATTTTTGTGGGTATTTGTGAAAGGACTGGTCTATGTGCCTCCCATTCCAAGAGACGTGGATGAGCTGAAGGCCCGAATAACAGAAGTTTTTTCAACCATTGACAATGCAATGCTGGGACGTGCTTGGCAAGATTTGGACTCTCGGCTTGACGTGTGTCATGTGACCAATGAAACATACATTGGACATGTTTGAATATTAATAAGGAAAATTTGAGATTACAAGCTTTCTGAATATACCAGATAAGTTTTTATATCCTTAATAGTTCTCAAGATATTCTATGTTAAGATATGCCCAACACTTTATGAACACCCCGTAATTAAAATAATAATCAATTTTCCTATTATGTACATTATTTAAACTGCTGGTACAATCTTAGATATTATGTAATCAACGCTTTGACACATGTAATATCCGACCTTACACATGGACGACCTGTTAGTCTGGGGAATCTTCGTATTGAACCCATTCCTATGGAAAAACAATTCTTATAAAATTATTGATTAAATTCAGGACGGTGGGTTGTTCTTCGCACTACAGAAATGGCCTGATAAAAGTCATAAGTGATTCGTAATTTGTAGTCTTACTATTATCCGTATTGAGAGTTACATATTAAACCTCCAGTGGACTCTTACATAGAAATTATTATACATAGACGTTGTATCTGCTGCGATATAGGTTCATCGATATATATGATGTGAGAATAAGATCAAAGGTGTGGACATTGGTTTAATAATTCAAATAATACCAGTTCTCAATCATCATCTTCAAATGTTTGTTCACTGTTTATATCTATATATTCTCACACCATATCTATTTCGTCGACAGTATATCTGTCTAGCCAATTAATAGTATTACGCTGTTTCCGTATTTGATTTTTACAACAAAAAAAAATCAAAAAATAAAAACAAAACATCCTAATTTGTTCTTGCCGATTCACGATGTCTGATTTTCCGGCAGATAAAAATAACATATGTTCAAAATAAAACAGCTGGGATAGAATTTAATAAAAAAGTATGTAAAACGATGGAATTATGATTTAATTTCAGAATTTATAAGCAGCTGATTTGTAATTTGAATATTCGTGTTCGTTAGGAAGACTGTTCTCATCTTTTCTCTTATATAATCCAGCTTTCGGCTGATGTAACCGCAGTTTTTTAGCAAGCGCAACTTATCGCTCTCACACATCTTTATGGTAAACTAACTAATCCATTTATTTTATCCATGGAAGTTACTCTTACTCCTTGTCGATTATATTCACATATACGTTAAACATTTAAAAAAAATTATCCTATGACGCTGTTGCGTTGAACATGAAACATTAACTAAAATTTACTTTATTTGTCTCCGGGTTAATATAGAACTATAGAATCCTTTCTGCCGAACGTGATACAACAATACAATGAGGTAGTGCTATTTGTCTTTAAAGTGGAAATATATCAAAATCTTCCACTAGAAATTTAAAGAGAGATCCCACATGAAAAGATATATTTTGAGAGACAATTGGACGTAATACTTTTGTAGACATGCACTGACTTGCATGTTTTGTTGGTACATATGTTTTACATATTTGTATTGGATAGGTGCTTGGCACAAGAATGAATATTGGACACAGGACTACATTCTGGAAGGCACTGACCACTCGAGAGATATTTTCTTTTTTTATAAATGTGACTCGTTGAATGGAAAATCATGGTGGAACATATATTCTTTGTAAAAATAATTTTCTTCGAGAAGCTCTAGATAAACCTTTTTTTAATAGAGATTGTGAAAGGAATCCCGGATAGGAAATAGAGGCGGTCACAACCCTTCTTCTAATGGTGGATAAAGAGTTCAAGTGGAAATTTCGACAGAGTGGGCGATTTTCCAGAGAACTGAGAGGCAGTTTGGTTAGTTTATCTCTCCACTAAGGTTAGATCTTTTGGGAAGTGATGGATTGTGATAATGGAACGTGTGCTTCGGACTGGTCAGTCAAAACACATTCTGCAAATGTCATTTATCTTTATAAAGGTGAGTACCAATTGTAATAGACATAAAACTAACCATAATTATTTGATTATAAACTCGGCTTGTGTTATATATTTTAGAAGGTGAATTTATTTTGCCGTAGTGCTGACTGACTCGCACAACACCTTTGAATCAACGCAGCAAGAAAAACGACCACGGGTAATCCGATGAATGCACAGAGCATGTTCATACTTATATATGTATTTTTCAGTTTCAATAAAGGCGGAACAATAGTAGCGTGGGATATGTTTTCGCGCCGAATATACATAGAATGGAAATATTTTTATACAGAGAAGTAATATGCATCAGGTGAGAGATAAAATTGTATAATTATCACGGATTCATCTAGTGAATACCAATTCAATGCAAATCGAAATTAATGAGCTATTTCCAAATGGCACCCTGAAAATGCAACCGTAATTCATTTCTAATATTAGCAAGATAATTTGAATTTCTCGTAAAAGCTCCGCTGATAATAAAAAAAATGCTAATAATAGTTTCCATTCCGTTTTTTGCGTGAAGCCATGTTTGATAACAGAAAACGAATGACGAACTTGTAATTGCTTAATACAAAAAAAATGTTGAATAAAATTAGATTAACAATAGAAAAACTACATATTTAATCTAAATAAATTCTGAACTCGTGTTTAATATTTTCGATTACGTGATGGAACTCTGTATTAACAGGGGAATGAAGTCAATTTTGCAGCACGAGTGTTAATTTAATAATCACGAATGTTGCATCGATTTGATTTAGTATTTTATATTAAACAGCATGGCGGAACTCGTGGAAATTTTATATTATAAAATATGTTTTTATTTTTTTATTTTATATATAGTTACTCAATTTACCTTTTAAAACATTGAACGTTTCAAAAATGTCCCTAGTAAATAAATGCTTAGTAAATGCAAGGGACATGCATAACCATATTATAAGCAATTAGCTGTACCCTTCCACGCGTTGCTGTGGCTCAATTTGCTGCAATGGAAAAATTTAATAAAAAGAGAAAATGCATGTTTCTTATATTGTTAGTACAGAAATCCACTCCAAAAGTGAAAAAAAATACGGTTCTCTTGAAGAATCTGACCCGAATCCTTAGGAGTTTCCATCAATCAAGGCTTGGGCTTGACTATCAGTTAATGGATTAAGCCGAACGTTGCTAAAATGTTGAAATGGTTAATCGATTTTTTTGTGGTTTTTGTAATCAAAAATGTTACTTTTCAATTAATATTTTGGTGAGGGGGAGGGTTACTATACACAGATTCGAAAAGTTGTCCCAAAACAAATAAATGTAAGAAAAGGTAAGGTGAGTCACGTTTCTACATAACTGGATGATTTGTTAGTGTTTTATTTAGTTTAAAATGTTTAATCAGCTGGGAAAAACACACAGTGTTTATAATGTATTTGAAAAATACAAATGGTCGTGGACTCTGTTGAATCTGTTAATTTTGGGAAAATAAATAAAAAAACTTAAAAACTATTCATAAAAGCGTAAGAAACTCACCGAATATATGTGACCGTGCTCCCAATATTAAGGACGGCTTTTTGAATAAAAACCGCAAATCTCCCCTGTTTAGAACGGCTTTAGGCATAAACACGCTCAATTTTACCATGTTGAAAGTGGCTTTCAGAATAAACACCCCTACCCTCCCCATGTTAAGAATGACTTTCAGAATAAACACCCTTACCTCCCCATGTAAAAAACAGCTTTTGGAATAAATACCCTTATCCTCCCCATGCTGAGAACGGCTTTCAGAATAAACCACGCCTACCCACCCATGTTAAAAATTGTGTAGGTGGAGCTGAAGTAAAAATATACTTGTTTTATTTTTACATAAATTGTAAGTTTAAATCACAACTCTAATGTGTACCACGGTTTTAATGAAGGGAAAGCATTCATATTTTCTTATAGAAAAAAACACACGGAAAAAAGAAAACGTTCAAGTATGTTTAAAGTACGTTTTGTGAAAAAAAAAAACGAAAAAAAGCAGAAATATTTTCTTACTTATGCAGTGTTGTGTACCACGGTTTTAATAAAGGGAAAAAATTCATAAAAACAACTCGGGAAACTGTGTAGTTTCAAGTTTTTTGTAATAAATTGTATCGAAAAAAAAAGAAAACATCTTTCTACGTTATTATTATGTGAGTGTAACAATTTGTGTTTTACGCTTCTAACGATTGTTAAAAAAGTTTATATTTATACGCACGTGTACTCAGAATCGTTAATGTTCATCATTTCGAAATGGTATAATTTTATCGTAAGGAACATCACATGTAAAAAATAGGGAATGTTTTCTATACTTATTGATAAAATAGATAAGGAACCATTGTAATTCGGAAGTTATCAACTCGTGGTGCAAAAGCGAAAAAAATGGCATAAATAACCCTTTGAATCGGTTAAATGCAATGGTGCAATTCATCGAGTCCATTACATTTTTTATACGAACCCAAACGGTGTTTCTTCGTATTGTCCTCTGTGAACTGATCCGCAACAGTGTTAAGTGGTGGCGAGCGAAGGAGGAATTTAATAGAGAGAAAAGGTCTTACAACTTCCATTGATTGTAACCGACTTTTTTCCGTGAACTCTCACCAGAAAAAAAATAGGGATTTACGATTATCGAAGAAGTGGAGATGTAATAGGCCTATAACGCACCTCAGGCACTGTGCGTCAGTTTGTGCACATTACATTTGTATGTAATGTCTGTATTTTTAATCCTATTAAGGTCAAAATCGGAGGGGAAAATTAGTTCATTTTATATATATAGAAGACAGAATAAAGAATAGATAGAATAGATAGAAGATAGAAGAAGAATAAAAATAAGAAAATAGAAATAGATAGATGAGGAGGAAGAAGACAGATAGAATAGAAATAATATAGAAAAGAAGGATATATAGATATAGAATAGAAGAAGAATAAATAGAAGATAGAAGAGATAGCGAAGATAATATTTATTGAAAATATATGGAAAAATAACTGTGTGTTATAAGTATGTGTAAGCATAATAAAGGATATAATTGTAATACCTCCCTATGAAGCTTCATATTTTTATTTTCACTTTTGTTGGCTCTAAACACGACTACTGTAACATAATACGTTGTTGTATTAGCGCTCATATATCAGGATAAAATCTGGGCAAGAATTGTGAGGTCATGATACTTGTTAACTTTACATTTGAATTCCTACAAGTTGACAATGATTTTGTAAACGAAAATACATACGACTGTTCAAGGTGCAGAAGTACTCAACTTTCCAGAAATATACGAAGTCATATGAAAGGCGTTCAGTTTAGTTACGACTTATATTGACCCAAATACATTTAGAAGATTTTATTGGTATAAAGAAAGCCCTTTATCTATGATATAATTTGTTACTTACTGGTTTAGTCTAGGATTCGTGTCAGCTCAATTATTAATCTTGAAATTGATGAGACATAATTCACATATTGTAAAAAGATTTAGAGAAGTATGCACAATAATTAACTGAATTACTAGAGTTATTAATAAAAAATATACACATCTTTTTACAAGAAAATGTCTACTTTTATAGCAATGTGCAATAAATAAAAGAGGATGATTTGTCTTGTTGTTTTGCTCGCGCATGTACTAATTTGCATATTTAAATAATAGTTTTGACCATTCAACATCCAGAGAAACTGCATTCAGGGTATTTAGCACACTGTCTGAGAAAGTAACATATTTAGCATATACGTCTTCATTGAATCTGTCATTCTTGCTGCAACGAATAATCGTTTGAGCTATAATACTAAGAAACATTACTAATCTCTACAATTATATAAATGCAACTTTGTCTCTGGATGTGTGACGCGTCCTTATAGACTCTGAAACGGCTGAACAGATTTTTTATCATTTACAGAACGTTAGTCTATAAATCTGGGAGTGATCTTAGTTAAGTTTTGTCTCAGAATACACAAATAATTACAGATAATCGATAATCGAAACCATTTTTTTTAATGTATCTATCATCGCTTGGCAACAACGATAGAACAACGGGTCGTGAAAATTCTACTCTGGGTATATTGATAGCGTTTTCTTTTTCATATCATAAAATATATATTCCGATAAATAAACGCAATACATATATTGAATTTTTGCATTCCTTTCCCCAAGAGCAATAACAGTATTAAACGTCGTAAACGAAAGATGCATTTCAACACAGAAATTTCCTATTTTATTTTTCATTAAATGCAAAGCGATTTATAAGACTTGGAAATTAACGTGTTTTTTAGCAGTGCAAGATTAAATTATGGTTCTGTTTTTGAACGTCCATTGAACAAGCAACTAATCCTGAAGAAATTGCAAAACAGTCTACACAAAATGTAATTCAGAATTTTCTGATATGTCGGTTTAACAAAATATAGACCCCAACAACCAAACACAAATAATATGACCAGCAACATAAGAAAAGGAATTGACTAATTGTAGAATTATACAGGGAAAACTACAAAAATTCTTATAATGAATAGATAGTCGATGTTTGTCTCGTAGTTTCTTTCGCATACGGTGAAAAAATTATGACCTCCAAAACCTCGCCAAAGTGGTTGGTTTTGAGCTTGGAGAGTAGCTGCTTAGAAGGAAAATCAGAGAAATTAGATTGCCGCTGGCCCGTCGAATTCATTGTGTGGGGGCTACATTAGTCAGTAAGGTTACAAACATAATTATAGGATTACAAAAGAAAAAGAGAAGCAAATATAATAATGCTAGTTTGCATATAACTGTAACCCGTCATGTGTTGCCCGGAAATATTCGTAGGGTGTAATTTCTTTTGTTTTTGTTAAGACTTGTGTTTTAAATATGTCAGTATTTTCTAGAAATATTAACAGTAAAATCATGACATTTTTATAGAGAATCCAAATACGTCGCTAAATATGTCAACATATTTTCTCAGCTATTTACTAAAATAACAAAATGAATCAATTACGAATAGGCATTCGGGCGGATTTGATTTCCCAATTAAATAACATATTAATGATTTGTAAAAGCATTTGTAATATATTTTACCATTACATATTTTATTTAAATAAATAATTGCTTAACTAGCTATATTAACAAAAGAATATAGGTTATACTCCTGTGAATTGAGTTTACATGGGACTATAAGTACAGATGCTATACATAATTCCAATATGTTTGCGCGACATTCCAACAAAATTCATTATCAGCAATTATTCTCCAAATTAAGAAATTCCTATATTAATTCCGACATACCTGACTTTCACTAAAGAGTGCTATATAGAGTAATAGGCGTGCTTTTCACTTAAAAAAAAATTATCTACTACCTCTTCACTAATACCTATATGTTCTTTACTACATTTCTCATCTCAAATAATCAATTTAATATTTTTGTTCGCATTCACATATTACAATTCACTCGGTAAATACTGAGCGCTCTCTTACGATTAAGTTTGTATTTCTGACACGTTATTTAATTAGTTAACTGAATTCCATTTCCTGGATTATAAAAATTTAATTGACGACAACAATACAAACTTTGCCCCACTAACACTTTAATTAAGTAAAATATATTTGATTACAAAAAGATACATGACCTAATTAAATTGTTATAAAGATATTCTCTACAAATATATATAAAGTATGGAAGTTCTTTAAAGTTCTTTATCTCCAGTAGTTACATCTACTTTCCCCAAATAAAAGAATTCGATCGATAATACAACTAATATATCTTGTTATTGACAATAAAATTAATGTCGAGGGAGTTTCCATAAATTGTATGACACGCGAATTTTAGTGTTGAAATATAAACTAAACAAATGTTAATCATTTACAAATCTAAAATAAGATTTACATTACTCAGTAATTACTTCGTGAACATGTTGGTGATTATTAACATTTTACAATATCACTTGTCTATTTCATAACATTATTATTACAGCACATCAGATAAAAGGGTGCACCCGAAAATAAACAAGGCAAAAATAAAGAACATTACCTTCTGAGAGGTGCTAGACTAAAAATGCAAATGAAGGATTGTTTGTTTATAATGTACCTTTATTATTTATAACTAGCAGGACCCGGTAGCCAGCATTGCCCGGTGGAAGCCTGTCCCCCATCTCGCAAAAAAGTAAACTACGGTTGTCGGCGGTAGCCACCACCGTTCCTGAACAATTGCAGACACTGGGGAATGTAAACGAAATGTAATAACTTGACTTTTACTGCAGGTACTGTTTGAATCTAAGCAAAGCAATTAAGAGAATGCGTAGATTAGTATTACTTAATAAAATTACGAAAAGTGGTCTATTAAACTAATAATAGAAAGTAAAAACAGAAGTTGTAAATTAACTGATTAGAGTGATCGAAATCAGTGCTAGCAGTAATAGCTGTTTCCGCTTGTTGTTTTACTCTTGATTTTTGTTTCAACGTTTCCACCAATAGTATTCAATTAAATTCCGGTTTGATGTCGTCTTAAGTTAACGTGTAAAATAAAACAGTTAAGACTTTTTCATTTCATTTCTTTGAGTGTTGTCATGTTAAGAACGGCGTTTGGAATAGATATCCCAAACGCCCCATGTTCAGAAGAGGTTCTGGAATAGACGCCCCTAATATCCTCATGTTTAAAACAGCTCTCGCAGTAGACAATCACCTTTTCTTTTGGTAGGAAGGCATAATTCTCCCAAAGTTTTCGTTATAATCGTTGTCAGCATCCAAAACCGCAAATCTTTCCCCCAATCTTTTTTAAAATTTAAAAAATGAAAAAATTGCAGTGTCGGTAGTATAGAAGAAGAGTTGGTTATTGTGAGTGCGTAAAAATCTGGTAGCTAGTGATCTCTTAAAGTATTTATCTGCCCAATATGGGACTTTCTTAATAAGCATAGTCGAAAACTTATAAGTCGTCATTCTACAGAAAATAGTGATGGTGGACCTAATGGCAAAAATATCCCCACCTATAAAAAAGGTTTTCCTAATGCAGTGTGCCACGTTGTGCCTAGGTCTGTTTTCTGCCATTAAGATACTAATATTTTAAATCTTATTATTGATTTTTTGCAATATTTAACTATTTGAATAATACGAAATCGAGTTTCATTTTGGTAAGACCTCCAAAATAGACACTCGAGTTTTATAAATATGAAGAAAAAATAATTACACACACAGACGCACACACGCCCGCACACACACACGAACATGCTCACACAAACACAAAAACAAAAAAAAAAAACACTGTCGAATAAAGAAAAATACCCTGATTTAAAAAAGAAATAAAATGAGTACATCCAAAAATAGCAAAAGAAAAACAGCAAGTAACCGTTTTGGCAAGTTTCAAAGGTTAGATAAGTTACTCTTCTACCTACCTGGATTTGTTGTTTGTTGAAGTTTATTCAAATGCTTTTATTAGTTTCGAAAAACAATAACCATTATGTATGTTTTTAAGGGCAACATGGAACCGGAATATAAAGAAATATGTATTTTATAAGTGACCGATTTTTCGGATATATAAATGATGTTAAGTAAATTGTTTTCATTGTTGGGTACTCCGATTTTGTAGGTATTTGTTTAAATGTAAGGCATTCTATGCGATTCTGTCAGTACCTCCCTTTTTACCGGTCTTATAATTCCTAACAGGTGCTTATATTGTTTTTGGCTATTTCTCTCTCTCTCTCTCTCTCTCTCTCTCTCTCTCTCTCTCTCACACACACACACACACACACACACACACACACACACAAATAAACACACACAAACACATACACAAAACACACACACACAAAACACACACACACAAAACACACACACACAAAACACACACACAAATAAACACAAACAAAACACACACACAAATACACACCAAAAGATACTCGGATTAAAAAATTCCCCTTACAAAATAAGAAATAAAAAATAATTAAAAAAAAACTTAAGGCATGTAACTGATTTAATGAGTGCATCCAAAAATAACTAAAAACAAACAAAGCTAAGGATGTTTATGTATACGACCGAGGAGTCAGCGGATCCTTTCATAATTTAGAATGCTTAAACATAAAAATAAAAGAAAAGCCTGTTTCGTGTAGTAAGAGATTAGTTCATATTTTATCTCATAATTTATGACGGTCAATCAAAATTTAAAAAAGAGAAGCTTATCTCGATTACTATGAGATTAGTTCAATTTTTGATCGCACAGTTTAAGAACAAACAGAAAAAATAGAGAATTGTTCATTTTTGCAGCTAATAATTTAGGACGCTCACTCCAAACATTAACAAAAGAAATCTAGCCGCGTTTACTAAGAGATTAGTTCATATTTCTATCTCAGAAGTGAAGACGCTCAAGGCAAACATCAGAAAAAGAAAGCTAGCCTAGATTACTAAGAGATTAGTTTATTTTCGCATCTCGTATGTTAGGACGCGCAAAGCAAACAGTAACGAAGGAAGTTTGCATCGTGTAGTAAGATATTAATTTTATGTTCCATCTGATAATTCTGCACACTCAAACAAGCATTAAAAAAAGGTCTGTCTCGTTTACTAAGAGAATAGTTATCATTAGTTTTTATTCTTTGTGTAGTTAAATATTAGGGTAAAACTACGTGAATTCATTATCAAGAGCGTGGTAGAATGTTGTATTTGGTTTAACATGCGTATAAGTATTGATTAATGTAGTGTGAGCGGCAATATTATTTTAGGTTGTACATGTTGTTTTTTGTAAGAAGGTGTGAAATCCAGAATAATACATTTCTGTGTTCTCGGCAAATGAAAATAGTTGGAATGTTAATGGGAAGAAATCATTATTTTCAAAGAGGTAACTGTAATGATACATGTATGTGTATGAATGTTTTATCCACTTAATTAGACTGTCAGGGCAATATAGTTATAATGTTTATATATTTGCACGGTGTCCGCTGGGAAAGGTGGGAGGACTTTTGACTTAGAGGGGAAAATATGAACTAATTGGTCTAAAAACTTTGGTGATCGTGATAGTGACGTCGTAGGTAAGTAATGTCGGATTATAATACAGCCAATACATGTGCATGTACCGGTGGTCAAACTTTATATAAAATGATGGATGATATTTGAGACATAATTAATTTGCATGTGGCATCTTTTATCTGTTATTGCAAACCTACAGTAATTTGGTTCAGACGGAAATTTCTGCAATGGAAATATTATATACAAGATAAACTGTGTAGAAAAATATCTACTTATAAGTCCGTTCCTGCGATCGGCTTCCCTGGCTGTACTGATATACAGAAGTTAAAATGCAAAGAAAACAAACATCTTATTGAATTAATTTTTGGAAGTATTTTGGAGATGAGCAAATTATTTTTTTATTTAATTATTTGGACTATTACCCTCATCTTCTAGTTGTTGTTTTCTCCGACGTTCCGGCCAATTATTCCTTTGGCCTTCGTCAGGTAAACTGCAACGGAATAGGAATATCTACCTACCTAACGAAGGCAAGAGGAATAATTGGCCGAAACGTCGTAGAAAACAATATTTAGAAGATGACAAAACATCTTGTTAATCCTTCCCAGGCATGGTCCCAAATAATAGTCCCTTACGTTCAAGTGGCGATATGCCTTGTAAGGTGAGTAAAAAAATAATGGGAACAATTTAATTTCACATATTTGAAACGTTAATTCTCATATTTGATGCTTGTGATTGGTTTCCCGTCTAAAACACTAATTGTTAGTGTCACTAAAAAAAACGGCGCAATTATGTTGACACACCAATTTTCGCCAAATCACAGAAACTAAACAAGGATAAGCTTGGCCAGTACTAGTCGTAGAAATTTCCAGGTTGATGTCTGGTGGCATGTTTAATACACTTGGGAAGATACATCCTCTTATCAAGACGGAAAGCAACAGGAAACCATCGCCTAATTTATCTTCCTGGGATTACCTCTACAATTTGGAAAGCCGTGGTCGCTAATGCTGTTAAAAATAGCAGGGACGTTGGATGGTGAGAAAAATATCAAATTTATTTAAACATGTTTATAGATTAAATATGTCTCTCATTCCGTGAAATTTCCACAGGTTCTGTTTACCAAGAGAATAATGTACAAGTCACGTATAGGCTTGTTAAACAAACACGAACTCTATAATATGAGGTCATTGGAACCTCACTTATTGCTTAATAAAATGATAAAGAAAAATGGATTCAGACCTAGAAAACATGGATTGCAAAGTTAAAGTTTTTTTTTATGAGGCTGGTCCCTCTTAAAATTTATGTCCTTAAAATAATATGAATTTCTAGGAAAACTCATTCGGCCACCGTAAATCGCGAGAAATACTGTTGAAATTTATTTTTAATATGTTTTCGTCTGTCAGAGTGATCTAATCATTATATGATGATCTTTGCATACGAGCTAAATTGACCGACTGTATTTCTACTGAAAGTGCTGAACGATAAGAAACCAGTTTCTTAAAGGGACTGCCATAATTATTTACTATAATAATTATTAATTACCTACAGACACTAGTATTTCATCCTTTCAGGAATCATCAGTGCAGGTTGTCGCGATTTACACCGATCGATAGATTCGAACCCGGCAACATTAGCAAGGACCTAATCAATTCAGCCACCGTTAACCGCGAAAAATACTATTATAATATTTATTTTAATACTAGCAGTTCATCCCGGCTTTACTCGGGCCCTATATATTGTTCATAACTTTATGTGCATCTGTATATATTAAAAAGTGGGCATATGTACAGTAATGCCTTTCTATATAATAGACTTCATTTACTACTATATAAAAAAAGTTAGTAGAGACTGCAGAGGTAAAAAAAAAATTAAACTTTGACCCCAATGTTGACGCCCCTTAACATTTATTGTTCTTGGCTCGAACCAAATTAAAATGTTGGACCTATGTCCAGGTAACCTGCATCTTAAATTTCAAGTGCTTAGACCTAAAATTGGTGGAGGAGTTTGGTAGAGTCTGCAAAATTCAACTCTTTCAACCTTGATCTCTTGGCAGCGAAACTTTTGCCCCAAAACTGATTAAAACGCTTGATGAATGTCTAAGTATCCTTTATGTAAAATTTCAAAAGTTTAGGCCCAAAATTGGCTTAATAATTTGCTAGAGACCGCAAATGTAAAATCTTTGGAACTTTGACCTTTTGGCAACCAAATTTTCGGTCTAAACCGATTAAAAAGCTTCTCTATGTCTGATTACACTTCATGTAAAATTTCAAATGTTTAGACCAAAAATCGGCTGAGTAATTTGGAAGAGAGGGCAGGAGTCATTTTTTAAACTTTGACCCCAGTTTTGACGCCTTAGTATTTATTGTTTAGGAAGAAAATCAAATTATAAAGTTTGATCCATGTCCTAAGAACCTATATCTAAAATCTTAAGTGATTAGACCCAAAATTGGCGGAGGAGTTTGGTAGAATTCTCAAATGAAAAGACATTAAACTTCGATCCTTTACAACCAAATTTCTGACCGACAACCGATCAAAAAGATTTTCCCAAATGTTAATACCCCTTGCGTCGCATCTCGAGTCTGTAGACCGAAAATAGAGTTATTTGGTAGGAAAGTGTACATAGACAGACAAACAGACAGAGAGACATTTTCACTTTTATAGATATACTAGCATTTCAGCCTGCCGTTGTCCGGGTATTTGGATTTGTATGTTGAGCAAAAAAAAAAGTGGCAGTAGGAAGGCAAGCTCGAACCCGCACCGCGAAGGAGGAAAAGAACGGGGAAAACCCCTTGAAGTCTTTGCTGTTACGACCACCGCCAAAGCGGAAGTGACTTATGTTTAAATTAAGGCAAAACAATCGAAAGGAGAGGATGACTTTCAAAAACATCGGCGAAAAAAGCGACCCCCCCCGTAGAAAAGTGCCAGTTGAAGGTGAAGATATTAATGTTTTTAGCCAATTTTTCGGTATTTGTCGTCGGAATGGTCGAACTTCAAAACGATACTGATCTTGGTAAAATCTATCGCTCTGTCGATAGTTTTAGGCAGACATAAAACATACATACATACATTTATGTATTGGTAACTAAAAATTTTCAACCCAAACCGATTAAAAAACTTGCCCTTTCTCTGAATACCCTTTATGTAAAATTTAAAATGTTTAGACCAGAAATTGTCTGTGTAATTTGATAGAGACCGCAGAGGTCAATTTTTTTTTCAACTTTGATCCCTATTATGACCCCTGAACATTTATTGTTTTGGGCTCGAATCCAGTTATTAAGTTAGATCCACGTCCAAGGAACGTATTTATTTAAGCATTTTATGACTTTTTTATGTAACAGGACAGGAAAATACATTTTTTAATAATTGAATTAAATTATAATTACAAAAGCCATTTATGGTAAAACGTGTTATTTTTAGCTTTATATATTTTCCTTCATAATAATTGATCAATAAAGCGTTGAATTCTTCTTAATATTTGTTAAATATATAAACAAAGAATGTGTGCGTTTTCTATTTTTACATCACGCATACATTTTTTGCATTATATTTCTCAGTTTTAATATAACTTTTAGTCAGTTTTTAATTTTTTGATTTAGATCAGTTTTTCTTTTCTTATTTTCTAAGTAACCAGAACCAATGAGCCACATTCTTTTCCTATAAACTAAATAATACTGTATTTTCTATCTGATTCTCTCTCCTCTGAGCTTGAGCGCGTGGTACAGTGGGTGAAGAGGTGGCTGGTTACTTTTAATGCATCCAAAAACCAAAGCTTCTATCTTTACATCATCGACGCTCTGATACCCATCTGGCGACAATTGAAATGGATGGATCTCGTCTTGGGCAGGCTCCATGTTTTGACAAGCTTCTGGTTTGACCGTTACTCCTGATATGAAATGGAACATGTACATCAGGTCTGTTGCCAAGGATGCTGAGAAAATTGTGGGATCCTTCTACCGCTCTAGAAGATATCTCACTACTGATGTAATTCTCCATCTGTATATATTAAGTAAGATGCTCTATCAAATCTCAAATACTAATGGTTACTACGATACTATCACATTGATTACTGTACACGCAATAACCCTTATACCCGAATGGCTTCCGGGCCTTGATAAGTAAAAAAAAATGCTCGAATTCTTTATTGCAAAAGTTCTGTTTGCAAAAAAACTTTCATTAGAATTTGGTGGCCCTCAAAATGGAAGTTTTTGGTAACCATTATGGGGGATGCAACTATCTACGGAAATTCATGTCTTGATAGTTAGAGTATATTTTCCAAAAAAGAGATAACAACATTTTGTAAACAGTAACGAGGCACTGTATCTAGAAGAAATCTCATGGAAAACGGTATTTGCAGATATAATTAATATTATAATTTTTACACCCTGGTTTTATTTTTTGTACCGATTCTTTAAAGCATTTTTTATGAACTGATACATGGAAAGTTTACACAGCAAGAACTACACGCATCACTTTTAGATCTGTTTCTGACCACAGTTCCCGGTGAATGTGTAACTAATGCCCACATCCCACTTGGGAACGCCGATCATGCGGTGGTAATAGTTGAAATAGCCCTAAACTTTAGAGCCAAAACTGAGGAACCACTGCTCAAATCAACGAAATAGTATGAAAAAACTGACCGGATAGCAGTCAGGAATCTCATCAGGGACGCTACATGGCAAAATATCTTTTCACTTCCTGCTGAACAGTGCGCAAATGAGACCACTGAATGGTTCAAAACAGCAATTGAAGCACATGTTCTCACACGGAAATTTTAAAGCAAGCCGCACTCTCCTCAATGGTTTACTTCTACTTGTGCAGTCGTCATCGCGTGTTACATGATAAAGGGTTGGCCCCTTTTCATGTAAGTAAAAAAATAGGGAATTAGTAAAATGTAAATATGAAATAGGATAGTCAAGGATTCGAACTTGCGAATCTAGATTTGGAATTGAAAATTCCAATCATAAGTTAAAATAAATACAGAATGTTATTGAAATGAGGAATTGCAAGTGTTTAGCTTACATATCTGTATATGGAAATGGAATGTAATAATGAAATTTGTGTCTGTGAAAATTTAAATAAGGAATTTAATCGTCAATTGGAATTGTAAAGATATTTTGTAAAAATGTTATTTGAAAAATAGGTTACTGAACTCCGGGTCATGTCATGCAACGTGCTTTATAAGCACATGTTTAATCATGCGATGACGTGACGAGTTCTCAATATAGGACAGAGTTCGAAGTTAGTTAGAAAGAGTGAGATCAGTCATATCAGAGGAGCAGAGAGGTTCAGACCGATTCTCTGTTAGAATCAAGACACCTTCTTGAAGTGAGAAGGTTTTAGAAATAACCATGTGAAGAAAATTTTAATTCATCACGCTAAATCATGGACCTGTCATGAAATAAAGGATGCCATCATCTTTGTGTATCCGCGTTTCTGTGTTCATCATTACAACGAGAAAGGTAACGTGTTTATATTATATGCACAACTGTCAAACGTAAATGTCAAACGCACTATCTCTCGATCTATCTATCAAGATATTCATAAATTTCCTCTCATTGAATTGGTTCTCTTGTAGTAACATGTGCACTGTCTATTATATATACACAGAACTGTCTCTCTCTTTACATATACCGGTTTATATCTCCAGTATGCTATCTCTTACAACATGGACATCTTATGACATACGGACGCTCAACACACAAGACGCTCCTAAGACTGTCTCTAGATATAACTCTAAGGATCTCACAAAAATGACAACAACAAATAACATCAGTCCTCTTCTTATAATAACACTATGTAACACGCGCAAAGGCAGCATGCGTACCACAGATTTTACACACAGAAGTCCAGTTCAAACAGGCAGAAGTATATAGAAGTCAGAAGAAACTGTAAGAAAGAAATAACGACAGCTAAGAGAGGATTTACTGAAACCACCAAAAAAACGCATAGAAGCACAGAAATTAGGAACCCGCGACTTCTGGAAAATCTGCAGCAGTGTAGTAAATAATGGGCAATCAACAACCCCCCCCACTATCCAACAATCATGAGATTGTTTGATCTGTAACTGAGAAGGCTAACATGCTTGCCAGTCGGTTTGCCTCCAATTCCACACTGGACCCTGCTAACCACCACCTCCCTGACTTTCTTTTGCGGACAGACGCCACACTAGACGATCTGAAAATCACCCCTTCTCAGGTGCATGCTATCATTAGAAATCTGGACAGTGCAAAAGCATATGGACCTGACCTCCTCCCGGCTGTGCTATTAAAAAAGTGCTCCGCCGAAGTAGCTCCAGTTCTCTCCAAACTTTACAACAAATGCCTTAATGAATCTTGCTTTCCTGCCTGCTGAAAAACTGCTTCTGTGGTACCAGTTTTCAAGAATTCTGGGGAAATAACTAACCAAGTAAATTATCACCCCATTAGCATCCTCCCACTTTTCGCCAGAATATTTCAGAAAATAATTAACCCAGCTCTAGTCCATCAACTTACAGATGCTAAACTTCTAACTGACCAACAAAATGGATTTAGGCAAGCCCGTTCAACAGCAGACGTCCTAACTGTAATCTCAGAACGTTTATACCAGTCACTGGACAAAGCCGGGGAGGATAGAGCGGTAGCTCTAGATATATCTAAGGCTTTTAACAGGGTATGGCATGGAGGTCTTCCCAGGAAAATCAGATCATATGGTATCACTGGAAAAATACATGACATAATTAACTCCTTCTTAGAAAAGAGAAAACTCCAGGTTGTCCTCGACGGTCGTACATCTAAACAATATGATATAAATGCGGGACTGCCTCAGGGGTCTATCCTGGGTCCTCTGTTATTCCTAATATTCATAAATGACATCCTTGACAAAATTGCCTGTGAGATGGGTATATATGCTGACGACACCACACTCTATAATAGACACGACAGAAAAACAAATGAACACATATCTAAAGAAATGGCAGGGACTCTAGAGGATGGCCTCGGATCTGTAGTGGAATGGGGACATAAATGGATGGCCACATCCAATAATGCCAAGACTAAACTCGTTTCCTTCAATAATTACAAGAAACCTTCTCTACGACCAATAGCAATGGCCAAATCCTCTTTATCTGAAAGTACATCCTTTAAACTCCTCGGCCTAACGCTCCCAGGAAACATGAGTTGGAACAATTACATTGAGAGTATCGCCAGGACTGTTGCGAAGAAGGTAGGTTCTCTCTACCGTGCTAGAAAGATACTAACGCCTGAAAGTATCCTATACCTCTGTAAGGCCACCATTCGCCCATATATGGAGTATTGTTGTCATATTTGGGCTGGTGCATCTGCCACTAGTCTCTCGCTCCTAGACAAGGTTCCCATCGCATCTCTCTGCCTGTTCTACAAGTACTTTAACGGTGAATGCGCTGACGAACTGCAAGCACTTGTGCCCCGTCGATGTAAACACTCCAGACAAACAGCTAAATCCCACCCCAGTAGAGATCCCTAGATGTAAGAGAGCCTTCTACTCCAGTAGTTTGTTCTGCTAGACTGCTAGACTTTGGAATTCCATTCCAGGCCACTGCTTCCTCAACTGTACTGACATGCAGAAGTTAAAGTACAACGTGAACCGACATCTTGCTGCCCAACTTACACAGTAACCCTGATGCCTGTGTCCCTGATAATAACCCCTACAAGAAAGTGTCAATGTGCCTTGTTTGGGGTGAAAATGCAATAAAAATTTTAAAAAATTAATGAAAATTAAATTTTTTGAGTACCATTGTCATTGATAAAATGAAAGAAAACACATAAAAGGATAAAAAGACAATAGTAATGATTATTACTATAATAATGCTAAACATAAAAAAGTAAAATAATAATAAGGATGAAAATAAAACATATTTTTAAGATAAATTATATATATTCATATATATATATATATATATATATATATATAATCTGGGTATTTTGTTTTGTTTATATACATTAGAAATGCTGCGTGAAATTTGAAGAATAAGATACGTATTGAATACGTTTGAAGCCAATTGTTAATGTTATTTTGTTTTTCTTTTTCTTTGTCTTCGCCATGATGTCGATTGGAAGAAAGTTCGATGAAGAGTCCACGTGATCTTGTTTACTGCGGGGTTTTTATGAAGTCGGATAGGTGACGTGTGGTCGCACGGTTTGAAAATCAGGGTAGTTTTTTTTACCTATTGAATAAGTTTTAAGCCAAACCTGCAACGCGATTTTTTTTTATAAAATAAATGAGTGTTTATTTTTTAAGAAATATATTTCGGAGTAAAACACCTTTGTCAACATTTTTTGGGTTATTTTCTTTTTCTTCGCCATGATGTCGAGTGGAAAACAATACGTATTTTATTCTTCAAATTTCACTCAGTGCCTCTAACGGATATAAACAACAAAAAAAAAACTATGCAGATTTTCTCAACCGCGCAACCACGCGTCACGTACCCGACTTAATCGAATCGGACTTTCTTCCACTCAACATCATGCCGACGATAAAGAGAGAGAAAAACAGACTGAAAAGGTAGTTTTACTCCCAAATATATTTCTTAAAAATAAACACTCGTTTATTTTATTAAAAATTTCGCGTTGCAGTCTTGGCTTTAACCGTATTCAATATATATTTTATTATTCATATATATATATATATATATATATATATATATATATATATATATATGTATATATATATATATATGTATATATATATATATGCTATATTACTTATTTGCTTTATAATAGCAAGGACAAAAATGATCTCATTATAATTTTAATAATTATTTTAATAATTAATAATTAATATATTAATACGATAGCATCTGTGTTATTTTCTGTGTCACATTTAAATCCGGGCCGTGTAATTGTTATATACTTTTAGTTCTTGTAAAAATAATTTTACAAAGAATTCTTTATACGTTTTGGTTTCGGTTTCGATTATAGCTGATGCAACTCAAACAATTTTATAAATAATTTTACAAACAATTCTTCATAATCTTTTGTTTCGATTTTAGCTGATTGCACTCAAGTAATCTATTTTTTAAATAAGTTTTACCAAGAATCCCTCATATGTTTTTGCTTCAGTTTCGATTATTGCTAATTGCACTCCAATAATCTATTTTTTGAAAAGATTTCTATCAAGAATGTTTCATAAGACTTGGTTTTGTTTTCGATTTTAGCTGATGACACCTTAGTAATCTATTTTTAATAAATAATTTTATCAATAATTCTTCATAAGTTTTTTTCGGTGTCAATTAAAGCTGATGAAACTTATATATATATATATATATATATATATATATATATATATATATATATATATATATAAGTTTGGAATTCGGTTTCGATTCAAGCTGATAAACCCAAGTCATATAGATATATATATATTTTTAATGCCAACTTTATAATATATAAAAATCGACAACATTAACTCTATAATAATGCATAGTGACCCCCCCCCCAAAAAAAACAAAAAAAACAAAAAACAAAAGCTAAATAGAGGCCATCTAGAACATATGCTGTAGAACGGAGAAAAAAAGGCCAAATACCTTAGTGTTTTGATGTGATGTTTTGAATATAATAAATTAGTTATGACCAAATTTGGATTTCATTAGGACAAAGCACTACGAAACGGGGCCTAATTAGAGTTGGGACCCGTTTTTTTTTCTCACCCTGTATATACGAAATCTGCAAGAATTGAAATAACATATTCAAGCTTATTTCACGACCTGGCTACGCCGGGCGTCTATGCTACATTGGAATAATACTTTTGCAGTTTCAACAAAATTAGCTACAATAATATCAGAGCTGAATGCAAACATCAATATATTACATATGAATCAGTCCCCTGTGGAATTTCCACAGGTCCCGCATGTAAGAATACTTACATAAGTTATAATTCAATGAAAAAAGATAAAATAAAATAATAATAAATTTAGTAATAGTGAGATATACATATAGTGATATATATATATATATATATATATATATATATATATAATTATATATATAATAAAAAGGGTGGAAATTATGCAAATTAGAATTTACAAAATTTATTATTCAAATTTAGGGATGTAGACTTAAATATTTTTCTTTATTCCCTGGAGTTTCAAAGAAAGACCCTTATCCTAAGTTGAAACTAATTAGAAAAATATTATGTATATAGACTAGTTATAATTTGGTGGTTAGCGCATACTTTAATAACTTCAGAGAATGGGAGATATAATGTTATTGAACATAACATATATGTCTACAGAACACTATAGATACACAAAATATATTCGACCTTGTACGAGAATGGAAAATGTAACTGTAACAAATCCACAATTAATGGTATGGCAGGAACTTGAATTGTAAATGTGGATTCGATGGTCTAATCTAACGTTAATCTAACTAGAGGAATGTCTCTTTGCGAAATCCAAATCATATTGATTTATAAATTAATAATTCTTGCATTAAAAGTTCTGCAGCGTTAGGAGTATATCTTGAAAAGGTAAAATATATTAGAATCATCCGTGAACAGTGGCGTTAAAATTCGTGAGGAGGGATCATGAAATTAAAAAAAATTCTTCAGGTTGTAATTTCTTAAATTTATACACACACACACACACACACACACACACACACACATATATATACATTTTTTACATTTTTATATACATAAGCGATGATCATATTGTCGCACTAGATAAGATGACAGGATTCTATTTCTGTTTGATGTAAACCGGGTTCCTTTTTTTTCTTGCAGACTATCTACTGTGTTAGCCAGTTATGTACAAATCCCAAGAGCATAAAAAGCTTCCTATTATGTCTGAAAAAAAAGAAAAATGTTCAACGAGCGAGGTCAGAGGTGCAAAGCTGTGCAACTCATGCTTACTACTGATCATAATCATGACAACAGGACCATTGCCAGCACCCTGAAAATGCAAATCCGGACGATTTAACGCTTGATGGAACAACTCAACGAAGTTTTCGGCAAGATTATTGTTATTGGGGCGGTTTTAAGTAAGAAGCACACCATGTTGCATTACATCTCAAAAGTCGGCGTGAAAGTCAACACCCAAGCGGCCCTGATGTGCTGACGTGTGTAATAATCCTTTTGTGCAATTAGGTAAGCGCTTGGGTGTAGCAGCAGGACTTTGCACTTTGTACATTCATCTCATTGTCACCTCCTTCCCCGACCTGAACCCGCTGGACGGTTTCGTTTGTGTCATTCGTCGGAAACATCACCAACATTAACTCTCACAGCAGGAAAATTAGCATCATCGCCGTTATCCGCCGAGCTCCCGCCGGCGCTTGCAGAAAAGGCATGCTCCTAGTTCTGGACCTGTATCGAGTCGGTGATTGAGGCTGAAGTCAACTATATTGAATAGACATCAGCTCGACTACAGAATCAAGTTACCTGAATTGTTTTTTTCAATAAAAGTTTTAAAATAAATAGTGTTGTTTATTCGGGCGACAGTTTTATCGTTTTACCTTGTATTTGAAAAATACATTCTCCCGTCTCACAAAATAATTATTTTAAACACAACATTTAAATGGAATCATACTAAAGTCTATTTATCTAATTTTAATTTTTCTCAAAATTCCATACGCGATTTAGATTATAAATTAATTATAAAACTAACGGCTTAATACTAAGAAAAATAACAATTCGGATAGTATTTAATATTTACTAAATAATCACTATGCATTCAATCCAATAAGATGTAGGTTACTTGTGCATCTATGTTACCGCGCTGAAATAATAACGTTATTATTTAGAAAATCATTCCAAACAGGGAAGAATGTTTTGTGACTCTTGTATGCTTTTATCTAAAAACGGTTATTAAAGAAAAATATCGCTAAAATTGATTAAACTTGTAAATAGTATTAGGATGTAGCGCGGTAACATCAATGCAGAAAGAAAATCGGAATTTTTTGCAAATATTTGCTCACTTTATGCATTTAAAATCTTGTTCAAAAACATTCAATTAACTTAAATATCGGTAACAATTATTAATTGATGCCTAATATATTATTATCTGAAAAAAAAAAACAATGGAAAGGATTTCGAGTTTTATAAGATCACTTTTTTAAAATATTTTTTCATACCTTTATACACTACATAATATAAATACATAAGGGGTCTTTACAAGTGTTAAAGGAATTATCGTAAAAGAAAATATTCAGCTCCTGTGCTCTAATTAAAAATGTTAACAACTTCAAAATTCAACATGCAATTTAAATCATTTAAAAACATATAAAAACGCAATTCCTTTCCATTTTTTTGCCTTTAATTGTTTTCTATTAAATTGCTTTAATTTATTTCCCTTTCCAGTTCGTTTCTGCATTCGTGATGTCTTTTTACCATTTTAACAATGTCACGAATTCCATTTGATAAATCGCTTTTTTTTAGTGATATGTTCATGTTTAACAATCTTCTGCGATTAATTTTCTTCAAATCAGATCCTCTTTGTCGTGTCTTTATTTAACGATCTTATTTTTAGCTATTTCAATTTTCCGATAGATTACATTGGGAAACATAATTTCGCTGAGTTTGCTTTGAGCATTGTTTTTTCTTTTACTTAGTTGTGATATCTGAATCCAAGAATAGTCAATGTTTTTTCTTTCTTTCTATTAAAGCATATTTTTCATTACAGTATCCATTCGATAATAAATATCTGCTTAATGTTCGATTTCATCAGATCGACTACGTTGATTTAAGATCCAATTGCATTTAATCAAATTTCTATTCACTAAGCAAACTTGTATTATTTAGAAAGAAAGCACTAATATGATTGAAGAAAACTGCAGCATTTTTACGTGCTAATTTAGGTAGTATTCATATCATTCAGTTTCTGATCCCCCCCGACAAAAGGAGAGTGGACATGTACATTCACCCTTGTCCGTTCGTCTGTTCGTCTGTTCGCACTTTTCTTAATAACTAGGCCTTGGAATTTTTTGAAATTTTGCAAAAACATTAAACATGATACGAGTAAAAAAGTAACAGACCGGATTTTCCGGGAAAACTTCGGTTGCCCCCCCCCTGAGGAGCCTTTCGGGGTAAAATGGCTTAAAGTGGCACTTTTGTTCTTATTAAAAAACACTGATGCCTTAAATTTTTATAAAACTTTATGAAAAGTTGTAACTAATTGATTTCTATATAATTTTGTTTGTCGATACTTCGAGATACCTCTTGGGTGTGCCCCAGGGGCTATTTTCAGGCTGATAAAAACACTCCAATTTTGGGACTATTTTACCATGTTTGTCCAAAAATTTTCTGTGTATGTCTATTTAGCAGTTTTGCATGGTGCTGAACTCAAATTTAAATATGTTAAAGAAATGGGACTATCGGGGGCTAAACCGGGGGGGCAAATGATGGACTTAGTCATTTTATTTTTGCACGGTGCAGAATTAAAATTTACATATGTTAAGGTCTAAAACTGCACCGTTTGTTCATTTTCGACAGGATTTGACGTCCCTAGGGACTTTTGGAGCTAAATGGGCGGGGGGGCGGGTCAAATGCTGCACTTAGTCATATTTTAGACCTCGTTCACTGTGAACTAACGGGGGACAATGCATGCTTCACTTGTTTCTCTTTATTTTTTCTACTGATTTTTGTTATAGAATTTATCACATATGACTTATAGTCTTACAAATCAATTAAAGTAATTCACGCAAATAGTAACTTACTACTAGACTACTGAGAAATAGGTTTCAATCATGTATTCACCAGACGTCCTTTCAGTAGCATTTCTTACAGCTATAATGGAATGCATAGGGAGAAGTACTGTAAACCTCAAATATTTTACGTGTGCATCCAATCTTTAAACATAGTTATTCAACATATTAGTATAGATATCTTTCTGGTAGCTTGCTTTAAAGTAAAATCATTATCAATATATTGTAGGTGTCTCAACTGAACGATATGGAGCCGAGTGAAAAGATTAGCAGCGCAAAGCAAAACCTTCCTGACAGCCTCGGTCTCTATTGATTAATATTTTACCTCTTTCTGTCAGCTCATGCGAATTGCTTATAGACTTACCTCTGTTTTGGGGTAGTATTAGTATTCCTATCGCGAAAAATTATTAATATTTAATGAAACAAGATAAAAAGTTTTTGTCTATATTGTGAATATACACACATATTTATCTACTTTTTCCTTTCTCGTTACGCATTCTTTATGTAAGCAGAAATGCGAAATGAAAACCTCACGAGCACCTGCAAAGATACGTGCGCGAACTGTTCACCAATTTTGTTGTAATAACACAAATTACATAATTGTCACGCTTTTGCGTTTCCGTGTGTAATGTTTTGTACGCTTTATCAATAACACACAAAAAGGGACACGCACACAGATGTATGTATGCATATATAGCTATCGTTTGTCACACACACACACACACACCCACATATATATATATATATATCAGAAATAAAGGGTGAGAATGCAAGTTTGATAAACTTCATTAGAAAATTAGACGAATGTCCATAGAATTGTAAACCCTAACAATTTCTATCGTTATAAATTTTATTTATTACCTGATACATATATATATACCTATATCTCTATATATATATATATATCTATATCTATATCTATATCTATCTATCTCCCTCTCTCTCTATGTATATATATATATATATATATATATATTCAATTTGTCTTTGCATAAGCAGTAGTTTGTTGATCCACACAATTTACATTTAGAATTCCGCTTTCGAAAATAAGGGTCGTTGCCTGAAGAAGTGTCTAGTTAATAAATACTAGTAGACTGAAACATGCGCATGACTGTGTAGAAACAAACTACTGCTTACGTAAAGATAAATTTAAAATGTAACTTGTTCTACTCCTGTATTGAGCACTATTGTATTAACTTTGTTATCTTTCACTGGTTACCCTACTTTTGAAATATAGCAACCTTAAATTATATATATATATATATATATATATATATATATATATATATATATGTGTGGGGTGTGTGTGGGTGTGTGTGTGTGTGCGTGTGTGTGTGTATTTATTACTATATATACAGGGTGGGTGTCTCCAAAATGTAATGACACTTTGAATGACAATACAATCTTTATGTTTGAACATAGACTTAAATATAATAGTTTCAAATATAGAGGACAAATGTAACTAGAGAGCCATGTACGCAAATTTAACAAATATTCCACATGTATTAAAAACATTTGTATTTTGGTAGCAAAACACACATTTCTATGTAATAGAAAATAAATTCAAGTTGTGCTCTCAAAAAGCTTCTCTTGCATTTTCTTTAAAAGTATCATTGGATATAAGAAGTTTTCTCGGTTTTTATCTTTTTGGTTTCGGTTGCTAGGTTGTATATGCATGTTAGTGCCAATGTTTCAGGCATTAAACAAGCGCTTCTGATTTCTTAATCGTAATTAGGAATATACATTGTTTTCAAAGTTATATTTTTGAATTACACGCACACACACAACACTACAATCTATGATAGCACATCAAAGACCGTAAACGACCAAGTTCTCTCTAAATCTCTCTCCTCTGATGTTGAGCACGTGCTAAAATGGGGAGAGAGGTGGATGGTTATTTTCAATGCATCTAAAAGCAAACTTCTATCTCTACATCATCAACTCGCTGATGCCAATCTGTCATATTGAAATGAACGGCTCTCGTCTTTGGAAGGCTTCATGTTTTGAAAAACTTCTGGGCTTGACCTTTACTAACGACCTGAAATTGAACAAGTACATCAAATCCATTGCCAAGTTCGCTGGAAAAATGGTGGGATCCCCCTACCGCTCCAGTAGATTCTCTACCTATATAAAAGCCAAGTACGATTGACGATGGTTTACTGTTACCACATCTGGTAATGTGCTAGAAGCAGTTTATCTTGCCTTGACAAAGTTCAAAATAGGCTTCGTAGATTAGTGGAGGATGCCCTTTTCTCTTCCTGCAACGTCTATCCCACAGAAGAAACTGACTCTGCTTTATCGTTATTTTCACGGCAATGCTCATCTGAGCTTTAATCTAGTATCTCCCTTGCAAAACTTTCACGAAAAACACTCGTCTGGCCGAAACCACTATCAATAATTTCCCAGACACTTTATTTGTGCCTAAACCTTAATGTAGATTTCACGAACAAAGCTTCTTTCTGAGAACTGCATCCATGTAAAACCTTCTTCCGATTGCCTGCTTTCCAGCTGACACAATCTGATTGTCTTCAAGTTCAATGTAAACAAGTTCTTGATGAGCCGTCCCCTAAGTAATCTAATTTACAAGATTTCCACTTCTTATGTTTATTACCCTATAACCACATTGACTAATGTATACCCATTAACCCTTATCCTCGAGTGGCCTCCGGACGTTGATAAGTTGTAATTCCTTGGTATATATATATATATATATATATATATTAGTATATATATATTCATGTATATATATATATATATATATAATAACAATATTATTATTGTTTATTGTTTATTTTAAATCCTTTATTTTATTTAATTACCAACTTTCTGTTTGATCATGGTTATCGTTTCTAAATATAGGATTTAAAATAATAAAAAATACTAATTGAATAGCGTTATTTAACTACCTTCCCCTATCACTTACCAGTAAATATGGCAAAAAAACATCTACGTAGTCGACGTACAGTAGTCACGCCAACAGCGAAAAGTAAGCTATCGTTAATCTACCTGTTAACTTACACATTTGGAATGTGTTAGGGATGGAAAAAATAAGCCACTTGTACTGGACAAGGAATACTTCATAGAAGGCAGCCATTTTTAAATAGCATTATGGACCTTTTGGCAAGCAATAAACCCCCTAAAGTTTTATATATGCATTTCATTGCTTTTGTATTTTTTAAATTTATTTTTATTTTCTGTTTTTTTTTCTTCTTGTAAAAATTGTCGTTTCCATTTTTTTTTTTGTAATATGACCAGAATATTCCCAAAAATTATGAAAATTGCAACCAACAATTTATCCCACATCACAAAGTCCCGCTTAAACATGGGAGGAGAATCTACGATACACCGCATACACATGAGAAGTATACACAATCCTTGCATCAAGACCACAGGTAAAACAATTCTGGGCCCGGCGTTACCACAAACACCAAAATATGAAAAGTATCAGTTACAGATAATCCAAAACCGTGGTACCCAGAAGCTAGATCTGGTGTCCTGATTGGAAGGTGCTCCAACGGTAGCCAGAATGGGGAACTCGCTCGTCATTCTCCTTTTTAATTTCAGAAACTCAAATAACATAGATGAAGAACAGGTAAGTATAACTTCTAATTTCAGGGACCAAAATGCTATCGACCAATCGTAGATAACCATAAAGAAAAGAAAACCCGAAGGAAGAAATGGACAACGAAACAGAATAGACTAATAATTGAATGCTATTATGGAAGCCCCACTAAATATAAATGTATGAGAGAACAAAGAATTGCAGTCCAAGCAAGATTGATACCCAAGAGAGGCTGGATCTCAAAACTGGAACTAGCGGAAATAAAGCGGACAATAAATGAGAAAAACTAGCATAAAGCATCCCCCTCTGTTACCGAACGTATGGAAACCCTACAAGTAGAAACACCTCAGACAGAGAACATACAAAGACCGGACTCTACAAAGCTAGAAACCGAGAACAATGAAACAGAGCTAACAGAGTATGGAGTAGATGAAATAGAAAAAATAATACACTTCATGAACGAGGAAAAATAAATCTCCCATTATTAAGGAATCAAGAAGAGAATAAATTAAAAACAGAAACAGAGACGGTTAACAAACTTCTCCCACTAATCATAACAAGTCCAATCACAGGTCTAAACAATTTAATTTACGAAGGAGCCAAATTAGTATCATGAAGTTCGAATCAGAAGAAAAACAGTTGGGGATAGATGCATTGATAAAACCTGGATGAGAGATACGGCTAGAATACCAAATAAACAAAACATAAAAAAGAAGCCAAAACGATAAACAGGAAAAAAGCGACGTGGTCAAGATGGAAAACTGAAATATAACTAGCAGGGAAAGTCTAAATTAGAAATATGAAGAACTGAACAAAAATAGCAGCAAAAGAAGGGAGACTGAGACGATATGGATACAAATCTGAACAAAACAGGACATTTGACAACAATGAAAGCCAATTCTACCAAAATGTTAACAGAGCAAAAACAAAAACATGACGACCAGACTCGACAGGAACAAAACTTTACTGGTGTAAGGTATGGGAAGAAGACAGGATCCCGATGGAATTGCCAAATAGCCGAAAGATATGAAAAACTTTCAACAAATCGAAGAAAGAACGGTGGATGTCATTAACAAGGAGACCCCAAAGAAACTATAGCAAAAATGGCGAATACGAGAGCACGAGGACACGGCGTAATACATGCATACTGGTTTAAAAAATTCACAACATTACTCGAAAGACTAGCTCAAAGCCTGAGAAAAGGTATAGAGGAACCAAACCTGTTAAACTGGATGAGAAAAGGTAAGATAACACTAATACAGAATGACATAGAGAAAGGAATCACCCCTAACAAATATAAGCCGATCACGTGCTTTCCCAATATGTGGAAAATATTAACAGCACAACCGAGGTAACAAATCTACCACACCTGAAAAATCGTGGTCGTCATCCCGAAGAACAGAAAGGATGCCAAAAAGGTGAAAGAGGAACATATAAACCAAAACATCCTAAAGGGGTAAAAAGAAGGAGAATGAGTCTCTCCATGGCGTGGATTGATTAAAAAAAAGAAAGGGGCAGGATCCCCAAGGGGGTGTGCAAAATTTGTTGATCCTCATGTTGGGTCACTGTGCTAGTGCATAATATACAGTCGTTTTATATAAAATTTCATTAAAAGATATCGATAAAATATGCCCAAAATGGCTGTAAACACATTTAATAAAAGATTTTCTGTGAACTCCAATATTAGTTATCGAATTTATAAAATGGTGAAATAATATGGTTCCCAGTAAGCCCTGCCTGAAGATAGCGGTTTCAATCCTACTCAAAGTAGGTCAGCCGATTAGTTGACGAAAAACGAGGTGAGACAGCAACAGCCATGAAAGCTAATAATTATTGCGGATAAACTTACAAGACTCAGTATGCTTATTCCGTCTCGGTTAACAACCTGAAAAATTCCAAGAATTAAGTTGATCGAAACGTAGTGAATCAAGGACAACTATGAAAATGAGGATAATAGTCCGCAAAAAAATAAATAAATACTCAAAATAGGGGCAGTTTTGATATTTACATTTTGAGAAAATTTACACTGTATTTTACACTTAGATGTATATTACTGCTAACCATTTTACGTATTGTAAGGCAGAATTTAAATTCATTGGTATATATGGCCATTCATATATACATTTTATTTATCTAATAAGACTGAATATAAACGCTAGTATGAACATATATATCTAAATACATACATGATGATTACAACGTCTTGTCAGACGAGTGCCACTCCCTCAGACACTAAAATCCATGAGCCCAAAAATGACATTTTTTTTTTTTAGTCCTACCGGCGAATTCACACGCTCAAGCAGGCATGACATTGAAGATGGTCGTTGAGATCAATTATTACATGCTTCCAGCATTTCAAGCCTCTACACGTCACAACTTTTCCATCGCTACAGGACCATTTTTATAGACAAATGGCTGAGGGAGTATCTATACACAGATGATGTTACAGGGTCTGAGCTTTGTATGACAGCTAAGTCTCTCTCTCGGTTCAAAATTTGGAGATTCAGCAACAACCAAGGGCAAGATAGCCAGCAACAAGTTAAACTGCAGACCAGCTTAATGCGGGTACTGGTCTCCCGCTTTATGTTTTTTTTTAAATCAGAGATTTGCTTCTCCTAGAAAGGTTGCCGTCACCATGGCTTACGGGAGCCCTCTCAACCCCAACACGCACACATACATACACACAAACACACACGGTGCTAGTTGGCCGTTGACCCCGAAAAAGGGTTCATTCGCCCTTTGGAAGGTCTTGTTTTTAATCCTTCAGGGAGACTATCCATCCTCCTCACCAAAAATGTCTGGTGGGGGAACCAGTTTAGTCGCCGGTTACCCGACCATGAGGCAGGTAGTACTGGGTTACATGGTACCAGTAACATATAACATGACCTGACATAAAAGACATACATACATACATACATACATACACACATGTGTGGCTTCCTTCAGTCTAGACAGACTATGGATACCCACTGTTAGGGTGCCTACGCGTGAAATTTGTGTGGCAAGAGTTGCGCAGTCCTTAACCACACCTCTCCTGAGTCAACATTGTTGCATACCAGTCGCAAGTGAAGGTGCATGACGACTGAAAACAATTCCGAGATGAGCGGACAAAACATACAGCGCCTAGAATTCTCAAATGGTCACCCATCTGGTATTAGCCAGGCTCAACGTTGCTTAACTTCGGTGATCTGGCGAGAACCGGTGGGTCAACGTGATTATGGCGTACATACATACATACATGCATACATACATACATACATACATACATACTACATATATGCACACACATACATACACACATACAGTTAAATAAAAAGGAACGCACCCAGTTAAGTGTTCCTCAATGTTTCGTCCTTATTTCGATGAACACATAATCCAGTCTGTTCCTTTTTATTTCTGTATTTTGTCGTAATTACTATTTCCATTATTCTCCTCATACATGCATATACATACTCACTCTTTTACACACACATATTTATATACAAATTTGAATTCAAACACGACGGCCACAATATCTTTGAATCGAAATAAATAGCGTATCTTGACTTAGACCTCTGAGACCCGTCTGCGCTGCACAGGTAATCGATACATAACTTTCATATAAAAAATCCCCTGCATTCTACGTTTGCAAATGTCTTATACCGCATTCGATTAATTGATTGATTAATCGTTGATATTGAAAGCTGAAAAGAGCCAGGGAAATACCAATAGAAACAAAACTGCCCCAGAAAATGACACTGTCTTTGCTTGCTGCACACAATTTTTCGATTGCTTTGAACGAAATAAATGTTTTGAAAATAAATCTCATAGGAAATACTTGAAACCACTGCAAAAAGCCTGATACAAATTGCGAGAAAGCCATATGTTATATCTAGAATCGCCGAACAAAGGTTTGGTTCCTATCATTTTTTTTTTTTAAATGGCTCTGCCCACGATATAATCAAAAGTGCATCAGATTCTATTCTTTCCAATCAGAGCCGCCTTTCTCTTGAATATGACCTTAAATATTCTGAGAGATATCCCATATCCTATATGTTTCCAACTAATCAAGAATCATATTGCCAGTAAAGCAACGCTACCCAGAATATCCTAATCAGAATACTTAAAAACCTTCTACCTAACATGGATTTTATTATTGTAAAATTCTTTAATCGTTGCTTAAGACATTACTGCTTAATTCCTTTAAACATATCGTCAATGTGATCAATATTGAAAAAAATCTGGTGATCAATCTTCCGCGTCTCATTACAGAGCAATCAGTTTCCTTTGCGTCAGGAGTATGTTATTTAATCAGTTAGAAGCCAAGAAAGTGTACATCAGCTGAGCAAAAAAAAAAAAAAGAGACAGCCAAGCAGTATTGGATTTTCTGTACTGCAACTGATGTGCTGACTCCGCTGATTAAGCAAATCTATTGACGTGGGTTTCGTATCTAGAGAAATCACGATTTTATATCAATCGCCTTTTATAAGGCTTTGCATAAACATCTACTTAACGAGCTTACCAGTTATGGAATATCTAGAAATATTTTCTCATCTATCAAATCATTTCTCTCTAATAGTTTTATAAAAAGGGATCATTGATAGGCAGAAGTCTGAAGCACATATCAAGAAATGCGTATACGAATGACTAATTCTGAGCCAAACTTTCTTACGGATTTTCATCCTTGAGTTCTCGAATCATATTATTATACGTATCGCCCATCGACATTTATGCAGATATCAGAACCCTTTATGGCAGGACTTCAGAAAGAAATTACGATCAAGCCTATTATGATTCTCCCTTCTCTTACGTCGAGCAAGTCGTGCAATGGGGAAACGTTGCGGGATTGGTTGTATTCGTCTAATCAAAATATTCTTTTCACTATCAACTTTCTGATTCTCACTTTGTCTGTATTCGCACCGGTGTCTCTCAATCTGGGGAGATTTGATTAGCTTCTGAAGTGTCTTTCATTTCAGACCTAAAATTGAATATTAATAAAATCTGCTGCCAAGTTCGTCAGAAAGAATTTCGATTATTCTACCGTTCTAAAAAATCCCTAACGTCTTGCGACATCCACTATTTTACTAAAATTCAAATACTATGAATTACTGTGAATGTGCTGCTCCTTCCCCTCTCAACATAGTACAAAACCGACTTCAAAATCTAGGGTCCTACATGCTCGTTCACAGAGAAGACACATTGATAGTCTTTTTTCTACTTTATTGATACTTTGTTGGTAAGTGCTTGTCGAGTTCACCTACATATATACGAAACATATCTACAGAGTGGAACGATAAAATTGTCGCTAGGGAAAAGACGACACGATTCCATTATCCTTTGATGAAAGCTGTTTTACTTTTGCAGACCATTTACTACTTCACGAGTTCTTTACACATTCCAAGAGCGATAGGAGCCTTCTATAATATCTAAAAGAGACACAATGTTCAACGACCAGATCGAAGATGCGCCGCGGTATAACTCATGCTTTCTCCCGATCCAAC
>NC_136503.1:60959754-60964754 GCF_053919585.1 Euprymna scolopes | reverse complement strand
ACAATCCTATTGTAGATTGTAGGTTTTCGAGGTTCTGAGAACGAAAATAACAGTAAAACTCCCAGGAAACTAGTAGTTTTCAGGATATGAAGAAATTAGAAAGTGGTGGATCACTTTTGTATATTAATTTAACGTAAAAATGGATATCCACTAAATAGTCAATATGTCCATAAAGTGGGTGCTTATTTAACGTTAATTAATATAAAAAAAGTGAGCCCTCACTTCTTGATCCAGTAATATACGACCTAAAGGGCAAATGTTAAATAGCCCACTACACAGGTAAGGTAATAAACTTTCCAACGAGCCTGTATTTGTTAAGTTCTTATCAGTATTTACCGAGATTTAAAACTTATTAAATTACCCTAAAAAGTGGTATATACAGCGCCGGCCAAAAGAAAGTTCACACTTATAATTTGTTTAAAAAGTGCTAATTTAAGCTAAATGTAATGTGACTGTTTAAACAACCTATACCTCATTCGGTTCGCCTTTTATTCATCTATAATTTTACCTGTTCATATTTGACTTTTAATTGAAATATTCTAGTGTTCACGTAAATATAAAAAAATAACTTCAAATTAAGGTGGCAAAAAGAATGTCCGCAGCAACAAATTCGCTTAAAACCAGCTTAAATTTTCGCCCCTAAATCAGTTTAAGATATCCACCAACACGCAACAAAGCATCTCTAATTGTAATTGTTGTTGTTCCAGGTTATAAAACGTAATATTTAGTCCATACACCACGACTATCTCTTAATGATCGTTAGGAGCTCATTACTCTCCAAATTTTTGGTTTATTTAATCGAGAAATCAGCCACAGATGGAAATGTGATGAGAAAACGGTACAAAAGATTCTGCAAAAGCACCAAAACACCGGCAGTGTTCGTGATGCCTCTAAATCTGATCGTACTAGACTTACTTCTAACAGTGAAGACAATGCTATCAAGATCCACAGCCTATGAAACAGATTTGAAACGGCTCCCCAAGTCCAACAACAGTGCAATCTTGTTAACAAGTGCTCTCCTTCTACTGTCAAGAACAGATTAAAGGAATTTAATTTGTAAGCATATGTTGCAAGACGCAAGCCAATGATTTCTGTAAAGAACAGAAAACTCCGTCTCAACTTCGCCAGATACAATGACGATCATGATTCTTCATATTGGTCGAAAGTGCTTGTTAGCGACGAAAGCAAGGTCAATAAACTAGGCCATGATGGAAAAACGAAGAATTTTATCCTATGTGCTCAGTTTCAACACTGCAATATGGTGGAGGTTCTGTTTTGGTTGTAGCATTATTAGTACCAATGGTCCAGGGCGTATAGTTCGCTTGCAAAGTCGAATTAATTCGACCAAGTACATTAATATGTTGACTGAACATTTTCTATCCTACCTTGGTCGGAATTTGGATGATAATCCCATCTTCGTGCAGGATAATGCTCCCATTCACACAGCTGGTAATGTCAAGAAGTTCCATGAAGAGCATGCAATTCCGTGTTTGGATTGGCTTGCACAATCTCCAAACTTCAATCCTATCCAAAACGTATGGCATTGCATCCAACAACAGCTACACAATGATAAGATTTCTAATTTGGAAGAACTTTGGACAAAAATTTAAGAAAAGTGGGATGCCGTTTCCCCGGAGTATTACTGCAATCTAATTCAACGAATTTTCAAAAGATTGCAGACTGTCAAATTGAAGAAGGACTATACTACTAAATATAAACTAGTTCATTATGTTCTTGTATTTGCGTTGCATTAATGTCCTAAAGTTACATTTAAATAACAATTTTCCATTGTGTGGAATTTCTTTTTGCCTCCTCAATTTGAAGTTATGTTTTATAATTGAAGTGAACACTATAATATTTAAATGAAAAGTAAAATATGAACAGGTAAAATTATGGAAGAATAAAAGGCGAATCAAATGAGGTATCGGTTGTTTAAACAGTCACATTAAATTTAGCTTAAATTTACACTTTTTGAAAAAATTAAAAGTGCGGGCTTTCTTTTTACCGTCTGTATATACATATATATATATATATATATATATATATATATATATATACTCGATTTATTGAATATTGAAATGCTAATATCTTTAGTTCTATGGACCGAAACTACATGAAATTTGCAGGCTTTTAGAAGATTATAACACTATTCTATGGTTAAAATTTATGACAATTGGTTTAAAAAACCTATATTTTCAAATCAACAAAATATGTACATGTACATATATAGACATGTACATGTATCGGGTTATTTTTATAATAAGAACAGAACCAAAATAAGTATAAAATGTCTACCTCCCTATTTTACGTAATAACCGAATATCTCAGCCTTAAATGTTTTCTTATTCGAAATTAGTATGGAAAAACTGGGGCGAAGTATAATAGATTCTTATCAATAACACCATGGAAGGAATAACCGAAAATAAGCTAATTCCAATCAAGTATCGATATTTTAGAAGTCTTCTCTACTTGAATACAGAAGCAATGCTATGCTAGATATAAGTTGATAATGAACATTACGTTATTTTAGAGTATTAAATTTAAATGATTTTAATAGATTTAAACGCAACATGGGTATATATAAGGAGTTATTTGGTAAACTAAATAAAGATTATTTATTAATACAACTTCGGAACTGGAGATGCTGTCATACATCTTTTAAGAAGTCCTCCCCCCCAGAACAATCGACAAGCTCGCTTGACTAATCATTTGACAGAGCAGAACGTACAGAGACAAAGATTGGGTGGATGGACGGCCAACGTGTGAGAAAGATTTGAAGGAATTGTTTGTCCTCAGAGTTTTCCTCCAAGTGGGTAGGAGTGCGGTTTATCCAATCATTAAACTTTTAAGTGGTAAAGGGCACGTCGGATCGTGTGTCTGAAGCGGAAGAGGTGACGGCCGTTATTCAATCGACATTACAATATGGTGGACACTTTCTGCACCGCTGCTTCCAAAGTTGATTTGCGTAATTAAATTTCTTTTGAAAGTTTGACTCAACAAGAAAACGTTTGGCTATCAATGTTTGTCAATTTTTGTGTTATGTGTTTATGCCCTGTGAAATACGTTTCAACAGACATTGTACAGATATATCAAAATATTTGTCCTCCCTCGATCTATCTCTCAATCTTTCTCTCACTCTAAAGATATATCTATCTATAATGCTACGTCGTGTGCTATGTCACATAAGGTATAATAATATGATATACCGAGTTGCGTTTATATTTCTGGTTTGAAAATTGATTTCAGTGGAGTTTTAAAGTTTTGTACTATCCCGCTTACGATTGTGTTAAGCAGGTTTTTGTGATTATGAAAATGGTCTGCTATGACTGAAGCCACGAATGACAGTTTGTTTATAATATTAAACCAAGGCAAAACGATATAAGACCTTAGAATCTGAAAGAGCAAACCCGGAGAACTCGGCAACGAGGCATTCGAAAACAAAACAATCTTTAAACTGTATGAATATATATATTCTATCTTTTTATGTCTTTCTTTCTCTCTCTCTCTCTCTCTCTCTCTCTTGTTCACTCCAATTCTCTCCCTTTCAATGAAGAAATTGAGAATTAAACAATTCTATTGTTTTAAACAGTTGATGCTTGCGTTCTGTGGTCGACGGACGCGACATAGCATGCGTATGGTTTCAACTGAACTTTATAAAATATGCTCCTCATTGTTGAATCTTAAATAAATTATATATATATTATAAAAAATGCATTTCTTCGCTATTTTTGTACAAGCGTTCGATTTCAGCATGCCATTAATGCCGACGATGGAAAGATGCCTGTAATGATGTAATGAAGAAGCGATCTATGCTAGCCAGTTATAGCCGACGACATATCGACCCGTTTTTGTTGATGTTTCCAACACGTGCATATCGTTAGATATCGTTGGATACCGTTTATTCCCCCCGGTGCTGGTTGCGTTCCCAGGATGTTCCTCAACCAAGTAACCCTCCCCAGAAAAGTGATAGTATCATACCTACACGTGATCATCAAATACAAAAGAGACGTCACCATTTTAGCTTTTTTCAACAATTATTTTCCCTTAAGAGAATCAATACGACACCCACGCTTGTAAGGTAAGCTACGATTTTCCCTACACTCCCTTTTAACCCCAGGATAACAAACATGCCAGCGAGTTAGTTTCTGTCGTTGTCAAATACTTCTTCGAGGATGAATGACGCAGGCCTCATTCTCATGCGGTCTCACGTCTGCAGTTCGGCTCTCAGTATGCAGTTCATTAGCTGGGAGGTTACTAGTATCGAAATTACTGTGAGACAAATCTGAATTCAGATTGATCAGCCGCTCACTATCCTCAGAACTACTTTCCTAACTTGACAAGTGCGTCCGTATTACGGGTCGAAAGTCTTTAACGTGCCAAGAGAGCTCCCTCAATGTTCACAGACTGCAAACTGATCACTCCAGTAACGCGACTCGTATTATATTCTGTTTAGGCCATCGAGAGTACTCCACCTGATTTCGTGGAATAAACGCCACCTCACATCGATCCCAAGCAGTGAATTGAAGCTCAACAGCTGTTTATCCATGACCAACATCACAATGTTGAATGCTGAAACTTGGTTAACCCGTATCCTAGGTAATTCAATTTACTTCCGTCAACTGTTTTTATTTCTGCTGATTTCCGCATTCAAAAGCGACACACGGCTTTACTTTGCTAACACGCAGAATCGATCAAAACCGTGTACTCTTGCATATATATACATGTACTTGCATGGAGGGAAGCTTCTTAGTGTTCAGTTGGTCGGGGAGGAGACTAGTTCTAATACCACCTCTCCTGCAGCGTTTCTCTGGCAATACGATGCTATCTGTCCAACGCCGCTTCCCCTGAAGCAACGCATCTCACGATGGACTTTGCGCATCCGATTGTCCCGCTTTTCTTGGCGATTCTGTAAGCAGTCCTTTGCGAAGAGATTGGCACCACCATACCTGTAGCAAGCAAATTTTATTTCGTCATTGCGCACTTTTAATTCTGAAGGTGTT
>NC_136503.1:60952254-60954754 GCF_053919585.1 Euprymna scolopes | reverse complement strand
TATAATGCATTGTAGATACGTTGTCGGCAGCTCCTATAACTCTCGCTTCTTCTAATTTGTCTCTCAGTCCTCATTTGGAGCGAGTGATTTTTCTCACGAAGGAAGAAGAAAAAGCTGTATTCTAGGTCGGCAAAAATTTGCGTTAACAGTAGCCTGAGATGTCGGAAAATTTTCTGTTTCTATTTTTATCCTTGTTCCCATGTCACTAGTAAGGGATCTGGATTTAAACAGTTTGCTGTGTTGACGTTATCCAACTGAGAGTCAGGGGCCCGAACCTTGGACTAATAACTCATGAGAAGGCCGTCCTATCAGCAGATGTAAAGTACCGGTCTTGCTATATTGCCGTTTGGTGAATGGATTCATGACCATGCAGTGGATTCTGGTGGGGCTTCTCGATGCCATATTAGTGGGTAATTGTTACCGCTTTACCTTATCATGGTCTACAAAAAATATTTCTTCACTTCTTTTTCTTCCTTTAGTTTCCCTTTCTTGGTTACTATAATCAAGTCTGTTTACCGATTTCACAAATCCTAAAACTTGATCATGAAAAATCTCCAAAAATAATACACTATAAATCCTAGAACTCCACTTTTCAACGTAGACCGCCACTATCATGTCTCCTTCTCCAACATCAGGGGTCTACGTCCTACGCTTCCAGAGGTTGAAATCCAATTACGGGAGACCAAACCTGACCTATTCTTCCTAAGCGACGCTGGCATTGGATCGACTATTTCCCTAGATGAATTTGTTATTAAAGGATATTCTAATTAAACATACAAATCTGACCTCTAAGATCGACATGGGCATGAAATATGTTCCTGCATTAGAGATTACTTTCCATGTGGTAGGGACATTTTCAGAAAATACCCTAAATTGCCCTATATGTGCTTTCAGATTGCACTTACTCGCACCACGCCGTTTATATATGCCCTCTATCGCCCATATAACAGCGGAGTTAGTATATTTAAGAGCATATTATAGGAAATTGACCACATATTGTCTGCTCATCCTTCGGCTAACATTCACGTCTGTAGAGACTTCAATGTTCACAATGTGGAATTGTTAGCCCACTCAAAGAAAACAGATGACGAGAGGAGGTTCTGTCACGATTTCTTCATTGTTTATGACCTAATCAAGATTGTTCACGAACTTCCATGCTGCCTGCGCTGGGATCTTCAGATCACTCGATTGTCTCCGTTGAGATAAAAACACAATGTAATAATGCCTCTTACATACCTCCAAATCGTACAGTATACTTTCTGCAGAACTTTATATTTGAGTTTTATTCGGGGAAAATCGGTGCACAATTGTGAATATTAAAGAAATGTAATTTGCTAGGTGAAGGTCGAACAACAATATTACGATTATCCATGCGTAACGTAATAGCTAATGGTTCATGTTTTAATTTTAAGCCTTGCGCTTAACATATCTTCCTAGCTCAGGCATAGTAATACAAAATAAAATGTAAATCGTAAGCTACACGTTCCGTTTCGTTTCTCGGCTGTGGCGCATGAGTACTTTTTAAACCTTTACATCATTACTATATATAGGATGCAATATGATATAATAATTAATACGGAATCTGCATTAGTCAAAATATCATATTTAAGCATATTTTCCAGTAAGGCAATGCCGTGCGGCTTGCTATTATATATATATATATATATATATATATATATATATAAATATATATATATATATATATATATATATATATATATATATATATATATACGGTTATGGCAAATGCTATTTTCGCCGTCTTTACCTAGCTTAATTTTAGTTGACCGCGGTTACCGTTTGAAAGATCATAATCTTCGCATACACTAGAGGCGGGAGTACTACAAGTCGATGGGCTCGATACGCTTGTTGTAGCTGTAACTTGAGTGCGCGATAGAATGTTCCCACATAGAATAACTTTGAAGGAAGGGCCGTTTTTACGCTCCAGCCTGATTGCAAATGCTCAATCTTAGTAGTAACAGAACTTCCAATACAATAGCGGGCGTGTAGTGGTCTCTTAACCACTATGTAGTGAATTCGAAGGAGAAGAAAAAGAAAACAAAATAGAACAGATGCCGTTTACACGCAAGAACTTTAGACGTAAAATGTTGCCCTATTGTGAATTAAAGGTACCAAACTATTTTCTCTCAGAGTATTATGTCGGATTTTACTACCTAGTTTTGAATTCTGACGCGGTCTGAGTCGGACATTTAAAGAAATCACACGCCTTATCATCGGGATTGCTAAGGGTTTAGTGAAGCGCTTTTACCGTTGGGCGTGAATGAGGTTCAGATGACCTCAATTAAGGGTTAAGTTAAGGGAGGTGTTACGTTTTTCCACGATCTGATTTGGAAGACTGAGGGATTCAGAGCTTGAACGTTCGTGTAAATCCGTAAATTGAATTATGAAGTTAGCAGATCCCTGGGAAAATTGAATGCTGGCCACGAAAACTTATGTGGATAGATTTTTTCCTGCTTTGGCCCCCAGAAATAAAGTATGT
>NC_136503.1:60807254-60949754 GCF_053919585.1 Euprymna scolopes | reverse complement strand
GAGCACATGAAGTTATGCCCAGACATGAGGCTCTAGCAAAGCCGGGCTGAACTAATATGATGTCTCTCTCTCTCTCTCTCTCTCTCTCTCTCTCTTTATATATATATATATATATATATATATATATATATATATATATATATATATATATATACACTTACGATCCAAATTGATGCATTGACGATGATTCGTACGACTTTTAGAAGGCGAACCATTAAAAGATACATCTGCCTTACATAACAAATTCTATGTTTATTTTTGGTGTGTTTAGAAAAAAAACCCACCCAATATTTGTGCCGATGAAGAGACTTTGTTTCAAAAACTATATCATAAAATTATTGTCCAAGACTCAATGTCTATCAGAATAAAAACATCATGTCCGAAACGATCGTACAATTTATTGATTTTGTTTGTTTTTCCTTATGAAACCGATTTTTAATTTTAATTATAAATTATCAATCATCTTACTAAATATTAAAATAGGTCTAGGATATATATATATATATATATATATATATATATATATATATATATGTATATATATGCCTATCGAGCTTATTATATATCTACATTACAACGAACACTGTTTTCTTTTCTTTTATTTGAATTGTATTAATGAATATACTATACATTAAAATAGACTCTTGTTCTTATCCCCTATATATATATATATATATATATATATATATATATATATATATATATATATATATATGTATAAACGTATATGTGATCGTTTCCGTTCCAATTAATTTTTCTCTCGTTTTGTTGAGCCCATTGTCACTTTTAAAAAATGTTTTTTATCTTTTCTGCCATAGTCGCTTTCATTGCCTTAAGCAGTTCTTTTGATTTCATCTGAAACAATTCAATATCCTAGAACGATAAATCATTTTTCTCTTTTTCTCAAAAAAAAATCGAATTCAACCCGCGACGCAGTGAAAACCAAACGCTGCGGTACAACATGCGCGTTACCCCCAAGGGGTAAACACGTTCGGTGAGCTGCACGCTTGGCCCGGACGCGTCATCATCGAAAACAAGTGCTATCGATCCAAATGATTTGTATCGATCCTATTATCGGAGCAGATCAATGGCAGTTATTTTCTCCCATTTTTTATTATGTTGAATTAAAAAATCTGTTCTTTTATTTTCAACTATGTTCTTAACGTAAAAAAAAAACAACAGTTGAAACGATTTCTCCCGTGTAAATCTTCTGTAATAGATATTGAATATCTTTAATTAAGATTATATATATATATATATATGTATATATATATGTATGTATATATAAATGTATATATATGTATATATATTTATATATACATATATATATATATATGTATATGTGTCTATAAAAGTTAAAGTGTCTGTCTGTGTGTGTGTCGGTGTGTCTGCCGATGTACATTTTCCAACGCAATAACTGTGTCACTTTCAGTCTACAGACTCGAAATTTGATATACAGGGTACTGAGATTTGGGAAAATCTTTGTATTCTCGTTTCTGGCTAGAAATTTGCCTGTTAACGGGTCAAAGCACAACTATTTAACAGATGCTGTCAAGAATTGTAAATGTCAAGTGAATTAAGGGAATAAATTATAAGATGGTAAACATCATGAATCTTTGAATATAGTTTTTTAGTCATTTATTCACTATATTGCTCTGTAATTACATTGAGCTTCTTAAATAACGAGTGGTATATATTGTAAGAAAGTATATTTCTACTTAACCTATTTTTTCTATACCCGTACATAAAACAATCTTTCTTTCTCAAATTCTGTTCTTCTATATATGTGATTTCATTGCTTTATATATTATATAAATTAGTGAATCTATTATGCCCTTAAATCATGAGAATTGTTGCTATTTGTTCTGGTGAGTTAAGGGCATAATGGATTCACTGCTTGATATAATAATTTAGTGATTGATTTTGCGCTACTAAACAGATGCTCTTAGGAATTGTAAATGACACCTCGATTAAAGACTTGGATTGTACTTATATTACAGACTACATTAACATATTGCATTGCAGAACTGGGTTTGTAACCGTACTCTTGTTTGCTGAGTATTTTGACTTCTAGGAGTGTATGTAAATTAATATATCGTAAATCAGTTTACTTCGGATCTATAATATATATCTACGTGTTCTTTAAAAAGAAGTTTAGAGAACCCACAAAACAATAAAAAGTTTAATTACATATAAACATTTTTGGGGTGTGTGAAAATAGATTATGTACTAAATCTCTAAAGACAATCACATTAATTAAACAAATTATGAAGAACGTAAAAAAATATTATTATTTTATCTAATATATATATATATATATATATATATATATTCTTCATTATAAAATCTGTTTCAATTTGAGTCAGCCTGCCTTTTGGCAGTCTGTTACATTTTGTCTACTAATGAGAATAATGACTTATCGTTTATATTACATTAAAATGCTGTTCTAGTGAATGGTTGATCAGTTTTAATCGTTGGAACGCCAAAATTTAAATATTAAATTCCCAAGGTAGATAACTCCAAATTGTAAAAATTTGAAGAGAATTAAAAGAACACTTTTATTGATAACTTCTAATTAAGGATTAATTATTTATTTATTATAACGATTTATATATTAAAATAAATAAATAATCGTCAATAATATTAATGATAGAATCTTAGTGATAATATAATAAATAGGTTATAATAGTTATAATAATTACAATAAATAATAATCAGAGTTAATAATAAGAATAAGAGTTATAATAATTATAGACATTAGAAATAATAGTATTAAAATAAGTAAAATAATAATAATATTAGGTATTTAAATAATTTAATATAAAATGGTTTAAATCAGATTTTATGATTCTATGGTGGTTATAGTTAGTCTAATTTAAATAACGTTTATGAATACAACCAGAAAAAATCTCGTCCTTTCGGTTTAAAAGTGTGGAGATATTGCAATTGAATTTTAATATAGCTAGGGTTTCAAATCTAGAAAGGGTGCACAATTTTCACTGGGTATATATATTTTATGAGAGCCTAATGTTTTTCATATTTAAATTAAAGGGTATATTCATATCTTTTAGATACTAAATATACTTTGGTAAGGTTGTCTGTTTTTTAAGATCGTTTTTTTTGAAAGAGTGTATCTGTGTGGATATTCTGTGTTTTATAAGTCCAAATGTTGAAACAAAATATATTGCATTTTGTTTAACAGATTTGTAATAGTTGCTTTCAATTTGATAAACAATAGTATTGCCATGGAAGATGCTTGGTTGCATAAGATTGTTAGATGGATTAATGGGGGTATAACTATTCATTAATTGTATGCTAGTGTTAGTTTGTGCGGAAATACTTAAATGGTTGGTATCATTTGAAATTACATTTGGGACTTTTAATACTGTGCAGCTGTAAATTACACGTTTAAATTGCAGGTACCTTGTAAAGGACATGCATTTATATACATTTTGGCCTGGTCAATGGCTTTGCATCAAGGAATTCAAGTCTTTACATGATTCTTTCTTCTTCTAACCTTCGCTTCCCAGGGTTCGATGTCAGTGTGTCTCTCACTCACTCTTCTCGCTTTTCCCCTGAATGACTGACTGACTGGGACTGACTTCTAAAGCTCTCTATATTCAGACTCATGACGTCATTGCATGACCAACACGTGCATATAAGACTCGTGTCTTGACACGCCTCACGTTTTCAAGCATGCATCGCTCTTAACATATGTTTTCCAAAGCTGATTTGTCTAACCTAATTTTCCTAACACACTTTTACAAATATGTTTAATATTTTCTATTATTCTGATCTAGATTCCTTATTTTGATTTCATTTCTTAACAGAAACAAACAAATAATGGTAATTCTACATTTCATTTTCAATAACATTATCTATTTTAATATCATTATGTATTCTGTATTTTAACTTATGATCGGATTTAAAAAAAAATTCTTTTATTACATTTTCACCCCAAAAAAGCCACATTGCCACTTTGGTGTATGGGGGCTACTGTCAGGGGCAGCAACTACTGGGACACTATGTTGGGATTTGGGAGCAAGATGTCCGTTCACGTTATACTTGAACTTCTGCATGTCAGTACAGTAAGGGAAGCAGTAACCTGGAATGGAATTCCAGAGTCTAGCGGTTCTGGGGAAGAAACTACTGGAGTAGAAAAATCTTTTACATCTAGGGATCTCTACTGTGTGGGGTGGGGTTTAGCTGCCTGTCGGGTTTGTCGAGAGTGTCTACGTCTTGGGGGCACACGTGTCTTCAGTTCGTCAGAGCATTCACCATTAAAATACTTGTAGAACAGGCAGAGTGATGCAACATTTCGTCGATGGGACAGAGGCTGAAGCTTAGATGCCAGTTAAGGGCCTATCAGATTGGCGACTCTTTTTTTAACCTTCTCTAGGAGCGAGAGACTAGCAGCAGATGCACCAGACCAAATATGACAACAATACTCCATAATGGGCGAATGGTGGCTATATAGAGGCACAGGATAGTTTCAGGTGTCAGTAGTTTTCTAGAACGGTAGAGAGAGCCTACCTTTTTCGCAGCGGCCCTGGCAATGTTTTCAATGTAATTGTTCCAACTCATGTTCCCTGTGAACGTTAGGTCAAGCAGTTTGAAAGATGTACTCTCAGACAGGGAGTCACTGGACATTGCTATTGGTAGTAGAGAAGGTTTCTTGTAATTATTGAAGGAAACCAGTTTAGTCTTGGCAGCATTGAATGTGACCATCCATTTATGTCCCCATTCCCATACAGATTGGAGGTCATCCTCTAGTGTTTTTGCCATTTCTTTAGATATGTGTTCATTTGTTTTCCTGTAATGCCTGTTATAGAGTGTAGTGTCATCAGCATATATACCCATCTCAGAGGCAGTTTTGTTGGGGAAGTCATTAATAAATGTTAGGAACAATAGAGGTCTAGGGATAGACCCCTGAGATATTCCCGCATTTATATCACACTGTTTAGATGTACACCCGTCGTGGACAACCTGGATTTTTCTCTTATCTAAGAAAGATTTAATTATGTTAAGTATTCTACCAGTGATACCGTATGATTTAATTTTCCTGAGGAGACCCTTGTGCCATACCCTGTCAAAAGCCTACCGCTCTGCCCTCCCCCGCTTTGTCCAGTGAATGGTATATACGTTCAGAGATTACAGTGAGGATGTCAGCTGTGGAACGGGCTTGTCTAAATCCACATTGTTTTTCAGTCCGAAGTTTAGCATCTGTAAGGTGCCGGACTAGAGCATGGTTACTTATGGTCTCAAATATTTTGGCGAAAAGTGGGAGGAGGCTAATGTGGCGATAATTTGATGGGTCCGTTCTTTCGCCAGAATTCTTGAATATTGGTACCACAGAAGCAGTTTTCCAACAGCCCGGAAAGCATGATTCATTAAGGAATTTGTTGTAAAGTTTGGACAGAACTGGAGCTACTTCGGCTGAGCACTTTTTTAATAGCACAGCTGGGATGAGATCAGGTCCACATGCTTTTTTAAGTGTCAAGGTTTTTATGATAGCGTGTACCTGAGCAGGGGTGGTTTTCGATCGTCTAGCGTGGCGTCTGTCCGCAAAGGAAAGTCAGGCAGGGGGTGGTTGGTAGGGTCCAGTGTGGAGTTCGAGGCAAACCGGCTGACAAGCATATTAGCCTTGTCGGTTGCTGAGCAAACAACCTCGTGGTTGTTGGTCAATGGGGGAATTGTTGATTGCCCATTATTTACTACACTGTTGTAGATTTTCCAGAAGTCACGATTTCCTAATTTTTGTGCTTCGGTGCGTTTTTTAGTGGTTTCAGTAAATTCTCTCTTAGCTGTCACTATTTCTTTCTTAACGTTATTTCTAGCTTCTATATACTTCTGTTTGTTTGAACTGGACTTATGTCGGTTAAATCTGCGGTATCCTCGACTATCCTATCTCTTATTTACTCACTTACAGGCGGCTGTTCTTTAACACACGTACATACGTACGCATGCGATATCATCCACACACACACACACACATGTATAATCACGTATGTTTAACCGTCGTCAAGTGTATGCTATATCGCATACCAATCCCTGCTTGATCTATTTCGCTTCATTGTCCATTTCGTTTCTGTTATCTTTTAATGTAGGCGTTTTTATTTGCACACTATACACGTTTCCATTTCCTTTTTAGCATTTTCTTCTTCAAATCGTTATTACTTCCAAAGATACATCTTTATAACAGTTTTTTAGAGAACACTGATTTCACTCTGAGAAAGTATTGTATTGCTCTTCAGGTATTAAACCAAACACATATAAACCTATCATAAAAAAACGCCGAGGCATGTATATAAAAGACAAAAAAAAAGCAAAATAAAAACTTATAACTATATCATTTAGTGTTAGAATGATAACTAATGTATAAATACATTTATAAATGTAGATTAAAATATATAATAATTGCCTTGGCATACCGCAAAGAGGCTATATGAAATAAAATCTCATCAGCGTGGCTTTAGTTTAGTATCAAAATACAATGGATATGCCCAGAAAGGGTGCCGCGCGTGTAATAGTTAAATACGGGTTGCACAATTCCTGATCACACATCTACTGACACGGCACTGTCTGATTTCTGTAGTAAGTAGAAGCCCAGGTACGTGCTATTTTTACCGATCAAGTAAAGGCTCCTTAACTCTTGACAAACTATAGATACTACCGTAAGGCTGTCTGCGCAGGAAATTTTTTATAACAAGAGAAGTGCAATCTCCAACTACACCTCTCTAGATATCAATGGCAAGTAGAATATATATATATATATATATATATATATATATATATATATATATATATATATGTTTTATTTTTTATTACCATTTTATCTGTTTGGTTACATATATTTTAGATGTTGGACCATGTTTACGGTCTAACAGCCTCGTCAGGCCTTACAGAAATGGTTGTTAGTATTACTTCTGTAATAACCACTTCTAGTAAGAACCATTTCTGTAAGGCCTAACGAGGCTGTTAGACCGTAGACATGGTCCAACAACTGAAACATATGTAGCCAAACAGATAAAACGGTAATAAAAAAATAAAGCAGATATTTGCTCTGCAATAGCATGGCGCACTCTATTAAGGTTTTTACTAATTACCAGTTTTACCATATATATATATATATATATATATATATATATATATATATATATGTGTGTGTGTGTGTGTGTGGGTGTGTGTGTGTGTGTGTGCGTGTGTGTGTAGATTTCTGCATAAAATTTATTTTTGAAAATATACTTTCTAATGTTTCGGGTTTACAATAGTTTTCAAAATGATGAGCTATATTCTTTCCATGAGAAAATAAGAGTTAATAATGGTAATATCGGTGGGTGCGTTAAATAGAAACGATTGTTAGTAAAAATTGTTCTCGTCTTTCCGTTTTTCCAGGAATATGGGAACACACTCAATAAAACATCGTCATCACGAGTTCACCAGGTTGATAGCCGACCATTTCGTTCGACGCCATCAATTGTGATATCAGAGAACAGCGTGAAATAATCATAATGCAAATGATTCAGATAAAGTATTTATTCTGTATCAGTATTTCTGCAAATTGGCCCATGCGACCATTCTTTTCGGCAGTAGGCGGCCATTTTAATGTGAATTTGCCCCGGATTAAAGGGTAAGGCGGCAGTCGATGTGTGAACCAGGGATTAAATTGCATCTTAAATTGCGATGAGCAGCAAAGTGGGATTGGTTGATGCGAAATGCAGCCCGTAGGCGTCTGAGCGTTTTCTGATGTGGCGCGTTCAATTGTGCCGCCGTATTAAACGATACAAATTGACCTGACTCAAAGATAATAATTCTGAGAAATAGGTGCTTAGAGATGTACCAAAAGTGCCATGAGAGTTTTATATAGCGTTTACCTCCATATCTATTCGATTCATAATAAAATAGAGAAAACATTCTCTTGATACATTTCTATAATTTTCAATATATATATATATATATATATATATATATATATATTCTATACTTCTATAAATTCGTTTTTCTTTTCTATGTATTGATATCCATATTAAACACCCTCTTTTCTATTTATTTAAAAAGAAAATACAATTTTCTTATATATGGGTTTGGGAATTGTATTCACTAGCAAAATATCTAGCTAATTTGCATATTTTTTAAACATTCATTTAAATACTCTCCCTATTAGTATTTTCGGTTTTCTTATGGACGATCATGTTACTGTTAAATATTACGTGTAATTATATTCATGCAGATATTCTACATGATTTATACATGCATAATATTTACAGTAAACACAAAATTGTTTCCATGTATAGGTATACGTGTATATATTTTTGTTTAATCTATAATAGTGAACGTGTCTGTGTATCTGTGTGTCTGTGTGTGTACATTTCCCTACAATAACAATGTCAATTTTAAGTCTACAGACTCGATATACAGGGGACTGAAATTTGGGAAAATCTTTGTAACAGGTTTTTGGTCAGAAATTTGGCTATAACGGGTCAAATTTCAACGATTTGACCTTTGAGAACTCTAACAAACTCCTTCGACAATTTTGGGTTTAAACACTTTAAATTTTAGATATAGGTTCCTAGGACACGGATCTAACTTAATAACTTGATTTGAACTCAAAACAATAAATTTTAAGGGGTCATAATAGGGGTCAAAGTTAAAAAATATTGACCGTTTTTTTTTTGCTCAGCATACACCTACAAACACCCGGGCAACGCCAGGCACCCATGGTAGACGATCTATAAAAGTGAACGTGTCTGCGTATCTGTGTGTCTGTGTATATTTCCCTTGGCAATAACTCGGTCAATTTTAAGTCTACAGACTCGAAATTTGATATACAAGATACTGATATTTGGGAAAATCTTTGTAATCTGTTTTCGGCCAGAACTTTTGCTGTTAAAGGGTTAAAGTTCAACGATTTAATCTTTGAGAACTCTACCAAACCCTTCCGACAATTTTGGGTATAAATTCTTGAAATTTTAGATATAGGTTCCTTGGACATGGATCTAACTTAATAACTTGATTTGAGTCCAAAACAATAAATGTTAAGGGGTAATAATAGGGACCAAATTTTTAAAAAGTTTACCGCTTCGGTCTCTACCAAATCATTCAGGCAATTTATGGTCTAACCATTTAAAATTTTACATAAAGGGTATTCAGACATAGGGCACACTTTTTAATCGGTTTTGGTCGAAAATGTTTCGTTACTAATATGTGAATGTATGTGTGTATTTTTGTTTGCATGTCGGCCTTAATCTTTCCACAGAACCGACGGATTTTACCAAGATAGGGTATCAATTTGAAATTCGACCTTTCAGACGACAAATATCGAGAAATAGGCGAAAAACATTAATATCTTCACCTACAACTGGTCACTTTTCTACAAGGGGAGTCCCTTTTCTCGCCGATATTTTTGAAAGTCATCCTCTCTTTTTGATTGCCTATCCTTAATTTAAACCTACGTCACTTCCAGTTTGGCGGTGGTCATGGCAACAAAGGTTGTTTTTCCGTTCTTTTCCTCCTTCTCGGTACGGGTTCGAGCCTGCCTTCCTACTACCACTTTTTTAAAACTCAACATACACCTCCTAACACCCGGGCAACGCCGAGCTTAAATGCTAGTTCAATAAATAATAAAAAAGAATTCCCTAAAGGCATGATAACTAGAATAGTATATTTATTATTTAAAATATAAATAAGTAAAAGAATCTAATTGCTTAGACTATCTATACTATAAAGCTGAACGTCTGTGTGTGTGCCTGGCCACGAAGAGTCCCCTATATGGTTGACTAGTATAGAAAACTGATCACATAAAATGATAGAATATGTATCGAGACACAGAATGGGTGTGTTAGATCTGGCATAATGATGATTTATTAAAATTGGGGGGGGGTCTTCGTACGCGCCTAGTCCCAAAGTATGGAAAGAAAAAATTTAAAAATTAAAAAAAAAGAACGTTTACAAGCATTTTTGATATAGATGTACATAATACTACTTTGATAAGTATGTTTTAACTTAAATAGGATTATATAATAAAATTGTGAGGTCTGCGTTCGCGCCTGGACGCCATAGAAATTAAAAGGCACAATCTTCAATAAAGACTTTTCATATCTATCTGCGTAAGTATACTTTGATAATTATGTTTCAGTTTGAAGAATTAATAAAATTATGGGGTGTTCGTTCGCGCCTGACCTCCATAGAATGGAAATATGTCACAAAGTTTAACAAGGTTTTTTTAATATAGATCAACAGAATATTGTGACAAGTGGCATAATAAATTATGGGGTTTATGTATTTTATTTTTACTTTCATCATATTTTGCTTTGGTTTGGATACCCCCACATTCGAAGCTATCTCTTTACAGCCCTTCTTTTTCATAACCTATCATACTTTCATAAATCAGAGTCCATTTTGTGTAGGCTTTTTTTTAATCCAGTCAACGACTGGAATATATATATATATATATATATATATATATATATATATATATATATATATATATAGTCATCCACATACAGTACTGTTTCGCTGTTTCACAGCTCATCAGTGCGGCTAGACAGGCAACTACCTCAAGCCAGGATTGAAACCCGACCGTTTATACGGCAGTCAAGGCTTCTAACCATTACGCTATTGTCGGCTGCTTGAACGAGTAGTGAGTTTTTAACGATGTTTTGATATCGTCCGATATATATATATATATATATATATATATATATATATATATATATATATATATATATATATATATATATATATATCAGTATGTATATATATATATATATATATATATATATATATATATATATATATATATATATATATATATATATATATATATATTCCAGGTTAATATTTTCCAGAGGTAAAAAAAACAGTAGAGTGTTAACGAAGTTAATACACATGTGCTCAATACCGAAGTATAGCAAGATAGACTATTAATTTTTCTAACATAAACATGAATATGTTGTTACACATTTATGAGCATGTTTTGGTCAGTCAGGTAAACTTAACTGGAGACCTCTCCAGTCTTTATTGCTTATACAACTGTCAGACTAAGATTTTTCTAAGAAATATCGCCCGAAGAGTTCTCTCGTCACGTGTAAGTTGCTGACCGTGACATAGTCATCAATGTGTTGCGACATATTAATGCATATGTAAAACAATAATCTATCTATCTATCTATCTATCTATCAATCTATCTACATATCTATCTATCTGTCTGTCTATCTGTCTGTCTGTCTGTCTGTCTCTCTCTCTCTGTCTGTCTCTCTCTCTCTCTCTGTATATATATATATATATATACATACATACATATATATTTTATTTGTTTTTTTGGGGGGTAAGGAAGGTTACACAATTTTATTATAGCTATTAAAAAGGGAAGACTGACTTTTTTGTATCCATGGTAAAAAGAAGGGCGGAGGAAAAACATTCGATGGAGGTTAAAAAAGAAAGTTACATTAATAGAGACGGCTGACCAGGTTTCACCCTTACGTTCCAAAGCTTTTGGCCGTTCCCTCGTTTAAATCAATTTCCCCATACATAAATAAATAAATAATAATAAACAAGAAAACCCCTCGATTCGGCTTAAAAAAGTGAGGGCAAAACCTGGTCGCCCGACTATACCACCTTATTTATGTAACTTTTGTTTTCTTCTCCGTCGAATGTTTTTCCTCCGTCTCTTTTTTTACCATGGAAAAAAAATCCCAGTCCTGCCGTTTTAATAGCTATAATATATATATAAATATATATATATATATATATATATATATATATATATATATATATATATATATAAGAATCAATTCTAATAATTCCAGCAAATACAAGTATGAAATTGGTTTCGTTTTTATAGAAAATCCATTATGTAATTTATTCTAAATCCTGCGAGATGTTTAAAATTATATAAATTATGAATTAAAACAAAAACGCATCATGTGCGCTTGAAAGCCGAATCACAACGTTATATTATGTAAAGAAACATGGGGAGAAAGAAGAAAAAAGAAAAAAAAACATATTAAGGATGGAGTGTAGCTCTGAAATATATTTATGTTATAAATTTCAAACACTTAAAATAGTTTATTTTCCGAATATTACGTTGTGACTTGGCTTTCAAGCGCACTTTATGCTTATTTTATTTTATTCGAATTAAATCAACATTTCTATAAAGAATTCACAACCTTGACGTTATTCTCGCGTTGCCTAGCACCGTTCCAACATTTCAAACTACAACCGCTGAGATACAGCGCGTGGCTTTTTTTTTCTTTCTCCGACTTTACAAAATGGAGAGAAAGAAGAAAAGCAAAAGGAAGATAGAAAACTACATACTGAGGATGAAGTTTAGGTCTGGAGTATAATTATGTTATAAATTTCAAACAAGTAAAATATTAGTTTATTTTCCTCATATTACGTTGTGATTTGGCTTTCAAGCGCACTTTATGCGATTTTATGTCATTCAAATTAAGTCAATGTTTCTATATGGAATTCACACCGTTGACGAAAAATTCTTGGGTTTATTGTAAACCATATATTTATTGTTATGTATTATATATGATACATATATGAAATATTTACGTTTTGAATGGTATTACCCATATTACGCCGATTCAAAATTGTTTAAATGCTAGCAAACTGATACTTGGTCAATGTTTGATACTGTAAACAATATATGATTATCGGATATTTTAGAATTCTTACGAATGTTTTGCACATTTTTACCTTTATTTGCACAAGACTTACCTTTATTTGCACAAGACGTTACATTATGATTTCATTCGTCTAGCAGTTATATTAATGAATTATAATGAAAAGTTGATAGTTTTGAGTGTAAAATATACAAACAAATATATAAACCTGTGCATATATGTAAATTTATATAGCCATATGCACGCATTTATATTTTTAATACATTTTACGCACACGAAAATATTTAGCGAATTACATAAATTACTAGTTGCCTTAAATAAGATTCCAGACTTTTTCTCGGGGCACTTTTTGGATAGTACAGACATGACGTTCTAATCTCTTTCAAAGTTATCTCTTCCGGTTGCAATGCACTTGTTGTACCGTTCCAACAACTTCTGGAAGGACGCATGGAAGTCATCTTGCGTGAGTTGTAAATGACCCACTTCCCAGCCTCTTTTATCTCCGCAATCGTATCACAATGTCAGCCTCTACAATTTTACTTTAGCTTAGGGAATAATCAAAAGTTACAGGGGCGAGGTCTTGATTGCAGCGATCTGAATTGATCAGAGGGACCATCTCCCTGCTGGCATGATAACGTCATTTTTTAAAATCTTCTCTTAGGACCCTTGGGACAAACTTCGCGCAAATCTTTCGCATCTCCAGTTTCTCGCGAATAATGGTGTGTACGATTCCCACACTGAGAACAAACCGTGCACGTATTGTCTTTATAAACACACGACGGTCCTTATCTATGAAATTCTTTATTTGGCCAATTACCTCTCTTCTATAATCACTCACAGGCTCCCTGCCTTCTCTGAATCTCTTATGCCACTCAAAAGTTGATGCTTGATTCATACAAGATGGGTCAAAAGCAGTTTGAAGCGTTCCATACGTTTCTGTCTCACTTTTCAAGTTTAAAATACAATTTCGTTACATACCCTTCTTCTGAATTATCCCCCCATGTTCAGATTGCAATTTGGAAATTCACCAGCTGTGACAATCAGACTTTAGTGGCGTGCATTCCAATTTCTTCTTTAGATGTTTACTTTAACGTGAAATGATAAAAATTAGCCAGTCATAAGATATAAAGCAACAAAATATTGAATATTACAAGAGTCTGCAACAATTTGTAATACCTGTACAAAAAAGCCTGGAAACATTTTGAAGGCACCTCGTACTACCAGGACTCGTGGAAATTCTACGGAATGCGAATTATACTTAATCAATAATTGTGTTTTGATAAAACTGATACTTTTTGCATAGCGCATTTTTTTTTCGACCAAAAAAACAAAAAAAAACCACGAAAAACAGAAATATTGGGTTTATTATCATTTGTATTACATTAGTATCTCTTTTATTTTAAATATACAGTGTGACCCATAAAAACGGGCCCCAGCTCTAATTAGGCCCCTTTTCTTACTGTATTATCCGAATGAAATGAAACTTTAGTCATAACTAGTTTATTATATTCAAACAATCACATCAAAACACTAGGGTATTTGGCCTATTCTTCTTTTTTTCTCCGTTCTACAGCATATATTCTAGATGACCTCTTTTGTTTCTTTTTGGGTCGCCCTGTAAAACCGAGCCAAACGAGATAAATTAATAAGTACTAATAAATACCCAGAAAGTAATATTGTGCTACATAGTTCAATACAAATAATCATAAAAACACATTATAAGTAACAAATTTAATTTATTCTTTCAGACCGGTTCCTCTTGGCAGACCATACTTTTCTTATCTTAGGCCATATTCTTTCGAATGTTTACTATTTTAAATAACGTTTATGTGACTAGTTTCATCAGTGAGGAACCGCTTTACGTCGAAATCACTACGATTTTCTTTCTCACATCATGACAACAATGATAATAATATTGATAAATATATTTATAAAATGTCAGAAGAGATACTAAATGCAAGCGTGCAAGGGTAGATAACTCTCTAATATGTAGATAAATACATCGAGCGTTCCGACACTGTTGCCCTCAATAGAAGAAAAACAATGATAAAATTAACCTTTTCATATGTGTAACTACTAAACCAATTCCTTCTTAATATATTTTCCCATATCACAGTAACAATGTTATGTTTCATGTTTCCGTGAAACGCCGATTTTTGTATATATTAATGAATTGGACATGTTTTTAGGTAATAACGTTAATAGCATCTTTTTTTTTTTCAAGTATTGTAAACAAATATGGAAAATGAGACAATGCCATGTTTCGTGATAAAGGCATCACATTTGCGATAATACATGCGTCATTTCAGACACGATAAAGTTTTCCACGGGAATAGGAAAGCTAACCTACTATGAGACCCTAACACAGATATTGCAATCGCTTTATGCAAATAACGATGTAAACCCTTAAAAATGGAGAGAAAGAAAACCTTACATAGATGAAGACAAGCATGTCCTGTAAACCATGTAGGGGAATTAGGGAAACAACACTGGCTGTAGATACATCGGTGGTGGTTTCCCTTGGGTTCGTAAGCAGATAGTTGATAAGGAATTCGAGAAATCACCCTATCCCGTCCGGTGAACCAAAACTCATGCGAGAGAAAGCATGCAACCTTACAGGTTAGAACACACTTACTCTCCATGATAGATAAAAGCTTTACATTGGCAGAACACAGCCATCCTATTAATGATAGAGTTTTTTTTCAGCCAGTATTACTCTATTATGTTGTGTTACTATTTCGTATTGCATTTGCCAAATTTTTAATGAATGTCTATATTTGTACTTAGGTTTCGTCCGGATAGTCATCATACGTAATTTATGCTTGTGAAGTGTTTGTTGTTTCAGATTAATTCATTTACATATGCGACGCAAATACGTCAAACATCGGTGACCCTAACTCAGAACACGCGTAGCTATAATATAAAAAGAAATAACTAGCAGGGGCCGTTAACCGGCGTTACCCGGTGGAAGCATGCCCCCCTCGGAAAAAAATGAATCGCGCTTGTTGTTAGTGACCACCCTCGAACGTCCTAGTGGTAAGAACGGCTTTCGGAATATAAATCCCCAACCCCCTCATGTAAGGACCGACTTATGGAATAGATATTATCAACCTTGCCATTTTATAAGGAAAGTTGACAAACTATTTGCCCCAAATTTAACCTTGTATATTCGTTGTCAGCATACCAACTCGTGTCTGGCGGAGAGAAGCACATTTGTTTCTCGCACGTGTGTACGAATCTGGCAACCACTGAATTACAATAAGTGCATTGCAGCCGAAAGAATTCATGAATTACAGTGTATAATTTATGTCATTATAACTACTTGTTACCGCCAAAGTGAAATAAGATTGTCTTATTTAGCATGGGTGAAAACCTAAAAAGTCGTCATTTTAAAGGAAATTTTGGAAGTGGAGCTGAAGTAAAAAAAAATACTTAAAAAAATATTTTGAGTCCGGGAGAGAAGTAGCAAAAAACAAATGTATAACAAATATATGTCCCCGTAATTTAGGGTAAATTTGTAGACTAATAGGTTAAAATAAAATCAGATAAAAAATGTAATTTTTATTATTTTTTAATCATTTTTATGAGACTAAATTTAAGACATTGGAAGCAATTGTAGTTCTTTAAAAATTTGGCCTTTCTAAGGATTGCCACATTGGCGTTTTCAAGGCAAAATTTGGCTTTTTTGCCTCTCATGGAACTATCTTATTGTAGCGTAAAAACGGCGGAATGTGGCCATAAAAGGCACATGTTTCAAACTTTAGAACGGCTGAATTTAAAGGCAATATAGCGGCCTCGGCTGATGTAAATTTGGTAAAAAGAAATAATGAAAATAATCTGAAAAGATTTTTTTCTTTTTTTAATTAAACCCTTTGGGGTGTAATAATGTGTTTTATATATAATAAAAGATTTTATAATTTGTTCTCTGCCAACAAACGAAAACAAAACAAAAACTAACATCGTGTACGAGTTGTAAGCTGATAACATAAGAAGTAACATGATTAAGCGTAGAAAAATATATAAGTATGTATAGTCGTTCACATTAATAGTAAATGCTAAAAAATAAGAAAAATATAATAAAAAATGCTTAAAAAACAAAACAAACGAAAACGAAAAGAAAATAGTAAATAGAAAATGTAAGATTGAAAAGACGCTCGAAAATCGACAAATAAATAATGGTACATGTGTGTTCGTTTATGTATAAAGAAATGGATTCTGTAATTTAAATCTGTTAATGGAAAAATAATGTTATGTGTATGTAGCTAATAACCAGTCAATAATAGCCAGATGGGTGTAATGTATGTATCGTGGAAAAATGTATAATAGGTCCCGGTGTCAATTGGTAGCAGTGAGAGGACTAAATACTTATAGAGCAAAATAGGGATTACTTCCTCTATAGATGTCGCGATGTGTTGCTTTTAGGATGTAATGTAGCATTTTATTATAACGACTTAATATGTCTATAAGTGTGTTCGGAAATTACATAAGATAATGGCTAATATCTTAGCCCTAATGAATTAGTATGTGGCATCCTACGATACTTTGGTCCAGAGGGGATTTCTGCAGTCAAAATATTATATAGGAGATAAATAAATAGGGGAAAACGTCTAAATTAAAAGGGTTATTCTTTTCTTCTAAATGGAAATAGTAACTGTGGAGACACCGTATAAATTTACAGTTGTACTCCCGAAAACAAAACACGCGTAGTAATAATTAAAACAAATATATTTTGTTTGTAGATATAGAATTAAAAAAAGTTTTGTGGCGATGTTTATGTCGGAAATTTGTTATCTTCATATTAAATATAGCTGCCTATCTTGCACTTGGTGTACGCCTTTTGATTAAGTGTTACGTCACACTCTGCCTACCCTTCTTCCTCATACATCATTGACTGCCGGTTTCTCCTGCTACTATATAAGGAAGCACATGCTTTGAACGAAAAAAATGTAATAACATACAAAATTTCAAATGGCGTCACCAACGTTCAATTTGAATCCGCGGTGGTATGAAATGATTCTACCTTGTTTTTTGCTTAGGTAGATTTATTTTTCAAGAAGAAATCAATATCTGAGCAGGCAGAAACATTTTGCTATGTGGTGTCCATCTTTTCTTGGGACGTAATCACTGAGGTAATAAGAGTAATTATTTTTCCTCCTCTAGTAAAACCATATGACATTCTCCGGGAGAAGGCCAAAACTGCTGTAACACTTTCCACACACAGACTCATTTCGCAGAGCAGAAAACTCTGAGCGATAGTTCCTAAAACGTTTACAGAAGTTGGCTGAGGGGCGATGGATAAAAGCATCGTTAAACATATCTAGCTCCAGCGTATACTTACACCATGAAAGGTTGTCATTGCTGCACAGGACGATTCCAAGCCTGTCGAACAGTTGGCACTAACAATGGTGGATACAGCTGACATATTGTCCAGCCAGTCGGCGGGTGGCCAGCGACCAGACGTCAGATAAAGACGCTTTGTTTATAAAACTGATGGAGGGCCACAGCACGTGTAAGCCGGCATGGACAAGATGGAAGAAGAATTAGCGTTGCTAACCTTAAAGGAGAAGCAAATGCCCACAACCATTCTAGAGAACGGGGACAAGATAAGATGTCCTGAAAATACAAGAGATTTAGGGAGAGGGAAAATTCTTGTATTCCATCTTGCAGTTATAAGGGGCTTAGGGTTAGGGTTAGGGTTAGGGTTAAGGTTAGGGTTAAGGTTAGGGTTATAAGGGCTTACTGTACGTAGTAGATAAAAACTCGGAAATATATTTTTTTATTTCATTCCGGCTACTGCAGTCGACAAGAAGTCTCCTCCCTGTTAGTTCACACTACGAGCTGTAAACGGCTTGTTGATACACACATATAAAATAGGTGTAAGTATCTCAACCTGAGCTTGTATAGAGCACTTATTCACAGTTTTACGGTAACTGTATTAAGGAACTAATAAAGCACTATATATTTCTTGCAAGCATTTGGTCTGCTTGCTGATATTACACCGCAGTGTTTTAAAATCCAGAGTCACAACTGCCAGAGTGGTTATGGCTGGTTCTGTATTATGCCCAGAAGTGACACACGCAGTTCACGACAATGCGTTCTTCAAAATCTGAAGGATTATCATTTAATTTTGGTCCACTTATTTCACAAAACAGTTTTACCAGACTCCATCACATACTATAATGAACCAAATGGTCTGCACGTCAAGAGTACCGCAAGGCGCTTTGCACCAGAAAAGATAGCAACTGTTCAGACAGAATTTCAGCGAATAATAATATCAGGCATAGTTCGCTCGTCAAAGGGCAAATGGGTTCCACGTCTTCATTTAGTCAGCAAAAGGCCTAACACATGGTGGACATGTGGAGACTACAGATCACTTCATGCTGTTACTAAACCTGATAGGTATCTAGTACCACATATCCAGGACATAACAGCAGTGGTTCTAAATAATTAATATTTTACAAACTTGGACTTGATTCAAGCATGTGACCAAATACCGGTGGAGCCCACACACATTCCCAAAGCAGACATCATGGAGCCATTCGGGAGGTTTGAATTTTTGCGAGCTTCGTTAGGAGTGCGAAATGCAGTATTTACATTTTAACTAAGTAGATGCATCGCAATTGGTATGTGTATTCTCTTACAATTTATATATATATTTCCTACTTCTCCAGAAAGCTTACAAAGATGGATAAAAACGTTTTCTCGCGCGTTTTCCAGTAGGTTATTTGCTGCATTCTCCGGAATACGCCAATTCGCTTAACTCCTAAAAGGTATGCAGTTGAATATTCTCACGGACCATGAGACTTTTCTGCACTAGGAACATCCATACTACGGCGTATCATCCCCAAGCAAACGGCATGGTCGAGCGATTGCATCGCAACTTGAAAACTTCTCTGCGAGCGCAGCTTACTAACAATCTAAAGTGGTATAAAATCCTCCATATAATACTATTTTAGCTGCGCACCACCGTAAGGAGAGACATGGCTAGCTCAGCAGCTCCAGCCATATATGTAACCACATTGCTGCTACAAGCACACCATTTATTTGATGATCCAAAGAAAGTTTGACATGTAAATATCAAAATACTAACAAAAATTGACATTGATGGCATATTCTCTATCAGTAGAACATAAAAATAAAAATATAAAAATATGTGCTTCCGGGTTGCTTTAGCTCACACTACTGCATTTATATTTACTCTCTATCGCCCCCACAACAGCGGAGTTACTATCTTTCAAAGCATATCTGAGAAAATTGACCAAGTCCTATCTGCTTATCCTTCAGCTAACATTCACGTATGTGGAGACTTCAATGTTCACAACGTCGAATGGTTGACCCACTCAAACAAGACAGATGATGAGGGGAGGTTCTGTCATGATTTCTCCATTGCCTATGACCTCACTCAGATTGTTCAGGAACCCACCCGTGTGCCCGACAATGACGACAGTATGCGAGCCTACTAGACCTTTTTCTCACAACTTGCCCTGAACTATTTTCAGTTTCTGTTCTGTCGCCTCTTGGATCTTCCGACCACTCTGTTGTATCAATTAAGATAAAGTGAAATGTAATAAGTCCCCAGACGTACCTCTCCATCGTACAGTATTTCGATACACTAAGGCTGACTGGGATAGCTTCCGTACATTTATATCTGATCTACCTCTGCATTCCATGTTTAAAAAGGATGTGTCCTCTATAGTATTAGTCCTGACTGAACGGTTAATTGTAGGTATTGACCATTTCATACCCTCTAAAAAGTTTCAGCAAAAACCTAACAGCCAGCCATGGTTCTCTCCAGAATGTGCTGCTGCCATTGCGCACAGAAATCACTTTTTCCACTGCTTCAAACGTAATAGATGTATGGAAACTAAAGCCGTTTTCAGGTCTGCCAGCAACCATTGTAAGAAAGTAATAAGGAACGCAAGAGAGTTGTATGCTCAATCTGTTAAGTCCAAAGTAGCTGAGCAGCGGCTTGGTTCCCACCAGTTTTGGCAAATAGCAAACAGAATCCTGAACAGAAGCGTGTGCTCCATCCCAACTATTATCAATGGGCCTGAGGTAATCTCGTCAGCATCAGACAAAGCCAAACTCTTTGTCAAGAACTTTGCAGCTAATTCTACCCTTTGTGACCAAGGCCGCCAACCCCCAATATTTCCTCCTGTATCAGAAAACACGCTATGTGATATACGTATATCTGTACGTGATGTTGCCAAGCTAATCAAAAACCTTGATTCCAGTAAAGCAACTGTCCCTGACGGTATTCCAATTATAGTAATCAAAAAACTTCAACCTGAACTAGCGCCCATACTTACAAAACTGTTTAAACGTTGTCTTAAGGAGAATAGTTTCCCATCTCCCTGGAAAATCTCATCAGTATGCCCTGTATTTAAGAATTCAGGTGATCGCTCATCCCCCTCTCAGTACAGGTCAATAAGTCTCCTGTGCGTCATGAGTAAGTTGCTAGAATCTGTGTTAAATACAGAAGTAATCAACCATCTCAACAAAAATAACCTTCTTAGTGACACTCAATACGGTTTCCGTTCTGCTAGATCTACAGCAGATGTGCTTACAGTTATATCGCATAGGATTAGCAAATCTCTCGACGATGGCAATCTTTCTAGGGCAATTGCTCTTGACATATCTAAGGCCTTTGATAGGGTGTGGCATAAAGGTTTACTTCATAAGATCGCTAGCTATAGTATTGCTGGAAATGTCTTCTCAATTATTAAATCATTTCTTTCTGATAGGTTCATAAGAGTAGTAGTTGAGGGGCAAAAATCAGAAGCTCACAGTATTAATGCCGGTGTCCCTCAGGGGTCCATCCTGGGCCCAACTCTTTTCCTGATCTACATTAATGATCTTCCAAATCACATCCTTACATCATTTGTAGACATTTATGCTGACGACACTACCATTTATGGTAGCACATCTAAGACAGTAAACGACCAAGTTCTCTCCAATTCTCTCTCCTCTGATCTTGAGCACGTAGTACAATGGGGAAAGGAGTGGCTAGTTACTTTTAATGCATCTAAAACCAAGCTTCTATCTTTACATCATCAACATTCTAATCCACATTTGGCATCAATTGAAATGAATGGTTCTCGTCTTCAGGAGGCCTCAAGTTTTGACAAGCTTCTGGGCTTGACCATTACTCCTGATCTTAAATGGAACACGTACATCAAATCTGTTGCCAAGGCCGCTGGAAAAATGGTGGGATCTTTCTATCGATCCGGTAAATATCTCACTGCTGATGCTATTCTCTATCTATATAAGAGCCAGGTACGTCCAAGGATGGAATACTGTTACCACATCTGGGCAGGTGCTGCTAGAAAGGACTTGTCCTGCCTTGAAAGAGTTCAAAATAGACTTCGTAGCCTCGTAGGAGATGTTCTTTTCTCCTCCTTGCAACCTCTATCTCACAGAAGAGATGTTGCGAGTTTGTCTCTGATGTATCGTTATTTTCATGGAAAGTGTTCGACTGAGCTTCAATCTATGGTCCCCCCTCGCCAAACTTTCACAAACTTTCACAAGAAACACTCATCTAGCTGTAAACACTATCAATAATTCCCCCCACTCTTTATCTGTGTCTAAACCTAAACGTAGATTCCATGAACAAAGCTTCTTTCTTAGAACTGCACGCCTGTGGAATTGTCTTCCTTTTTCCTGCTTTCCGGCTGACTACAATATGGTTGTGTTCAAGTCTAAAGTAAATAAGTTCTTGATGAGCGGTTCCATATAAGTTATCAACTTTACCAAATTTTCATTACTAATGATTACTATATTGTCCAATTTCTACTGTACACTCTTTAACCCTTATCCTTGAGTGGCCTCTGTGCCTTGATAATGTGGTGATGCCTATGTAAACAAAAAGAAAAAAAAAACAAGCTGGTGAAGTCGTGTACGCTTGACTTTTTCCGTGATACAGATTGGATGCATTCTCTACAACCACCATATTGTGGTTCTTTTTAAATGATAAACGAAGTTATTCGGAGTTCTTTTTAAGAACGAAGAACAAACAATTCCATAGACAGTATTGGAACACACTTAGAATTACTAACTACAAACGTTGTGCCAGTATATATGATACCCAAAGAATGTGCTGTGACGAAAAAGACACATTCATGCAGATATGTAAGATAGCGTGCCCATTAAAGAACATTTTTGTGTCAACGAATAGTAAATAAAGGCTAATACTTCGTATTTTGACGGGTAATATTGTAGGGGAATTAGGGAAACAACACCGGTTGTAAGTACACCTGTAAATGGTTTCCCTTAGCTTGGTTAGCTAATAGCTGATGAGGAATTGGAGAAACCACCTTATGCAAGATAAAAGATGCAACCTCACAGAGTAGAGCACACTTATCCTCCGTATTATATATAAACCTTAAATTGCCGGTTATAGCCATCCTATCAATCCAGTGGGTGAGTTATGAGCATTTGTATCGCTCTATATTGTGTTACTTGTTCGTATTGCATTTGCCACTTTTTTTTATAAATGTTTATGTTTGTACTTGGGTTTCGTCTGGTTAGTACTTATATGTAATTAATTGTGAAGTATTTTGTTTCAGATGACTTAATTTAAATATTGGACGCCAATGCGTCCAACAACCACATGGAATCGTATACTCTTGTTTCGGAAATATCATTGAGCGTGTATTTTTACTATACGAATACACGGGAATGCAAAAGGGACTAGAGGGTTTAGTTAATTTGCCATACACATCGACTAATACTAACGTATATTATGTGCTATCCTTGAATACATACTTGTCGTTAGAATTAAACCTCTAAAATGACTGTTGCCATCTACTTTTATTCTATGAGGAGGGTCTCCGTACCATTTTTACATTTTTTCCACTACCCGACGCTGTCCCGGGATGAAATGATGATCAACGAATATTTCACACTCCTATATTTTTATTGTCATCGAAATCCGTGAAATCGTTCGGGAATAAGCGTCACATGCCTCCATGCAGTAACTTAGTCCAAAATATACGTTATTTTACATTGCACCCTAGATAACCTATTGTTTCATTTATAAAAGTATTGTTTAATTTATAAATTTATTTCATAAAAACTTCTTTCCAGTTAAGGAAAAAAACATTAAGAAATTTACGTGCGGGGTTTGAACCTACAGACCACGTCATGCAAAAAAAAAAAAATAATAAATATAAAAACAAAACCACATAAATGTTCATGTCTTATAAAATTATTCGCAGTTAATGAAAAATAAATATGTGCGGAATTTGAACCTACAAACACCGTCATGCGAAAGAAAACAAAACAAACAAAAAAGAAAAAAGAATACGCTATGAACTTACCCACAGTAGAATTTTTACAGCCTGTTGTTCTATCATTGCTGCTAAGCGATGACATGGAAACAATGGCTTTCCTGATCTACATTAATGATCTTCCAAATCATATCCTTACATCATTTGTAGACATTTATGCTGACGACACTACCATTTATGGTACCACATCTAAGACAGTAAACGACCAAGTTCTCTTCAATTCTCTCTCCTCTGATCTTGAGCACGTAGTACAATGGGGAAAGGAGTGGCTGGTTACTTTTAATGCATCTAAAACCAAGCTTCTCTCTTTACATCATCAACATTCTAATCCACATTTGTCATCAATTGAAATGAATGGCTCTCGTCTTCAGGAGGCCTCAAGTTTTGACAAGCTTCTGGGCTTGACCATTACTCCTGATCTTAAATGGAACACGTATATCAAATCTGTTGCCAAGGCCGCTGGAAAAATGGTGGGATCTTTCTATCGATCCAGTAGATATCTCACTGCTGATGCTATTCTCTACCTATATAAGAGCCAGGTACGTCCAAGGATGGAATACTGTTGCCACATCTGGGCAGGAGCTGCTAGAAAGGACTTGTCCTGCCTTGATAGAGTTCAAAATAGACTTCGTAGCCTCGTAGGAGATGTCCTTTTCTCCTCCTTGCAACCTCTATCTCACAGAAGAGATGTTGCGAGTTTGTCTCTGATGTATCGTTATTTTCATGGAAAGTGTTCAACTGAGCTTCAATCTTTGGTCCCCCCTCGCCAAACTTTCACAAGAAACACTCGTCTAGCTGTAAACACTATCAATAATTTCCCCCACTCTTTATCTGTGGCTAAACCTAAACGAACGTAGATTCCATGAACAAAGCTTCTTTCTTAGAACTGCACGCCTGTGGAATTGTCTTCCGTTTTCCTGCTTTCCGTCTGACTACAATATGGTTGTGTTCAAGTCTAAAGTAAATAAGTTCTTGATGAGCCGTTCCATATAAGTTATTAAATTTACCAAATTTTCATTACTAATGATTACTATATTGACCAATTTCTACTGTACACTCTTTAACCCTTATCCTTGAGTGGCCTCTGGGCCTTGATAATGTGGTGATGCCTTTGTAAAAAAAAAAAAAAAAAAAAAAAAAAGATACATTAAAATAACCCGTTTCGATTATCAATTATCGGTACTAATCTTGGGGATTGTGAGACAAAACATAGCTACGATCACTTCCAGGCTTATACACTAAAGTTCTGTACATTTTAAAGAAAATCAGTTCAGTCATTTCGGAATCTAGAAGGAACGAACTGACACAGACAGAGACAATGTGGCGTTTATATACTTGTAGAGATCTTGTTATAATCATGATCAAAGCTATTACAATAATTAATATTCATAGTATTATTTCAGATGTGTTGTATCGAAACACATTTTTTCTTATCCAAAAGTTTTGTGTAACACAACCTTGTGCTGTTACATTAGATATGTAACATTTCACATTTGCATCTAAATTTCCTTTAGTCGATTCGAAACTGGGCAGCAGAATGCTGTAATCGGTTACTTTTTATCTACTGGTATTTATCTTACATTAGATGAAAGTTTTATGGATTTGTGTTAAATCTCATCTGATAAAAGTAATAATTCATCATAAAACATGATGCTTATCTTGATAGCCGACACTGTCCGTCGATTAATAACTTATTGTTGACCAAACAAAAAGGTATTAAAAACGGTCCAATCGAAATTGACATACTCGATGACTATTTCTTAGTTATTTGGATACATGACGCTTACGTTGATAGACAATTCAGTATGCGAATACATTTAATACTTTTATGCTTTCTGGTAAATATATTACGTGCGGGGTTTGAACCTACACACCACGTCATGCAAAAAAAAATGTGTGCGTAATACGTACAATTAAAAGAACATTGAAAAACAGTCTTAAAAGTATAATAGTCCCTTAATAGTTGAGGACAACGCATACACTTTATATTTGTTAGTTGATAAAACATAAGATTGGCGCCACCCATACGATGGACCCTTCCAACCTACAATTTTCACCCAGCTAAAAGGTTTGAGTGTTAAACATAATGGCATCGAGTATCATTTTTAGAGCATCCGAATGACTTTACCCAGGATTGAAGCTATATTTTGTTAACTATTAGCGAACACTGTTACTATTTTGTCATAAACACCCGGGAATTAAACTGTTGATAAGTTATCGCTAAAAATGCAAAATGTCCTCATTTATATACTATTAAAGAAAGGATGGTGGTTTACGAATTAAAAATTTTTTTTTTGTGTACTGAAAAAGAAAGTTACGGCCGATTGTCAAAAAAGCATAGGTACACATTGTTACAGTCGTATTTTAGTTATCAATCAAATAGTTCAAATCCCATGTAAGTCAACAAAAATAATAACATTAACATAACATAAAAAACTATTTTATTAACATATAAAAATGCGAGCAGGTAAAGTAATATGGTTAAGCTTAAACACGGAAAAGTAAAAGAATTAGTTGTTAAAACTGGAAAAAAGGACAAGATATTCAAGTAAAAATATAATAAATTTATAACTTAATATATTGCAGCATTAAGAATTAATTATATAATATTACACATTTAATTTAAAAATTCTTAATGCTGCAATACTTAAAGTTATAAATTTAATACATTTTTTACTAGAATATCTTGACCTTTTCTTTTCAAGTTTTAACAAGTATTCTTTTACTTCTCCATGTTAAAGCTTAAACATATTACTTTTCATGCTTGCATTATTCTTTTGCAATCCATGATTTTCCAGGCTTAAAATAATTAATTTTTTTAATTTCTAATCTTCTTTTTTGCCCCATAAACACATATGTAATAACCATATGTGGCACTCATTCCCGCTAATTATCTCCCTTTCATGTTTTCATTCTTTCTGTTTCACTTGTTACTTCTGTTTTTGAGACCGTAGCGGATTAGTAGCAAAAGTACTCGCTGAAGCGACGTTGTTGCTATAGAAACCATTCATAAAAACGTTGCTGACTTCCTTACATTTGTTTACGATTTGAAAACTAGAACATTCATCATAACTTTTGTTTTTCTTAACGAAAATTGATTTTTAAAATATAGCTGAGAAGGTGACGTTTAAACTGTAATACTATTTTAAAATTTGGTCGAAAAACGCGTAAGCGGTAGAGATTTATACCAGTTCTAAATGACTAAAACTGCCATATAAACATATATTCAAACATTATTGTGTTTCAATGATAAATAGGACATTATACTAATAATCTGTATTATTTTGGCTTCAATACATACGAGGTGTCTTCAATAAGTTTATGACTTTTTCGCACAGGCATTAAACATTGTCGAGGACTCTTGAAAATTCAATATGCTATTGCTATACATCTTATGAGATGACAGACCAATGTTTATGTTTTAACGTTCAAACGAACAGCTACAATAGGAATTGTAATACACCATACTAAAGCCTGATTGTCACAACTGGTAAATCTCAAAAATTCAATCTGGACTTGAATACACTTGAGAAGAACAATAAGCAATAACATTTTGTTTTAAACTTAGAAAACTACCATAGAAACGTTTGGAATGAGTCAGCCATTGTTTGGATCATCTTGTATGACTCGATTGTCAGTTTTTCAGTGGCATACGAAATTCAAGGTTTGGTTTGGTTGTTTTTGTTTTATGGCATATCAACGCTTTTCAGGTTATTTAATGCTGAATCCAAAGATTTTGAAGAAAATATTTTAATAGAATATATTTGTTGTTTTAAAGTCGGTCTCTATTTAACCCATGGTTGGGACCCTAACAGGTACTACCACTCCGGCCCAGAGTGGACCTCGGAGTAATGGAAATTAAAGGGTGGCTCCAAACTCCCCAAAGCCCGCAAGCTGGCTGAGGCCTCACCACTGGATAAAGTTTAAGGTCATATCCAGGACCAATGACATTCAAAGAAGGCAGGAAGTGGGTGAGGGATTATGATAGTTGTGGGAGGAGTAAAAAGTCAAAACACCAATGTTGATTGGCCAAATAAGGTATTTTTCATGGATAAGGATCGTCGTGTGTCTATAGAGACAATAAGAACACAGTTTGATGTCCGTGTGGGAACTGGTCACACAAATATCTACGAGGAATTGAAGCTGCAGAAGATTTACGTGAATGCACCAGTCCACAACTCCATCCTTGTCACAGACTATTTGAAAGATGGGCATCAATCCAGTCCCGCACCCTTTCTATAGTTTAGTCTTTGCTCACTGTGGCTTTTAGTTATTCCCTAAGGTCAAAGGAAAACCTCAGAGGCTGTCGTTATGAGACTATTTGGGGTAGTGATAGGGACTGTGATGAGGATCACGACACGCTCACACTAGATGACTTCCATGGGGCCCACCAGAAAGTGTTGGATTGATACAAGAGCATTGCAACCGGAAGAGATTACTTCGGAAGAGAGCACAGTTTCATATGTGTACTATAAATAAAAGTGCTTATACGAAAATGTCTGAAAACTTATTAAATACACCTTGTATGTGTGCAGTTTCGGAAATCCAAACAAATAGAATTCGTAAAAACACTCATAATAATTACTTGAGATTTCTTGCAAATACTAAGTACGATATTTTTTTACGCAAATTACAAAAAAAATTGCTCATTTTGGCATATTACAAACGACATTAATAGCGTAAATATACACTAGTGTTCAATGGATACAGAGACAAAATACGCAGAATAATTACAACATAGCAATTACATTACCATATTGTACACACCATCTTCAATGAAATCAATTCGCAAATGACGAGAAATACAAAAGAAAAGCTGACTGCTTTCTTTTTACTTGGGCAGCACCACTTATCAAGGCCCAGAGACCACTCGAGGATAAGGGTTAAGCGTGTACAGTAGTAAATTGGACAATATAGTAATCGTTAGTAAGAGAAATTCGGTAAATGTGTTAACTTAATTGGAACGGCTCATCAAGAACTTGTTTACGTAGGACTTGAGGACAATCAGCTTGTAGGCAGATAGAAAGCAGGAAAACGGAAGCCAGTTCTGTAGGCGTGCACTTCTAAAGAAGAAGCTTTGTTCATGGTATCTACGTTTATGTTTAGGGACAGATAAAGAGTGGAGGAAATTATTGATTGTGTTTTCAGTTAGACGAGTGTTTTTTTAGAAAGTTTGGCAAGGGTTGGGCCATGGATTGAAGCTCAGTCGAGCACTTACAATGAAAATAACGATAAAGCAAAAGCCAACCTCGCATCATCTCTTCCGTAAGATAGAGCTTGCAGTGAAGAGAAAAGGACATCTACGAGACTACAAGTCTATTTTGATCTAAGACTAATGTAACTAATTTGCATTTTTATTTCAGTGTATTAAATATAAATTAAATAATTAAAGACTACCAGTATACCAATTCTAGTGAAATAACTGACCAACTTTATTATCGCTTCAGTAGCAATTTTCCACTTTTCTCCAAAATCTGTTAGACGATAATCAATCAAGCGGTGGGTTACTATCTAATAGATACTAAACTTCTTTTCGACCGACAACATGGATTTAAGCAAGCTCGTCCTACTGTATACCTCGTAACTGTAGTATATGAACGTATATACCATGCACTGAATAAGGCAGAGGAGGATAAGGCAATAGCTCTATGTGTATGTAAGACTTTTAGCAGGATCCGGTAAAATAATTCTCATGATAATGAAATCATATGATTTTACTGAACGAATACTTAATATAATCAATTGTTTATTACACAAAAGGAAATTCTGGGCTATCCATGAGGGTCGTATTTTGAACAACATGTATGGGTGCCACAAGAATCGATTATTTGACCTTTATTATTGCTGATATTCTTAAGTGAGATGTCTAATTAAATTGCCTCCAAGATGATTATATTTTATCATGACACTACGCTCTATACAATATAAGAGTGGGAAAACGAATGAACACATATATAAAGCAATGGCTGAAATAGATGGAGGCCTTCAATATGACGACTTCAAGGAACGGCAACATATATTGCTACCAAGACTATTTCTTTCCTTTTATAATTATAAGATATCTTCCTAATCACTGACTGCCATGTCTTATAATACGCTATTTGGAACGTTTACACTCCTCGGCTTAACATTCGAAGACAACATGAATTGGAACAAATACATTCAGAACATTGCCAGGGACATTGCGAAGTAGATAAACTCTTAACCGTATTAGAAAGTTGCTAACAGCGAATAGTACCCTGTAGCTCTAGAAGGCTATTATTCGCCTACATTGCTGCCACATCTTGGCTGAACGACAAAAACCAAAATCTAACCTCTACTCACGACGAAATGTTTCATTGCTGTGACTGTTTTACAAGTATTTTAATGGACTATGCTGTGACAAAATTTTTTTTTTTACAGAGTGATCACCACTTATCAAGGCCCGGAAGCCACTCAGGGATAAGGGTTATTGCAAGTACATTACGTTAGTGTGGAGATTTGATGAAGTGTTTAATTAAGGGGCGGTTCATTAGGAATTTGTTAACATTGGACTTGAAGACATCCAAGTTGTAGTCCGGAGGGAAGCAGGCAGACGGAACAGAGTTCCACAGGCGTGCAGTTCTAAGAAAAAAGCTTTGTTCATGGAATCCGCGTTTAGATTTAGGCACAGATATAGAGTGGGGGAAAATTTTCACAGTAGATTCAGCTAGACGGGTGTTTTTCATGAAAGATTGGCGAGGGGGGATCAGAGATTGGAGTTCAGACGAGCACCTGCCATGAAAATAACGATAAAACAAGGATAGGCTCGCAACGTCTCTTCTGTGGGAGAGAGGTTGCAGGGTAGAGAAAAGGGCATCCTCCACTAAGCCACGAAGTCTATTTTGTACTCTGTCAAGGCAGGATAAGCTGTTTTTGGCCGCTCCTGCCCAGATATGGCAACAGTATTCAATCCTTGGACGTACTTTGCTTTTATATATAGAGAGAATTGCATCAGTAGTGAGATATCTTCTGGAGCGGTAGAAGGATCTCACCATCTTTCCAGCGACCTTGGCAACATACTTGTTCCATTTCAGATCAGGAGTAAAGGTCAAACCCAGAAGCTTGTCAAAACACGGGGCCTCACCCAGACGAGAGCCATCCATCACAATTGATGCCATATGGGGATCAGAGCGTTGATGATGTAAGGATAGGAGTTTGGTTTTGGATGCATTAAAGGTAACCAGCCACATTTCCCCACTGAACCACGCGCTCGAGATCAGAGGAGAGAGAATCAGAGAGAACTTTGTTATTTACAGCCTTTGATGTGTTGCCGTAGATAGTCGTGTCATCAGCATAGATGTCAACGAATGATTTAAGTATGTGTTTAAGGAGGTCATTGATGTAGATCAGGAAGAGAGTTGGGCCCAGGATTGACCCCTGAGGGACTCCAGCATTTATATTGCAAGCCTCCGATTTTTGTCCATCTACCACTACTCTTATGAGCCTATCGGAGAGAAATGATTTAATGATTGAGAAAACATTTCCAGTTATACTGTAGCTGGACATCTTGTGAAGTAGTCCCTTCTGCCATACCTTGTCGAAGGCCTTTGATATGTCAAGAACAATTGCCCTAGAAAGAAAGCCTTTGTCAAGGGATTCACTAATCCTGTGGGATATAACCGTCAGCACATCTGCAGTAGATCTTGCGGAGCGGAAACTATATTGTGTGTCACTAAGAAGGTTATTCCTGCTGAGGTGGTTGACTATTTCTCTATTTTATATGGATTCCAGCAACTTACTCATAATACACAGGAGACTTATAGGTCTGTACTGAGAGGGAGATGACTTATCACCTGAATTATTTGTGACCTTGAACGTGACCTTACACGACCTTGAACCTCTGATCGCGGCCCAGTTATGATCTTAACCCTGGGTCGATGCCCAATTATGACTATCCTAGTCACCGGGTAATTAATTATGTCGACTGGGCAACCAGGTCTGCCAACCGTTGGTACGTCGCGTCACCCAGTGAGTCCTCGTCAAGGTGTTGGAGGACTCTTCTCGGTTGCACGGTCCTCAAGGCCTGTTCTTCTTGATCGTCTAGTTGGTCCTCCTGTTGACTGGGTGTTCGTTGACGGGAACGGGGTCACAAGTGGCAAGTAAAAGAATTAAAATTACATGGAACAACAGCACATCAGCAAACAAACTCCGGAGGTTGGTTGATATATAATGTATTTAGGAAATTCATAAATGATTATCTACAGACGTATGTATAATTGAAGATTAAATGGAAGCAAGCAATTAGATTTGTGAATGAGCTTCTTGTTGTTGAAATACTCGGTCGGAGTCGCGGACCGGGGTAATTATCGTTAAGGTGTTCTTGCTGGTCTCTTCCTAGGTCCTCTGAATTCTATTAAGTTGAAAATTGAGCTCTCTGGCAACCAGCGAGGGGGAGAGAGAAGTTGGGTGGCTGGATTCCTCTGTCGAGACCTTTATCTCTGTCGTCTCTCTATCTTCTAACTCTTCTATCTCTCTCTATCTCTGATTAAATCGAGTTTTACGGAAAACCCTTGAATAATGACGACGCCTACGTTCGTATTCGACCAATCAAATTGATTGATAACAATCCACCTGATTCCTTCTCATTGGTCAATTTGGCCTGTGGCAGGTATTATTTTTCCGCCCCCAATTTCCAAAATCAAATTGACTCCTCCCCAACTTGTTTGACCCCGCTTTCTCTATAGTGGTTTTTTTCCATATTATCAACTGATAATCAGAGGAAATATTATTTTTTAGCTTGTAATAGATCACCAGCTTTCATCTATTTAAAAATATCCGTTTCATATTCTTTCCCCTTTGAATTTATTTGTTTTGTAAAAACATCCGTGTGATTTTTAAAAAATATTCTTTACATGTCAGAATTCCCTTTAGCGCCCAAAACAATTTGCCAAAAGACATTTTTAGATAAGTCATATTGAAAAACAAATCATGTCGAACCTTGGGCTGACGTCATGAATTCTTTTATCAGGCCCGATCTATTTCGTGTGTGTGTGTGTGTGTTTCTCAGATCAAAAACGATCAGACATTTAAACTGTCAACCAACACATTTCAAGGCCACCGACATTTCAAAGCTCTGATTCGGAATATTTTGTGTTTGGCTCGTTTAGTTCAAACGCGAGCGTATTTTGGTTAAAAAAATGTTTTAAGTAATCTTTCGCTTTCTTGTTTAGCAGGCGATTTCTATTTTTATCCCCCGACCGTATGGTATCTCAACAACAAGATTTTGATACATAAAAACATTAACTAAAAAAAAAATTATTTTTTTTAACCGTAGTTCGCCCGGGATTGATTATCACATTTAACAAAAAACGTCACATCGACCCTACTGATCTGATGTGGCCTCTCTTTGCTGTTACACTTGAATACAGGGCAAACTGATGAGGTCTTCCACGGAGTTAAGGCAGCGCTTAAATAGTTTCGTAAGTATGGGAGCAGGTTCTGGTTGAAGCTTTTTTAACACTATAATTGGGATGCCATCAGGGCCAGTTGCTTTACTGGAATCTAGGTTCTTTATTAGCTTAGCGACCTCATGCACGGATATTTGTATGTTACCCAGCTTGTTCTGTGTTATAGGAGGAAATATGGGGAGTTGATGGCCTTCGTCGCATAGGGTAGAATTAGCTGCAAAGTTCTTTGAAAATAGTTTGGCCTTGTCTGACGCTGACGAGATGACCTCTGGTCCATTGATAATGGTTGGGATAGAACGCACACTTCTGTTAAGGATCCTATTTGTTATTTGCCAAAACTGGTGGGATCCAAGCCGCTGATCAGCTACCTTGGATTTAACAGACTGGGCATATAGCTCTCTTGCATTTTTTATTACTCTTTTACAGTGGTTGCAGGCAGACCTGAAAGCAGCTTTAGTCTCAGTGCATCTATTACGTTGGTAGCTTTGGAAAAAGTGATTTCTGTACGCGATAGCAGCAGCACATTCTGGGGAGAACCATGGCTGGCTGTTGGGTTTTTGTTGGAATTTTTTTAGATGGTAATAATTGGTCTATGCCTACAATTAACCATTCGGTCAGATCTGATACTATAGAGGACACTTCCTTTTTAAACATGGAGTGCAGAGGTAAATCAGATATGAATGTACGGAAGCTATCCCAGTCAGCCATAGAGTATCGGTATACAGTATGGTGGAGGGGTACGTCTGGGGACTTATTACATTTCGTTTTTATCTTTACTGATACGACGGAGTGATCGGAAGATCCCAGAGGAGAATGAACGGAACATGAACATAGCTCAGGGGACGTTGAGAGAAAAAGGTCTAAGAGGCTTGCATATTGACCGGGTGTATCGGGCACACTGGTGGGTTCGCAAACAATCTGAGTGAGTTCATAAGCAATGGCAAAATCATGACAAAACCTCCCCTCATCATCTGTCTTATTTGAATGGGTCAGCCATTCCACGTTATGGACGTTGAAGTCACCACAGATGTGGATGTTAGCCGAGGGATGTGAAGACAGTATGTGGTCTATTTTCTCAGATATGCTCTTAAAGATAGTAACTCCGCTGTTGTGGGGCCTATAGAGGGCAAATATAAATGCAGTGGTGTTAGCAAGTGCAACCCTGAAGCACATATAGGGTGAATTAGGATCTTCTCTAGAGATATCCCTTCCACACGGGAAGCCATCCTTAATGTAGGCACATATTCCATGCCCATGGCGATCTTGGGTGTCAGATTTGCTGTTAAATTGGAGTATCCGTAAATTATGAACTCATCTAGGGAAGTGGTCGGCCCTATTCCAGTTTCACATAGAAATAATATTCCGGTTTCGTCTCCTTTAATTGAGTTTCACCCTCTGAAAGGTTGGAACGTAGACCCCTGATGTTGGAGAAGGAGACCTGGTAGTACAGGTCTACGTTAGAAGATTGGGTTCGAGGTTTATTCGAGTTTTTATTCTGGAGATATTTCATGTTGAGGTTTTGGGATTTGTGGAATAGGTCGGCATACTTAATTAGAGCAGTACAGAAGGGGAAAGTAAGAGAGAAAAAGACAGGAAAATTTTTTTGTAGCACACGAAAAGGTAAAGCCGTAACAATTACCCACTAGTATGGCATCGAGAGGCCCCGCCAGAGACTTTGCATGGTCCAGATCCACTCACAAAATTGCAATACAGCAGTTCCAGTACTTTGCGCCTGCTGATAGGACAGCCTCCTTAGTGGTTAATCCAAGGTTCGGGTCCCTGACTATCAGGCGGATAACGTCAGCCCAGACAAAACGATTACCTCCAGCACCCTTACTAGTAACATGGCCACAAGGACAGACGGAGACAAAAAAGTTTCTGACATCTCAGACTACTGGTCCCCAAGTACTACCGACCTTTAAGCAAGTTTTTCTTCACCCTTTGTCAGAAAAATCACTCATTGAATGAGGACTGAATGACAAAATAGGAGAAGCGAGAGTTACTGGAGCTGCCGATAACACATCCACTGTATTATCTACTCTCCATTAAAAAAAAGGGGGAAGGAGGGGAATGGGGACAAGTTACTTATTTATATCGGTGCGAAGTTAACAATTCAGGACACTTTTGATGATAATCTCCCCTCCCATATTAATGAGTGGAAGTTTATCGTTATCTATCGAGTTGTAATCATAAGAGATTCATCTTATAATTAATTAAAATCTAATAATTAACTATTATCAATTTGTAAAGTCGGCTTAATATTAATTTACATTCGAGTTAAAATAATTATTCAAGGTTTTACTTTAGGAGGTTCGTTTTCATGAGTAATTGTTTCTTTGCACTATTATATTCCGAATGTACTTGAACATAAGGCTAACTATGTTAGATGGTTTGATTTGCCAGCATGAAGAAAGTATTTTCAATAGAGGCAAGCTTGCAGTAATAATATATATTAAGTATACTACTTAAATAAAGTCCTATGTTTATCTACTCTATTAGAGAATAATTTCCTGCATTTTTTCTTTTATAATTAGTTGCCGGAATTTTGTTTGTTTTTATCGTTTAGCTTTGTAGCAGGAGGGGGGACGGATAAGACAGAATACAGACAAAAAGACAGGAGAAATACAGAGAAAATACATAAATAAACACGAAAAACAAGTTTAAACACAATGTAACAGAAAACATTTAGCTTAGAAAAAAATACTTAACGTTTTTGCACTAGAGATTCCGTCTGCTGTCTTTTTGTCAACTGTTAGCTAGCATATGTCTTTCTAGAGCGACTGAAGATTTCTATTTCCGGATAACTTGGTCGAGTGCCTATCTATAGAATAAAAGTCGGTACGTTTGTATGTGTAAAATATCTAATTTACATTTTTTTTTGTTAAAAAAGTTCTAACTTTTTTTAATTTTATTTTGTAAAGTCCTAAGTTTATCTACTCTATTAGAGAATAATTTCCAGCATTCTTTCTTTTATCGTTAGTTGTCGGCATGTTGTTTGTTTTTATCGTTTAGCTTTGTAGCATAAGGGGGGGACGGATAAGACGGAATACAGACAAAAAGACAGGAGAAATACAGACAAAATACATAAATAAAACACGAAAAACAAGTTTAAAAACAATGTAACATAAAACATTTAGGATTAGTTTAGAAAAAATACTTAACGCTTTAGCACTAGAGATTCCGTCTGCTATCTTTTTGTCAACTGTTAGCTGGCATATGTCTTTCTAGAGCGACAGAAGATTTCTATTTCCGGATAACTTGGTCGAGTGCCTTTCTATAGAATAAAAGTCGTTACGTTTGTATGTGTAAAATATCTAACTGAACGACGTTGGTATGTGTAAAATATCTAACTGACCGACGTTTTATACTCTCGAGTTAAATATCCCTGACTAGAGAATTCTACATGCCAAGAAACATGCTTCTCTTATAATTATCCCCCACCCGAAGTGTTAGACTATGGAATTATTTCCCAGACTGTACTGAAATACAGATGTTAAAAGGTAGAGTGAACAAGCATCATGCTGCTTAAATCTTTACATAGTACTTAGGTAGAGTTATTCCTAAATAGTAAACACATTTACATCCAAGTTAAACTGTACATGTTTGATTGTGATGAAAAAGTAAAAGTCTATAAATAAACAATGGAGCAGATTAGACTGACTGTTAATTTTTAAGCCAGTGAATATCCAGCTCCCCCAAACAGAAATACTTGCCTATTAAGAAAGTTAGAATTACTAAATTTAGAATGATATCTCTATCAAAGACAATGTAGTTTAAATTGAAGTGTAGTATCTCAACATATACTACACTCTGCTCCAAGCCAAAATAGTAAAGAAAAGTTATGAAAAAATAATGATCGTTTGTGTTTCGTACAATTCCATATTTAATAATTTGTAAAAGAATATTTTAAGTGACAATACATTAATTTTTTTTAAATAGTTTTCTAAATATTACATTTACGAAAAACCCTCAGTTATCATTTGAAATGACGGATAATTCAAGTAAAATAAAAAATAATGTTTTGAGATGAAACAAAAATCGAAAATTTGAACAGACAAAAACACTATACAATATTAATGGACTTGGAGTCTACATTGGTATCAAAATACGGAGGCGGGGCAAGATCAGCAAAGGTACCTTCCTCCTGCAGGAAACGCTCCGGTCCACAACTCGCATGTCGCGAGATCAGAAGCACGGGCGTGTGGTTATAGAATTCTAACCCAGCCTCCCTACTCTCCTGACCTTGCACCTTCTGACTTTCACTTCTCCCCGCCATGAAGTTGTTTTTGAAAGGAAAGCGTTTCCCAGATGATGCAGCCTTGATTTCTGAAGTCACGTCGTGCTAGGAGGACCAACCTGGGGTGTTTTACAAAAACGGTCTCCAGAGCTGCATCAAACGATGGGAGAAATGCATAACTCTGAGTGGTTCCTATGTAGAGAAAGAGTGAGAACTGTGCCAAGTTTCGTTTCTCTACTGCAATGGGAAGTGGGTCAGGGGCATTACTTATTGCACGTCCGTCGTATATATATATATATATGCATGTATATATATATATAATATAGTCATACGTACGTGCTATTTAATTTAGTTGAATTCATATTTATGCTTTTTAAAAAATGTGTTATATATTTCTGATTTTGAACGTTGAACTTTAATTTCTTTTCAAATGTTTATTTAAATTTATGAAAAGGAAGGGTTGTAAAAAGATAGCTTCGAATTTGGGGGTATCAAAACCAAAGAAAAATATGATGAAAGTAAAAGTAAAATAGATAAACCCTGTAATTTATTATACCATACCTGTTCACACTGAAGCACTTATCACAATGTTCTGTGGATCTATATTAAAAAAGCCTAGTTAAACTTTGTGACATATCTCCATTTTATTGAGGTAAGGGGCGAACAAACACCCCATAATTTTATTATACCATATTTCTTCAAACTGAAACATAATTATCAAAGTATACTTACGCAAATTGATATGAAAAAAAAGCCTTTATTAAAGTGTGTGCCTATTTCCATTCTATGGAGGTTAGGCGCGAACGCAGACCCCACAATTTTATTATACCATCCCCATTTAAGTTAAAAAATACTTATCAAAGTATTATTATGTACATCTATATCAAAAACACTTGTAAACTTTTTTTTATTTTTAAATTTTTTATTTTCATACTTTGTGTACCAGGCGCGTACGCAGACCCCACAATTTTAATGAGTCATCATTATGCCAGATCAAACATACCATTCCTGCGTCTCGATACATCTTCTATTATAATATGTGATCAGTTTTCTATAATAATCAACCATACAGGAGCCTATTCGTGACCAGACACACACAGAGGCGTTCAGCTTTATATATATATATATGGGGTGTAGAGAAAGAGAGAGAGAGAGAGTGAGAGAGAGAAAGAGAGAAATAAAGAACGATAAGTTGATAGATACGTTAATATACGTTATTGTTCATTTGCGAAGCTCAAAGTGTAATTAATATAGTGTATTGTATAACATTTCTAAATGTTATATATTGCTTGGTTAGCTATTGTCTACGCCTGTGCGCAGGACGCGCTGGTTCTGAATTCATTTGTAAAAAACTTCCCTGCTATCTGTCTGAGGTGTGAAAGCTTGTTTATGCGTGTGCATATTGTTAAACCTTACTCGATAATTATAGCCACAACGTTTAAACGACTTTCTTTAAAACTAACAGCAATCATAAAACTTATGCGTCGGTAAAGCAGATTTCATGCAGGAATTATTATTTTAGTGTTCATCACATGTTCCTGAAAGACATACTGTTTCATTCTAGTAGTGAATATTGTTTTTGCCCGCAGAGGTCTGGGTATTTATTACTTTGCTTTAAATACTTCTGAGTGTGTAACCAAATTATATTTTTCTAATTAAAAAGTAGTATCTCATATCTATCTAGTTATAGCTGTATCTATCACTTGATCTATACATATATATGTTTAAAAAAAATAGAGGAGGAGAGCATAAATTCAAAAACAAAGAAATCATCTGGGAAACGCTTTCCTATCAAAAACAACTTCATGGCTGGGAAGAGGTGAAAGTCAGAGGGTGCAAGATAAGGAGAGTATGGAGAATGAGGTAGGATTTTATAACAAAACAAAATTTTGCATGTGCAATGAGTTATATGTCTACGGGTTATGTGGCAAAGTACAGCTCTGAACTAACTGTGGTTTCCGTTTTACAGGTGTTTATAATTGAGTCAGGTGTGAAATGGAGCCTGTTGAAAGTCGAGCAGTGATCCAGTTTTTGTATTGGAAAAGACGCTCTCCACAGGAAACATTTGATGAAATGAAAGAAACTTATGGTTACAATGCCCCATCATATTACCTTGTAAAACGCTAGCATCGTGAATTCAAACATATCCGGAAATTTGTGGAAACAGCTCCAAGACCTGGTCGCCCCCCTTCTGCCATTGATGAGGCATCTCTCCGTCAAGTTGAGGCTTCCATTTTGGAAGATCGGCGCATTACCATTCGCCAAATAGCCCAAGATGTCAAGATTAACACAGGGTCTGTGGAAATTATCATTCATGACCATTTGCATATGTATAAGGTGTCTGCCAGATGGATTCCCAGGTTGCTCACACCATTCCAGAAGCGAGAACGCGTCGAGTGCTCGAGGATGAATTTGGAGATGTGCCAAGAAGATAAGTCAAAGTTTTTCAAAATACTGATTACACAGGATAACATATAGGTCCATCACTATACACACATACAATTTCACTTTTATAGATACATAGGTTGTTTAGATGTACGCCCATCGAGGACAATCTGGATTCTTCTCTCATTTAAGAAGGATTTAATTATAAGCATTCGTCCAGTAATACCATAGGCTAGAAGACTATCGTGCCATACCCTGTCAAAAGCCTTAGATATATCTAGGGCTACTGCTCTCCCTTCCTCTGCCTTATCCAGTGCTTAGTATAAACGTTCATAAATAACACTTAGAATATCTGAAGTAGAATGGGTTTGTCTAAATCCATATTGAGTGTCAGACAGAAGTTTCTCAGCTGTAAGGTGGTGGAGTAGAGCTTGATTAATTATGAACTCAAATATTTTAGCGAAAGCAAGGCAGAGGCTAATTGGGTGATAATTTAATGGGTCAGTTCTTTCTCCAGAGTTTTTGTAAACTGGTACCACAGAAGCAGTTTTCTAGCATCTAGGAAAGCAAGATTGATTAAAGAGCTTAGAGAGAACAGTAACAACCTCAGCGGAGCATTTTTAATAGCACACTCGCGGTGAGATCAGGTCCAAATGCTTTTGAGGTGTCTAAGTTTTTTTTATGATATCATGTACTTGAGAAGGGGTGATTTTGAGATCATCTTTTGTTGTTTCTGTCTGCCGAGGAAAATCAGGGAGGGTATAATTTGCTGGGTCCAAGGTAGAGTTTAAGGCAAACTGACGGGCAAGCATGTTAGCTTTCTCATATGCTGTGCAAACAACCCAATGATTGTTGGATAGGGGTGGTATTGTTGGTTGCCCATTATTTACTATACTATTATAGATTTTCAAGAAACCACGTGTTCCTAATTTTTGGGCTTCAATGCGTTTCCTTGTGGTTTCAGTAAATTCACTCTTAACTGTCGCTACTTCTTTCTTACAATTACTTCTAGCTTCTATAAACTTTCGTCTGATTGTACAGGACTTATGCTGGATAAATATACGGTATGCTGGATAAATATACGGTATGCATGTTGCTTCTGAGCAACTGAAGCTGAGCAAAAAGAAGTAAACCATTGGGGAGAGTGGGGTTTGCTATAGAACTTCTGTGTAGGAACATGGGCTCCAATTGCTGTTTTAACCATTCAATAGTCTCATTTACGCACTGCTCTGCAGGAAGAGAAAAGATATTTCCCCATGGGACATCTCTGATGTGATCCCTAATGGAATCCCAGTCAGCTTTATTGTAGTAATTTGGCGTTTGGAGCAATAGCTCTTCAACTTGGGGTCAAGAGTTTAGAGTGATGTCTATCATTATCACAGCATGATCAGCATTCTCAAGTGGGCAATGAGGATTTGTTATACAATCCTCAGGAACTGTTGTCAGAAATAGATCCAGGAGTAAGGCTTGCTGGTCCTAACGATCTGGGAGATGGGTCGGGAATGTTATTATCTGTGTCAAGGAATAGGATATAGAAAAGTTATGGATGACACTACCAGCTGTGTCAGTGTATTTAAAAAAGCCAATCCAATTTCTGATGTTGGCGTTAAAGTCACCAAATACATTTATTTCAGCGCTAGTGTAAAGGAAGAATGTTACAACTATGCCGGCTAAGACATGATTGATCATAGTACAATCCTGGGTTGGTGGAGAGCGAAAAATAAAATACAGTTAGCTAACGTTATGTTTTAAAGTTTGTTTAAAGCATATGAAGGCCCGGTCACCTGATTTTAGTTTAGATTCCTTAGATATGGGGAGGGTGTTACGAATATAGACTCCAAGTCTGTGCAAGTGTCTGTCAGAGTTGTATGACAAAGTGGAAGATAACCAGACATGTTAAAGTGGTTAAATGCGATGGGGGGGTGCAAGCTAGTTTTACTTAGTGCTAATATACCCAGAGAGTTTGCTAAGAGAAATGATTATACATCATCTAAGTTAGCTCTAAGTCTATTGATATTTGCAAATGCAAACCTCAAGGAGGAGGGGGATTTTTTGAGTGTATGACTGGTTTTAACGGTTTTTTTTTGGATTGAGCTGTTATTTTATTTTATTTTGTAGTTTCAGATCTAGAGCGAGGTGCTAGGCAAAATGGACGGGCGTAGCCAGCACCATGCAACACAAGTAGATCATCAGATGGCTCCTCGTCTTCAAGAATATGGCCTCGGGAATGCCTACCAGAGATGAGTGCAGGACCCCTTTCCATGCGCGACATGGCAATTCAAACATCCCGATAATATACAACTTATGATTGAGCAGCCGCTCTAAGCGCTACCAAAGAGTTAGGGCTGCTCTACTGTCAGTCGGAAACAGCAACCAGCAACTGTCAAACCGGTACGCTCAAACCTGTCCGAGAGCAGTCAAATAATGTAAGCATATATAGTTAACAAGCACCCCCAAGATGCCCAGGTATAGCGGAAGGGAATGAGACAAATGTGGATGGCGGCATGCATTGCTCTAGTCAGAAAATAAAGCTAAGCATTGGACGTTCCTAATGAGTCCCTGCAGCCGCAATTCTGCTCCTGGCTAATAAGCAAAGAAGGAGTATGGAAGCCTGGCGATGGACAGGGCCTATCAACTCCTTAAGCAGTTTAGGTTTGTAAACCGTGATTTGATCACGTCACAAGCTCTACGGAAGTTGTCGTCAAGGTATGAGGAGGGCTCCCTCCCCTGTTTGATGCCAAGACATATGATGTCTGTGGCGCAGGTTTACAAATCGGAGTTTTCCTTCTAGAGGGATGACCTGACCAGACGTAAGAGTCCATCAGTACCAAAAGGGTTTTCTCCACGCCTGGTTTCAAAGCCAGGTATTCCTATGCCCCTGAAGTAATAGTTTGGATTAATAGAGTTAGTATCTGCTTTGAAGTTACACTCCTCAGAATAGGATTAAAATTGGAAGATGTGGTTATGTTTTGAAAGGAGGTATCTATGAGTATGAGGAAGCTGCTCGATCACCTGCATTCTTAAATACAGAGCATACTGATGGGGTTTTCCGGGGTGTTGGTAAACAGTTCTCCTATGGACAACGCTGAAACAGCCTTGTAAGTGGGGGAACTTGTTCTGGTTGAAGCTTTTTCAGCACTATAATTGGAATGTTATCAGGGCCAGTTGCTTTACTGGAATCAAAGTTTTTGATTAGCTTGGCAACATCACACACAGATATTTGTATGTCGTATAGTGTGTTTTTTGATGCAAGAGGAAATACTGGGGATTGGCCGCCTTGATATAATTAGTTGCAAAGTTCTTGGCAAAAAGCCTGGCTTTGTCTGATGCTGACGAGATTACCTCAGATGAGATTGATGATGGTTGGGATTGAGTACATGCTTCTGGTCAGGATCCTGTTTGCTATTTGCCAAAACTGGTGGGAACCAAGCCACTGCTCAGCTACTTTTGACTTAACAAACTGAGCATACAACCCTCTCGCATTCTTTATTACTCTTTTACGGTGGTTGCTGGTAATCCTTGAATCGGCTTCAGTCTCAGCACAGCTTCCTGTTTTTCTTTGATCCTCTTTCCATAAAGGCAATAATATCTTTTAAAAAATGTCTTCTCTGTATAAGATGTGTCTTTACTCCCCTCTTCTGGTGAGAAGCGTTTGGATTCGAAATGTCGTGGCTTAAAGAGGGTTCCTTATCCCGAATTATTGTAGTCCCTTTTGAACTGATAGCATAATAACATTTAATTGTTATTTTTTTTATCCTTTTGTTAACTTATTCTATAAAATTAGTTTGTATTTTTAAATGTATTTATAATGTATTTTTAACCAGATTTCCAAACTTCCATCTTATCTTATCTGAATTGATTTTTACTGGCTGGTCTATTTCCTTTGTTATACAATAAAATACGATAATCAAATTTTATTATGGAGACTTTAAAGATATTAAAAAAAAAAACTTTTAATCTATTTAAAATTTTAACCAACCCTTAATCTGCCTTTAAAATATACTTAAAATGAAATTTATTTTATTGTATTATTTTATTCCATTTCAGTGCTATTTACATGCTTGAAACTCTATTTTCTCAGATTTTTCTCGTATGCCGTCTTGTTTGTAATATATTTATAATAGTTAGCAGTATATGTAGATACACAATAGAAAAATTAGAAATATGCATCTCTTTTCTAGCATTCATCACCTTTGATAAATGAGTTTGTAAGTTTCAAATAATTAATACAGAAATCGAAAATTATACCGTTCACTTAAATAAAAGAAGGAAAGTATTAAAATCAAAGCACATATTTGGCTCTTAAGGCAGATCATTCGTTCCTCCCTCCTACTGCTCTCAAATAAACGCTAATATTTGCACCCCCATTCATTCCACGTGGAGACACTGGTCTTTTAGCTAGATCAGCATGGGTCGCTTGAAGAACACCAAGTTAAGTGCATCTATCTATCCACGTGGTGTGTAACCGCTTTATGTAGATCTAGTCCCACCATTTATTTTGCTTTTTTTGCTTTATATTATATTCCCTTACATATTAAAATAATTATCATTAATATCTTATTTATTTTAAAACAAATAAGTTGCTAGAACAGATTGATTCTCTCACAGTACTGGAAAGATACAATTTCTTGTAAATATAAGAGGCGAATCTATCTCTTATCCTACGCTTATCTATGTAAAATAGAGAAAAACTTTAAAGTAAGATACTCAATATCTTCATTCATGCGGGGCCACAAAAATACTTGGTGTAAAAAACCAGGCGCAGAGGTTACTCCTCCCGGTGTGACGGACCCGTAGATCTTGTTAGATCATCCATCTAACGAAGAAAAACTGATAATAAAACTGGTGGAGGGAGGCCTCCTCGGTAATTTGTCGACAACCTTCCTGGAGTTGGTGACTCGAAAAAATTCCTGGTATGTAAACCTAACTAGCTTAAGGAGTAAATAAGCTCTGCCTATCGTCGGCTTTCACACTTTTTCTTTGTCTATTAGCCAGACCAGAGGTACAATATAAGGGAGTCACCAGAGCCACTTTGTGCTTGCCCTTGTTTTCTGACTAGGACATTGAACGCCGTTCCCCTATTCCCTATTTTAAATTTCATTCTCTCAGAAACAGAGAAAATTGGGTTTGCTTGCATGCCACTTGTGCTCACATGACTTATTTGGGCCGGACTTGTGTGAGGGGTTGAGGGTAATTGACTAACATTTTGTCTGGCTGCTGTTTCCGACTGATAGTACAGGAACCCTAACTCTTTGGTAATGCTTAGACCGACTACTCTGTCATCAGTTGTATAATATCAGGTTAGTTGTAGTGCCATGTTGCGCATAGAAAGGGACCCTGCTTCTATATCTGGTGGGCTTTCACGAGACCACAACTTCTAGACAAAGTTTAGCTAATGGGCCATTGTGTGTATACTTGATGTCAAAACCGTCCAACTTTACTCAACCCTTTTCCCCTAACCTAACATTAAACAAAAACGTAAGGAAATGACAGCCCAAACAAATATCACGATAAAACCAGACAACCACGCAAACAAAACTAATTCGTCTCTGCCCTTGAGGCTCCCTTTCACAAATATCCCTCGGCTTAGATGATGTAGAGTCTTACTTTTTAGTAAACTCCGCGGATATCTTAGCATTAAGTGAAACAAACTTACACTCTTCAACCCCCTCTAACTATTTTAACATGGCAGGATACCCGCTCTTTGCTGTAAGGACTCGGATGGATATATCCAGGGGTTTGGAGTTTATATCTGTAGCCCCCTTTCTTAAACTAGATAGAAAAATCTTGAATCAGATGACCTGGCTTTTATGTGCTTTCGACTAACATTTCATCACTGCGTTAGTTACTTATATTTTCTCTGCTGTTTTTCCTCACGTCAGGATTGTACCCTAATCAATCATATCTTTGATAGTATATATGCAGCACTCTCCTTGGATAGTAACACCAAAATACATGTGCTTGATGACTTTAATGTCCACCATAAAATTGGTTTGGTTTCTCAGGTTACACAGATGCAGCTGGACGCTTTACTTATAGCTTGTCTATAGCCCATTCCCTCACACAGACAGTAATGTTTCCAACTTGCCTACCAGATCGCGAACTTCAGCAGGTTTCACTTCCAGACCTATTCCTTAACTACAGTATCCGAGGCTTATGTGACTAATGCCCGCAATCCACTTGGAAATACAGACCACCTAGTGGTATCAGTTGGCATCACACTTAAATCCCAACCTCCAGGTGAGGAATCATTGCTAAAAACAACAAGGTTCTACAACACACCTGACTGGGAAACCATTAGAGAATACATCCAAGATGCTCCATGGACCAATATTTTCTCGCTTTCTGCTGAACAGTGTGCCAATGAGAAAACTGAATGGTGCAAAGCGGGCATTGAAGCACATGTTCCGACACGAAAATATTATAGCAAGCGCTACTCACCTCCATGGTTGACTACAGATTCTGCAGCTGCCATTGCACAAGGACAACATGCATTCCGCCGGTTTGTACATCATAAGTCAAATAAAAATAGGCAAAAATTCATAGATGCTAGAAATCATTGTAAGAGTAAAATAGCAACAACCAAAAGAAAGCATGCTGAAATAATCAGGGAACGCATAGAATCGAAAAAGATAAGAACTTATTTCTGAAAAATCTAAAATAATGAAGTGAATAAAGGGCGATCAGTAATTCCGTCACTGACCAACAACCAGGAGGTTGCATGCAATGAAGAAGCCGGAACTACTTGCCCAGCGATTCGCCTCCAACTCCACCTTAGAGCCAACAAACAACTCTCTCCCAAATGTCCCTATGCAGACTGAAGCCACATAAGATGATGTAAAAATCACCCCTTCTCATGTCCGTAATATCATAAAAAGTTAGACACCTGGACGGCCTAATCTCATCCCTGCTATACTAATTAAGAAATGTGCATCTGAGCTAGCCCCATACTTTCCAAGCTCTACAATAAATGCCTTGCTGAATATTGCTTCCCTAATAGCTGGAAGATGACCTCTCAATTATCGTCCCATTGGTCTCTTCCCCTCTTCGCTAAAATCTTTGAGATCTTAATTAATCAAGCACTATTTCTCCACCTCGCAAAAGCAAACCTTCTCTCTGACAAACATTATGGATTCAGGCAAAGTCGTTCTACTGCGGATATTTTAACATTCATCTCTGAACGCATATTCCACGTACTGCATAAGGCGGGCGAAGCTATAGCTGTAGTCCTTGATATATCCAAAGCCTTTGACAATGTCTACCTTCAAACTTTTCAATTTAACATTTGCAGGCAATATAAACTGGAACAAATACATAAAAGGCATTGCAAAGACTGCTGCAAAGAAGGTGAGTTTCCTCTATCGAGCTAGAAGACTATTCACACCTGAGAGTATTCTGTACCTCTACAAGGCCACAATTCGCCCATGCATAGAGTATCCGCTTAGCAATAACATCTCACTCCTTCACTGTTGAGATCCCTAGATGCCAGAAAGGTTTCTATTCTAAGAGTTTCTTCCCTCGAGCAGCTAGACTTTGGAATTCCCTTCTTGCTACCTGATTCCCTGGTCGTACTGATATGCAGAAGTTAAAATGTTACATAGACCAACATCTTTTTAATCTTTCCTAGACATAGTCCCTTTTACGTCCAAGAGGTAATATGCCTTGTTAGGAGTAGACGGGAGTAAAAAAAAATGAAGCTGGTATAGTGTATATGCGAGTATACTTATCATACAAGTTAATGTTAAACGTAAAAATTGATATAGATGAAAATTAATTATAAAATGCATGCTGAAGAGATGTGGTAGGCTCGTAAATGGATCAGCAGAATAGATGAATAGATTTCCATATAGGAGTAAAGGAGTCGGAGTCGAAGTCGGGAGTCGGAGTCGGAGTCAGAATCGGGAGTCGGGAGTCGGAGTCGGGAATCGGAGTCGGAGTCGGAGATATCAAAGGAGTCGGAGTCAGCATTCTAGGAATTCTAGGAGTCGGAGTCGGACTTTTACTATCCGACTCCGCAACCCTGCTTAAAACTCTTTTACACAGTTTGATAAAATTGAGGTGTAAACCAAATAATTGTTGTAATTTCTAATATCTTAGGTCTAATTATTAGCTAATAATAGTTAAATATATTAAAGTATTATGCATTATTTTTGTATTACTTGGATTCTGGGGATTTCAGTTCACATCCTAAGTTTAATTTTCACGTTTCAATCGACGTAATCCCCGATATTTTATAGATGTATCATGTAAAGCTCGGGGATTTGTCAGTCGAACTCGAGAATCTACCGAAAATTTCGAGTGGAACACTTTTATTTATTTCACAAGAGTAGCATACTCCTTTTCCGTCAGCTATGACTACATAGACGTCCCAAATAATTTGCAATTGTATTTCATGGTCACCCACACTAAAGATTGAACCTTAAACCTTCAAGAGAATATCACTTTTGATTAGAATTTTTCTAAGTACTCTAACAACTGCACCATGAATTTTTCCCGATCCGATATACTAACCAATTTCGTACTAAATCCCCGATTCCGATACAATTACCGATCCCGATACTGATTCTGATTCTTTATAAGTCTTTAAATATTAAACTATAGAGTTGCACTTTCCCCCGATTTCTCTAAGAAAAAAAATGTAAAATATGCGGATATTTTCCTAAACGTAAAATTACACTCGTGGAAGATGATTTATAGATTTTAACTTTACTGGTAGATTAAAATCAATAAATATTTATTATTTTATTATTGTTACCAGCGATTAAAGATTTTGATTTAAACTAAATCGAATGAAAAAAGAAGTTAAAAGAATCGTTTTTACATCGGAAAATAGGCACCAATTTCTTCGATTCCGATACCGAAACCCCCTAAATTTGTTGATTTTAGCGATGCCCGATTTTGATTTCGTTTAATCGTCCCAAAACTTATATATATATATATATATATATATATATATATATATATATATATATATATATATATATATATTAATATATATATATATATATATATATATATATATATATATATATATATATAAAGCGTTCTTACATAACAAATTGTAAAATAATCAACATCATGAAACTTGGAGAACAGATTATGTCATGTATTTGTGATATGCTCTGTAATTACATTGAGCTTCATTAATTCAGGATTAGTAAGAATAAAATGCGAAATATAATTGAAAAATACATATTTTTACAGAAATTCATATATATATATATATTAAAATTATTTTAGTGTCTATCTAGTTTATTATGTAACTAGATACCTATTTACTTTTCTATGGCAGTTAAACCCTATGCATTTTTCACAATCTCGCAATACGTATATGTATATCTAATTCAAATCTCTAAGTCGCCTACGCTTTTCTCTTTATCGCTCTTCCTCTCTAAGTCTCATTTATTCGCTCATTCAACTTACAATAAAATAATCACGACGGGCATCAATGTATTATTATCACACTTTTTCCTATCAAATTTCAGCGCCTCTCACGCGCTATCGTGGTAGTGAATTCGTTCAGATAAGCGAATTACATTTTCATCACGGACACATCAGAAGACATACATAGGCATTGCAATCAAAGTGTAAAGTACATGGAACCAATACAATAATATTCATTGTGTGTTTCAATGATTTTCCTGTCTACTTAATAGCGACGATGACTTTCAAATTGTAATCGGACTCTATTTGTGATTTCCAAAGATCAAATCGACCAGGGACGAAATGGCAATTTTCTTCAAAGTACGAAGCCTAATAAAAGAGTATTCATACTGAATCTGTGCGCCCAATAATAAATGATACCGCTAACACATATCGAAGCTTTAATGCGTTGCACATTATGAAACGTTAAGAAAAAGTGTCCAGATGTATGTGTTATGTAATGATGACTATCATTCGGATGAGAAAATGAACAATATAGTCGTTGCAACGGTTGAGGGCTCCTAGGTAAAAAGATGACCCCTAACGGGTAACCGGAAGTTAGGGAGTTGGATTCATTTACGAAAAGGGAAATTTTAGCCTTTTTTTCCAAACCGTGAATTTAGCTGCCACAAAGCACAATGGACTGCGGTAAATGGAGAAGATGAACCTAGATACCGTTTCTGCACCCCATTTCTCTTTTTCTTTTGGAACACCGAGGAACGGTTTGATTTATCTCTCTTCTATAGTGTTACGTTAAATTTTCTTCTAGTTCTGATTTCGATAATTGTATAGTTAAAAAAAAATCATAGTTAATAAATCAGTCATGTAAATGCAGATGCATGCATCCATGTGTACTAATAGAAACTACGATGATAACGGGAACACCAGCTGCATTGTGTATTATAAAATCTACACACTTTAGACGACATGTCTATCAAAAATATGCAGCATTTCCCTGTAAAAATAACATGGAGGAAATGGTTAGCTTTCCTCAAAATAATTTTTTTAGTGGTAATGATGGTGGAAAATTATAAATGATAATGATAACAGCACCGATATGATTGCCACAGAGAGTATTTTTATAGATTAAATCCTATCATAAGAATGAACAGACTATTCGAAAACTACAAACATAATAATATTTCAACATAAAATCACACGGTATTGTTATCTACATATTAATATGGTCAAGCAGATTGCAAGATTTATCATCGATATAGACCGTCCTATAAATAAATCGTTACATCTGAATAAGTATATTTTATAAGTAATACCAAAATTTACATTTCAAAATAGTTAAATGTTATCTTATTAAAGTTGGAGGGATCGATTTGTCGATTTCAAAGTGTCAAAAGAGATGTTAGTGATAAAGTGCGTTCTGGACTTTTAAAGCCAGGGGATCGCTCATCGCTGGAGTGAGAATCGTATTGTCTGTGTAAGAAAATTATATACTGAACACAAAAGGTCAATCATTTCAATGTTATCACTCCAGTCTTTGTAGCTCTTCAACATTTTAGTTTTTGAATCAAAACTAGAAAGCTTAATTTTGGGAAAGACTTTCGTTAAGTCGAGAATACAAGCACTCTAGTGGTTTGGGCGTTGCTCTTTAAGAAGAATCATATTGAGGATTTTTGAATGATACGTGCAATACATTTCAAATAGATGGTTATTTTATCAGATATGATTTAAGGCGTTGGTAGGGTTGAATGATAATGAACTTCTGGAGGTTCATATAGGATAAAAATAACAACGTGCGAAAGAATACGCAGAAGTTGTCGTTGGGGCCATATGAAAACGGGAGAAATCATGAGACCTGCTGAAAATGAACAGTTCTGGGAAATTATTTTCAATAAAATTATTAGAATACTAACACGACACTTTCATTAAAATTTCTACCAAGATTTGCATTAACAGCACCATAATGGTCAGAGATACGACAAACTGCTTATCAAAAGTATCAAAAATATTATTAGGAAATTAGATATGAGAAGGAAACTTACACTTAATTTGCTAATATAAAAAGAAGGTATTTTCAGCAATTGCGCATAACTTTTAATGTGTTTTTTGGTATGTGGGGCTTATGGAATTCGCGATACTTATAAAATACGATTACAGTTTCAATTCATGAAAATAACAGCATGAACAAAAATGTTGGTATAACGAATCAAACTGATTTTTAGATTTAAATATTATAGTTTTTGTTACCCATGAAAGATATTCGTAACTTGGTGAATATATATATATATATATATATATATATATATATATATATATATATATTCACCAAGTTACGTGTGTGTGTATATATATATCATCTGTTATCTATGCTACATCTTGTTTGTGTGCATACGTGCACTTATGTTTGGGTGACCGAATCCATGTATGCGTATGTGCTTGGATTAGAAAAGAAAGGGAACTTCAACCAATATATACATAAGGTGGGATATATGAATATGTATGTGTATGTGTGATTGTGAGTGCATGTGCCCATATATATATATATGGGTGGATGAATGTATACGCATCCGTATGTGTGTGTGTATATATATTACATATGTATGCACATGTGAGTGGGTAAATATGTTCGTATGGATATGGATATACACGTATGTGTAGCCCCTACATATGTCTGTGTGTGTGCATGTGTGTGTGTGTGTATGTGTATGTGCCTACATAGTATGTGGATGTTTGTGAGTGTATATGCACATACATATATGTGTGTGTATATATGTGTGTATGTGCGTGTATATGTGTGTATATATATATATCTTCTCCTACCTATTCTCCATCTTACTTGTGTGTGTAGGGGTGCGTGTACTTATGTCTGAATGATTAAGCGCATATATACATGCGTGTTTTGGTTGGAAAAAAAAAGAAGGTAAATATATATATATATATATATATATATATATATATAAATAAAAAAATAAAAAAATAAAAATAATTGACCTGTTAGTGGTGGATGTGTGTGAGTACGTGTGTGAGTGTGTAGGTGGGTATGTATATATGTATGCTCCTACATATATTTCTATGTATGTGCGTGTGTGTATGTGTGTGTGTCTGTGTGCGTGTGCGTATGCATGTGTACATGTACATGAATATATATGTATGCGTGTGTGATTGTGTGTGAGTGTATGCTATACATGGGGAAAGAAAGTCTTTAAGAAGAACCCTAAAAAAGCCATAAAAACCTTCACCAAATAAACCCTTCTTTGAATCTAACTTTGACCGGACACTTTGAACACTTACAGTTGGAGTCAGAATGTCTGAGACCACACATCGCTCTGAAAAACACATTTAGTATCAGCGGAGGAAAAATAACTCTACAGACTCCTATTTTAAAGAAAAACTTTTTACGAAAACATCTGAAGAGAGCACACCCTAAGCTCGAAACGCGTTATAAAAATATTTTAAAATAAAAATAGGATGAAAACCTTAAAAAAACCCACAATTGTTGATGGCTACACTCTTTTAAATATATAAATATATATATATATATATATATATATATATATATATATAATTATGAATATTAAAGAGTTAATATTTACAAGTAAAATAAACTCAGCTAGTAAAATAAACTCAGTTTATTCTTACATATATATATATATATATATATATATATATATATATATATATATATATATATATATACTAGCAGGAATCGCGTACCACGGTTTCACGGTGGAAGTATGCCTACCGCCCTTCCTGTAAAAAAGCAATTAAATTACGATTGTTAGTGGGAGCCACTGCCGGCCCAGTATAATAGTGGACACTAGCGCACGTGTCCAAAATGAATGTACCTTAGCGAAATACCGACGTATTCCATATATATATATATATATATATATATATATATATATATATATATATATATATATATATATATATATATATATATATTGAAGAGTTTAGCTTGGAAATAATCGAGTATATTTTCTAATGATTTATTCCGATAAAAACTTACGGAATATTATTTAGCAAAATATTTAGCGTAAATATAATTATTAGCAAAAAATAATTTTGTTTTATTTCATTGAATAAATTGCCGTATTTATCTTTTGGAATAATAAAAAAATCGCAAATATTTGGAAGCTAACCTCTTCAATTTAGTTGGCAACAATAAATTTGTTTTTATTTCGTTGAATAAATTTCCGGATTTATCTTTCGACATATAAACTCAACTATTTGGGAGCTAATCTCTTCAATTTAGTTATGACGAACCCGTCGCTGTTATTTTTTAAGCTTTTAGGAAAAATCTTAATATAAAAGTCGCAAATATTTTGTAGATAAAGTCTGCAATATATCAATACATATGCAATGCGTAGTTCTTAAACATTACCAATGTACACGCAGTATGTTCTATTGTAAAAAAAAACTCAGTTTTGTTGATGTTTTGTCGAAGACATGATCGTCGTTGTTGTTGTCGACAAAGATCTGCGTTTGTTTATTTAAAGTTATTTCGAAAACTCTTATAGAAATTTCACAAATATTTGGAAATTAATCTCTTTAATGTATAAATACATATGTAATGAATGAATTTGAAACATCACCATTGTACATGCTGCGTGTATATGGTATAAGAAATCAGTTTTGTGGATGTTTTTACGAAGGCGTCGTCTTCGACAACGACAACGACGACAAAAACGACGGCGTCATTTTATTTTATGGCATATCTGAATATAAAAGCAGCAAATACTTCGGAGCTAAAATGTTCAATATCAATTCATAAGTAATGCATGGTTTTCAAACATTACCAACGTATATGCAGGGTGTTTAATGGTAAAATAATTCAGGTTTTTTTTCGATGTTTTGACGATGATTTCGTCTTCGTTATCGTAGCAAAAGGAAGACGTTTCTTGCGATTATGATAATGAGGAGCATGGTTGTGTGGAATCGCCTTTGAGGAGACTTGGTTTAATATGTATATCCATAGGACCTGATTTTCTTTGCAAAAATGAGATTAATACAAATTAAAGAAAATCATATGCAATAGTAGATAAGTATACACATGTAAGTAAACTAAACATTTGAAGGGACTTGTGTGCTTGTCTGCAAACCGGCGGAAAAAGTCTGAGTATGTGTTCACTGCTTGAGTATGACGTGATGCATTTGGAGGGCAGTCAGGTCAAGGAAGGTTATTAACTTCTAACTAGCTTAGAAGAAGTTATGAAGTTGTAAATAAAATATGTGATAATAAAGAAAAACGATGACTTGGAGAGAAAAGATAATTATAACATTTAGAAAAAATCATTAAAAGTGTGATTTAACGATTTAAAAGAGAATTGATACAAACCTGTTTTTTATGCATTATGCAATGTTCGTTATCAGGTAAAAAGAAGATAAAAGAACACAAAACAAAATGGTAGCATCCTCTATTTATATGTTTGCTATCTTGTCACCTGCTATGCAAATGAAAGGCTTCGTATTTAAAAAAAAAAGGTTATTTATTCCGAGATAATAGACAGATAATACTAGGATTATAAGTATTAATCATCTGTTATCGACAATTCTATCTATCTATCTATCTATCTAGTGGTAAGTGGACAAAACCAGTGACCTTGCTAGGCTAATAATAGAAATATTGTTTTGGTAAAATAGGTTTAGCTCAAAGTTAATTATGTAAATAGTTAAGTGATATATTTTTAGATTTAGCTATAGATATAAGAATTTAGAAATACCAAACAATTATTAATACATACTATTTATCACGCCAAATTTAGAAAGGGGTACCTGCGGTCAAGATAAAGAGACGTGCCCTTTAATCTGTTATGTCACCAGAACTGAAAGGCAAAAACGTTAGAACAGATAGTTTTGATTTGGTGTGAAGACTTACTCCAAAGGCCGGGAAGCGAGATCAGAAAAACACACCATGTAGATAGGTAGCAGACACGTATGAACACTGAGATATCCGAAATAAATTTATATTTATAAAATATAAAGTCGTTGTCCTATGGTTAACAAAGAAGAAAAGTCAGGTATGTCTCAATCGTCTTATTGTGTCAGTGTGGTGGACATTCATCACAGTGCCCAGCATCAGGAAGACAAAGGACCTCCGGACAGAAAGGTATGAAGCATCTTCTTCTGTATATCATTCTCTGCTATACAACAAAATGAGGTAGAGTTCATTTGAATTGTTTATGATATATTTAGATTTCAGCAAATTCGACGACAATCTTCAACTTATACTAAAAATTCTTTTTTCTTTCTTGATCTTTTATCTGCGTCTTCCTTCCTTCACTCATTAATTCGTCTTTTCCTCTACACAGTATTTACTGACTTTATAACTTTTGATTCTTTTTAAAAAATCTCTTCCCTTCTCAGACCCTTACCTTCTTATGTATTTCTATACTCATATTGAATGTCATTTTTCACAACATTTCAATAGATGTAACTTCCGACCTTCTTCAAGTGTATCTTGTAAACTCGGGAATTTTTCTGTCTAACTCGCGGATCTAGACAATATTTTTAACGGAACACTTTATTTACTTCAGGGTGGTAGCGTGCTGTTAATCTGTAAGCTATAAGTCGATAGAGATCTTAAGTATCTTATTTAACTGTATTTTTTCGATCAACCGTACTGATAAATGAACCTTCAGAAGAATTTTTAATTTGCAACCGATTTTTTCTAAGTAATCTAATCTGTGCGTCAGGGATCCTTGTTGAAAATATACATATGAAGCTGTTCGTAGGTTGCATGGCCTGTAACATTGTCAGAATGAAAGTCAATATAAGAACAGTAGTCCGAAGACTCCAAATAATACGGATAACCGATCCTCACTTAAAAAAAATCTGAAACGTAAGTTGAGAAAAGTTTTCTTTTAAATGAGCCGTTTGTTAATCTTTAGAAGTAGAAACAGATTGTCAACCTAATCGGGTCGAACTGCACTAATCCAGAAGAGCATTATTTTTTTATATGAAGAGAAATACAATCTTTATGTCTATTCGTTAATAAGAATACACCTCATTCGAATGCGAGCATATTTACTGATGTTGAAAATCTGGGGGATCATGATTTTGGCGTGTGGGCATCCGTAAAAATACAATTTGCAATGATAAAAATAAAGGATTCAGTGACAAATTGAGAGATCGCTGCACTGGATAAACTTATTATGTTTTTAAATAATGGTAGAACCGTAAATAGGCAATGAAAAAAAAAGCTGAAATTGAAATAAATTTACCAACTTGGCTCAGTGGAGATAATGTAAAATTATGCCACTCTGATGCAATTCTAGCTTTCCATGGCAGTTAAATTAATTTCCTGATATGGGGGGGATTGATATTTCTATCCACTGTTTTGTTATCTGTTTTTCTTCTTTATCTTTTACTTATTTTTTTTCTTTTGATAACTTAACAAATACATTTGGGACATTGCTAGGCTGCTGCAAGGTGGGATACATCTACCATGCTCAAAAAAGTATTTGTCTCCCGGTATATCCTGTATCTCTACAAATCCATCATGTATTGAGTAGTTATGTTTAACCGGATATGGCGTATATATGACTAGTCTTTTCCCTTTCAAATAATGTCCACATCTTAATCTAATTGGTCCCGCACTCAGCCAAGTTCTAACTCCATCGCTGCAATGTTGCATCGTTGTCACTATACATTACCTCCTTTCGTCTTAGATGTAGTATTTGTTGCTACTTTTCTTTTATTAAACATTTTTTTCACTATTGTTTTCTTTCCTTTTTTTTAAATTCTTCTCTTTATTTATCTCATTTTCCCCCTATACTGTACATTAATAAGTAACAATTTCTCCTCCCATCACCCTTTTTTCCATACCGGGATTCCCTATTCTAAACCATTCTGTCGTTCTTATTTCTCTCAGCATTTTCTTTTTTATCCCCATTTTTATTTATTTATCTCATTGATTTACCCACAAATTAATTCTTTAACATTTCTTTTCGTCTTTTTTTAAGCTCATAATTTTTCTTTGATTTTTGGTATTCTTTCGTTTCTCCTCCTTTCTGCTTTGCTTTTCTTTATACATAAGTCGATAGAGATCTTATGTATCTTATGTAACCGCATTTTTTCGATCACCCGTACTGACAAATGAACCCTGAGAAGAATACTAAATTTGCAACTGATTTTTTCCAAGTACTTTACTGTGGTTACTACTGCGTCACAGATCCTTATTGAAAATATACGTATGAAGCAGTTCGGAGGTTACATCCCCTGTAACATTGTCAGAACAAAAGTCAATATAAGAACAGTAGCCCGAAGACTCCAAATAATCTGGATAAACGATTCTCACTTAAAAAATCATAAACGTAAGTTGAGAAAATTTTTCTTTTAAATGAGCCGTTTGTTGATCTTTAAAAGTAGAAACAGATTGTCGACTTATTCGGGTCGAACATCACTGATTCAGAAGAGCATGATTTTTTAATATGAAGAGAAATACAATCTTTAAGTTTCATTCGTTAAACAGAACATTCCTCATTCAAATGCGAGCATATTATTGATGTTGAAAATCTGGGGGATCATGATTTTTGCGTGGGGAGGGTCCGTGAAAATGCAATTTGCAATGATAAAAATAAAGTATTCAGTGACAAATTTAAAGATCCCTGCACTGGATAAAATTGATATTATGTTTTTAAAAAATCATGGAACCGTAAATGGGCAATGAAACAAAAAAGCTGAAATTGAAATAAATTTACCAACTTTGCTCAGCGGAGAAAATTTAATGTAAAATTATGCCACTCCGAGGCCATTCTAGCTTTTCATGGCAGTTAAATTAATTTCGTGCTATGGCAAAAATTTTATTGACATTTCTATCGCCTGTTTTGTTATCTGTTTTTCTTTATTTTCCACTTATTTTTTTCTTTTGATAACTCAGCAAATACATTTAAAACATTGCTAGGCTGCTGCAAGGTGGGGTACATCTACCATGCTCGAAAAGTATTCATCTCTCGGAATATGCTGTATCTCTACAAACCTACCAAGTATTCATCTCTCGGAATATCCTGTATCTCTACAAACCTACCAAGTATTCATCTCTCAGAATATCCTGTATCTCTACAAACCTACCAAGTATTCATCTCTCGGAATATCCTGTATCTCTACAAACCTACCAAGTATTCATCTCTCGGAATATCCTGTATCTCTACAAACCTACCAAGTATTCATCTCTCGGAATATCCTGTATCTCTACAAACCTACCATGTATTCATCTATCGGAATATGCTGTATCTCTACAAACCTACCAAGTATTCATCTCTCGGAATATCCTGTATCTCTACAAACCTACCAAGTATTCATCTCTCGGAATATCCTGTATCTCTACAAACCTACCAAGTATTCATCTCTCGGAATATCCTGTATTTCTACAAACCTACCATGTATTCATCTCTCGGAATATCCTGTATCTCTACAAACCTACCAAGTATTCATCTCTCGGAATATCCTGTATCTCTACAAACCTACCAAGTATTCATCTCTCGGAATATCCTGTATCTCTACAAACTTACCAAGTATTCATCTCTCGGAATATCCTGTATCTCTACAAACCTACCAAGTATTCATCTCTCGGAATATCCTGTATGTCTACAAACCTACCAAGTATTCATGTTAAACCTGAGCTAGTCTTTTCCCTTTCAAATAGGGTCCATGTCTTAATCTAATTGGTCCCGCACTCAGCCAAGTTCTAACTCCATCGTTGCAATGTTGCATCGTTGTCGCTATTCATTACCTCCTTCCATCTTGGATGCAGTATTTGTTGCTACTGTTCTTTTATTAAAAATTTTTTTTTCGCTATTGTTTTCTCTCTTTTTTTGTAATTCTTTTCTTTATTTATCTTATTTTTTTGTTCCTGTTATGTAAATAATTATATAACGATTTCTCCTCCCATCACCCTTTTTTCCAATTTGGGAGTCCCTATTCTTTACCATTCTGTCTTTCTTATTTCTCTCATCATTTTCTTTTTATCCCCATTTTTATTTATTTATCTCATTTATTTACCCACAAATTAATTCTTTTACATTTCTTTGCGTCTTTTTTAAAGCTTATCACCTTTCCTTGATTTTCGGTATTCTTTCGTTTCTCCTCCTTTCTACTTTGCTTTTCTCTATATCTTTTTATCCCATACTTAATTATTTCTACCACCATTAATGCATACCTACTTTCCTTAGTTCATATCAATCCTGTCTCATTTTTTCCTCTCCCTTTTTTTCTTTATCTTCTCCAAACGTCAGTCTGTTTTCTTTCTTTTTTATCTCATTCTTTTCATTGATTTTCTCTTTCTTTTTACCTTCCTCTCTTATTTCTCTTTGTGTCCGCCCAACGAAGCCCTCTCTTATTATACACTTGTTATTTTTGCGTCTAAAATATTTTTTATTCTAATAATCCGTTCTTTATTTTCTTCCTTCTTTCTTTCCATCACAATCACACCAACTTTATTTTCCTCATTTTTCACAACGATACTTTTTCCAGCTGTTCTTTTTTTTTAACTTCGTTATTTCTACCGTTCTTTTTCTCTTTCTTCTTTCATAATTGTCTTCATTGAAACAAATTGTATCCCTTAAATTATTTTTCTATTTTCTACTTAAGAAATAAAAACATTTTCCCTAGAGCCTGTCTTACTAAGAAAAACAATGAAAAATCGAGGAACCCTCTCCATTAACCTCAACACAGACACAACGATATACACATCTATAAAAGTAGAAAAAAACGTTCGCATATAAACGCGTATACACATGCTTACATAAAATTAAACGTAGTAACTCACCATTGATTGCAATGGCGTAGTTTTTTTCTTTCTGAGATTATGACTGAATGCTTGTCAATATAGACTAAAATAAACAATCAAAGTTCCTATCGTTTTGATCGAAAATAAATTGAAAGAGAAAAACGTAAGAAATCGAGCAATGATTTGTATAATTTAACATTTATTGTATATTTTATATTTACTTTGTATAATCATAATATTATGGTCACTCTCAAATAAATTAAGCTGATATTACGGGGATCTTATAACATACGTCTGATTAATGAATACGTTTGACAATTAAGGAATCTTATAAAAAGAGGCGTGACAGACAAAAATAAAAGGTATCTAGGTTAGAACTCCGAGCATTTAAAATGAGTTACACGATACAGTACAGTATATAATACACATGTATATAATCAAATAAGATTATGAATAACACCGTAATGCGAGGCAAATACCGCAACTAGGGGCTGAAAAACATCATATTCCACATTGAAACCTAAGGAAAACGGTATCCTAGGGCAACTGAACTCCGGTGTTCTACTGTGTTGTAAAAAATGAACCCAGGGATGATGAGGACGAAATAAACGGTCTATTGTCCAATTAGAATAAAAGAGTCGAGAGTTATTCTTTGTGTCATGTTCCTTGAGACTAGTTCTACAACGTGTTGTTTCCGAGTGCCATCGTTAACTGGGTTCAAAAACAGCCCACAGAAAATGGACTGCGATTGATGAAAGTATGATAGATCATGAAAAGGAGGGGGTTGTAAAGAGATACTCCAAAATTTTATTCTAAGGAGAATATGATGAAAGTAAAGATAATTTTCGTGAAAATATATTTTTTATATCAACTTTCTTTCCATTCGTAACCAAGAGTGCCCAACAAAATAATGTTTCCTTAAAAAGAGAAAAGGTTATATATATATATAATAATATAAATATACAAGAAATGAATGTTACTATAGTCAATAAAAGTTACTTTTATGGTAGAAAAGTTAATTGGTTTGTATTTTAAGTAGTTTATAAAATAATTTTCTTTTTGGTTCACGAACGAGTTTTAAAAAATCAAAAAGGCAGCGACTTTAAAATGGAGGGCCCCGTTTTCAATTTGAAAGAGGGGCATCTGAGCATTCTGTGTTAACAATTTAAGAGAGTTCCGTCAACGTAAGGACTATTTATAAACATATTTTAATGTTTTCCCTTATTTTGTGCTGAAGGAATATTCGATTATGGCATGGGTAGTGTATATAAAAATTAATTTAATTAGTTATCGCCTCAAATTTCGTTTTAATTTCGGCTCGTTGAAATTATTTCAAGTAAGGAGCATTAAAATCTATTTCAAAACAAACAAAAACATGAACTGTACTTTTAGTGACTATGTTAACATTAATTTCTTGTATATTTATTTTTTCGGGTAGTCGTTTGTTGGCTTTTCTGCTAAACACTCTTACTAAATAATATCGACGAACTATCGAAAAACAAAGAAACAAAAACAGATTTGAAAAATAATGAAGCTTTACTTACTTTAGTAAAATAATCCGAAACAGCAAAATGGGATATTAAAAAAGTAAACACGTAATTACTTTTGGTTTTTTAAAGCAAAGAATCTATATAAATATGAATACGAAGACAATGGCGCCCTTTTCAAGCAGTACAGCTTCATCTCAGTTTTACAGTGTTGAACGGTGTAGTATTGCGCCGTGGGATTCAGGGTTGTACTATTGTAATGTATAGAATCGCAAAAAGGGTTGTAATCAACTGCATTCCTTCTAGTATACTGACAAAAATGCTTAAACAGATATATAAATAAAAATAAAAAGGTTATGTAAATGTTTTTAAAAAGACACATAATCAAGTGAGCAGAATTTTTACTTCTTTTGACACGATAACAAGTAACATTCTTATTTTTTATTATTTATCTATTTATCTATTTTCAAAAGAGTGCCCCGTTCAAGTGGAGAAGGAAGAAAACAGAGTTATGCAAAATTTGTGTCGAGAATTGTCTAAAGTTCCGACTTTGTTTTTGGCTTTCACTTTAATAAGAACGTGAATTTATGAATTGAATTTATTCGACACAATATGATTCCACTAAAAAAATAAATAAAAGCTAACCTGAATCAAGATTAAAGCTTAAGTGTTATTGTTGACCCTCACCTCTTTTAAAAAACCTTGTTAAACTTTGTTACATATTTACATTCTATGGAGGTCAAGCGCGAACGAACACCCAATAATTTTATTATACCATATTTCTTCAAACTGAAAAATAATTATCAAAGTATACTTACGCAAATAGATATGAAAATCTTTGTTAATGTTTGTGCAATATTTCTATGGAGTACAGGCGCGAACGCAGACACCACAATGTTATTATACCATCCCTATATAATTTGAAACATACTTATCAAAGTATTCTTATGTACATCTTTATCAAAAACACTTGTAAACGTTTTTTTTATTTTTATTTCCATACTTTGGGGGCCAGGCGCGAACTGAAACCCCACAATTATTATGCACCTCCGTTTTGCCAGATCAAAAATACCCATTACTGATCCTCGATACACCTTCTACCATTATATTTAATCAGTTTTTCAAAATAGTCAACCATATAGTTGCTTATTCGTGACCAGACACACACACATACGTTCAGCTTTATATATATATATATATATATATATATATATATATATATATATATACACTTTCATCAGTATTTACTGGAAACTTATACTTATAATAGAGGATACTATTTTATCTGCGACTTTAGGTATGATAAATATATTCCAAACATAACAGTCACCGAACTACTAATCAATCAACGGACCGACTGACAGAACCTCGCACAAATCGGTTAGGATGCGATTTTCTTTATTTATTCAATTGGTAAGAAATAAATTAGAAATGACTTATTTTTTCTAAATTTTGTCATAATAAACAGGTGTTCGTTGGCCTGTGGTCCACGGCGCAGCAAAGCGCCTGCAGACGTAATTATACGTGTCACGAATTTATCAGATTTTATTGCAAAATGGGAACATTGCAAGTAAAAAAAACAAAAAAAGATCAGGACAACGTAAGAAAGAAACTGTCATTCTATTATACATATTTCATGAACTGAAGAAAGTAACTTCATTATTTCTTTTGTTCTATTCTCTTAAATGAGCGATTTATTTTAATGTTTAAATCATGATCTTAATTTGATGGGAATTAATCGCTTAATACTTTCGTTTCTATGTAGTACTTTTTAGGTATATAAATCTTTATCTAGATACGTTGTGGTTTTGTATTACATTAAGTAAAATAAAAGGAAACAGACTGAAATTCTTATGAGAAACTTTTCGTCATGCTCATTTAGCAATAACTAAAAAAAATTCTTCTTTTTATTTAGCTAAATGATTTGTCTTTTCCAGCTTTTCCATGAATGGCTAATTTTAAGGAGCTAACAAATTTTGCATAATTTTCACAAGCGTTGCAGAAATTTGTGAAGACACGTTTTCCTCTACCAAAGTATTATATATATATATATATATATATATATATATATATATATATATATATATATATATATATATATATATATATATATATATATATATATATATATTAGTGTTTGGACGATTTATGTAAATCGAAATCGGGAATCGGAAAAAATTCGAAAATTTGAGGGGTCTATCTGCATCGGAAGAAATTCTGCCTATTTTTCGATGCCAAAACCGATTCCTTTAATTATCTTCCATTTATTTGATTTTGTTTTTAAAAAAAACTTCAATTGCTGGCAATAATAATAGAATAATCAATATTTATTAATTTAAACATTTATTAAAACAAAAATGTATAGATTACCTCCCGCACGTGTTTTTCGTTTGAGAAAATATATGCAAATTTAAGATGTTATTTTACGGTAATCAATGCAAAATAACTATTTTTAGTCATATATTTAGAATCGGAATCGATAATTACAGTGGAATCGAGAATTAAGTATGGAATCGGTAATTGTATCGGAATCGGAAAAAATACTGGAATCGCCCCATCACTAATATATACACATACATATATACAAACGCATACATACATACATAAAGCTGTACTATCTTTCCATACTGCAGAAATCTCTAAAATTATCCTTTTATAGGTTTTTGAGAGTACTTAGCACAAGATTACACTTAAAATTCCAATAAAATTGTAGCTTCAAATATATGAAGAAATTATTGTTTAAAAAAATTGATGGTTCACTTTTCTTTATTATTTTTACGTAAAATTACCACTCAATATATGCCCATTTTTTTAAGGTTCTGTTTTTATTTTGTTTTATTAAGGTGTGACGTATATGCTTGCCTCGTAGACCAACACAAGACTTACCTTTAAATAATGTTTCCCAGAGGTCTTTGGGTGTGCTTAAAACAAATATCGGATGTACATTTTTCACATATAAGTATTTTTCCAGGTATTAAGCAAAAAATTTGCGCCCTTGCGTTTAAAACAATGACTACCACTTATAAAATAAAGAATTACATTGCTTAATACTCAGAAAAATACTTATTTGCAGAAAATGTAAATGGCATATTCGTTTTCAGTATACCCTAGAAACCTGAATAAAAACAAAATTTTTTAATGTAGGCTTTCCGCTGGTCTACCATGACACAATAACCAAATAAACATCACCCTTAAAAAAATCAGACGACCCCGTCAAAAAGGTGGCTATAAAGTAAGTGTTCATTTTACATTAAATTAATATAGAAAAGTGATCCTCTAATTTAAAAAAAATAATAATGTCTTTATGTTTTAGAAACTAATTCGTTTCCTTGCATTTTAAACGCTATTTTCGTTTTCAGCACCATCGAAAACCTTTTACAGTGGTGATTTTAAAGGGTTTTTTTTTGAATAGTAGAAAAATACTGCACCTTTACAAATGTGTCAATCATGTTTCGTTTTCCTAGTTTTGCATATGGATTACAGATTATCTGATATTCCCCGAAAACATCTGGTCTTGATGGAGAGGAGACTAAAACTGCAATGGTTTCAAATGATTTGAAAAATAAGCAAGAGGAGACTTGATTCTAAATATTTCTCATATGTTATATCTTCTTTTTTTTTTTTTGGTTTTCATGCATAAAGTAAATTTCACAGCGCCTAAGGATTATTATGAAGGTACTGGAGATATTCATAATCGTAACCTGATCCAAAATAGGGATGATATAACATATTAGAAATACTTGGAATCAAGTATCTCGTTGCTGTTATGACACATCATTTGAAACATTAGTAGAAAGTTTTAGTCTCCCACCCAAGGCCAGGGGTTTTATATATTATTACCGTTTTATCTACTTAGTTACACATGTTTTGATTACCGAATCGTATCAACGATCCTATAATTTCATCAGACTTTACAGAAATAATTATTATGATTGCCCAAATTTTACCCGTCTCATGCTCTTTTTTCCTCCCTTTTTCTCTCTCTTCCACCCTTCTATTCCTATCCGTGTCTGGTTTTATATTTTAAACTCCCCTCGCCCTTTACCACCTTAAAATTAAAAAAAAAAAAATCTTAACTGCTGCTGATGTCTAATTGAAGTTCTTTTCGAAATACGTGTATCTAAGCAAATAAAACGGTAATAAAAAATATATATATATATATATATATATATTTGTCTCTGCAATATTACTGAGCACTCTCTTCAGGGTTTTACTAATTACCATTTTTGCTCTCTCCCTCTCTCTCTCATATATATATATATATATATATATATATATATATATATATATATATATATATAGCGGCAAAACAAGTCCGCATTTGTAATTTGTGCAAAAAACTGCAAATTTTTGCAATGTTGAATGCTTAAACAACCTATACCTCATTTGATTTGTCCTTTATTTTTTTTATTATTCTACTTTTTCATATTTGACTTTTAATTTAAGTATTTTATTAAAAAGGTCTTGCTGAACCATCCTCTTCAATACTCAAAATCTTTCCATCACTATCAGGCTCTATGCTATTATCTCACTGACCGTCTAACATGCATACACCTATATCCTTGAGTGGCATGCAGGCCTTTCTAAGTAATGAATCATTTCTTAACAAAGAACAGCCATTATGCTTTGCATATACTGCAATGGATATAAAACGCCTGACATGCTTAAAATAAACTACATAATTGATTTGATACTTCGTCATCCACTATTGGTAAGAGAGTTATTCATTTGTATAATATAAGAGATCCTTCTTTTGTTCTCTGTTGAGAAATGGTCGGAGTATTTAGTGAACAAGTCTTTGTTGTGTAAGTTGCTGATTTATTTATTGTTATCCGGGTCAGCAGTCAATATTTTTTATCGTTTCCTACGCTTCGAAAATCCATGGGGAATCGCGGAATTTCTATAGCACTAGTTTATTCATGATGTTGTACTTAGTTCATTGCATTTATTGTTCATACACATACACACACACAGACACACGCACACATAGACACACATACACACATATATATATGTATATATTTTTATATCCTTACTTTAAATAAGAATACAGCAAGAAGCACGGGGTTGTGAGTGAAAGACAAAGGGGTTTGTTTACAAGGGAATAAATGTGACATAAGAGTTACTCGACATATTTTCTTCGTCTCTTCCTGTCCGCTTTCCTTCTCTCTCAGTCACGTGAGAGGGTATAGTTCATTTAATCTCTGAAGGGATGTTAGGTTATTCCATTACATCATCTTCCTCCCAAGCTAAATTCTTCCATAGAATTTTGCTTCTATCATTTTTTCATTTTTAGACTTTGTTCAAAATGATTCGGTCCTTTTCCTTGTCCTTTCACTTCTCCTCACCATTTGTGTTTGCCGACTTTTTACTTTTGGAGAGTGACTGGATTTCTGAGTTACTAGTACTTTCTTGTTTGTAGGTTGAATATGGAAGGTGTCATATAGCACTCCCATCGGTAACTCTTGGTTTCTGACTGTTTCTATGTATCGCGGTCTCAGTTGGTTAATATTTTTTTTTGTGGAAAAAAGTCTGCCCTTTTATAATGTAAACCATTCTCCCATTTTTTCTTGAGATTATGCCTTCTTCCCCAAAACTTTTCCCTACTTGATAATTTTTAAAGAAAACTTTATCCCCTTCATTGTAAATTTTGTACCTTACATTCCCATTGATACATTTTTAAATTTTTTTCTCTTGGGATTAACCGGTCGAACACCGAACGTACCTTCCTGACAAACATAATTTCGACTGGGGATAATTTAGCATTTATATTTGGATTTGGTGTTATACTATATATTGCTAAGAATTTTTGAATGCTTTTTCTTCCGTGTCGATGTTATTATTCTTTTTTAAAGCTCGTTTAAAAGTATCGACAAATCTTTCTGCTTTTCTGTTTGATCGAGGGTTAAAATTTGGTATTGTAATGTGTTCAATGGCCAGTACCTCACCTGTGAACATAGTGCCATTATCACTAAAAATTGTGTTCTGAACTCCGAAACAACTAAATACCTCGTCCAGCGCTTTTATTGTGTTTGTTACGGTAAGGTGTTTGTATTTAAAAAATTTCTGGCCATTTTGACATACTATCTACGATTACTAGGTAATAATATCCCTTCAGAGGTCCTGCGTAATCAATATGGATGCGTGTCCAGGGTACATCTGTTTTAGGCCAAGGTTGCGTCCGTATGGGGGGGATCTTGTGGCTAGTTGACAACCTCTACATAATTTCCCCATTTTCTCAATGACCTGAGCCATTACAGGCCAGTATGTGAATCCTCTCATTAGAACCGTCATTCTGGAGATTCCAGGATGTCCCATGTGGAATTCCTTTAGGGTTTTCTTTTGTAATACTTGCGGTATTATCACGTACATCAGAGTTTCATCACACATAGAAAATGGAAACACTTTTAATTCTTTTCTATTCTTTTCGTCTTGTCCCATTTTTTTAATCTTATTAATATATTTATCTGTTTTCACTGCTTTCTTTATTTCCTCAAGTGTAACAGGAAGTTCCCCAACAATATTTATTAATATATCTGTTAGGTCATTTTATTCTTTTAGTGCAGCCATAACAGTTTCTTCAAATTCAGTTTTACTGGGGATCAACCTCGACAAACCATCTGCATGTGCAATTTTACTAGATGCTACTTGTTTCATTTTGAAATCGTAATTGAGCAAAATAATACTCCATCACTGTAATCTATTTACCGTATGAGCAGGAATCCCCTTTTTCGAACCGAAAATCGATAGTAATGGTTTATGGCTCCTTTCCAAGACAAAAGATCCTCCATGAATGAATCTATGACACTTTCTCACGGCATACACGACCGCAAAACACTCTTTTTCGATCTGACTGTACTTTCTTTCAGCGGGTACTAAAACTCTCACGGCATGAGAAATTGGTTTAGTAGATCCATCTTCTATTCTGCGTAGAAGCACCACTCCTAAACCTTATTCGCTCGCATCTGCCGCTACGATTAAATCTTTTTCGGATCGTAATATGCTAACGCTAGATCCGATAACAAACATCTTTTATTTTTTTGGAAAGCTTCCTTACATTCTTTTGTCAAGATCCATTTAAAAATTTTTTTTTTATTCTTCTTCAATAATGGTACTCTTAATTCGTGAATATTTGGGATATAAGAATTATAGTAGTTTGCTAGACCCAAGAATGACTGTAACTTCATTACATTGTCTAGCCTTGTCATGCCTCTAATTGCTTCTGCCCTATTTGGGTTAGGTCTTCTACCTTTCCAATCAATTATTTGTCCCAAATATTCAATCTTGTCCATACCAAAATTACATTTTTCGAGAGCCACTTTAAATCCGTAGTCTTATATTTTCTCGAATAACTTCCGAATATGGTTTTTATGTTCTTCAACATCTTGCTACTTATAAAAATATCGTCTAAATAAGCCATTGCAAAACCAAGCCTGCTTACATGGCATCCATAATTTGTTGGAATAAATTTTGTGCTACTTTCAACCCAAACGGCAATCGTTTTAAGGAAAATAATCCTTTATGAGTATTCGTTGTCAGATATTTAGAACAATCTTTGTGGACTTTGACCTGCAAATATACTTCTTACAAATCAATTTTTTGTGAAAATTTTACCTCCATTTAACTTAGAAAATATTTCCTCAGGGGTAGGAAGTGGATAGTTATGATTCATTAAGGAATCATTAAGTCCCGTCGAAAAATCTACGCATATCCTGAATTTTTTATTTTTTATTTTTCACATAAACTGTAGCTGATGCCCATTCAGAGTAGTCCACTTTTTTAATACTCCGATTTCTTTGAGTCTATTTAATTCTTTCTCGATTGTTTCTAATGCCGAATACAGAACCTCTCTTTTGGGTTTAAACATCAGTTTCGCTTTTTTAAATTTGTTTAAAATTATATTTTCACCCCAAACAAGGCACATTGCCACTTTAGTGTAGGGGGCTACTATCAGGGGAAACATCTACTGGGGTACTATGTAGGGATTAGGGCAGCGAGATGTTGGTTCACGTTGCACTTGAACTTATGCATGTCAATACAGTTGGGGAAGCAGTGACCTGGAATAGAATTCCAATGTCTAGCAGTTCTGGGGAAGAAACTACTGGAGTAGAAAGATCTTTTACATCTAGGGATCTCTACAGTGTGGGGTGGGATTTTGCAGCTTGTCAGGTCTGTCGAGGGTGTTCACGTCGTGGGGGCACAAGTGCTTGCATTTCATAAGAGCATTCACCATTATAATACTTGTAGAACAGGCAGAGGGTTGCAACGTTTCGACGATGGGACAGGGTCTGAAGCTTAGATGCCAGTTTAGGGCCTATCAGATTTGCAACTCTCTTTTGAACCCTGTCAAGGAGCGAGAAACTAGTAGCAGATACACCAGCCCAAATATGACAGCAATACTCCATACATGGGCGAATAGTGGCCTTATAGAGGTACAGGATACTTTCGGGTGTTAGAAGTTTTCTAGCACGGTAGAGAGAGCCCACCTTCCTCGCAGCGGCCCTGGCAATGCCTTCGATGTAATTGTTCCAACTCATGTTTCCTGTGAACATTAGGCCAAGGAGCTTGAGAGACGTACTCTCAGATAAAGAGTCGTTGGCCATTGCTATAGGTGGTAGAGAGGGTTTCTTGTAATTATTGAATGAAACCAGTTTTGTCTTGGCGGCATTGAACGTGACCATCCATTTTTGTCCCCATTCCACTACTGATTGGAGGTCATCCTCTAGTGTTTCTGCCATTACTTTAGATATATGTTCATTTGTTTTCCTGTCGTACATGCTATAGAGTGTGGTGTCATCAGCATATATACCCATCTCAGAGGCAATTTTGTCGGGGAGGTCATTTATGAATATCAGGAACAGCAGAGGTCCAAGGATAGATCCCTGAGGCACTCCCGCATTTATATAATATTGTTTAGATGTACAACCATCGAGGACAACCTAGATTTTTCTCTCATCTAAGAAGGATTTAATTATGTTAAGTATTCTACCAGTGATACCGTATGATCTAATCTTCCTGAGGAGACCCTCATGCCATACCCTGCCAAAAGCCCTAGATATATCTAGAGCTACCGCTCTGCTCTCTCCCGCTTTGTCCAGTGAATGGTATATGCGTTCAGAGATTACAGTGAGGATGTCTGCCGTGGAACGGGCTTGTCTAAATCCATATTGTTGGTCGGTCAGAAGTTTAGCATCTGTAAGGTGCTGGACTAGAGCATGGTTAATTAAGGTCTCAAATATTTGGCAAAAAGTGGGAGGAGGCTAATAGGGCGATAATTTAATGGGTCAGTTCTTTCACCAGAATTATTGAATACTGGTACCACAGAAGCAGTTTTCCAACAGCCTGGAAAGCAAGATTCATTAAGGCATTTGTTGTAGAGTTTTGAGAGAACTGGAGCTACTTCGGCTGAGCACTTTTTTAATAGCACAGCTGGGATAAGGTCGGGTCCACATGCTTTTGAAGTGTCAAGGTTTTTTATGATAGCATGCACCTGAGCAGGGGTGATTATCAGATCGTCTAGCGTGGCGTCTGTCCGCATAGGAAATTGAGGTAGGGGGTGGTTTAGAGGGTCCAGTGTGGAGTTTGAGACAAACCGACTGGCAAGCATGTTAGCCTTCTCGGTTGCTGAGCAAAGAACCTCGTGATTGTTGGTTAGCGGGGGAATTGTTGATTGCCCATTATTTACTACACTGTTGTATATTTTCCAGAAGTCACGAGTTCCTAGTTTTTGTGCTTCGATGCGTTTTTTAGTGGTTTCCGTAAATTCCCTCTTAGCTGTCTCTATTTCTTTCTTAACGTTATTTCTAGCTTCTATGTACTTCTGTCTGTTCGAACTGGACTTATGTCGGTTAAACCTGCGGAATGCATGCTGCCTTTGAGCAATGGCAGTTGCGCAAGTCGAAGTAAACCATTGGGGAGAGTGGGGCTTGCTATAGAATTTCCGCATGGGAACATGCGCTTCGATTGCAGTTTTGAACCATTCAGTGGTCTCGGTTGCACACTGTTCAGGAGGAAGAGAAAAAATATTTCCCCATGGGGCGTCTCTGATAAGATCTCTGATGACTTCCCAGTCAGCCTTTTTATAATATCTCGTTGTTTTGAGCACTGGCTCTTCAGTTTTGGGTCTAGAGTTTAGGGCGATTCCAAACATTATCACTGCATGATCAGCGTTCCCAAGTGGGCTGTCGGCTTTTGTTACACACTCATAAGGAACTGTGGTCAAAAACAGATCTAACAGTGATGCGTGTTGTTCTTCCTGATCAGGGAAATGGGTTGGAAAAGTAACAATTTGCGATAGGGAGTGAGATACAGAGAAGCTATGTGTTGCGCTGCCTGATGCATCTGTGTAAGTAGAGAATCCAAGCCAGTTTTTGTGATGGACATTAAAGTCACCAAATACATGTACTTGGGCGCTAGTGTCGAAGGAGAGTGCTGTGTCTATGCTGTCAGATACTTTGTTTATTATGGTGCAGTCTTGGGTCGAGGGAGAGCGGTAGAGAAAGTAAAAGTAGCTAATGTTGTGTTGCATGATTAGTCTAAAGCACATAAAGGCTTGATCATCCGTTTCTAGGTTTGTTTCTCTAGTCAAGGGAAGGGTATTACGAATGTAAACTCCAAGTCCGTGCATATGTCTGTCAGAGTCCTTACGGCAGAGTGGGAGATATCCAGGCATGTTAAAGTAGTTAGAGGGGATGGAGGAGTGTAGGTTAGTCTCACTTAGTGCTAAGATATCCGGGGTATTTGTTAGGAGAAATGCTTCAACATCAGCTAAATTAATTCTAAGCCCACGGATATTTGTGAATGCAAGCCTGAAGGGAGGAGGCAAGTTGGATTTGTTTGACCCTAAGCCTGGTTTAAGCTTATTTTTAGATTGTACTGTCATCATATTTTTTAACGAATTTCAGTTAGGTTAGGGGAAGCCGAACAGGAGGTTATGCAGAATATCACACATGCATCGCAAGTAGACCATCAGCTGAACCTCCATCAACTAGGACTGTGGCCTCAGGAAAGCCCACCGGGGATGAGTGCAGGGGCCATTTCCATGCGCGCCATGGCACTGCAAACATCCCGATATTATACAACTGTTGATGGAGCAGCCGCTCTAAGCGCTACCAAAGAGTTAGGGCACCTGTACTACCAGTCGGAAACAGCAGCCAGCTTTAGGGGTGGGGTGTGTCGGGAGTGGGGAAATGGCGTTCATTGCCCTAGACAAGAAACAAGATCTACCAATGGGTGTTTCTGTCGAATCACTGTGATAGTATCTCCGCGCCTGACTAATAGGCAAAGAAGGAGTATGGAAGCCGGGCGATAGGCAGGACCTATCTACTCCTTAAGCAATTTAGGTTTGCAAACCGATAATTTGTTTGAGTCACCAGCTCTAGGAAGGTTGTCATCCAAGACTGAAGAGGCCTTCCTCCTCTTTGGTTTAGTTTCAGAGTTTTCCTTCTCCTAGACGGATGATCTGGAAAGATCTACTGGGTCCGTCACCACTGCGAGGGTTTGCTCCGCGCCTGAGTTCTAATCCAGGTATTTCTGCGATCTCGCGTGGTTTCAAACTTCACTTCCGTTTTAGTGCAGCAACCCAGACCTTTAGAAAATACATTTTTAAAATCCTTCTTCAAATCCCCACCAAATCTTCCTGGCAGATTATGACTTTCAGATACTGTCATATTTACTCTTTTGCAAAATGAGTTTATTGGTTTTCCCCATAAAGTGAAAAGTATTATCAAATCTATACCGAATAGATTAGAATTTTTTCAGGTATCACATACATTTTAGTTTTTAACGTCTTTTCATTCAGAGTCACATTAGTATAAAATTCACCCTCAAATTTTAATCTATTTCCAGACATTCCTCTGGCAATTTTCTTTGTGTTTTGCAGCTTTGGAGAACCAATTTTCTTCCATGTTTTTTCATCAATTAAGGATACGTTATTTCCAGTATCCAAAAGACAATTTAGTTTCCGGCCATTCAATCTAACTTCAATATATTTCCTTTTTTACCATATGTGGACTCTTTTTTAGAATCAATAGTCTTTATTTCAGGCTTACAGTATTTCTCCTTTTTGCATACTTTTGACTTGAGTCCTTTACGCCCGCACTTATAGCATATTTTGCTTTTGAAGTAGCACTCTTCTGTGAAGTGATCCTTTCCTCCACACGTCTTACAGTATTTTTTTACATAGTGGTCACCTGCTTTACCCTTTGTATTTTGTCAACATTTTTTCTTCAATACTAGTATTATCCTGTTTTAAATTTAACAGTTTCTGTTTTTCCTCAGTAACTTTCTGTAAGGTTATTTCTATGTCTTGGTTCATGATGGATAATATCCTAGAACGAATCTCTTTATGCTTCGAGGATATTAACCCTTGCATAAAAATCAGGCATTTAAACATGTCCTCTTTTAGGTCTTTCAACTTAAATAACTCGCATTGGGCATTTACTCTCCCAGCATAGGCGATAAAGTCTTCATCATCTTGTTACAAAATATTTAAACACCTACAACGAGTATAAAATAAGATATCGCGTTCCCCGAAAATGTTCGATAAAATTTCTATAGTCTCTTTAAAAGAAATATCTTCGGGTTTCCTTGGGAATATAAAATTGGTATACTTGGTATTTTCATGGGAACCCAGTGTTTGCAACAGTAAAATATTTTTTCTTCATCCGACCAGGCCTGACATCGTTTGGAAAAAAATATTTTCGTATTTACGATATGCTGGAAACGTTAAGCCATTAGTTGGTTCATGTAAAACTTCTGTCAGCGAATTTGCAATTCCCTCCGGAGTGAAACGACAACCCTTTTTTACTTTATGTTTCATTAATATTGTTTTTAATACTACATTTTGTTTTAATTGCTCTTTTTGTAAAAATTCAATCTGGCTTTGCTGAGCTGCCAGTGCTAATTGTATCGTTTTTGCAAACTCGGCTAATTGTTCTATGTTGAAGATTTTTTTAAAAAAACACAGTAATAAAACACAAGCTTAACAGTACCTGCACAAAGTATTAAATAAATTCATTGAATAGTTTGTTTTTTTCCCGCAAAAAAACATTCTTTTGTAGACAAGGTTCTTGCAACGCACACGAAATTGACACTGAAACACAGCATACACGCGTTCTTTTCCGATGTATTTTTTTCTTATGAAACAAAATAAATCTAAAATGGACACTTTAAAAAGTGTTTCTTTCAATGCTTCGTGAAATAAAAAAATAATTTACTTTAAGTGTGTGTCTTAGCTTTTTTTTCAGTAGTTGAATTTTTACGTGCAGGATTTTTTCTCTTCGTTTTCCAATATGTTTTTGGCCTTAAATTTCCTTTTTGTGGATTCGAATCCTGTCGCCATTTGTTATATCATTACTTTAAATAAGAATACAGCAAAAAACACGGGGTTATGGGTGAAAGGCTTTATTTACAAGGGAATACAGGTGACATAGGGGTTACTCGACATATTTTCTCCGTCTCTTCCTGTTTTTTTCTTTTTCTCTCAGTCACGTGAGAGGGTATAGTTCATTTCATTTATGAATAAATGTTAGGTTATTCCAGTACATCATATATATATATATATATGTGTGTGTGTGTGTGTGAATATAGTTAATTGTAAGTGCGTTTATATATATATATATATAGTCATGTATACAAAATACAGTGTTTATATATATATATGTATATAGAGTAATTTATAAAATATATATGGCCATATATATTTTATAAATTACTAACTAGCTCTACCTACGTATTGAGCACTTTCGAAGTAAACACTTAAAGTTTACGCATAAATCTATACTGTCGTATATTAATTTTATGTGAGTAAAAGAAATAGTTATATATATATATATATATAGATAGATATAGTTATATACATAATCTTCGAGGTTTGTCAACATTTGAAACGATATAAAAACTTTCCTTATTTTAAACTGATTTCCTCTGTAAGAAACTTTCTCTTGCAATTACGATATTACGTACATACTATCTCACCTTCTCTCTATCTGGCTGTCTGTTTTTCTGTACGGCTCTCTGTCCCTCTCCATATACATACATATACATATTCAAATCGTATATCGAAATTGGGAGCTTGATGTTATACCGTCGAATGTATTATCTTGTGAGTGCCAGTATAAGTACACACACACATCCACACACACACACACACACACACACGCCCATATATATATATATATATATATATATATATATATATATATATATATTACATTCAGTTTTTCTTTTTTCAAAACAACATATATATATATATTTAATTTTTTAGAACACCAAATATATATATATTATTATTCTTTAAATATATTTAAAGATATTAAACAACCTTTCGGCTTACGCATTAATTGTTTGTGAATCTTAGGTTGGTCGGAATGTAAGGAATTAGGTAATCGAATTACATTCACTGTTAACTTACTTAAAAGCGCCAGTTATTAATAGTCCGCAATAAATAAAAATTAATAAATAGTACTTATCTCAATAATGAATTCCAATTAAATAATATAAAGTAATCACAGTTTAGAACCTACCAGGTATTCAAGTATATACCGCTCCTTACATGTAGGTTCTGAATAGTGCTAAACTATAGATTTATATAGTACGTATATAAGACGTTTTTAGTTTAACCAAGACTCAGCAGCATCAACATGGCTGTAAAAATGGAATACTGGATGGCAGCTATTTGCTATGACTAAATAAGATTAAACAAGATGATTTTAAACGTATTAAAGCATGACACTTAGTTTTTTTGTATTTTAATCTTTTATTTAAGCAGTTATATATAAAATAATTTTATAAAATTAACAATAGGTTCTCTACCGTTCAATATAGACTACATTGTATTTTGGACTACATCACTGCGAGGAGGCATGTAAAGTTTCCTTACATTGAACTAGGTCCCCAATTAAAAAGCAGTATTTACGATTTTTGAAGACAATTAAAACATAGCAGTGTAAAACATTTGTTGATCATTATTCAATACAGGGCAAGTTGGTCTCCTTGCTTCTCTCTCTCTCTCTCTCTCTCTCTCTATCTATCTCTGTCTCTCTCTCTCTCTATATATATATATATATATATATATTGTTTTTCTACATGCATCTTATCTTTCTTTAAATAATATTATTTGAACTCATTCCCTTTTCCTTGTTCACATTTGTGAACCATTCCACCGATTTCTGCCTCTTGCCTTACTTTGGACCATCTTCCAATTACGTTATTCCCTTGGATTTTACTTGTGGAAATGGAAATTTAACCAACTTTTTTTGGGATTTTTGAATTTTACCGCTATTGGATATTTTACCCTTCACCAAACTATCCATTCACGTGAAATCATCTTTTTCTTCGCCCTATTCCCTCTGCTTCACTGTTTGTTACCAAGTAAGATCTATGACTTACTTTTAGTTTCATGAAATACTTTTGCAAGCAACACCCGATCCCGCATTTTGCTAAATCCTACCCTGTGATGAGAAGGAAAGTATTTCTTCGAAACTCCGCGGATTAAGGACTATCCACTTATTTTGTGTTTCTTTTTTAAAATTAAATATGTTTTTAACTTTTTTTCAAAATTACATTTATTTGTAATGTGCTTCTGATTACTTTATACTTATTTTCAATTTTTATTATTTTCTGAAATGATCTCTTGATTGAAAGAATTTTAATGTTATCAGTTAAAGGTCAATAACTCTTATTTCATTTAAATGGATACTTATGCCGAATGGTTAGCTTATTCTTTTATAATAAAGTTACCTGTTCCTTATTGAATTTTAATAATATTATTACTTTCCTTAAATCTGCATATTCGTGTACAGAAGTAAAATAAACACGACATTTTATATACATGCGTATCTTAGTTTACTTTAACATCGTCATAAACGTGAGTTCCTGGTAAGGGCCTGCCCCAACTCAGCATCATTTTAAGTGCTATCGCACAAACAATTACATTATGGCCATTAAATTGCTCGTTGGATGTTGGTCGCCGACATAGGAGGGTCGACATTAGTGTGTGGGCAAAGTTCTTAAGAAGACGTTATTTTCTTAGAATGCCAAGTGGTAAGTATTTATATACATTGGACTTGAAGAGAAGTATTTTGTAGATAGTTAGGGACTGTCTGGTTCAGTTTTGTTTCACTAATTTCATTTTCTAAAATATAAAATGTATTTAAGGAAACTCTATATAGTCATTGGAGAGAGAGATATAAAGAGAGAGAGAGAGAGAGAGAGAGAAGCGGGACGGTATGATTTTTTATTATTGTATATAGCCAGACGTTCTGCAAACGTGTGCAATGATTAAAGCCGACTTACGAACCTTCCACGAATACTAGGATACAATACATATATGCTGGCCAAATTTTTGATGAAATTAAAATATAGTACTTTGTTTTTGAAAGTTCCGTTTCGTTCTTGATACAATGAGAAAAATAAAAACAGAAAAGAAGAGAGAGAGAGGGGGGAAGGAATTAGGAAAGCGAAACATCTTTTTTATTGTTGAAGCAGTCGAGCGTTTATTGTGAATGTTTAGGACGAAGAGCAATGATTGGAGCAATTACGGATATTATGAATACAATAGAAATAGGCTAACAAAATCTATAAATCAATTAGAATTTTCTACTGTATTTGTTATATACTACTCAATAAAATACTTATTTATAATTTGGTGAATACATATACATTTTTATATTTTCTATTTTATAATATGTTCTATATTTTGGGGTAAAATACAGATTTATGATACAAAATGTGTTAAATATTTCTAGTTGTAGCGCTGACAAGATTTTTATTACTTTTAGCTAGGTAGATTTATGGATATAGCTTGGTAGTGACTCCGAATAATTATTAGAATTCGTTTTGTAGGAGATATAACGTCATCATGCCTACTAGACACTGTCGTTAAGTTCCTAAAGTCTCTCTGTACAGGGATTTGCCAGAATAACCAGACATTAGGGTACTTTTCCCTAGAAGTAAACCCTGAGAAAATATTCAAAATCATATAGTATTCGCTGCCTAAATAAGATCTCGCTATGGCTAACTTATATAAGCTAATACAAGGAATGGTGCACCTTCTTTAAGTGATGTTACCTGAAGTAGCAGCACGAATCAGGATACTCCACTATACTAGATGAATTCTTGTCTTGAAACCTAGTAAGCCCAGTAGACCAAAACGGAAGATATACTACAACATATGAAAATGGTTAATTGGGAGGAGGAAATTTATGTTCTCAATTTCTTTACTAACTCAGTGCTTGAGAGATAAATAAATTAAATGGAACATTCGAATATCTATATATCTGATATAGAGCTCAAGATTTAGCCTCAGGTAGTGTGCCTCTTGATTTCTGAAAACTTTGACTGACGTAAACAAATGAAGTTAAATGTCTACTAGATATAACTTGAATACCTACAGAATAGAACTTAAATGTCTACTGGAGAAAACTTGATTGCCTACTGGAACGAACTTGAAAGCCTTCTAAACACTATTCTCGGATGCCTAAGGTATATCTATGCAGTGGTGTGGTAGGACAATCTGGCATGGGGGTAGTGTTCTCTACAAGCAAACTCTGACCTCATATTCAAAATCACATAGTAATCACGGCCTACATAAGATCTTCTCTGTATGGCAAACCCACACTAGCTTCGTCGAGGAATAATGCACATACTTCACAAGTGATGTTGTCTCATGTAACATCATGTAGAATGCTACTCAATCAGACAAGATAAATTCTTGTCCTGGAATCCAGTAAAACTACAAAATAAGAAAGACAGACTATATTTCTATGCTCAGTTTGAAAGAAGGAAATTATGTTCTACAATAAGTGTTAGAGTTGTAAAGAACTATAATGGAATATACCGATATCTATATATGTTCTATAGAAATAAAGATAAAGCCCCAGGGATGGGGCCTCTTGATTTATGAGAACAACAGAAACTAAAAACAATGAAACGAAAAAATAAAGAATTAGACACCGCTCGCTTCAGTGCATACACCGTACACGGTTCACGTCGCAACTATCAGCATGTAAACGCTTTGTTTTCCAGAAAAAATCGTATATATATATATACTTTGGTAAGTCAATTATGTTTTAAATATATTTTCTTTAAACGAAATTATTTGTTTGCAGAGTTATTACTTTCTCTGGTTTTCTGTTGTTTGATATATCTATTGATTCTGGACAATGTTCGATTCTTTGCTTCCATTGCTCATATATTCCCCAGTGAATTGGTATAAGCCACAATTGATTTGTAGTGTTTTCTTATTTCAGTTTTATTTAGTTTTATTCGGTTTAATGTTCTTTTTTTTCTAAAAAAAAAAGACAAGAAACAATAACTATTGTATTTCTTCATTACTTTATTTCATTTCCAAGTTGAAGCTGAATCTATACATTTCTGCTGTCTCTGTCATTCGGTTATAGGCTTATTTTGAAGTATATTTAAAAACTCATACATAAATACATAAATTGTCCATACGTGTAGCTGCGTTTAGCTGGCGACAGAAACGCAGAAAGCGGAGTTAGAATCGAGTAATTTTGAATTCTTTATACAGCGCAAAACAAATATCGATGGTCTATAATTTTATTACTTGATTGTTTCTTTCTCTTCTCTTTACGTGTCTGTACATTTGTCTTCCGACGTTCAACTTAAAAAAAATGTCTTTCTTTTACTTCACTTCTTGCTCCTGCATTGAACTAGAAGACGCCAACGGCGCATGCGTCATTGCGCAAGGCCAAATGATTTTTAACAGAGAAAATTCAAAATGGAAGAAAAATATTCTACAATTGACTTATCGAGAGAGAATAAACAATAACTGAGTTTCTTATGATACGGCTATTCAATATGTGCGGTTAGCAATGAGAACGCTATCAGAAACTTTGTCATGTAACATCGGACACTTGGTTATTTAAAATATTAAATACTGTAGGCAGAACCAATAGGATTGGTTTTAAGACAGATTTATGTCGAAAGTAAATAGCAGGTCTTGTTACGTTTTATTTTAAAACGATAAAACAAAACAATACTAATAAAACTATGCACTTAAAACAAAATACAATTTCCCTTCTTAACTGTCAGCTAATGAACTAACACTGACTGCAGTCTGACGATGTTACAAGCGAAATGATACTAGTTCCGGGATGGAAACTCAGCAGTGAAAATATTTTTAAAATATCCAGAAAAAACGTTTATAAAATAAAGATATGCTCTTCAAAAGTTAGCAACTCTCTTCTGGTAATTGTATTATTCTTCTAAGCACATGTTATATGAATTAGATTATTATGTAAAGAAAAGAAAATCATTTGACTTTTAGTTGCAGCTAATGAAAAATATTACGCACTTAGACGAAAATCAGAACATGGGTGTTAATGACTAAATAACTTTTTTAGAAATAAACTGCACGCACTTGTATCCCCTCGACGTAAATACCCCCGACAAAGTCGACAAGCAGCAAAATCCCACCCCTTCACAATAGAGATCCCTAGATGTACGAGAGCCATCTACTCCAGTAGTTTCTTCCTTTGAACCGCTAGATTTTGGAATTCCTTCCGGGTTCTGCTTCCCCAACTGTACTGACATGCAGAAGTTCAAGTGTAACGTGAACCGACATCTTGCTGCCCAACTCCCTACATAGTACCCCTGTAGCTTATGTCCCGGATAGTAACCCCTACATCAAAGTGGCAATCGCCTTGTTTGGGGTGAAAATGTAATTAAAAAAATGATCGCATATGATCACTTTAAATATACATTACTAAATTAAAATAAACGAAATAAAGATATGCATTACAGCCTGTATCGTTACTGATACGAATGTAATCGCCCATTCTACTCTGAGACACAGAAAACACGGTTATTTTTAATCAGAAATGATGTGGGCAGTGAAGATGCCATCTTACGTTTCAGATTCCTCTAGATGAGGATTCTTCGGACTGCAGAACAAATCGCAGGTTACATCAGCCTAAACGTTTTGAAAATTACGCAGAAGGTGAGAACCTTACTTCAAAGGATCCAAATAATACAATGGCTGACACGCGGAGCGGCTGATATATATTCCGTATTTGGGAGGTGCCATTTTCTCTTCCCTGCAACTTCTCTCCCACAGAAAGGACGTTGCGAGCCTGTCATTATTTTATTGTTATTTCCATGGGAAGTGTTCATTTAAGCTCTAATTTCTGGTCCCGCTCGCCAATCGTTCGTGAAAAACATCCGTCTAGCTGAGACCATTGTCAGTAATTTTCCCCACTCTTTATCTGTGCCTAAATCAAAACGTTGATTCCATGAACAAAGCTTCTTTCTTAGAAGTGCACGCCTGTGCAACTCTCTTCCGTTAGCCTGTTTCACCCCTGACTACAACTTGGATGTTTTCAAGTCCAACATAAACAAATTCCTGATGAACCGCCCCCTTAAGTAAGGCACTTTATCAGATCTCCATTACTAACGATTACTACGATATTGTCCCATTGATTACTGCACACACAATAGCCCTTATCCCCGAGTGGCATCCGGGCCTTGATAAGTGCTGACCACCATGTAAAAAAAATGCAAACAGTAAATCATCGATAAAATCTAATGTTTTAATTGATCGATCAAAACGTTAATAATGAATAGATATGTTTAAATAAACAGTAGCTCTCTCTTCCTCCGTTGAAACGTTCAATCCACTAAACGTTTACCTCTATTATAAAACTTGCTAATAAATCAATTGAATAATTATAATAAGGAATTATATAAAATACTGGACGAAATCTTTGAACGATATAAAACCGATTGTTACCGACGCAGAATTATATCCACAGCCAGAAAATGATAATAAACAGATGGCAAAATGAAAACGAAATGGTATTTTAATTGGAAAAATAAATAATCAACATTTAAAACGAGAAAAATACTCCCACATGGAAAATAATTTTTTTTTGGGGGGGGGAATTAATTTAAAAAAAATAAGCAGCTGGTATAATTCTTTTCAGGGAATAGAATTGTTTTAATTTCATTTATTGCGGACAATTATCTTTTGTTTCACAACGTTTCGACCAACTTTTCCTCTGGCCGAAGCAACTAATAAAAAAAAGACGAGGATAATTGTTCGCAATGAATAACATTAATAAATCAAGGAATTCCAATTAAATAATATATATAATTTTTTGTTTAAAAACATCGATAATGATATAACTCACCCAAAACCCAAAACCACAAAAATACCAAAACGTTTTTAACCGTATCACAATATTATTGCCTTCGGTAACAGTTATTTGGACTATTTTGTTCGTTTTATCAGCTCATTTTCTCTGCTTGAAATCCTTGTCAATCTACAATTTTTGATTAAATCAAGTGAACACATGTACTTTTCCCGCCTTCTAATTTAATATGCGCTTTGGAAGTCCTTGCAGCTTTTTAATAATAAAAACGCAGTAAAATAAAAACTGCGAACCGGTTCTAAACAAAATAAATTTCAAATAAATGTGAACGATATGTTTTACGCCAAACAATGATTTGATTTCAACAATTATTTTGATTATTCACAAATGAGCAAATAAAAATAATTTTATGATTGAAATGATTTTTAAAATATCTTTTATAAATAATCGAATAAAACTTTTTTTTGTAATGGAAATATTTTTGTTATGAATAATGTTTTTAATAGGGTAATTATTAATTTTTAGACAAATATACTCATATTACAATGTAACAAACGCATAATTCATATTAATAAATGATGAATGAAAAACATTGTGCCAAACTCCCCGGCTCAATATAATTGCAAACTTTTCCTAGATTAACACTGGTTCGCAATTTCCGAGTAAGACATACGGTAAGGATGAAATGGTACTATTCTGTCAAAAACACTATTTTAAACTGGTACTATTCTGTCAAAAACACTATTCTAAACTGAACCGTGACAGACAAAACTACTAAATTCTTATAATGACGTGATGGGTTCTGAAAAATTGATGTATAAATGTTAAAAATTGATATATTCTTATGTACCAGTAGGTATTAACTTGCGCAGAATACTGAGATACATAAGCTAATGCTCGAATTATTTATATTCTTCAGACTACTGTTCTCATCTCGAGTTTTATTTGCCCAGCGTTTCAATCGATGTAACGTCTGACCTTCTTCAGGTGTATTTTGCTTAAGTGGCGACTGTTTCTGTCGAACTCGGAAATTTTTATGTAAAACTTGAAATATTCAGAGAATTTCGAACAGGACCCTTTATATAATAAACAGTATGCTTTCGTCCCGTCGGAAATGACTCGATAAAGCTGCAAAGTAATTCAAGATTGTATTTTGGGGTCGTCTGCACTGAAATGCAAACCTTCAATCTTCAGGTATTTAACTTTTACACCTGAATTTCACCAGGTACTTAATCAACTGATCCACAACTAGTATGTATAACTGGTAATATATATATATATATATATATATATATATATATATATATATATATTTATATATATGTATATATATAAATATATATTTATATATATAATAATATATATAAATATAAATATATATTATATTTATATAAATATTTATATATATATATATATATATATAAATACGAATATAAATATATATCATATTTATATAAATGTATATAAGTGTGTGAGTGTGTGTTTATTTGGCAAGTGACGTTGTGTAATTGAGTTAAATTGTAGCAAATTCTTTTTTTAAATTATGAAAAATTATTATATATTATATATATATATATAAATGTAACAAACCAGGTTATATTTTAATCCACTTTTTGCCTTTATTTCAAGATACCTAGGGTGATTAATACCACTACAAAAAAAAGAAGTCTTTGTTCCATTTCAGAAAGAAAAAGTTGTTGGCCTTTCAATCAGTTTATAGCGTTGTAGAATGAATGAGATTCTTTTAAGGTCATATACCTGTTTAAACAGTTAAAAAAAAATATGATGCCATTTCCATCTCTCCATCTTGTCGGAATATTATTTTTATTTATTGTCATCTCATATATATATATATATATATATATATATATATATATATATATATATATGTGTGTGTGTGTGTGTGTGTGTGTGTGTGTGTGTGTGTGTTTGGGCGTGTGTGTGTGGTTATCTATATGTATACATATATAATGTTATCGAAGAATAAATAATAAAGAAAGAAAGAAAGCAAAACTTATTAAGATAAGAAAAGCTTAACAATATAAAGAGAAACACATATATTAAATTAATAATGAGAAATACAAGTTATAATATCTTTCTTATATCATTAGAACAATAAGGAAAAGTAAAATAGAAAATTAATTTAAAAAAAACTCTCTTTAGGCCATGACATTTCGACGCTGTTCTGAGAATCATTCAGCTTCGAAATATGATTGCCTGAAAAGGTATTTTCTTAATGTCCCCGTTACTTTTCATTAAATGTTTATGAAAACTTAATAAAGTTAAAAATAACTTATATTCCTCATATTTCTTTTAATACACACACACACCCACACACCCACACACATACATATATATATATATATATATATATATATATACTTGCAGGGGGACCCGACGTTGCTCAGTATAAATGTTGATCAACAAATATCGCACACCTATATTTTTATTGTCACCGAAATCCGCGGAAACGCCCGGGAAGAAGCTTCCCATGCCTCCTTGCAGTAACTTCGTCCAAAATATATGTTATTCCACATTGCACCTTAGAGAACCTACTTTTTCTTTTTTAAAATTACTTCATATAAACTTCTTTCCAGTTAACGAAAAAGAAAACATAACCTAATTTACGTGCTGGGTTTGAACCTTCTGAATGCATCATGCAAAAACAACAACAACAACAACAAAAACAAAAACATGTAAATTTTCCAGTCTTATAAATTCTTTGCAGTTAATGAAAAAAAGTAGACATTTGCGTGCGGAGTTTTAACCTACAGACCACATCATGCAAAAAAAAAAAAAAAATAAACAAAAAGCACACAAACACACACACACACCAAAAAAACAAACAAACCTCAAAACCTCAAAACATGTTATCAACTTATCCACAACAGAATTTTCACAGCCCGTGGTTCTATAATTGTTGCTAAGTGACGACATGGAAACATAACCTTGCCGATGATAGATAAATTAAAATAACGGTTTCGATGATCAATTATCGGTAATTAGCTAGCGCGGGTATTCTGAAACACAACTTATTTATAACTTATTTATAACTTAGAGTAAACAACTTATTTATAACTTAACTAGACTTAGACACCTACGTTCTGTAAATTAAAAATAAATATCTGTTCAGCCGTTTCAGGGTGTATAAGGAACGAACTCACACAGATAATGCTGCATTTATTTACTTGTAGTATATATATATATATATATATATATATATATATATATATATATATTCCTCTGTCGACAGCTGAGTTGACATGCTATTATAAGTTAACGTTTCGACTGAGAGTCAAAACTCAATACTAGATCATTTGAAGCTGTAATAGGGCACGTGATACATGTTATTAAGCATAAATGAAGATATTAGAAAAAATTTAACATTAACAAATTTATTTAAGAGAATAATGTGATTTTACTGTGTTCACAGCTATTGAACCTCAGCTGTTTTTTGATGATATTGAAGTTTGATCGTATATCTACTCTATTCTTTGAGAGCAAAGGTTCAACACTTCTAGACTGACACACGTTCATCTTTCTGCATCGCAGGTATTTCATACGAATTACGTAATTCTCGGAAATGGTTTCTTCAAAAGCATCTATATGAACTCTTCATTATAAGTTTTCGCATTAAAGCCGATCAAAATTCTATGGAAATTTATAAAACAAAAAAAAAATAAACTACATTTATTTTTTTTTTTAGAGTAAATTAAACAACCAATATTTTATTTTTCTTTAAATTTTACATTTTATACGAGCAGGTGCATGTTCCTCAAAAATTATATCTAAATCACGACACTTAAAAAATATACAAATATAAATATTATGTATATTTATAGTGATGGGACGATTCCAATATTTATTTCCGATTCCGATACAATTACAGATTCCGTGCTAAATTCCCGATTTCAATAAAATTACCGATTCCGATTCTTTATATATCTCTAATTATTTAACTATAAGATTGTTAATTGCCCCGATCATTATAAAAATACATATTAAATATGCAGATATTTTCCTGAGCATCAAAATACACTTGTGGAGAATGATCTATCGATTTTAGCTTTACTGGTATTTTAAAATCAATGAATATTCATTATTTTATCATTATTACCAGCATTGGAAGATTTTACTTTAAACAAAATCGAATAAAAAATGACAATTAAAAGAATCGTTTTGGCATCGGAAAATAGACATCAGCTTTTCCGATTCCGACACCGATTCCGATACGCCCAAACATTCCTGTTTTTCCGATTCCCGATTCCGATTCCGATTAATCGTCCCAACACTATGTTGCTAGAAAGCCAAGAAATAAAATCAAATTCTGCAAGTAGCTTGCATTCTGCCGCACGTGTGTGTTCATAAAAATGTTTCATCTGAAATGCATAATTATGTGGAGATACAACTTCGCTGAGCAGCAATCGGAACGGATGTCATAAAAAGAAACATGCGACAAATGTTATGACACCCCCCGAGGAAATAATCAGAATTAATAATAATGCAGACGCAGTAAGAAAAAAAAACAAACAAACAAATTTAATGATATGAACTTTTGATTATCGAGTAAAACATGATATGCGCAATCAATAAATAAAATGCATCGAAAACTACATTAAAGATTATAACGAAAGCACAAATAATTAAGATGCATCCATCATTTTTACACGTTTATGGACGAAAATACTACATTCAACTTCAGCGTGAGATGTCGGAGGAGAGGGAGAGAGAAAGGGGGGTGTTTAAAAGAGGTGCGTGAAAGCATTTAAAAATGCTATTTTAAATAATTACCTTGGCATCTCCTGTACACCCGTTTACTCTGCGAAAGGAAACGTCTCTCTAGTAAATGCAAAGAAATATGTCTCCGTCTCTCTCTCTCTCTCTCTCTCTCTCTCTCTCTAAATATATATATATATATATATATGTGTGTGTGTGTGCATATTTCTGTTATATAAAGAAAAAAGAAAAAAAAATCCTTCAAACACGATGCTAAGAAAAATAAATGTAAAAGAAAGAAAAAAGAATTCCTCAACATTTTTGATTTGGTCTTTATTTTTTCAAAGAAAGAAAACACTTATTTTTCATTGAGAAGGAAAAGCAGCTTCTCCAAAATTAGGCACTCTGAATTTAAAGAGATATAAACATTGCCTAAGTCGAGAACGATTTCTTTTCATTGACTGAAGACAGAAAAAAATAACTATAATGTCAGAACAGATAGTACACACTGCGGTATTCCTGTCTTAAAAAGTAAGAATAAAGTTATTATGTTAGCGGTCGTGTTTCGTCTATAGTTATCTGCCTTTAAACGGTGTCACAGTTAGACATAATTTCGCGTTTTTAATGTGAAGAAAACTGAGTTTCTCCCTGAATTGTAACAGATATAAACATCGCTTAAACCTTAAACGATATTTCTATTATTGTGTAAGGGCAGGTACAATGATTGCATTTTTTGTTTCTTAAGATTATAAACAAAAAATAAACAAATTAGGCACCATACTATTTTTAGTCACTTTTTACTTGCCTTCCTACAAGGACACATTTAGAGACAATATCGGTTGGTAATGTAGCAAAAAATTAATTTTTAAAACGAAACACTGTATATAGAGATGAAACAAACAATTACTGTAGGCAAAAAGGATTTTTCCCACCTATGTAAGAAGACATAAAATGAAGTGTCAGAACAGGTATTATACTTTGATATTAGATGAAATGATAGACCTATTTGAAATATGAACAAGCCTGATAATGCTAATACAATTTTAAGAAGACAAAACATATAAATATAAATTTTATTTCAGCTTAAGTGTAAAAGATGGTTTGACGAACATATTACCTAACGGTGATGTGTAAGTGCATCCACATGTGTGTGCTTAATTTTAGTATATATTGATTGAAATAATCTTTTGAACTAAAGCTTGGCAGCCGTACAGATCGCGAACGGTCTCGAAGAGAAGCCAAGACACAACTAAAAACGTAAAAACGAAATGTGGTCTACTTGGAAAACAAAGAAACTTAGGGTTCATAATTTTTCTGCAGGTCTTTGAAAAAGTACAATATTTTCACTATTTAATTAAACTAATTTTACTTTATATATATATATATATATATATATATATATATATATATATTAAAAACAATTATTCCAATTAATAACTTGGACTGCTATTAAAGAGCCGTGGTTCGTTTATGCAAAAGCGCAATGATCATTTACCCTCGGCTAATACTTGAAGTTGGCTATTCAAAGACTGAGAATGTTGAGGTTCTGGATATGACCTAAAACTATATCCGATGGTGAGGCCCCACCTTGCGGGCCTTGGGTAGTGTGGAGCCACCCTTTAATTGCCATTGCTCCCAGGTCCACTCTGACCCGGAGTGGTAGTATCTGTTAGGGTCCCAACTATGGGTTAAATAGAGTCCGACTTAAAAAACAAATATACTCCATTAGAAATCGTTCCTCAAAATAACTAGATTCGGCATAAAATAACCTGGAATAGGTTGATATGCCGTAAAACAAAAACAACCAACCATGAGAATTTTGAAATTTCTTAAAATTATACTACACTTAAACAGAAATATACGATAAATACATTGTGATCTAAAGCACAAATAAAGCTACTTATGGAATATCGATGCTTTAAACTCTTGTTTTAATACATACGATCATCGGCGATGGGATGTACATAATTATATCACGTACGAATTACTAAGTGGGACACCCAACGTAATCCGGCAATAAATGTTCAACTTCTCCAAAATTTGATTATCGACGGAATCGGTCAATACGCTCATTTTGTAAGCAAATCGAGTGATTGTCTAAACTAGCCATGGATCCCTCTTCTGCAGTCTACCGGAAGGAAGCTGTACGAGGGGCGTGCAATAAGTAATGCCCCTGACCCACTTTCAGTTGTCTGATCTAGCTGAAATTTTACATGTGCAATGATTTCTATCTCTACGGGTTATGTGGCAAATTACTGCTATGAACTAATTGTGGTTTCTGTTTTACAGGTGTTTGAACTGAGTCAGATGTGAAATGGAGCCTGTTAAATGTCGAGCAGTGATCCGGTTTTTGTATTTGAAAAGACGCACACCACAGGAGACTTTTGATGAAACGAGAGAAACTGATGGTGATGATACCCCATCATATGACCTTGGCCTTGGCATCGTGAATTCAAACATAGCCGGAAGTCTGTGGAAACAGCTCCTAGACCTGGTCGCCCCCCTTCTACCGTTGATGAAGCATCTGTCCGTCAAGTTGAGGCTTCCATTTTGGAAGATCGGCGCATTACTATTCGTCAAATAGCTCAAGATGTCAAGATTAGTACAGGGTCTGTGGAAACTATCACTCATGACCATTTGCATATACATAAGGTGTCTGCCAGATGGATTCCCAGGTTGCTCACACCATTCCAGAAGCGAGAACGCGTCGAGTACTCGAGGATGAATTTGGAGATGTGCCAAGAAGATAAGTAAAAGTTTTTCAAAAGACTGATCACACAGAATGAAACCTGGGTCCATCACTATGATCTAGAGACAAAATCCCAGTCAATGCAGTGGAAGCACTTGGACTCACCACTTCCCAAGAAGGCAAGGGTTCAGCCTTCCGCTGGCAAGGTCATGCTGACAGTCTTCTGGGAGTATTGATGACAGATTTTCTGGCAAAGGGTACCGCAATTACAGGAGCTTATTATGCTTCACTTTTGAGGAAAACCATCAAAATCAAGAGGCAGGGCAAGATCAGCAAAGGTACCCTTCTCCTGCAAGACAACACTCCGGTCCACAACTCGTATGTCGCCAGATCAGAGGCACGGGCGTGTGGTTATGAAATCCTTCCCCATCCTACCTACTCTCCGTACCTTACACCCTCTGACTTTCACCTCTTCCCAGCCATGAAGTTGTTTTTGAAAGGAAAGCGTTTCCCAGATGATACAGCCTTGATTTCTGAAGTCACGTCGTGGTTGGAGGACCAACCTGGGGTGTTCTACAAAAACGGTCTCCAGAGCTGCATCAAACGAAAAGAGAAATGCATAACTCTGGGTGGTTCCTATGTAGAGAAAGACTAATAACTGTGCCAGGTTTCATTGCTCTACTCCTATGAGAAGTTGGTCAGGGGCATTCATTATTGCACGGCCCTCGTACATGCCTTCTTCCACATTAAATTTTAGTCTATATTGTGCTGTACAGAAACTACTGTTGAATTCATAAAATTACCTGTAAATAAAAGTTTTGCGTAAAGTTTAAAATGCAAAAGGCAAATATCATAGTATGTTTGTTATTTAACAAGAAACAACGATTTCCACTCATTTCGCACTCCTGTCTTATCCAAGAACCGACTGTCTCTTGTTTTTTTAATTATTTAACTGAATATAACGTTAAATGTAAAATAAGCAAGCATCATGTTTCAATTGTGCTCTAAAAAGAGATTCATTTCAAACGCGCCCCTATCTTACAAAAGAATCTACACCTGCTATTATAGACTGATCTTTTCTGCTTGGACAGTAATGAAACTTCTCATACACCTGTAATGTTATGTTGTGTAAAAGTGTTAACGTGGGTCAAAATGAGACTTAATTCCATAATCGATTTTTCGATCATTAATATCAGACGCATTCCGATACAAAACCTATGTAAGTACACTCCCAGATCCACCCAGTAACTATGTATGAAATTCCAGAACATGGGCCCAGCTGTTCTGAGTCCATAAGAAACGAACACATAAATTTTTTTTTTTATATGATAATAGAGATTTCTATTTTACCTCTATCTATATCAGTCTTATTTATATCTTTCAAAATTATATTATCCACCAGAGTCGCTATCATTAATTAAAACTATGGAGACTCTTCTACTGCAGGAGTTTGTAGAAGTTGACTAGTTCTTACTCGAATACATAATGATCATTGCTAAGAATAATGTTATCTTAAATACTTAAATTATGCCCAAATCCAATATTTCGTCTGCATTCCTCGCGAGGTTGGTCTCACTATCAACCTGACAGAGGTACATAACTCCGTTTTTTGGCTTTCTTTCTGACATAAACCAGTTCGTTAACGTGGCACAAACACAAAATCCGGATCAAACAATTTAAAACTCATTCAATTTAAAAATGTGGATTCTTTTTTACAAAATTAACAAATACTTCAACATATAGAAATGAACGATGTTCCCATTTACAACTTAGAAATGGCATCTTCGAGACACTCATAAAATAAAAATAAAAATTAAACAGCTTCATTTATGTGACAAATCAAGAACACGACCGAGGCAATCGATGTTTCTGATTTCAAAATGACATCGTGTGTCAAAAGAAAATATGGAAGATATGTATTTGAAAACCATGCATTCTTATATTTGTGCAGAAATGTTATCGAAAAAATGTTAGGCATACACGGACATATATTATTTTATCTATATGCATTATATTGTTTCAACTATACACTTATAAGTAAACATAAAGTTTTCTGTATAGTTTCAGTTTTTACTTCAATAATGCTCGATGCGTCAGTACAGTAAGGAATGACGTAATGAAAATATAATTATGGCAAGTAAACTGTATGGATGTGTATATGTTCTAGCAGTTATTCAATTATTATACTATGTACAAGAAATTCGTATTACTTGTTTATCTTTATGTACCAGCGTAAACATTAGTTAAAGTAGTGAACTAATTAGATTCGCTGCTTTTCCATCTTACGAGTTAATATTATCATTAGTCAATGACTGATTTCTCTTAAACAAAATGTCAACTAAGATTTACTTGAGGTATTCTTCTTTTACTTTTTGTTTTGTATTATGGTAATGCTTCCCCTTACAATAACAACGAATCGGATTTGTTAGCTTACTTGACTAAACAGCACGTGGATATCTATAACCAACTAGTAACTTTATTCAATGCACATTTGCAGAGGATTCGATACTGTAATGGAATGCGAGCCCTTTTGTGTGATTGATTTATGGAAATATATTTTCACAACTTATATATATATATATATATATATATACATGTATATACATATATACATATGTATATATACATATATAAACATGTATATATGCATATATACATATATATACATACATATATATACATATATATATATATATATATATATATATATATATATATATATATATATAACGAAAGAGAAATAGAGTTGTTTCTAAATTAGATGTGGAAGTTTATTGTATGTATATGTTATAAATAAACTTTTTTCAGTTACAATTTGATTTTTAGATTTCAATGTATATATATATATATATATATACATATATATATATATATATATATATATATATATATATATATATATATATATATATATATATATATATGAATCCAGGAACAGGGTATACTTTCTAAAAAAAAATAATAATATATATGTATATTCACTTATATATATATATATATATATATATATATATATGTATATATGAATCCAGGAACAGAATATACTTTCTAAAAAAAAATTATATATATATATATATATATATATATATATATATATATATATATATATATATATATATATAAGTGAACGTGTGTGTGTGTGCATATTTTCAATCGAAATAACTCTGTTAATTTTAAGTCTACATATTCGAAATTATATACAGGGTACTGAGATTTGGGAAAATATATGTGATCGGTTTTCGGCCAGAAATTTCGCTTTTAAGGGGTCAAAGTTCAACGAACTTTTCCGACAATTTTGGGTCTAAACACTTGAAAGTTTAGATATAGGTTCCTTAAACATTGATCTAACTTAATAAATAACTTTATTTGAGCCCAAAACAATTCATTTTAAGGGGTTATAACAGGGGTCAAATTTTAAAAAAATCACTGTTTTTTTTTTTGCTCAGCATACACCTCCAAACACCCGGGCAACGCTGGGCTGAACTGCTAGTATATATATATATATATATATATATATATATATATATATATATATATATATATATATATATATATAGTATGGAACAATATCATTTTCGCTCTAGAAAAGACGACATGATTCCATTTCCCTTTTTTGAAAACCGTTTTTTATTGTTGCAAACCATCTACTACTACCCAGTTTACAAATCCCAAGAGCGATAGGAGCACTCTATCATGTCTGAAAAAGACACAGTGTTTAACGAGCGAGATCATAAATACGCTGCTGTACAACTTATGCTCTCTCCCGAATAAATTTTCGACAACACGTCCATTTTCAGGACCCTTAAAATGTAAATCTTGACGGTTCAACGTTTGAGGGCACATCTCAACGTAGTATCCGGCCAGAGTGTTGATCTTTGGTGTGGTTTGAAGTGAGGACACCATGAGGTCACTTATCATCTTCGAAGTCGTCTTGCAAGTTAACACTGAAGTGTACCGGGATGTGTTGAAGAGTGCAGTGATCCACTGGTGCAATCAGATCGCCACTAGTAGACTTTGAGTGTGGCAACAGGACGCTGCGCAGACCCCCAAGTACAAAGCGACCCAGGTTTAATAAAAAGTGTTACAACTTTTTACCCTTCTCTCACTGCCCTATCTTCCTCCGACTTTAACTCGCTAGACTACTTCGTTTGGTCATACGTCGGAAGATCACCAACAAAACCTCCAATAACACCTAAGCCAGCCTAATGCCTGGCATCCGTCGAGTATTCGCTGAGCTCACGCCGGAGCTTGTAGAAAAGGCAAGCTCCTAGTTTCGGACTCGTATCGAGGCAGTGCTTGATTAATTTATGAATCTTCTGCCAAAAATATTCATAAATTAATGTAGATTGCTAGTACGAATAGTTGGGTTTAATAACATTGTTTGATAAAATTCAAAATGGCGTAATGGAAAAATAAAAAAAAGGTATATGCAGCTTCTCTTCCAATTTTCGGATTTTAATCATGTCAAATCACACTTCATTTCCTTTTGACGGATTGATTGTTGCTATTTTTTCTGATGAATTAAGGGGTTAATAGATTCACTAATTGCTATAATAATTAAGTGATTAGTTTTGCGCTACGAAACAGATACTATAAAAAATTGTATAAGTTAACTGAATTAAAGGAATAAATTATAAGATGGTCAACATCAAGAATTTTTGAATATAACTTTTTGTAATTTCTTCTCTATATTGCTCTCCAATTACATTGAGCTTCTTAAAAAAGGATTGGTATATATTATAAGAAAATATATTTCTACAGAAATATATATATATATATATGTATATATATATATATATATACACAAGTTAGAAAAGCATTTCCTCCAAGGCATAAAAATTGTTAAACAAAATGTTATTACGATAAGCTTTAAAAATAAAGGTCCAATATTCAATTTGAAATTTATTTATCTTAAAAGTGCACTTTTTAAAATTTTACAGTGAGGTATAAAAATTTAATTGAAATTGAATCGAAACATTACCTTGGATTTATATTATGTAATGTACATTCTGTTGCACTTTAAAAAAATGATTGAACTTTTTATATCTATACCTTAAATTGCTAGATGAAAGATAACGTTTTTAAATTGCAACAAAATGTGCATTACATAAAATAAATCCCAGGTAATGTTTTTATTCAATTTAAATTCAATTTTTATACCTTATTTTGTAAAATTTATAAAATTAAACTTTGAAGATAAATAGATTTCAAACTGAATTTTGTACCTTTATTTTTAAAGCCTTAACAATTTTCATGCATGATGAAGTGCTTTTCTAACTTGTATCTTATCTTTTGAAGATTATATTTTAAAACTCTCCTCTCTATTTCAGATTGTATTTCTCCTCACACCACAACTCATTTTTGCAACCCAATATTTGTATTGTTACAGGTCTGAATATTCTCTCTGTTTCACTTTGTATTTCTCTTTACACAACAACTCATTTTTTGCAACGATTTCTTTGTAATACAGGTCTGAATAATGAGAAAATCTAATGCTTTTTTAACAAAAACTTTAAAAGAACTTTTTGAGATTAAATTTTAAAAACTACTTTCAGAATAGAAAATCTTAAAAATTGAATAAGGAACATATTTCATATAGGTTTCATTTCCAAATATTCAGTACATAACGAGAAAAATAGAGACGAAAATTTCAAAAGGACTGTGTAACTGGTTACGGTAAATAGTTGTCCTCGCCAGCGAAAGTCTTTGTTATTGTTATTCTATTATTATTATTAATATTATTTAAAACGCGAGGACTAATATATATGATACTATCCTCGGTCTATGTATGAGAATTCCTTCGGGACTGAGAAAATTTTCCTTCAGCAGCAAGACTATTTTTATTCTCATTTGATTATTAAATATTATTATTATTATTATTATTATTATTATTATTATTATTATTATTATTTATTTTCGTACCTATCCTGTCTGACATCTTTACAGAGGGGAGATTAAAAAAGCCGACATTGTTTCTAACTCTGCCCTCTTCGGGAGTTTCATTATTATTATTATTATTATTATTATTATTATTATTATTATTATTATTATTATTATTATTATTATTATTATTATTATTTAAAACTATGACGTGTGATATTAATATTTTACTATACTCTCATTATCAAAAGTATGTATTACATTATTTTTACCGTTTAACAGTTTCATTTCAATTCCAATATACATATTGAGACCAACTGCGTCTCACTCTTGCCGTTTGGATTGAAGCTATTACGTTGCATAGTTTAAAAAAAAATGAAAATAAAAAATAAATTAAAATACAATCTTCTTCCACAAATAGCTAAAATAATCAACGTTAACTTTTTCTGACATGACTGCGAGGGATGAACGCTATCCACACTACAAATTTCAGTTTTTTCAATGCTTTCTTTTTCTTTTTCTTTTGCATTTCGATACTTTGTTTGTGAACAACGGCGGAGGTCCGCTTGAAATATAAAAAATAACAATAAAAATATAAAATATAAAAAGTAACATCATTTTTCATGCTTCAAAAACCCCTCATATACTTTAAATCACTATCCTTGAAGCATACGTTGACTTTTAACATTATATATATATATATATATATATATATACATATATATATGTATATATATATATATATACTTCGGAACAGTTTTTATTTAACAATCTGTGGTTATGTAAACGTGAGATTGTAGGTTTACAAAATATTACTGGCAGTAATATTCTATAATTTACCCCATCTAAATCAAAAATTGCTCGATATGCAAGACAGAGCAAATAAATTAAATTGTAATTCAATGAATTTCAAAAAACTCTCATTGAAATGAAATGAAGTGGTTGAGTTTCATATCCAAGAATTTTTATTATTCTAAGCAAGACAAAGAATGCTTTAGAAAATTAATCTCCTTAACCTATAGGGTTTCGATGGCTACCATCTCATCAAAGGAGAGAAAATATTAGCAAATAGCTATAAAGGTATGCACCCTATTTGCTAAAGTCAGTTTTCCATGTCTCACTGACTTTAGCAAATAGGGTGCATACCTTTATAGCTATTTGCTAATATTTTCTCTCCTCTGATGAGATGGTAGACATCGAAACCCTATAGGTTAAGGAGATTAATTTTCTAAAGCATTCTTTGTCTTGCTTAGAATAATAAAAATTCTTGGATATGAAACTCAACCACTTCATTTCATTTCAATGAGAGTTTTTTGAAATTCATTGAATTACAATTTAATATATATATATATATATATATATATATATATATATATATTATATCTATCTATATATCTATAAAAGTGAACGTGTCTGTCTGTCTGTCTGTCTGTGTGTCTGTGTGTGGGTGTGTCTGTATACATTTCCCTACGTAATAACTCTCTCAATTTTAAGTCTACAGACTCGAAATATTATATGCAGGTAGTAAGATTAGGGAAAATCGATGTGACCGGATTTCGGCCAGAAATTTTGCGATAAGGCGTCAAAGTTCAACGATTTGATTTTTGAGAACTCTACCAAACTCCTCCGATAATTGTTGGTCTAAACACTTGAAATTTTAGATATAGGTTCCTTGTACATGGCTCTAACTCAATAACTTCAGTTGAGCCCAAAACAATAAATGTTAGGTCATAATAGGGGCCAACGTTAAAAAAAATAACCGCTTTTTCTTTTTGGTCAGCATACACATCCAAACACCCGGGCAACGCCGGGCCAAAATGCTAGTATATATATATATATATATATATATATATATATATATATATATATATTTCTAAACACTTGAAATTTTAGATATAGGTTCCTTGGACATGGATCTAACTTAATAAGTTGATGTGTGTCCAAAACAATAAATGTTTAGGGGACATAATAGGGGTAAAATTTAAACAAAATTGACCAATGCTGTCTCTACCAAATTATTCAGACAATTTCTGGTCTAAACATTTGAAATTTTACAATAAAGAGTATTCAGAGATAGGGCACGCTTTTTCATCGGTTTGGGTCGAAAACTTTTAGTTACCAATATATAAATGTGTGTATGTATGTATGTTTGCATGTCTACGTAAAACTTTCGAGAGAAGCTACGGATTTTCACAAGATCAGTATCGTTTTGAAGGTCGGCCTTAAGACGACAAATATCGAAAAAATTGGCTAAAACATTAATATGTTCACCTTCAATTGGGCTCTTTTATACAAGGGGGGGGGCGATTTATTCGTCGATATTTTTAAAGTAATCCTCTCCTTTGGATTGTATAGCCTTAATTTAAAAAAAATGTCATTTCCGGTTTGGCGTAATAGCATAGACGTCAGAGTTTTCCCCGTTCTTTTCCTCTTTTGCGGTACGGGTTCGAGCCTGCCTTTCTACTATCACATTTTTTTGCTCAATAGACATATCCAAATACCCGGGCAACGCCTGGCCAAAATGCTAGTATATATATATCTACATATATATATATATATACATATATATACATATATATACATACATATATATACATATATATGCATATATATATGCATACATATATACATACATATATATATACATACATACATATACATACATATATATACATGCATATATATGCATACATATATATACATATATATATACATATATATACATACATATATATACATACATATATATACATATATACATACATATATATATAATGATTTTAAATAACTTTAAAAATGCAAAATGCAGATATCATACTTCAATTGTGTTCTAAACAGTTTCAGACGCGTCCCTAAAAAGTAATTGTTGAATATTTATGCCTTACTGCTTGTGCGGATATAATAGCTTTGGTTTAAGTTGAAATAAAAAGTCAAGTATCAACATGAAAGTGTGCTTTAAACAGAACAGAAACATTAATTTCGAATGGTCTCCTATCTCATTGAAGAGCCTACTGTTGATTTAATATGTCGAAGTGTTTCAGCTTGTGTGGTAATACATTTTCAGAAATTCACTTTGTGTGGTATTAAATTTTTCATAATTGCCTGTTCCTTCTCTCATCCGATTGTTTCCATGATCGACCCTTATTGAAGACATTCTCATACAAAACCTATATAAAACACTTCCAAGCAAAGAAAATATCTACGTGTGACATTTCATAAAAATAACTTCAACCGTTTTCATCTCCATAGGAAACGAACTCACACACACAAACAAACAAACACGGACAAATTATCTTTTATATGATAGTAGAAATACTCTTGGGCGTGTATGAATCCCTATATTTTGCCTCATAAGACTTACCTGTAGAAAATATGTGAAGTTTTACCAAGCTTAGTTCGGTATTATTTCCAGTTGTCTCTGACTCCCCGTCACTAGATTCATACAATATCCTTTCAGACAGGATACGGTTTTAACATTTCATTTAGTCAAGTCCCTTTTCGTAGTCACCCTTACATTGGCTATCTATTGTCTCTCGAAATGGAAAGGGAGCCAATTATGATCACTTCAAAGAAATCGTAAAGGCATTGAACTAAAGTATTTAAACCGGACAATACAAAAAATAAGTTATAAAGTCTTGTCAATAATCAATTTATGTATACATTGTATTCGATTGTCGCCTATTTTACACCCAATGACCTTTCATGCCGGAAATTGGATTGCTGCAAATTATTCCCCTTTGATGTAGATGAGATTTCGGTGTTTTCTCATCTACAAATAAGTCGAACAGTCCGAGAAGAACGCAACACTGATTGTAGGTCACTAGTTCACTGAGTATAACACTGAAGTTTCTCTTCTTTTGAAATTCTTTGTACACAATAAGATTTCTTTATTAATTGGATTTCAGCAAAACACACCCCACGTTACATGAAAAAATGTTGTTTTCTACTTGAGTATTTCAATAATACCTTATACTGACTTAATTAATACCATCATCGGAGAAAACTTCTTAAGATTTAATAAAGAAAAAATGTCGTCTTTAAATCGTATTTACGGTATAATATGGTATTTTATGCTGCTGGCTTTAAATAATATATGGTAACTACAATGCAAATTCAAGGACGGAATACTATGGCCTGCAGTTATTGGAAACAAATCCTACTTGAATTGAAAGTGTAATAAGGATATATTTGACCAGCGCATTGATAAAGACTAATTGACCGACGAGTAATCAAAGACTAAGCAAATGAAGCAGAATAAATGTGAAAATTCTAAAGACATTGTAGCTTAGTGTGTTATTATATTGCTAGTAACATGGTTAAAACGATATCTATCTATAAAAGTGAGAATGTTGGTGTGTAATAAGAGAACTTTTGCAGAAGTTTGTATTACCTTATAGAAGTTATAATCACGAAACTCTAAATCTTGAAACAATATTCTAAATTTTATTAAAACCTTTACGTGATTTTGATCATATAATTGTGTCAAATTTACGTATTAAATGTGGAGATCCTTAAGAAATTAAAACTTACACAACCATTTTGGATTAAATTTAATTCAATTGTCAAATCTTCGAATTTTTTTTTTACTTTTAGCTTGTGCCTATACTCCGTCTCAACGTCTAAAATATTCTAAAGAACTCAAAATCTGAGAAATATTTCAGAGATTAGAATTCAAAACTCGATGAGTGCAAATTTTAGAAAATTGTGAAATAAAAGTTTACGCATGAAATTTTTTTAAAGAAAACGTGTAAAACCGTAAGAAGAACTCAAAATCTGAGAAATATTTCAGAGATTAGAATTAAAAACTCGATGAGTGCAATTTTAGAAAATTGTGACATAAAAGTTTACACATGAAAAATTTTAAAAGAAAACAAGTAAACCCGCAAGAAACCTATTTCAGTTAAAGCTAGATGTTTAGATAAGCATCCTATGGATGTTACAATATACTTTAGTAGATGATATGGGGATAAAATACCACGCTATATTAAGCCCTAATGAAACAAATTTGTAAAAAATTAATTCATGTCATTTTGTATCCAAAACCTTTGCTTAAAAAAGTCATGCATAATATATGTTGTGGAAATTTTTAGCGTGTTAGAACGAGTTTGTAGCCGTCATTCAACAATTTTATGTATTTCAGCATGCATTAACTTGCCTTTATTAATGGACTAGCGAGAGGTACCCGGAATTGCCCGGGTGTTTGGAGGTGTGTGTGGTTTTGGGTAAATCAAAACTACGGGGGGGGGGTTAAAATAAAAAATGTTTTGGTAGGTAAGTATGAGGATCGAACCCGAACCCTTGAGGCAAATTTGGAAATTAAAGTGTGAAAAAAAAAGAGTGCGACGTTAACCATTGAGCCACCGCGAGATGCTAACGGAAAGACGTTTGAATTTATTTAATTACTTAAATTAGCAGGTGCAGGTTTTAATGACTTTAAGAGGTCAACTTTTGACTGCAGGGTATCATTTAGTGCGGAACGCTTTTTCCAAGATGGTGGGGGTAGGGGGAAACAGCTCCACTTGTCCAAATTGAATAGCAATTGTCTTCTGGTATAAGGAAATAATATTTCCACATTGAGTAAAGCTGATTGCTTTCGGACATTTCCGGCGATCGAGACCGGAAAAATACCTAGATAATTAGTGTCGCTTTTATTATAGGAAAAGGCCTAACCTACATGCAGCGAGAGAAAACTGTTGTATATTTATGTTCCCGAAGTCGGGCAAATTAAATAGACAGGCGAGCTCCGTTGTTAACTCTGAGATATTACGATTTACATGTGATATAAAAAGTTTTAAAAAGTTGTTAGGCGACCGACTGCTTCTCTGAAAAAAGCCTTTTGCAGACATACAGAAAAAGCGAACACACATACACACATACATAGATTTTCGCTTTTATATTTATAGATGTATAATATATATTAAGAGTTTATATATAAATAAATCATACTAACACTTTCTTGAAGACATTTTACTCTGTTTTATAAAATATATATTATTTTATTATTTGATTCGCCTCGCGCTACTCTGCGATCTTGTATCTCTGGCGAGATGCAGTTTGAATATTGGAGATTACAACGTAGAAACATACTAAGTGTTATATATTAGAGACATATGCATTGTGTTATGTAAATAAATAAACAATAAAAGACTGAAATTGAAACCCGATCAAAGTTTATTAAACTTTATAAATAGCAGGTCTTCCAGGCATTCGTTTATGAATCAAAGATGTTAAATAGTGCGTGTAATATGTGTGACACAAATAAACTAAAAAAATCATCCCTTTTGTATAAAATAAATGTATATATTTTTTTTATTGCAATTTTGCATTTATACGTGGTCGCTGATGGAATGAAGAACTATTGATTATAGCTTCCTGGACAACAGCAACAGAACGGTAGACACTTATTTTAGGGTGTTGTATTTAAACAATCTTCGTCTATAAAGATCCCGAGCAGTACTCAATCTAAATTTACTAACGCTTGGTTTACTACCCGTTTTACATAATATATTAAGAATATATAAAATTGAGGAGCACTCAAGAGCACTAATAAAAAACAAACAAGTTACCACTCTAGAAGATATTTTGGATTTTCCTTATTGGATTATTAACTGTTCTATTTATGATATTGAACATGTTGTAGTCTGGCTCCAGGGAAATACTAACAGATACCAATGTTGATCTGTTGAAACATTTTTCTGTATATGTGGATTCAATAAGGCAATTTTGATCTTATGTACATCCATGAATGAATGAAATAAAAAGAAAATGTAGCACTAGATCTAATGCTAGTTTAACCGCCTTTATCCGAGGTAATACGTTTCGTGGAAACATATATATCTCCGAAAGCGAATATAATGACGTTGGTTTTTGTAAATCTTGCAACGAGAGATCGTATGTGTATATATTCCTTTGTGGAATTGAGCATTCTCTTTACTTTAAGCTCTATCTATCTATCTCTCTATCTATCTATCTATCTATCTATCTATATATATATATATATATATATATATATATATATATATATATATATACTAGCATGGGTGTCCAGCGTTTCACGGTTGTCGTGAGGTGCGTGTTGAGCAAAAAAAGTGGTAGCAGGAAGGCAGCTCGAACCCGTGCTGCAAAGGAGGAAAAGAACGGGAAAATATGACATCTATGCTGTTACGACCACTAGAAAACCAGAAGTGACATAGGTTTAAATTAAGGCTACACAATCGACAAAAGGGGATGAATTTCGAAAATATCGGTGCAAAAAGCGACTCCTCCTGATAGAAAAGTACCCGGTTGAAGGTAAAGAAATTAATGTTTTTAGCCAATTTTTCGGTATTTGTCGTCTAAAGGGTCGAACTTAAAAAAACCCGTAGCATCTGTCGAAAGTTTTAGGCAGACATGCAAACATACATACATTTATATATTGGTAGCTCAAATTTTCTACCCAAACGGATTAAAAAGCTTGCCCTATCTCTGAATACCCATTATGTAAAATTTCAAATGTTTAGACCAGAATTTGTTTGAGTAATTTGGTAGAGACCGCAGAGGTCAATTTTTTTTTTTAATTTGACACCTATTATGATCCCTTAATATTTATTGTTTTGGGCTGAAATCCAGTGATTAAGTTAGATCCATGTCCAAGGAACCTATATCAAAAAATTACAATTGTTTATACCAAAAATTGCCGGAGGATTTTGGTAGAGTTCTCAATGGTCAAATCGTTGAACTTTGACCCTTTAACAGTCACATCTCTGGCTGAAAACTGATTGCTAAGATTTTCCCAAATATCAAAACCATGTATATCAAATTTCGAGTCCGTAGACTGAAAGTTTAAAGAGTTATTTGGTAGGGAAATGTACACAGGCAGTCACACACAGACAGACAGAGAGACATACACTTCCACAGATATATAGATGTCTATATATCTGTGGATGTATATATGTGTTTATATATGCTTGTATATATGTATTAATATATATATATATGCATACATATTTCTATATTAACATTTGCATATATATGTATATCTATCTATCTGATTTTTCGCTACGAAACAAATACTGTCCTGAATTGTATGAGCCAATTTAATTAAAGGAATAAACTATAAGATAGTCAACATCATTAATTTTGGAATATAACATTTTGTCATTTATTCTCTGTAACTACATTGAGCTTCTCATATAAGGATTGATATATAATAAGAAAATATTTTTTCTACAGAAATATATATATATATATATGTATAGATATGCATATATCTGTACGTACATATGTGTGTATGTATATATGTGTGAGGATATATATATATGTATATACATTTGTATACATACATGTGTATCTATATGTATATATATTTGTATATTTATTCGTATATATATGTGTGTACGTATATGTGTGCGTATATATATATATATATAGAGAGAGAGAGGTACCAAAATAACGGGAATATTTGAATGGCGTATTGCTAGACATGCGAAAGTCGCAACACTGCAAGAAATGACCTTGAACAAATAAATATTTCGCTATTTTAGTATTCATAAATACGGACAACAGTGTGCGTTTCTCATACAACCGTTTTATAAAAACGATGAGAGTTTGACAGCTGCGCAGAGGAAGTTCCGGCGTTTTTATAACCTAGACAGTAATGGTGTTGTTCTATGAAAACACGTAGTAAAACGTTGGATTAATAACTTGGAAGAGATTCGATTTGTTCCTAAGAAAAAAATAAAAATAATAAAAACCAACTGCACGACCCAGAAAACTTGTACTCCACAGAAAATTAATGTTGTACTCGAGTGTTTCTTATGAAGACCACGGCGTTTGTTGGAATGATCTAAGTGAATGGTCGTAGAATTCTTATTTTAGATTTGAAATTTCAACCATACAAGCTGCAGATAGTACAGCGACTGAAAGATGTCAATTACCAGAAAGGAATCCATATATGCAAGTAAATTATAACAAGAGTAAACAATTATGATGAATTTCTAAGAAATTTTTGGATCTGAGATCAGCCCCATTGACATTTCACAGGTTATGTGAATAAGCAAAACTACCGTTACCAGGCAGACAAAATCCCAAGGAAGTTTATTAGCGCCATTTTTCACGCTAGTTAGGTGACAGTATAATGTGCTGTTTCGTTGAATGGGATAATAGAAACTTATCTTAAAAAAATATGAATGGGAGATTCCAGTCAATGCCAATGCGAATTGTTACATGGGGATGTAACAATCATTAGTTACAGCTAAATTCAAACATTGTCGACATGTTCAAGACATCTGGTTTCTACAGAATTGAGAGACACCACACAATGCCCGACAATCAATGGAGGCTATCCAAGAATTGTTCGGTAACCGTGTAATCCCAAGACTTGAGCTGACCTTCTAGATCACCAGATTTATCCGTTTTTGATTTTTTTCTCATGAAGCTATTCCAGGAAAACATTATTTACAACTCGACCAAACACTAGATGCGTTAAAACAGAGAATTCAAGATGCACTTCACAGTAACCTATCTGAGATGTTGCAGCAGTCAATGAGGAATCTTTACAGCAGATTTCAAGAATGACTTCGTACAAGACGACGCTATCTACATTACTTTTTTAATAAAAAATAGTTATCTATCTCTCTCTATATATGCATATATATGCATATATATATATATGAAATATAGCCTGTATATATATATATATATATATATATATATATATATATGTATATATATATATATATACATGATGTATATATATACAGGGTATATATACGCATATATATGTAAGGCATATTTCATATATATATATATATATATATATATATATATTGTGTATTTAAGCAGCATGTTTTCATTCAGGCAGGGAGTGTTAAATGGCTGAAGCACTCTTGCTTAATGATCTTTTTTTGTAATTTTTCGAATGGCCATTCTTATTTATCGGTCGAATTTGTAAAAGAACGTTCCGTAGTGGTTTCGTGTTTTTTTTTTTTTGTTTTTTTTGCAATAGTTGCAAATTATTTTCTTCGGGCAGTTTTTTTTTTATTACTTATCGTTTATGCTTTTATATGCTTAATTCCTATTACATTTAAATTACTTGAACTAGTGAGGCGTTTCGTGTGCAAAAATATGTTTTAACTTATACAGATCATGGTTAAAGTAAATGTAGAATGGTTTACAAGTCTGATTTACAAAATGGTATTGAATTTACAGCTTTTTATTTCATTAATTCATGAATTTAGTTTAAAACATATATATAGATATAGATATACACATGTTACTATATATGCACAAACACAAAAACACGAACGCATATATGTATATATATATATATATATATATATATATATATATATATATATATATATATTTGTTTATTGTTATATAAACATGCTCACATCCCGCTGCTACAAATAGCCACTTGTTTCAATCAAACAACAGATATCATCAGGCAGCGACTTGACTATTCAAAAGTTCAATGAATTCATTATTCATTAAACTTTTGAATAGTCAAGTCGCTGCCTGATGATATCTGCTGTTTGATTGAAACAAGTGGCTATTTGTAGCAGCGGGATGTGAGCATGTTTATATAACAATAAACAAGTATTATCAGCTCTTTTTATTGAGCACTATCAAACAACCTCGTTGAATTCATTAGTCCATTACTTTTGAATATAAAAAAACCCCGAGTATCTATCTATCTATCTATCTATCTATCTATATATATATATATATATATATATATATATATATATATTATCGTACATTGCTAAGTTTTGATTGTTTAGCTCTTATATACACTGCTTCCAGTAATTGTAGTCTTTTTTACGTTTGGATGTAATGATTTTTGTGTTTTCAACTAGAATTTTTCTCGATTGGGAATGTGGGCAGCCATATTTTTTAAGTCTTGCCAAATGGAGCTTTTATATGAAAGGCGTTTCGACCACGTGTTAGTTGTGTGTCCAATGTAGCTATTGGTGATTCCTTTGTTGGAGATATTTGAATTTGTAGACTACATCGGTTTCCTCAACTTATTTTCTTGTCCGGGAAGTGTTATTTTTTATTATAAGGCAGTTAATTTCTTGTTGTAAATTTGATCTTATTATTATCACTAGGGATGTATATCGTTGTATTTTATTCTTCAGTACCTTTTCATCTGATTTAAAGTTTTGGTGTACCTGGTAGCAATAGAATATATTAATGGTGTTGGAATTATTTACTTGGTTAATATTTGTTTGATCTTGGTTTAGTTTAATCTTTTATCAACTAATTAAAAAATAGAACTTGCTAGGTTAAAATCTAATAAAGTTCTCTTCTACGCACGCGCAAATATATATTCATACATTTTACAAATTTAAAAGTTCTTATATAATAGAAAGGCTAGAACTTAATAAACATATATTTCGCTTTCAATTTTATTGAGAGAACCTCACTAATATTTGTTTAATAGTTTTTAACCATTACAATATGTTGGGTACAGCATAATACTCAATGAGGAAAATGTTCTCTAATGATATAATACTATATATTAATGAATTAAAATATCATATTTAAACGTATTTTACGACGGAAAACGCCAAGCTACTGTTAGTATATACAGTTCCTCGCAAAAGTTTAATGTACCCCTTTGAAACTGTCAGTTTTTGTATTTATAGCTTCCAAATGGTAATGAATCGTTTCACAAACATAGAAAATATATTGAAACTAAGATAGGAACAGTGGGAAAATATAAATAGATAACAATTTAACACAACGCGAAGAGAAAACTCAATAATGAGCACCGCAAAAGTTGACAACACATATCAAATCCATAAGATTCCTCAATAATTTTAAGACGGTTTATCATAGTAAAATGCTTAGAAGCTTCTCGACTGTTCAGGAATATGCGATAGTGTTGTGAGACTGGTCCTCACCTCATCATGGACTCGTCCAGATCCTATATAATTAGCTCCGAAGGATGGTACGGTGGGGCGAGATCTCAACAAATACTGTATCTCGGCGTGCGAGATGTTACTGATACCTGCAACTAATAATATTCTCTTTATTTTTCTGTATGTCCTTGTACCTTTCCTTAATACACTTGTTAACCACCTACTACTTGGTTTCCCGCGTTGTTCTTATGGACCCAGCTGAGCCCTACAATAAATAGACGTCGAAGTAAGCAATTAGTAAAAGTATTGCGTCATTCTTTATTTAATAACCGTATTGTAAGCAACCGCATAATGGGAAAAAATAGACAGATTGGAAAAGACGCTCAGAAAACCAATTGGACGTCTTAATCAAAGTGGATTAGGATATAAAGCAATATCTAAACTTTTGATTGTTCTATTGAATTCTGTCGGACAATAATTCGGCAATGGAAGTCTAACAAATCAACCCTTCCCTTGGCCAGATCAGGTCATCCTTAAAAAATAACAAACGTTCTGAAAGGCTATAAACAAGGAAGGTTATGAAGTCCCCTACAGTTACTCTTGGAGAGCTGCAGAAGGACTTAGAAAATAGTGGTTATTCTACAAAATACAAGGTATTATTTTGTAAATGTGTTGTAAACTTCTGCGTTGCTAATTATTGAGTTTTCTTTTGCGTTGTGTAAAATTATTACTGTTTTATTTTTCTCACTATTCCTATCTTAGTTTCAATACATTTTCTATGTTTATAAAAAGTTTCACTACCATTTGGAAGCTAGAAATTCATAATAAACTGACAGTTTTAAATGTGTATTGTAAACTTTTGCGGGGCACTGTATATATATATATATATATATATATATATATATATATATATATACACACATATATATGTATATATATATACACACACATATATATGTATATATATATGTATATGTATATATATGTATATATATATATATATATATATATATATATATATATATAAGGCTAAAGAATAAATAAAACATATTAAAACACTTTAAGACAAGTTAAAACATGTTTTATTAATTCTTTGTTTTAATTATAAGCCCTATTTCCTATTAGGTGTTAATGAGCTTTTACATCTGGTTAGATATGTTTTATAATGTTAAGTATTTAATATGCATAATCTATTTTAAGTTTGCTAGCTTGGAACAACTTTGTAAACTTAAGTGTAATTCTTATTTCATATATATATATATATATATATATATATATATATATATATATATATATATAACGCTGAACGTATGTGTGAGTGTCTGCTGAAGTGAGTATAGGCTCCTATATAGGTGACTATTTAAAAAAAAAACTGATTACATATAATCATAGAGGATGTATCGAGGATCAGGAATGAGTATGTTTGATCTGGCAGAACGGTGGTTCATAAAAATTGTGAGGGTCTGCGTTCGCGCCTGGCCCCCAAAGTATGGAAACAAAAAAATGTAAAAAAAAACGTTTGCAAGGGTTTTTGATATAGATGTACATAAGAATACTTTGATAAGTATGTTTCAACTTAAATACGGATGGTATAATAAAATTGAGGGGTCTGCGTTCGCGCCTGTACTCCATGGAAATATGGTACAAACTTTAACAAAGAAGTTTCATAACTAATTGCGTAAGTATACAACCTGCAATAAAATCTGATAAATTCGTGACACGTATAATTACGTCTGCAGGCGCTCTGCTGCGCCGTGGACCACAGGCCAACGAACACCTGTTTATTATGACAAAATTTAGAAAAATAAGTCATTTCTAATTTATTTCTTACCAATTGAATAACTAAAGAAAATCGCATCCTAACCGATTTGTGTGAGGTTCTGTCAGTCGGTCCGTTGATTGATTAGTAGTTCGGTGACTGTTATGTTTGGAATATATTTATCATCACTGAAGTCGCAGACAAAATAGTATCATCTATTATAAGTATAAGATCGATGAAAAGTGTATATATATATATATATATATATATCGATGATAGTGTATATATATATATATATATATATATATATATAAAGCTGAACGTATGTGTGTGTGTCTGGTCACGAATAAGCAACTATATGGTTGACTATTTTAAAAAACTGATTAAATATAATGATAGAAGGTGTATCGAGGATCAGTAATGGGTATTTTTGATCTGGCAGAACGGAGGTACATAATAATGGTGGGGTCTGAGTTCGCGCCTGGCCCCCAAAGTATGGAAATAAAAAATAAAAAAAACGTTTACAAGTGTTTTTGATAAAGATGTACATAATAATACTTTGATAAGTATGTTTCAAATTATATAGGGATGGTATAATAACATTGTGGTGTCTGCGTTCGCGCCTGTACTCCAAAGAAATATTGCACAAACATTAACAAAGATTTTCATATCTATTTGCGTAAGTATACTTTGATAATTATTTTTCAGTTTGAAGAAATATGGTATAATAAAATTATTGGGTGTTCGTTCGCGCTTGACCTCCATAGAATGTAAATATGTAACAAAGTTTAACAAGGTTTTATAAAAGAGGTGAGGGTCAACAATAACACTTAAGCTTTAATCTTGATTCAGGTTAGCTTTTATTTATTTTTTTAGTCGAATCATATTGTGTCGAATTAATTAAATTCATAAATTCACGTTCTTATTAAAGTGAAAGCCAAAAAATAAGTCGGAACTTTAGACAATTCTCGACACAAATTTTGCATAACTCTGTTTTCTTCCTACTCCACTTGATCGGGGCACTCTTTTGAAAATAGATAAATAGATAAATAATAAAAAATTAGTACGCTTCTTGGTGTCGTGTCCAAAGAAGGAAAAAATACTGCTCACGTGATTGCGCATCTTTTTAAAACATTTACATAAACTTTTTATTTTTATTTATATATCTGTTTAAGCTTTTTGTCAGTGTACTAGAAGGGATTCAGTTGATTACAACCCTTTCTGCGTGTTTTTTACATTACAATAGTACAACCCTGAATCCGACGGCCCAATACTACACCGTTCAATATTGTAAAACTAAAACGAAGCTGTTCTGCTAGAAAAGGGCGCCATTTTCTTCTTATTCATATTTATATCGATTCTTTGCTTTAAAAAACTAAAGTAATTACGTGCTTACTATTTTAATATCCCATTTTGCTGTTTCGGATTATTTTACTAACGTAAATAAAGCTTCATTATTTTTCCAAACTGTTTTTGTTGTTATTTTTTTTCGATATTTCGTCGATATTATTTAGTAAGAGTGTTTAGCAGAAAAGCCAACAAACGACTACCTGAAAAATGAATATACAAGAAATAAATGTTACCATAGTCAATAAAAGTTCAGTTCATGTTTTTTTTTGTTTTGAAATAGATTTTAATGCTTTTTACTTGAAATAATTTCAGCGACGCGAAATTAAAACGAAATTTGAGGCGATAACTACTTAAATGAATGTTTATACAAACTACACATGCCATAATCGAATATTCTTCAAGCACAAAATTACGAGAAACATTAAAATATGTTTATAAATATTCCTTACGTTGACGGAACTCTCTCAAATTGTTAACACAGAATGCTCAGGTGCCCCTGTTTCAAATTAAAAACGGGGCTCCCCATTTCAAAGTCGCTGCAATTTTGATTTTTTAAAACCGGTTCGTGAATAAAAAAAAATTGTTACTTAAAAATACAAACCAATGAACTTTTCCTATGGTAACATTTATTTCTTGTATATGTATAATATATATATATATATATATAAATTTCTCTTTGTAAGGAAACATCATTTTGTAGGTCACTCTTGGCTACGAATGGAAAGAAAGTTGATATAAAAAATATATTTTCGCGAAAATTATCTTTACTTTCATCATATTTTGCTTAAGGTAAAATATACATGGAGATGAGGCTACACTGAATATTCCGCGTTTCATCCACTCTAGGACTAGTTAGCCAATCAGGTGCGTATATAAACGACAGACAACCACAAAATTCGTGCATAAGCCTGAAGAGTCCTACAGTGGATGAAACGCGGAATATTCAGAGTAGCTTAATCGCCATATATATTTTCTACATTACTAACTAGCTCTACCTATTTATTGAGCACTTTTGAAGTAAATACCTCAAGTTTACGCATAAATTTGTACTTTCGTATCGTAATTTTATGTGAGTAAATGAAGTAGTTATATATATATATATATATATATATATATATATATATATATATATATATATATATATATATATATCACATGCGAAAGAGGAGAAGATCAGTTCTCTTTCTCTTCTGGAGAGAAAAAAAAATTCACGATGAATTTTTTTTTCTTTCCAGAACAGACAGAGAACTGAACTTCTCTTTCACATGTGATATATGACCGTCTTCCTGTACAACCATCGCCTAGAAATCCTGATATATATATATATATATATATATATATATATATATATATATCTTTAAATATATAAATTGAATTTAGATATATTTTAAAACTATATTAATGTCTGATATATATATATATATATATATATATATATACATATATAGCTTTATTTATATATATCACTCTTTAAAAGCGTTTATATGTTATATATATATATATACATATACATCATATGTATGTATGTATACATACATACACATAAACAGACACGTTTTTGAAGATAGTTTTGACATCTTCAAAACCTGCTAAGTCTTTCTGAAATAGTAATTATCTTGTCTTATTGTTTATAATATTCTTTCTTTAACCTCCTGCTTCCAATGTGCGTGAGAGCAAGATTATACTTTGGAAAGTCTGAAACTGTTGGTGGCTTTATAAAACGTGACTCAGGCTTGTTTATATTTCTTTTTCTTCCTTGCCATGCGAGAAGAAAAAACATCGTGTTCTCTATAAAAAATCATTGTGCGTAGTTGTGCACCGGGTCACCCTATTATGACCATGCTTGTACGCTATCGACGTCTCATCTCTTTTTTGTGCAATTTCTCAAATATACTCGACATATGAAAATGATTTTATGCTGCTTGGAAATATTTGCAAATTTAGTTGAACTGAAGTTCAGTTTGATTTACTCCCTTTTTCTACAATCATGATACTCCTACACGAAACATAGACTTTAGTATCTATGCACTTGACGTGCCAAATCTAAGAACAACGTCAGTTTGGAAAGTGGGGAAATCTATCTTTTCAAAGTATCTTTTTATATCAGTACGGAAATAAAACATGCCTCAACTTAAAAGGGTTCTCCATCATTAATCGTTGACGGAAATGATAGAATTTAGAACCAGAACAGATACTACAATTTGCACAGAGAAATTAGCTAGCATACACAGTTCGAAATAGCGCTTAAATAATATAAATAAAGTATTACAATCAGAGCTTGCTATATCATAATAGAACACGCAATGAAATAAATAATAGAACAGATTTATATTATTATTATATGGAAGTACATTATATTTTTTCGTCCATTTAGAATTAAGGTTGAAAAACAATTTCTATAATTAAATACACAAATATAATGAACACGTTATTTTATATGCGTATGGGATAACTGCGATACACTGATAATTCTATTAAGCTCGGTGTTTTATACAATGTCTCTCGTCTTATCTCCTTTTGTTTTTTATTGTCGTATGTATCTATTTGTATATCTTACTCGTCTTCTCTTATATTGTATATTTCGTATGTATCTATTTGTATATCTTACTCGTCTATTTAACTGTTCTTCTCGTATCCAGAATGTATTAACGGCTTGTGACTCATTTAGTGGTCGTGAGTGTGTGTGTCAGAACGTATAGTCTACAGTACATTTACATCACACAGACATGGCTATCTGCTGCTCCTACTGAGGAAATTAGGCAACGCCTTGGAGGAGTTTGTTCTGTTATAACAAACTGCATACAAGGTAGACACAGGACGCTGTATGTTTTTATATATAGTCTTTATTCACTCCTATGTATTGTATCACGGCAGAACTGGGGTTAATGATGATCTTTAGCTTATGGTTTCTATGCATTCATTTGGAAACGGTCGTCCCCTTATAGGGAGACCTGTTTAACCCATGTTTACTCTTGGACGTGTCAAAAGCAAGCCACAAAACAAAAACTCTGCTTATTCAAACTAGAACTCTTGGCAAGGCAGATCCGGTTTCCGTTTGCATACCTTCCGGTGCAACTTGACTGTCACCCAGTTGATACCTGTCACATTACCCTTTGACCGTTTCTTCAACTGCATGCTCGCTCAACTCATTCTTTCCCTACGATAATACTCTGCTATTTACTTCGCTAGATAGATAAGTAATTAGATACACTTATATTAATTAATTAGATGAATTGAAAATAACAATATAGCAATAATAATGCACAAACATACGAAAATAGATGATATAACTGAATATAATACAGCACAATCATATACTTCGAAATAAACAAAAAAAAAAGGACGGCATGAGGTATCGGTTGCATGAACCACGTAAATTATCCATAATGGTGTTTTCATTCCAAGTTTTTTTAAGGTAAACATCGGATGATTACGTGATTAAATATCCAGCAATAAAATAATTTTACAGACTTGTTAGTCGCAGTACGAATCAATCTGGTAATGACAGCATTTTGAAAAGTAATGAATGACCAACTAAGAAAACCTGATATTTGGAAGTTGGAAAATTATTATATTATACTATATATACTCTAAACCCATTCTAAAAGCATTCATTGAGCTTGAATTAAAAAAAAACTTATATTAAAAATATTTTCATTATAACAGCAGTATTTATGAGAAAGTCTTTCTCATCCATAATAATATTGTTGCTTAATGACATATCGTGTGTTATAGTATGTTGCCGCATCTTAATAAAAAACTATGTTTTCTGGATTACTGAATATGTTTCAAGTGAATGATCAATCCCTCTCTCTTTCTCTCTCTCTCTCTCTCTCTATATATATATATATCTATATATATCTCTCACTCTTCTGTATATATATATATATATATATATATATATAATATGACCGTTTAAGAAACTGTCTCTAACAAATTCCTAGGTCACTTTTTGGTTTTGAAATATTTGATATTTTATCATATGAAACATATTGGATCTGGTCATTACCCGATAAAAATAGCTATTAAGACGTCAAAGTTAAAAATATCATTTGGCAAGAGAAAATCAACTTCAAGTACTCTTCTACGTATAGGCAAATATACATATATATGGAGAGAAAGAGAGAGAGAAAGACTGAACAATATAGTAAGTAGTAATTATCTCTAAAAACCTGGTTACGAAATAAGATCTTGCTGGTAATTTGCATATACAATTTCCTTTAATATATAAACATTGACATCATTTGTTTCTTCACAATTTCCTATTATAAAGCATAAGATAGCATTAACAGCAGAAAAGAATTAGTAGTATTGTTACAAGAACAAGTCGCCTCTCCTTGTCAGTGAGTAAATATGAGATAGGATAGCCGAGGATTAGAACATGCGAAGCTAGGATTGGAATTGAGAATTCCGATCATAAGTTAAAATAAATAATACAGAATGCTATTGAAAATTGAATGTAGAATTAACCATTGTTTAGTTCACATAAAATAAGTAGATATCTGTTTATTGAAAAAGGAATGTGATAATGTAATTTTGTTTCTGTTAATGCAATTAAATTAAAATAAGGAATCTAGATCCGAACGATAGAAAATGTTATACTTATTTGTAAAGTGGGTTAGGAAAATTAGGTTAGAGAGAAATCGGTCGTTGTAAATATGTGAGGAGGATGCATGCTTTGACACGTGAGAAATTACACGTCTTCGTGCTATGTTATTCTACAGAAAGGAGGTCAGTGTGCTGTTGAAAACTGAACCGAAGTGCCTGTCTGTACGAATTGTTTACATTTTCAAAAGTCAAGATCGCTGTACTTTTAATGATGAACAGAACAAAAATACGTATATTGTAAAAAAAAGATGCAAAAGCATTTTCTGTTAATGTGTTTTAATTGTTTTGTTTTTGAAAAAAGGGGCATATTGTTTTGTTGATTTACGGATTTGATGGTGTTACAGGAAAATAATTTTTTATTTTCTTGAGAAAAATTATAACTCTTTGTGAAAATAATGGTTTAAATGTATAATGTAACGTTTTGTTTTTAAATGTTTTATATATTGTAAAATGGCTTGAATGTATGTAAATGTTATTGTATTTTTGCGATAGGAATTCAAAGTTATTATTAGGTATATACATTAGAATTGAAATGATTTAGGAAAGGTAAGATGGTACTGATCAGATGGTTGGCCTAGAATAAATCAGAATTTTAGAGTGGGGCCAAAATAGGAATTACGTAAGCGTGTATTTTTAAGAAGTTTTACAGATATGATAAAAAGAGAGATTTGATTTTTTAAGTTGCATTTTGTGTGTTTGTTTAAGTCCATAAATACTTTTTCACAAGAAGAGTAACTTGCCGGGTAAGCATTAGAGATGCCCTGTTCTAAAAATAAAATGTACCCTATGGAATTGAGTGCTTGAAAAAAAGTTGGTCGCATGTGACGATTCCAAGCAGGAGGTAAGACTTGGCTCAATTAATTAGAGACAGGCGTTGAGAGGATAAGAGAATCTTAAAGGGTACCAGGGACCGATGAGAATCGGTACAGTAGGCAAATCACATATTGCTTAATGAGGTGAGAGAAAAGTACAATATACCGTAAGTACGTAAGAAGATATAACCTTATATTTTTTTAGAGATGCATGAATGCGGGATATCTCTGCTGGATCTTAGAAGCTCTGATGAGAGAAACGAAAAATCACAAAGATCGGGCCATAGCTAGAAATTAGGCGCAAATAGGAATCATGGCGATAAGTTGGAAGGTAATTAGTTATTCTCTAAATCTTCTTCAAAATTCCAAGAGTCCAAGCAAGGAACTCCAAGTGAATCAGTGTGATAAAAAAGGTATATCTTGAAAATTTGGAAACCAACCACGAAGATTAATTATGAGCTTTGAGATGTCCCGGAAAAATAAGATAGTTACAAAATGAAAACAAAGCCATACTTAATAGAATAACCGGGCAAGGGATACGATCAGGGCACTTTTGGACGAAAGGAGTCGTCAATTCCGAAAGAGATAAAGTGATACCTCTAGTTTACGGCATAAGAGTGGCTGGATAAACCAGCTGACGAGTATCAGGGGGGGGAATACCCTACACCCAAAAAGTAAATACCAAGAAGATCAGAGAGGGTTTTATCTAATATAAAAATTATAATTGTGAAGTCAGTTGGGAAGGGCTGACTAAAGGAGTTCTTATTTTTATCCTGATCTTTCTTGTGTGGTTGTGTAGATATAGAGAAAAATGTATTAGAATTTAAAAATGCGTACATTTGTTGAAAATAAGGATAGAAGGAATGTTACTAGAACAAGTCGCTTGTTCATGTAAGTAAGTAAATATGAGATAGCATAGCCGAGGATTCGAATCTGCGGAGTTAGATTTCGAATTGATAAATCCGATCATAAGTTAAAACAAATAATAGAGAATGTTATTGAAAATGGAATGTAGAATTACCCATTGCTTAGTTCACATAAAATAGTTAAAGATCTGTTTATTGAAAAAGGTATGTGATAAGCAATTTTGTTTCTGTTAATGAAATTAAATTAAAATAAGGAATTTAAAAATGAATAATAGAAAATGTTATACTAATTTGTAAAGTGGGTTAGGAAAATTAAGTTAAAGTAATCGGGTTGTAAACATGTGAGGAGCGATGCATGCTTGTGACACGTGAGGCGTGTAAGGCCACGAGTCCGATATGCACGTGTTTGGTCATGCAATGACGTTATGAGTTTTCGATATAGTTACAGCTTGGATGTCAGAGTGTAAGAGTCAGTGAGTCAGAAAGAAGTTAGGCCGGGACAGGGTCGGACAAACAGAGCTGACATCGAACCTTGGAAGTGAAGGGAAGAAGAAAGGAATCATGTAGAGACTTTGAATTCCTTGATGCAAAGCCTTTGACCGTCGAATGCAAAAAAAGAACAACTTCATAATTTTCTATCTGCGTCTTCGTGCTATGTTATTCAACGGAAAGGTATTGTGAATTTGTATTATAGACTTGTGGTCCACTCATCTGTATTTATAAGACTGTGTATAAACTCATCTATGAATGTGTCTCTACCATCTTAAGAATGCGTCTCCCTCTCAGCTATTATAAATAGTGAGTGTTCGTTCATTATGATAAAAGTCTGAAATACTCATCTCAAAAATAGGTAAAGAAATATATGTGTCAATGTTATAGAAACATTCCCATTCACAGAACTGTCAAACAGTATGAATGTCAATATCTCTATCAATCTCTCTGTCTATCAATCTATCTATCTAAATCCCTCTCTCAAAGTGTATTATATGTCCCCGTCTTTCCGTATTAAAATGCCCCTGTCTCTCTTTGTATATAAGACCTGTCTCTATCTCCACAATATGGACACTCACAACAAATATAATATACAACACCACTTATAATAAGGACTACGTAACAGTATCATGGCAAAATCGCTCTCTTCATTTAGATGTCTTGAATATAAAGTAATTAAAGAGAACCATATATTTAAACGTTAACTATATTAATGTGTTATTAGCATTATAACGAATATATTTTGAAATATATATATCTTTCCTTTTGGCCATTAACCACATTTTTTCACGTGTTCCTGTATTGATCTTTCATGCAAAGTTCAATGATATGAACAGATTATTCTGTCCGCTTCGATACGCGTTCGCCAATGATTATTTTATTTCTATACTTCTATTTCAGGAAACTAGTGTTGTAGTTATTATATCACATCTTCATTGCCAGTTCACACGTTTCAATATGCAGTTATTTTTACTGCTCGGTTTCATATTTACTTATTTGTTTATATAAATCCTTCTCTTGCAAAGTGATTTTCGTCTAATGGCTTTCCGATATTTCTGTATCTTTTGTATCTATGTAATACGGTCACGCATACCGTGCATTTTTTTTGTTTTTGTTTGTTCGTGAAGAGGATCTTAATAGCCTGATTAATTTTTACTGAGCTATAACTTTTTCTGAGTGTAAGATTTTTTGTATTCTAATATGCTATCCTGAGAAATGAATATAAGAATGTTTTCTTATGGTTTGTTGCGTTGTTATTATATTTTAGGGAAAGCGTCCACATATGTAGGCACGTATCTATGATCGTATGTATATACCGGGAGAGAAATGAACAGATAACAATGTACTCACACGCGCATATATATATATATATATATATATATATATATATATATATATATATATATATACATGTATGTATGTATGTATAACTACTTCATTTAATCACATAAATGAATATACGAAAGTATAATTTTATGCGTAAACTAAGTATTTACTTCAACAGTATTCAATAAAAATGTAGAGCTAGTAGAGCTAGTGAGTTAGAAAAATATATGGCAATTTAGCTACACAGATTATTCCGCGTTTCATCCACACTAGGATTCGTCAGGCTTAGACGAATCCTAGTGTGGATGAAACGCGAAATATTCTGTGTAGCTTAATTGGCATATATATTTTTCTAACTTACTATATATATATATATATATATATATATATATATATATATATATATACATGCATACATATATTAAGTTATGTAAATTTATATGGCAATTAACCTACAAAGAATATTCTGCCTTTCTGTATGCCGGGAATCAACAAGCTAAATTCCATTGAATTGAATGCTAGCAGCTGATTTGTTAAATACACGTGATATTCTGTTTGACGACCCTAACTAATAGGATTCATTGGAACTACTTCTTATGTAACATTACCTACGTTTCCTCAAGGGACGCACACGTTGTATGCAGAGTACGTGGCAATGAAACCTAGGACAGTAATAAATGGACTACTTTGTTGTAGTAATGACATTTATTTCCCCATTCTCTCACCACGCGTAACTTTTCTTCCGGACATGGCGTCATCGACATCTCTAACGTGAGATCAGATGTAGTCTCGAACGTGTTTTGGAACGTTCTTCTGGATCTGCCCCTCCATCTGTAGCACATAGTTATTGTAGTATTTTATTATGCTTTACAATGACGTCATTTCGCATTTCGTATACATTTGCATACGTGCGTGTGCGCTCTGTTTCATTTAGTTTTTCTTCTTGTATTGAGCACAGTTGATGTAGATACTGAAATTCAACGCATATGGCATTACGTATCCAAATAACATTTTATGTATATGCATAAAATAAGCACACACACACACACACACACCTCACACACACATATATATATGTATATATATATTTATATATATGTTTCAAATTGATCAATAAATCTATATGCATTAGTATATATTTTTCTTTTATAAATTTCCTTCCTTTTGTATCTAAGCTCCACCAGAGATGGGGCTTTCATTATAAAAATGTCTCCATCTAAAGAACCTTTATACTTTTATCCCCCTTTTATACCATGACACAAAACTTATCAAGTAAAAACTAAATTATTTCTAATTTCTAGGTTAAATTATTGAAATTAATGAGGAGAATTTAAAAACCAAGAGCCTTAATCGAAGCCAATCAAAGTATAAGTATGCGAAAACTTTTTTCTGAAGAAAACGTAATGTATACGACGATTTCCAACCACTTGAAAAAGACTGAAAAGACACAAAAATTTGATTAATAGATACCTCATGAATCGAACAACAACTAAAAGCAACGCCGTTATAAAGTGACATCTTACCTTCATTTAAGAAACAGGAACGACCCGTCTTTCGATCGGGTTGTGATCTAAGATAAACAGTGAGTTCTTTACGAAAACCGGCGACTCTCCGATCAGTGATTAGACGCCGACGAAGTTCCACGACACTTCCCAAAGCCAGAGTTGCACATAAAAAACGGTGTGCTAACTTTTTGGTGGTATGCGACTCATCTGACCTATTAGACTTTTTTGAATGCAGTCGAAACAATTATGGCGTAGAATTACTGTCAACTAATAAATGAAATGCGCCAAAATCTTCGAAAACACATACCATCACTCAACGCAAATAGTAAGCGTTAGGAAACCAACCCGGCAGAAGTTGAGCGAATTGAATTACGAAAGTTTGTTCCATCCTTCATTCTCTCTACACCTCCCATTACCGTGAGAAATTTTCAAGCATCCCGACAACTTTCGCGTCAGAAATGATTCAAAACCTTAAGCAATATAAAAAAAAAACGTATAAATCAATTTCATCGCTGATGCAATCACAGAGATACACACAAACACACACGCACACATATATAATATATATATGCATTTATATATATGTATTTATATATATATTTATATATATTTATATATATTTTATAAATGTGTATTTATATATATATATTTATATATATACATATGTATATATATGTATGTATATATATGTATTTATGTATATAGTATTTATATATATATATTAATATGCATATAAAAACATACCTATATATATGTATATATAAATACATACCTATATATATACACATATATATATATATAAATACATATATATATAAATACATACGTAAATTTATATATACATATAAATATATATAAATACACACACACATATATATATAAATACATACGTAAATTTATATATGTATATATATACATATAAATACACACACATATAAATACGTACGTAAATTTATATATGTATATATGCATATAAATACACACACACATATATATATATTTATCTATATATATATATATAATTGTATGTATGCATACGCGATGAAGGTGATGAAGACGTTTTTGATATTGTTGAATGAATACGAAACCGGCAGGAATTAAAATATGTTTAAGTGTATTTTATGACGAGCAAGACTGCCCCAACTAGTGTGTGTATATATATATGTATATGTATATATTTATATATATTCATGACTAAATATGTATTTATTTATACGATGACGTTATTCAGCGTGTATGTGTGTGTGACCGCTTTTTAGGTATTTATTCTCTATAAAAAGAAAACCTTTTCAAATAACTGATTCATCCAGGAAGAGATAAAAGTAGTAGCAAAAACTTAAAAATTACGATATAAAAAACAAGTATGTTTTAGAATCTTTCCCAAGAAACCAAACAACGGTGTAAATCATTATTCGTGAGAAACGCTCTGTACTTGGAGGCTCGTTGTTTCATTTGGAAATATTAGAAGAAAGAACTGAAGTGAGTAAGAAAAGGAGGGAGACAGGTAAAGATGCTTTATGGAGTAAACTTGATTAAAATTCAGTAGAGAACGTGAAGTGACATTGCGAAAGGCGTGGATTCCTAGGGCGAAAACTGCCCAGATCTTCGATGCCTGATTCGAAACATGATACGATATATTAAATAACATCAATTTATTGAACAAGACAAAAAACCAGTCGAAATACAGCCCTATATGTCTTGCTAGATATACAGATACAGACTTGATCAATAATATATAAGTAAGATTGTAAATGTCATAGAACACCTGCATACACACAGGCACGCACCCCAAAATACACGCATACACATATAGATATGATATGTTCATATATATTATATATTAATATACGTACGTAAATATACACACATATATATGTGTATATCTGTATACATATCTATATATATCTGTATATATATATCTGTATATATATATATATCTGTATACATATGTATATGTCCGTATATCTATATCTGTATCTCTCTCTACATATATATATATATATATATATATATATATATATATATATATATATACAGAATGTCTCAAAAGAAGCTGATGGTTCTTAATTTTTTATAGATTTCTTTTATTTTTCAGGTCATCTTGAGTATCTCATCCAGGGTCCCCTTGACTCGCTACATAACCGAGAAATGGATATTTAGTATTTTCGGTTAAATGAGTCAATATTAGAAACTAACATAGAATTTCGACCAAACCTCAACACAACAAATTCCCCTACTCCCTATGCAATAAAACTAGCCGCAATAAATGCCCTTAAAACAATGTAGAGGAGGAAATTAGGACTGTAAGTCCTGAAACATTAAATGATGTGCTGGACAATGCCCTGCAGATAGCACAAGAGTGTGAAAATGAAAAATGTGGACATTTGAGTAACATCATTTTTCATAACTAAAAATAGAGCTTGTGAAAAACGTTCCTTAGATTTAGTTGAGGAATAAAATTAGAATAAGTAGATTATGATATCTTACTATATCTCAAAAAATTACCGGGTGGCTTCTCTACCTACATATGAAAATTAGTAAGTATAACTTAAATATTGAGGAGGTTAATAAAATTTAAAATCTGTCAGCTTTTTGGGGACACCGTGTATATATATTTGTGTGTGTGTATTTGTGTGTGTGTGTGTGTTGTAAACACTTGCAAAACATTGGAAGTTTACTCGCCAAGTAATAATGCATAAAAGAATCTTAATAATATTTGCCAAGACTTTCTGCCATCGATCTGCAAGCTTTCTGATCTGGTCACAGCACTATTCAGCCGGCTTGAAATCAACGCCTTTTTGACACTGCTTCTCGACTTCATCAAACATATCGAATTGGCAGCCCTTCAGAAAGTGTTGCATTGATTGGAAAATGTCGTAATTTGATAGAGTACAGTCAGCACTGTAGGCTGAATGGGAGAGAATCTCAAAGACATCGAATTCTTCAAACTTTGGAAGCCTTGGCGGTGTGTGACTTGGTCTTGTCCTGATCAGATCAAGGTGATTTTTCTTCAACTTTTCCTAGAACCGCTCCAGTTGATTTCAGTATAGTTCAGCGCTGATAGCACGACCATTCGAAACCAACTCAAAATGTACGATTCCCTTAAAGTTGCATCAAACCCGCAACATGACTTTCTTTACCTCATCGATCTTGTTTTGGAACCGACGGTATCTCTTACCTTTCTGACCCCATCTCGCTTGTCCTCCTTGTGCTGGACCAGATACACCTATTTCTCATTCGATGTCAAAACGCTCATCTAACCGATTGCTGAACAATTGACGGTAAAGTTCAGATCGTCTGTTGGCGTGTGCTTCGGTAGGTTCGGGCGGATCTTGTTTTTTGTGATAAAAATAAAATTAACTCAAGTGTCGGTAAATTGCATTTTCCAACTCCAATCTAATCAGCATATTCTCTAGTTCTTGATGAAGGCGCAATTAACTTTTTCGGAAGTTTTTACGAACTTTTTGAACAAGCTAATATATATATATATATATATATATATATATATATATATATATATATATATAATTGATTATTGGAAAAAAACAGAAATAAGTAATTCGGCAAGGTCACAGGAGAGACACCCATGCAAAAAAAATAATCCGAAACAAAATGCATCCCAAAGCGACAAAACTAAAGCTGGCTTCATAAGACACTATATATATATTAAATGGAGAGTAGATAATGCATTTTGAGTTATCGACAACCCTCGTTACTCTTGCTTCTCCTTATTTGTCCTTCAGTCCTCATTTTTTTAAATGAACGATTTTTCTGACAAAAGGAGAAGAAAAAGCTGTATACTAGGTTTGCAGTACTTCGTGTAAACAGTCGCCAGAGATGCTGGAAATTCTGTTTCTTTGTGGCCATGTCACTAGTAACGGTGCTGGAGGTAAACGTTTAACTGGGCTGACGTAATCCGCCTGATAGGCAGGGAACCGAACCTTGGATCAACCACGAATGAAGCTGACTTATCAGGAGGTGCAAAGTACTGGCGCTACTATATTGTCATTTGGTAAATGGATTCTCGACCCGGCAGTAGCTTTTGGTGGGGTCTCTTGATGCCATATAAGTGGCTAATTGTTGCGGCTTTACCTTATCATGTGCTACAAAAGAAAATTATTTGTTTCTTTTTCTCTTACTTTCCTTCTCTGTCCTTATTCAAGCAAGTCTGTCGACCTTTTTACAAATCCCAAATCTCAATAATGAAAGGTTTCCAGAAAAAATACCCGATTAAATCCAGATCTCAAACTTCCAACGACGAACCCCACTACCATGTCTACTTCTCACACATCAGGAGTCTACGTTCCAACCTTCCAGAGGTTCAAACTCTATTCAAGGAAACTACACCAGACCTATTATTCCTAAGCGAAACTGGCATTGGACCGACTACTTCCCTACATGAGTGTGTAATTAAAGGATAATCTAATCTAACCTCTAAATCCGACCCCCAAGATCGCCATGGGTATGGAGTATGTGCCTACATTAAAAACAACTTTCCATGTGGCAGGGACATCTCCAGAGAAGATCCGAACTTACCCTATATGTGCTTCCGGGTTGCACTTGCTCACTATACCGCATTTGTATTTGCACTCTATCGCCCCCACATGCTTTAAAAGCATATCTGAGAACATTGACGACGTCCAGTCTGCGTAGCCTTCAGCAAACATTCACGTCTGTGGAGACTTCAATGTTCACAATGTGCAATCGTTAACCCACTGAAACAAGACCGATGACCAGAGGGAGGTTCTGTCACGATTTCTTCATTGCTTATGACCTCATTCAAATTGTTCATGAACCCACTCGCAAGTCTCCTATACCTTTTTCTCACAACATGCCCTTAGCTCTGTTCATCTCCCGTTTTGTCCCAACTGGGATTTTCCGACCACTCTGTTGTAACAGTTAAGATAAAAACGAAATGTAATTGGTCCTGAGACGTACCTCTCCATCGTACAGTATATCGATACCCTATAGCTGACTGAGATACCTTCCGCACATTTATATCATATCTACCTCTGCGTTCCATGTTTAAAAAGGAGGTGCCCTTTATAGTATTAGCCATGACGGAATTGTTAATTGTGGGTATATACCGTTTAATAACCTCGAAAAAGTTCCAGCAAAAACCTAACAGCCAGTCGCGGTTCTCTCCGGAATATGCTGCTGCCACTGCACAGAGAAATCACTTTTTCCATTACTTTCAACGTAATAGATGTACTAAGACGAAAGCCGTTTTCAGGACCGCCAGCAACCGCTGTAAAAAAGTAATGAGAAATGGGCGAGAATTGTATGCCCAGTCCGTCAATCCTTAGTAGCTGGGCAACGGCTTGGTTCCTATTAGTTTTGGCAAATAGCAAACAGAATCCTGAACAGAAGCGTGTGTTCTATCCCAACTATCTTCAATGAACCTAAACTAATCTTGAAAGTATTAGACAAAGCCAAACTTTTGCCAAGGCATTCCAATTATATTGCTACAAAACCTTCAGCCAGGAATAGCGCTCATACTTACACAGGTATTTAAGTGTTGTCTTTAGGAGAAATGCTTTCCAACACCTTGGAAAATCTCATCCATATGCCCTTTATTTAATAATTCAGGTAATCGCTCATCTCCTTCTCAGTAGAGACCAATGTCTCCTGTGCGTCATGAGTAATCTGCTGGAATCTGTATTAAATAGAGAAGTAGTCAACCATCTCAGCATAAATTACCTTCTTAGTGATATGCAATATGGTTTCCGTTCTGCTAGATCTACAGCAGACGTGCTTACAGCTACAACTCTGTAGCTTTTAGGATAAGCGAATCTCTCGACGGAGGATTCCTCTCTAGAGAAATTACACTTGACATAACAATGGCCTTTGATAAGGTATGGCATAATGGTCTACTTTACAAGATTTCCAGCTATAGTATACCTGAAAATGTCTTCTCAATTATTAAATCATTTGTCTCTGATAGGTTCATAAGAGTAGTTGTTAATGGGCAGAAACCAGAATCTCTCAGTATTAATGCTGGATACCCTCAGGGGTCCATTCAGTGCCCAACTCTCTTTCTGATCTACATTAATGGCCTTCGAAATCACATCCTTACATCATTCGTAGATATTTATGCTAACGACACTACAATCTATGGTTGAACATCAAAGACCGTAAATGACGTAGTTATCTCTGATTCTCTTTCTTCTGATACTGAGTACGTGGTACAATGGGGAAAGAGGTGGCGTGTTACTTTTAATCCATCTAAAACCAAGCTTCTATCTTTACATAATCAACGTTTTGATGTCCATCTGACATCAATTGAAATGAACGGCTCTCGTCTTGGGGAGGCTTCATGTTTTGACAAGCTTCTAGGTTTGACCTTTACTCCTGATCTGAAATGAAATACGTATATCAAATCCATTGCCAAGGTCGCTGGAAAAATGGCGGGATCCTTCTACCGCTCCAGTAACTATCTCACTCCTGATAAAATTATCTATCTATGTAAAAGCCAGGTACGGCCAACAAGTACTGTTGCCACATCTAGAAGCAGCTTATCCTACCTCGACAGAGTTCAAAATAGACTTCGCAAACCCCTTTCCCACAAAAGAGACGTTGCGAGCCTGTCTCTGCTTTATCGGTATTTTCATGGCAAGTGCTCATCTGAAGTTCAATCCATGGTCCCCCTCGCCAAACTTTCACAGAAATACACTCGTCTAGCCAAAACCACTATCAATAATTGCCCACACTCTTTATCTATAAACAAAGCTTCTTTCTTAGAACTGCACGATGTGGAACTATCTTCCGATTGCCTGCTTTTCAGCTGACTATAATCTGATTGTCTTCAAGTACAACATAAACAAATTCTTAATAAACTGTCCACCTAAGTAATCGAATTTACAAAATTCCCACTACTTATGTTTACTACGCTATAATCACATTGGCTAATGTATACCCACTAACCCTTATCCTCGACTGGCCTGCGGGCCTTGATAAGTGATGATTGTTGTGTAAATATATATATATATATATATATATATATATTAATGTACGCTCATTTGGGCATATTTCATTAGTTGTAAAAGAAAGGTTCTTTTAACCAATTGTAGTGGGGTATGTGATATTTGCCCTTAAAGTCGTATTACTGTTTCAAGAAGTAATGACTTTTCTAAATTAATTTAACGAAAAATGAGCACCCACTTTATGGTCACCTTGAATATAAATTGATTGTTGTAAACCCAGGACGCAGTGGTTAGATTACTTGGAAAAATCAATTGCAACATTTTATGCTCTACTGAACGTTGAAGGTTCAATTCTCAGTGTGGTCGACCGACAAGATAATTGCGGATTATTATAACTTCATGGCTGACGGAACAAGAGCATGCTACCCCGTGAAGTAAATAAACGGTCCGGCTCGAAATTCTGTCCGAATTCCCCAGTTCGACAAAAAAAATTCCTGAGTTCGACAAGCTACACCTGAAGAAGGTCGGAGGTTACATCGACCGAAATGTTGGGAAAAATTACACTCAAGGTAGATTAAGTTTCGCAATATCATAACCTAAAGATGTTCTCTAACTTTTTCGTACTGCATTATATATATATATATATATATATATATATATATATATATATATATATATAAGTGAAAGTGTATGTCTGTGTGTGTATCTGTGTGTCTGTGTGTGTACATTTCCCTACGCAATAACTCTGTCAATTTTCAGTCTACAGACTCGAAATTTGATAAGCAATGTACTGAGATGTGATCGGTTTTCGGCCAGAAATTTGGCGATTTGACCTTTGAGAACTCTACCAAACTCCTTCGCAAATTTTTAGTCCAAACACTTGAAATTTTGTATATAGGTTCCGTGGACATGGATCTAACTTAATAACTTTATTAGAGCCCAAATCAATAAATGTTAATGGGTCATAATAGGGGTGAAATTTTTAAAAAATTTACCGCTTTTTTTTCTTTTTTTTTCTCAACATACACCTCCAAATACCCGGGCAACGCCGGTCACCCATTCTAATATATATATATATATATATATATATATATATATATATATATATATATATATATATATATATATATATGTGAACGTGTCTGTGTGTCTGTCTGTGTACATTTCTCTACGCAATAACTCTGTCAATTTTTAGTCTACAGACTCGAAATTTGATATACAGGGAACTGAGATTTGGGAAGATCTATGTGATCAGGTTTAGGCCAGAAATTTGGCTGTTAAGGGGTCAAAGTTCAAGGAGTTGACCTTTGAGAATTCTACAAAACTTCTCCGACAATTTGAGGTCTAAACATTTGAAATTTTAGATATAGGTTCCTTGGACATGGATCTAACTTAGTAACTCGAGCCCAAAACAATAAATATTAAGGGGGTCATAATAGGGGTCGAATTTAAAAAAAATGACCGTTTTTTTTATCTTTCTCAGCATACACTTCCAAACACCCTTGCAATGCCGGGCACCCAAGCTAGTATATATATATATATATGTATATATATATATATATATATGTATATATATATATATATAATGCGGTACGAAAGATATTTTAAAAGTTGTTAGAAAATGGTGCAGCAAAGAGTAATGAGAAAGGGAAGTGGAGACATGCAAAAATGCATATTCGATGGTAGAAAAATGAATAAGTAAACAGGAAAGTCAAAATTATACAATATTGTCCAAGTAAAGACCGTGGTGTAGCATCCCGGGAATTAACGATCAGTTCAATGTGTAATGAGGCGATGGTGAATTCCGGAATTAATGGTGAATTCCGGAATTGAAATATCCTTAGCAGCATTTGCAATCGATCAGTCAAACTATACACACATGTACGCATATCAGTGTGTGCAGTGATGGGAAAGACTGTACATAAAAATCAGAATATATAAGATTCAGTCAAAATGTTTTTATAATGATTTATTCATTTTACAAATGGGCTGTTTGGTATTATATATTCAACGCACAATGAATTGAAATATGAAATTAATAATAATTAAAAAAAGACAATATCCGAGTAAGAATCTTTCTTAAGGCATCTAGCAATCACCTCTCATGACAGAAAGAAAAAATGCGCTTATACGTATAAATACAAGCGAATTCGAATATTTGAAAGTGCTTAAAATGAAATAAATTGCTATGGTAAATAAAGGAAGATACGAAGAAAAGGAAAAAAGAAGAGAACAAAAGAAAAATACAGAAGACGAAAAAGATAGAAAGAAAAAAAGGAGAAGAGCGAGTAAAGAATAAAGATAAATAACTAAGATAAAACTCGAATAGAATATATAAAACAATACAGAAAGAAGTGTTAAAAGACAGAAAATTGAAATAAATTAAAACTAAATAAATTAAATAAAAAGTAAAAAAATATATAAATTACAAAAAATAGTCATGAAGGTAGAAAGAAAAATAAACTAAAGAGAAGGAGAAAAATACATAGATGAAATATCGTAGAAAATAAATGATTGTTAGTTGCTTTTGTTTTACGGCATATCAACCCTTTTCAGGTTATTTAATGCCGAATCCAAAGATTTCGAAGAACATTGTTTTAATAAAATATATTTGTTATTTTCAAGTCGGTGTCTATTTAACCCATATTTAGGACCCTAACAAGTACTACCACTCCGGATCAGAGCGGACCTGGGAGCAATGGTAATTAAAGGGTAGCTCCAAACTCCCCAAAGCCCGCAAGCCGGGGCCCTCACTACTGGATATAGTTTAAGATCATATCCAGGACCAAGAAAATAAATGATGAAAATAAAACGAAAAATAAAAAAAATATATAAATTTTATTAGCGAAACTGCAAACATGGAATAAGCGTTATTGTAAGAGTGTGAAATAAAATGCATACACCTTTTCTGAATTTTGAAGAAAGGGGTGTGTTATTCGTCATAATAGCGTTCATCTGACTACTGCTCTTATCTTGAGTGTAATTTTCATAACGTTATGGTTGATGTAAACTCCGACCTTCTTCAGGTGTATCTTGTCGAACTGGCGAATGTTTCTGTCGAACTCGGGAATTTGGACGGAATTTCGAGCGGAACCCTTTATTTACTTCACGGCGATAGTGTGCTCTTGTTCCATTTGCCATGACTTGATAGAGAGCCTAAGTAATTTGCAATTGTATTTCTCGGTCGCCCACACTGAGGATTGAACTTTAAATCTTCAGAAGAATATCACTTTTTACAATTGATTTTTCCAAGTAATCTAACCACTGCGCCACAGGTAAGCGGGAAATAGAATTGCAAATTACTTAGCCCCTCTATCCAGTAATGGTTAACGGAACAAAAGCAGCTATTCACGCGAAGTAAATAGAGAGTTCCGATCGAAATTCCGTCCAAATTCTCGAGTTCGACAGAAATATTCGCGAGTTCGACAAGAGACATATAGAAGGTCGGATGTTACATCGACCGAAACGTTATGGAAACCACACTCGAGAGGAGAGCAGTAGTACAATGAATCAAAAATAATACGAAAATGCATACATACTTTAAAAACTGAGATTGACAGGAAGATGGCCGCTAGTGGCGAAACATCGATTTGCCATTACAAGGAATTAGAACGTATACATTTAAACTAAATTCGCATGTAATATTTTTAATGTCTATTTTTTGTGCAGCATTTAAGAAAAACAAGCTGCCACTTAGAAAGAGAAGAACCATTTAAAAATCAACGTGCGGTTTTGTTTTTCTTTGTTGCTTCACATCACGAGGAATAAAAAAGAGAAATAAACTGTGTTTATTCTGAGGAAGACGTGATTATGTCGAAAATAGCGTTTTTAAACAAATGGATACTTGTTTATTTTTTTAAAATCTTCGTTGAATAGCTTGATAAAAACACATTTTCAATTACACACGCACGCACACACACACACACACACACACACACACACACACACACACACACATATATATATATATATATATATATATATATATATATATGGATGATATGTGTGCGTATGTATGCCCGTACCTATCTGTATATGAGTATGGGTATATATGCATTTATCTATAAAAGAGAAATTGTCTGTGTGTGTGTTCTGTGTGCTTGCATTTCCCTACCTAATTACTCCGTCAATTTTCAGTCTTCCGACTTGAGATTTGACATATAGGGGTGTTGAGATTTCGGAAAATATTTTTAATCAATTTTCGGCCAGATATTTGGCAGTCAGCGGGTCAAAGGTACACAATTTGACTTTATAAAACGCTAACAAACTCCTCCGCTAATTTTTGGCCTAAACACTTGAAATTTTAGATGTAGGTTACTTGGACATGGGTCAAACTTTTTAATTTGATTTGAGTCCAAAACAATAAATGTAAAGGTGTAAAAATTGGGGCTAAATTATAAAAAAATCGACCCCTGCGATTTAGAATATAAGGCCAGAGCAAAGTCGGTCTGAACTGCTAGTATACATATATATATATTTATTATTAATTTATGTTCTAGTTAATAATTTATATATAATTTTTCATTGTAATCGCAATCGATACATGGAAAAAATGGAAGTTATTTTCACTTGTGATAAGAGGGACATTTCCTGATATGACTTAAAATTGGAATTTAGAGATTGGGGCTCAATTGAGTATCGACCGCTGAAATATGACAAAGTAAAGCAAGATAAGCGATCCGACCTCTATGCGATGGTAGAAACCGTCTACCACTAGATTGCAACATCGATCTGGTACACATCACAAAATATTCGAGAAGATGGCTGAAAATCTGGAGCTGTCAGATTTATAAAATAGTGTTTTGGGTGATAACCCCGGAAATGTAGACGCACTAATATATTTTAGGATACAACTACTTATTTATTAGATCAAAGTGTAGTATCTGTTCTTCAGATGCTGCACTTCATTTTCTTGTTCTCTTTCGGTGGAGGAGAAATTCTTCACGACTGAGACAATTTTTATTTTTGTACCTTTTCTCCACGTTAAAAAACGACCCTGGTGTCTAACTCTGTCCCGTGGGGAGGCATAGTAAATAGGTACAACTACTTATTTATTAGAACTTGTGGAACTCTTTTCCATTTCCCTGCTTTCAAGTTGACTACAAAATGGACATCATCATGTCCAACGCGAGAAAGTTCTTGATGAGCCGTCCCCTTAAGTAATCCAAATCACCACATTTCAACTACTAAGGGTTACTACGATATTATCCCACTGACTACTGTACACAAATTAACCCTAATCCTCGAGAGGCTTCCGGGCCTTATTAAGTGGTGACTTCTTTGTACAAAAAAATGGCTTTTATAGATTTAAGGATTTGGACAGCCTCCGAATAAATTACTTTTAACACAATTCATATTTTTCGTGAGTGTATATAATTAATGCGTATTGAAAAATACACACAATAAACCTACCAGAACTACAAGTACCACACATGTGTAGACATGAGCCAGTAAGGAAACTATCCCATAATCCAACGCCCATCATTACCGTCGTTTCTACTCAAAGTTATTCTTGTTGCTTCCGATGCCATTAGCTGCGGCCAATAACACGGCTTTCATCTCAACGTCGAATTTCGCTTTGTTCTTAAGGGAAATGATCCGACTATTAGCGCTGTCTGACCTTACTGGCATTCAGTTTTCAATGTTGGCCTGCCTGTACATTTCGAGCTATATATTGACGAAATTTGGTAGAAAGTGTGTGGGCGCCGTGCGCAGTCTAATGCATTGCGTGAAGTTGGGAAATAAAGAGTTGAGAACAATGTTCTATTAATAGTATTAGACTTAGTTATGGAAGGTTTTACGTATATCGTGTACTTACGACATGCTAACAGAGAAAGAGCGGAAAACAGCCAGTCGGGCAGACGCACAGAAAATGCATATGTAAGCGAAAAGAAAACAGATACATACATGCATAAAATCTAATAATTGAGTACGACGCAATGCACTCGAGGTTGTTGATTGTAGTACGATCACAAGTAAAACATTTGCTAATTATCTCTATTACTTTAAAGTTAGGCATGTGGGGATATTTATATACTAGTAGACTGATCTGCGTTGCTCGCGTAATGCACGCTTTAATATGTTTTGATTTAGGCCTATTCGTCTTGGATTATATTTTACCAAAATTCTATACTAATTATATCAAAGTTACACAAATGAGTGCTGCGTCATCAGTTTAAATTGAAACCAATACATTCAGCGCTCCAAACTTTGTTGACACTGATGAGCTATCGCCAGATAGATAAAAATAGTCAAACATTCATCGACTTCAAGATTAAATTGTATATGTACGCATATTCAGAAAAAAAATGATTTACCTGTGCTAATATCATCTGTATTTTGATGCTTGAAAAGCAATTGTTACTAAAAATTAAATCGAATTTGTGCGACGGTTCTACATACCCTACTTGTCAAATCTTAATGCTGAGGACGAACATTTCCAAAAAGAGTTTAGTACATATTTTTCGCAGACACACCGGCAATCTCACTTTATATATATATATATATATATATATATATATATATATATATATATATAATGTGTGTGTGTGTTTCATCTTAAATCCTAAACAATTATGCAGAATGTAGAAAATATGCATGCATAAAGTTCAGCGTACTTAAAACAAATGAAACCAATCAACTAATAAGAACCCATAAAAATCAATAAGTAATAAATTAATGCTCTTTATATAAGGAATTTACAAATGAAAAACGGTCGTATAGTCGCTCGCATATTCATAACTTAAACAATAATTGTTTTAGTAATTTTTACATAGAAATAGTAGGCTTTTACTATCAATTTTGAACAAGAAAACACTTAATTTTCAAAGCATATAGATTTGTATGCACAGAATTACATAATACGCTGATTAAATGATCATCATGAATTTTGTAACACAACTGCTATCGTAAATGTGACTTACGTTGGGTGTACTTTGTTTAATGCAAGTAAGGTAAGTACGTGGTGAATTTCCTGTTATAAGATGAAGACATTTTTGATGTTCGTCAAATTTTCACAATGAGTATTAACTACAAACCTAATTTTAGTTTGGAGGTTATTTACCTGAAAACACTACCTGTTATGATTTGCAAAAACTCTAGGACATTGCAATATTCCAGATATCTTGAAGTTGCCGAATATGGTTAACGGAATAAAAAAACCCGTCTAATCACTTCACAAACTGAGTCGTTTGTGCGCAAGGAAAAATGACGTACTAAAAAAAAAAAAAAAATGACAGAAAAAAAACGCCACAAAAATCCTTCGTCATATGCAGTGTCTTTAACAGTTTCGAAGAACACCTTTAGGTATGCTTTGCATTTTGTAGATGATTATCCCGGTTTAAGGAACAAATATGATGCTCTGCTAGCAACTAAAATATATTGCGCCTTTTGGGACAGGAAAGTGTATGCGATCAGAAAATTAAAAGGGAATTTAATAATAGAGACTTTGTACTGTTATTAAAAACTATAGTTTTTAATACAAGAAATTAGCACTTTATTCACCGCAACAAAAAGGAGGTCCGACGTGAGATCGAGGCGTGCCGTTATTAAACTTGCAAGATGTCTACAAATTGAATTACCCCCCCCCAAAAAAAACAACTTTTGTACGTATGCTGTAATGGTGGCCGCATATATATATATATATATATATATATATATATATATATATATATATATATATATATGCTGCTGTTATTTAAAGAAGGACTAAGTAAAACCTTACAGTGGGGGTCAAAAGAGTTTACATACCTATTTTTTCTCAATTTCTTTATTAATTTTGCTTTATTTTTCATTTTTGACTCTTCCATCATTTGCTGGTTGCCATTCTGGTTCGTTCCATTACTCCATTTTACGATAAAAGCCAGAATTTAATAATAGTTCGACATTTTCCACTTTTCAGGTGAGCCAAAAGTTTCTGCAGGTAATCTTAATTTATTGATAATGGCTAAAGGAAAGATGTTGACAGATAGGGAGAAGAATGAAATTGTTACATTTCTTGCTGCAAAGAAGTCTACATTGGAAATTTCGAAAATTTTTAAACGAGATCATCGAACTGTGAAACGTTTCGTCATTGACGGCAAAGATGGAAGAAAAAGCATAAAAGTGGCAGACCAAAGGTGAATTCACAACGAGATATTAGAAAAATCAAGAGGAATTTGCTAGCAAACTCACACAGCACAAGCAAAGCTATTTTCGACCATGCGGGATGTGTAATAAATTGCGAACAGACGGGCTTACCTGACAAACGCTCGAGGTGTGCACTCTGCAAAGCGGGCACGTCCAAAGAAAAATGGCAAGATGGCGGCGGCCGGTTAATATTGCCAAGTAATCACGCAAAATCTCGTGTTCTCTCGCACACACGAGAGTTCAGCTTAGCATAAAAACGGGTCACTGTGAGCAAGAAGCGAGAAGGAAAAACGTAGTCAAGACAAAGACGACGCTTCTGACGACTGAGAAGAAAAAAGAAGAAAAAGAGCAAGAAGTAGAAGAGGAAGAAGAGAACGATACATGAGAAGACGAGGTGTGTGCGGTTTTGAGTAAATCGAAACAGACAGAAACAAAAAACTCTGATTACAAGCTATCTCGGCTTTGGTATGGAGAAATTTGACATCAGATTAATTCCGGAATTCGATGGCTCCCCCACTGGTCCCTCGGTGGTCGAATGGCTGGAAAAGGCTGAGCGCGTTTGCCGGTTGTGCAAGATTAAAGACCCAGCTATGGTTATCCCATTGAGACTCACTAAAGGGGCTTATGCCGTGTACCAGCAGCTAGGGGAGGATCCGACCATGGAGCAGATTACACAAGCGCTATACGGGGCATTTGGTACAGACCCTTTTGTCGCCTTGAGGCAGTTTTCCGAACGCCGACTTGGGCCGGGGGAGACAGTGGATATCTACATGGCCGACTTGAAAAAGCTTGCCACTCCCTTCGGCGGTGCAAGTGATCGCATATTGGCATGCGCCTTTTTGTCGGGACTTCCGGACGAGGCAAGTCGACTGCTGCGAGCATCGTCAAGACTCACTGGGATTGGATTGGAGGAGTTATTGGCGAGAGCACGAAACATCTTGAAAGACGATCGATAACTAGTCTCCGCAGCTGTTGACACTCTGGACTCGCCAACGAAGGGTCTACGATGCTATACCTGTGGTGGCCCCAACCACTTTTCCAGAGACTGCAAAAGCGGTACAAGGCGCACCCCTAATTATGGAGCACGACAAGTAATACGGTGTCACCAATGCAATAAGCCAGGCCACATAGCGCGGAATTGTCCGGGAAACGGGCAAGGGGAGGACGCCGCAGCGCTAGCACCCTCCCCAACGCGGCATTGAACAAAGCGCTGCCTGCAGTAACAGTTCAAGTTGATGGATGTCAACGTTCAGCGCTGGTTGACACCGGCTGTACCCAAACCCTTCTTCGAAAGGAATATTGCGCCACATGGAAGAAACGAAGGATCCCTGTACTTACTGTCGGCCAAGGCTCATTGGTGTGTTGTGGGGTCAGCGTTGTTCATATCAGCATTGGCAATGGCTCTCCGGGTGCTGTGACGGTGTTAGTGGTCGATGGGGAGCTGCTCGGATATGACCTTCTCCTTGGAATGGACGCTATCACACAGCTAGGCGGAATTACTGTGAACGGCACCGGTGATGTGAGCTTCTCTCGACCAAACAAACAAATGTGTGCAGCAATCACTCTCGATGAGCCCGACTTCCATGCAGAATACGATAAGGGCACAAACACTTGGACAGCGTCCTGGAAATGGGCAGGCGACCAGCCACCAGTGTCATTGCGGAATCGACTTACAGAGTATCCCCCTCCTGCGTGGCTTAGGGGAAGTACGAGGCAGAACTTCAAGTGTGGCTGGATAATGGGTGGTTAGTTCCATACCCAGAGGATGAGCTCGGGCCCCCGCGGGGGCTAATTCCCCTGATGGCTGTCAGACAAGAGAACAAGCAGAAAGTTCGACCTGTTCTTGATTACCGGGAACTTAATGAATACGTTGACCCACACACTGCGGGGGCTGATGTCTGTGCTCATAAACTACGGGAGTGGCGGCGGCAGGGTGCGGAAGCAGCCATACTGGACTTGCGAAGAGCGTACTTGCAAATACGCGTTGAGAAATCGCTGTGGCCGTTTCAGACGGTGGTGATCAAAGGAACTCGCTATTGCTTGACCAGGCTAGGATTCGGCCTGAATGTAGCCCCTAACATCATGACAGCAATCATGCAGGCAATCCGGCGTCAAGATGAAGCGGTGCAACATGCGACATCGTCGTATATAGACGACATTTTTGTCAATGAGAGCCTCCTGTCTGCCCAGGCGGTCAAAGAACACTTCGAGCACTTCGGATTGTCGTGCAAGGAGCCGGAGCGGCTACAGGACGGGGCGAAAGTGGTCGGACTGCAGGTGAGCGGAAGTGCAGATGGCCTTCAATGGGGAAGGAGTGGTGAAATCCCGGAAATCCCATCTACCATCACACGTCGGAGCACGTTTTCCATTTGCGGAAAATTGGTGGGTCACTTCCCTGTGTGTGGGTGGCTCCGAGTGGCTGTAGCGGCCATAAAGCGACGGGCAACTTCTATGTCAACTGGATGGGACGATGAGGTGCATGATCCTGCCCTGCGAAGCATGCTGGTGGAAGTTGTGGCTAGAGTGACCAATGATGACCCTGTACGGGGGAGCTGGTGCGTCAATGGGAGTGAATTTACAGTTTGGGTAGACGCCAGCTCACTTGCCCTTGGCGTTGCCCTGGCGGTCGACGGAAGGATAATAGAAGATGCCTGCTGGCTTCGACCGGAGAATGACGCCAAGCATATAAACCTAGCTGAACTCGAGGCTATACTGAAAGGAGTAAATCTAGCGCTTCAGTGGCAGGCTAGAATCCTTCACATCATCACGGATTCCACGTGTGTGCATCGGTGGATGACCAATGCCTTTAACGGAAAAGCACGTTTGACAACGAAGGCGTCGGGCGAAATGTTGATCCGGAGGCGGCTTGCTACCCTAACCGAAACCACTAAGGAATACGACTTGGTCATAGATGTGACACTGGTGCAGTCCTGTTTGAATCAGGCGGATCGTCTGACCAGAGTGCCACGCCGTTGGCTAGACCTGCCAAAAGAAGTGAACGAGTCAGCACCTGCAAATTGCGCTGCAGTGGGACATAGACTCAGCCCGGAGCATATTAATGATGTCCATTGCCAAAGCGGGCACCCCGGTGTAAACCGAACGCTTTACTTCGCCAGATTGGTTGACCCCTCTGTGTTTCGGAGGGCTGTGAAATCTGTTGTGGGAAGCTGCAACACCTGCCGATCGATCGACCCAGTACCTGTCCGGTGGAAGAAGTGAATACTCAGTGTGAAGCGTAATTGGGATAGGATTGCGATGGACATAACGCACTACAACGGGAGGCATTTTTTGACGCTTACTGACTGTGGACCATCTAGGTTTTCATTGTGGCGGCCCCTTCGCCGGCAGGACGCGGCTGCCATTATCCATGAGTTGGAAGGTGTGTTCCTCGAGCGTGGCCCTCCTTCTGAGATACTCACCGACAATGGCCCCGCTTTTGTTAGTGAGCCGTTTAAACAGTTTGCAGATGGCTGGGGTGTCCATCTGCGTTTTCGGTGTGCCCATGTTCCCAGTGGAAACGGGATTATTGAGCGCAATCACAGAACTGTTAAGACAATCGCAGCGCGGAAGGGGTGTACGGTACGTGAAGCAGTCTATTGGTACAACGTCACCCCTAAGGACGATATTTCACCCTCCACCGCGCCAGCCAATGCGCTACATACATACCGTGTCAGGGTGAGAGGTTTGGAGAGCAGCTCACTACCCGAACCGGAGCCACCACAAAAGAACATAAAAGAAGGAGATGTAATCTGGGTTAAAAAACCCCGAGGCCAGTGCACGGCTCGCTATGGAACCGGTCATGTCACTGAAGTGATCAGCCCGCAGGCGGTGCGAGTTGATGGAGTACCTAGTCATATTAAAGACTTAAGATCAGTATTCCAAACGCAGCTGCCGCTTGACGAAGAAAGTGAAATTGAATCCGTGACCAGCGACCAATCATTCTGGTTCATGACGGCTTCAACGCACAGCGACACTGTGAGTGGTAGCCTTCAAAGTACTGACCCTCATGCTGAAGATGAAGACCCGGACAGTGATACTGCGATGCTCAGCTTTAGGTTCGCCGACCTTCGTGTCACGGAAGACAGCGCAGACGATGATGAAGCCCCGAATCCCCCTCTCCTAAGAAGCACTCGAAGAAAAAGGCCACCGCCTCCCTGCGCTTTCTGTGATAATGAGATCAGGGGGGAGTGTGTAATAAATTGCGAACAGACGGGCTTACCTGACAAACGCTCGAGGTGTGCACTCTGCAAAGCGGGCACGTCCAAAGAAAAATGGCAAGATGGCGGCGGCCGGTTAATATTGCCAAGTAATCACGCAAAATCTCGTGTTCTCTCGCACACACGAGAGTTCAGCTTAGCATAAAAACGGGTCACTGTGAGCAAGAAGCGAGAAGGAAAAACGTAGTCAAGACAAAGACGACGCTTCTGACGACTGAGAAGAAAAAAGAAGAAAAAGAGCAAGAAGTAGAAGAGGAAGAAGAGAACGATACATGAGAAGACGAGGTGTGTGCGGTTTTGAGTAAATCGAAACAGACAGAAACAAAAAACTCTGATTACACAGGAGTGTTTGGCATCTCTAAAAAGACCCGAAATCGGATTTTGAAACAGAAAGCCGACCAGAGAACACCGACAAAATGTCCCCCTTTGAGTAATATAAACTGTCACAAGCGACTAGCATGCGCCACTAAATATTTGAAAAACAATTTTCAAAATGTTCTCTGGACTGACGAGACCAGAGCAACCCTCAACTGCCCCGACGGTTGGGCCAAGGGATGGCTTCTTAAAGGAAATAGCCCACGCTTTCGATTCGGACGTCAACAGGGAGGAAGAGGTGTGATGATTTAGACTGGTGTTATTGGATGTGAGATTGTTAGTCCTTTTCTTGTCCCTGACTGTGTCAAAATGAATTCTGTGAATTCCTGCAAGTTTTTGGAAGCAAATTTATTGCTCTGGTTGAATTCGCAAAATGATGCTCTCAACCAGAATCTAATTATCCAACAAGACAATGCCCCAGTCCATGCTTCTCGGTTCACAAAAGCTTGCATATCAAATAGTGAGTAACATAGTTATTATATTGGAAAATATTGAAGCATAAATTTATCAATTTATACAATTTGCAAACACTTTTGACCCCCACTGTATATGAAACATTCTGCAGTAAACATCTAAGCCTAAGAAGAATGCATATATTTGGCTCAATTCGCTTCGCATTCATAGATAAGAAAACCAAATTAAATATTAAAAACATAAGGATATATTACTTGGTTATGTTAGAGCAAATTCAGTCTATCTAGTATTTATCCTAGACGAAAATAGAGTAAAATTCATTGGCATGTCTAATTTCATACAAAAAATGAGTTTTATGAAGAAGCCGAATTAATATTTTTCTCATTGAATGCATTAAGTGATTCAACGCTGACACGAAGAATTATAATGATGGAAATGGTGATGTTGATTGTTAAGTCGCAGAAATGTAAGACGGAAACCGAAAAGAAATAGAAATAAAGAATACATCTTTAAAGGTCTAGAATTTCGAGAATTATAACGTTTAATATTGCTATTCAATGGGAAGTGCGCCAAATAGATTCCGAAAATTCTGAATTTAAGGCGCTTTGTAAAAATGGAATAAACGCTTTAACAGAAAATAATAATTTAACGGCAAGTCTACCAGGAAGGATAAAAATAAAATATTCTTCTAGATACGTGCTTACACAAAAACAAAAAAATACTACATAAATTATTTTGCTGCAATACGATTTTCAACTTGTAACCGTCTTAAAATAATTAAAGTTTCTCTGGATTAATCATGAAAAATGTCTTTCTATGCTAAAAGTAAAATGGCTAACAGCTAAAAATATACGTTCTTTATTAGAACAGTATTCTACCTAGCTATACGGCCTTTGTAACTCAGTGTATTCTATTTTTATTCGTAATGCCACCATTTGCAAGCATTCACTCTAAATACATAGGGCACAGTTTAATATCTGTCGATTCCTAAGAATTGCGTATCAAGACCGCAAACCTTAGTTAAAATGATGAATGAAGGTATAAAATCGACTAATACTCATAACATCAATAATCCTGGTATTTGTCATTATAGGATGTAATCTTTCTTAATAAAAATCAAAGACACCGCAATTGAACTGCTTATTACACTTTAAAATAGGTTGAAATATGAATTGATATTTTATCTGAATTCTAGTACATTTCTAATCAATTAAAATGACTAAAGACTGAAGCTGTAAAAATAAATATCGTTATGTGTGCTTTACACACCTAGTCGTAATACGCACAATACCTTTAAAAAAGACATATATGTTTTTACTACTTATATGTATTCAGTACCCAAGCAGCAAAGAATCGAGGACAACTGTTGGTAATATAGCGGTGTTTTGGGCAAAGTTGTAATAAACAATACAATCATATTTCTAAATATGAATCAGGTTTATTTTGAAGCGAATCTACATTACTAAATATATTTATAGGAAAATATATTTATCAGTGTTTTAAACATGCAACTCATTATATACATATATATAATTATTTCATACAAATAAAAAAAAAATTATATGTTTGCATATATATAATATATCATATATATAAACATTATATATATTATATAAATATTATATATATTATATATATTATATATATATATATCCTTTATATATTATATATATGATAAATATTATATATGTTATATATATTATATATGTTATATATATTATATATGTGTTATACATATTATATATGCGTTATATATTATATATATTATATATATTATATATATGTGTTATATATATATTATACATAGTACATTTTATACATATGTGTTATATATATTATACATATTATATATATTATATATATTATACATATTATATATATGTTATATATAATATATGTGTTATATATATTATAT
>NC_136503.1:60572254-60804754 GCF_053919585.1 Euprymna scolopes | reverse complement strand
AAAGAATGTAGATAATAAAATATGCGTTTAATAAATTAGATATGTAGGTTGGATTCCTGTGTGGAAACAACACAAGAAAAATAGGTTATTGGGAAATCAATGTTAGAAACGTGCAAAGTCGCGCCTGTTGAAACACGTGAATTTTGCTCACGTGGCTGGACTTGCATTGATTTCTGAATACAGGAAGTGAGAGTTAGTTAGAGAAAAACAGTCAGTGAGATAATCAGAGAGAGTCTGGATATTGTAATTCGAACGGCTAGGAAGCGAGACGTCACTTTGAAACTAAAATGTGAAGCTTTCAATTCTTGATGAGGAAACCACGACCGGTCGTGAGGAAACAAATTCATCATGTGTTTTGTGATAAAGCTCCTCTTTGTGTTTGTTATTCTTACAAAAACGTAAAGTGAAAATTGTATTATATAACTGTGTTATAAAATGTCATTACATACACATCTCGACATCTTATGTTTACACAATGTCTGAACAGTCAACACTATCTCACTATTCTAAGAGCGTTCTTCTTCTACATGTCTAAGGAATGAACATTTTAAATATAGGAATCGTAATAACATGAACAATCTCTCATAACATGAACAATTTCTCTAAGTCTCTTAAACACTCTCTCTAAGATACAACAAGCTATATAATAAGACTCTCTCTCAAGACAGACACTAATAAGACTCTTACTCTTCTCACTAAGAAATATATATCTAATAATAATAACGATATAACATTACAACAACATCTCTTTATCTCTAAGTCTCTCTTTAAATGAAATCCCTATATGTAACATATATGAAATTTGGTGTACGTGACTAGTCCACTCATGCAAGTGTGGGTTAAAAAAAAGAAACTGGCGTGACCACGAAAAAAAACACAACGGTTACTAGACGATCACAGAATGAAAAAAAAAGAAACACAACGTTTTAAAAGAGTCCAAGATAATTAAAAAAATAAATAAATAATATTACGGCAAAAAAATTAAACGATCACAGAAATGCGAACTAAAAATAAATTGAACACACACGCACACAGAGAACAAAAGATACATTAAATATTAAGAAAAGAAAAAAAAACAAAAGGCCGATATGCCGTAAAAGAAATCCGTAGTAATGAATGGAAATATAGTAAACACAAGTCACCGTGCATAATTCATTGAAATGAATTCTTTTGTTTATGTAGCACAGAAATATTAAAAAAAGAAAAGGCCGATATGCCGTAAAAGAAATCCGTAGTAATGAAAACAAAATAATCAACAGTTGTAAAAACAAGTCACCATGCGTAATTCATTGATAAATGAATTTGTTTGTTAAAAAATCACACACACATACACGCAAATGCAGAGATTGGGGTCACCCATTATTGTTTTGTAATTTGTATGGAGTATCAATTAGAAATGTGTGTCAATATGAAATCGTTTGGACGAATTGTTGAATTTAATCTGTCAATCAAACAGGAATTTTTCAAAGGTCGCATGTAGTCTTTGAAACAGCGTGCAAATTCTGTTTAGAAATGCATTTTTGTGTTCATAGTTGAACTTTTCTGCTTTTTGTGTGTTTCATTTGTTTTGTTTTAAAAAAAAGGGACAATTGTTTTGAAAGACTTTTTGTGAATTGTTGTTTGTTACAGATATTTTTTTTGTTGAAAAAAGTTATAACTGTTTCTCATAATTTTGTGTAAATCATAGTTAAATGCATTAAGGTATTTTTTTGGAAAATGTTTTTTATGATGTTGAACAAATATTGTAAATTGTCTTAACTGTATGTAAATGTTATTGATTTTCACAGCAAGAATTCAAAGTTATCAGTAAACATACATTAGATTTAAACAGTCTAGGAGAAAATAAAACCAGTTAAGACGTATGGTTGGCTTACAGATTCAGTTAGAATTTTGGAAGGGGGACAAGAATTAAAATTACGTAAACGGGTATTTAGAGAGTTTTTAGATGTGATAAGCCGTAAGAAAGATGTTTTGTTCTAGCATTTGGTTTTGTTGTTTTTTTTAGAGATCCTATAATTTTTCTCCAAGAAAAGTGACTTGGTAGGGATTGATAAGCACAAGATGTGCCCCTATTCGAAAAATTTGGGAACCTGGTTAATTAAGTGCTTAAAATAAGCTGGTTGCACGTAACGACTCCAAGCAAGTGGTAAGACTTGGGTTAATTAATACACAGGCGTTGGAAAGAATACAAAAATTCTTAAGGGGACAAGTAAACCGAATATAGGTAGTCCTGAGGCAATCACATATAGCTTAATGAAGTAAGAGACAGGCAAAAATATGTCGTAGATTACGTAAGAAAGATATAACCATGTATTTTTTTTAGACGCATGAATGTGTGATATATCTGCTGGATCTTGGAGGCTCTGGTGAGAGGAAAGAAAAATCACAAAACAATCGGGCAATTAGACAGAATTTAGAGCGCAATAAAGGTGTTGGGCGCAGAAATGTCTTAGTTAGTTAGGGGTGATATTTCTAAATCCCCGTCGAAGTTTCAAGAATCCAAGCAATGATATCCGAGTGAATCCTTATGAGAGAAAAAAGTATATCTTAAACTTCTGAAGCCAACCACAAAGATTTAAGTATATGAGCTTTGGTATGTCCCGTATAAGATAGTTTTAGAATAAAAAGCAAAGCCATATGTGATAAGACTAACCATGCGGAGAGAGATCAGGACACTTTTGGGACAAAGGAAGTCGTCAATTTCCGGGAGGTGGAAACCTCTAATCTGCGTTATATGGGTGGCTGGAAAGTAGTTGAGGCGAATCATAGGTAAAGCCCCTACACCCAAAAAGTAAATGCCAAGAAGATCAGAAAGGTTCTGATCTTACAAAAAATAAATAATTGTGAAGTCGGCCGTAAAGCGCTGACTGAAAGAGATTTTTTTTCTTTTTTTTTAGCCTGATCTTTCTAGCTGTGTGGTTGTGTAGATGTAAAAATACAAAATGTACTAAATTAAAAATGCATACATTTTTTTGTGAAATATGGAAGAGAGGGATGTAACATGATAAGGGCTTCCCCTTTTCATGTAAGTATAAACATAGAGAGATTAGTTAAAATGAATATAAAAGAAAGCAGAAATCGAATTCTGGCCATAAGTTTAAAAAAAAAATAAGTTTAAATGGAATCTCCAGCAAATTGTTAATTCGGATAAAATAAATAATAAATAAACTATTCAATTGTTAAAAGAATGTAGATAATAAAATATGGGTTAAATAAATTAGATATGTAGGTTGAATTCCCTTGTGGAAACAACACAAGAAAAAATAGGTTATTGGGAAATCAATGTCGGATACGTGCAAAGTCGCGCCTGTTGAAACACGTGAATTTTGCTCACGTGGCCGGACATGCATGGATTTCTCAATATAGGAAGTGATAGTTAGTTAGAGAAAAACAGTCAGTAAGAAACTCAGAGAGAGTCTGGATATTGTAATTCAACGTCTAGGAAGCGAGACGTCTCTTTGAAACTAAAATGTGAAGCTTTCAATTCTTGAGGAGGAAACCACGGCCGGTCGTGAGGAAACAAATTCATCATGTGTTTTGTGATAAAGCTTATCTTTGTGTTTGTTATTCTTACAAAAAGGTAAAGTGAAAATTGTATAATATAGCTGTGTTATAAAATGTCATTACATACACATCTCGATTCTCATGTTTACACAATGTCTGAACAGTGAACACTATCTCATCATCTTAAGAGCTTTCTTCTTCTACACGTCTAAGGAATGAACATTTAACATATAGGAATCGTAATAACATTAACAATATCTCATAACATGAACACTCTCTCTAAATCTCTTAAACACTCTCTCTAAGATACAACAAGCCATTAAATAAGATTCTCTCTCAAGACAAACAAAAATAAGACTCTTACTCTTCTCACTAAGAAATATATATCTAATAATAATAACTATATAACAACAACATAATAATAATAATAATTATATCACATTACAACAACATCTCTATCTCTCTAAGACTCTCTCTTTTAATGAACCTCTATGTAACAATATATATACTATATATATGATATATATTTACCATATATGTATATATGTTATATATATAATATATGTATTATATATATGTATATATATTATATATATTATATATATTATATATATATTATATATCATATATATGATATATATAAAATATATATTGTATATATATAATATATATGATATATATCATATATATTTTATATACATATTATATACTTATTATATATTATATACATACATATTATATATATTCTATATATTATATATATTATATACATATATACTATATATATATTATATATATTATATATATTATATATATATATTCTATATATCATATATAGTATATACATATGTATTATATATAGTATATACATATATATTATATATATATTACATATATATTATATATATTATATACATATATACTATATATATATTACATATATATTATATATATTATATGCATATATATTATATATATTACATATATGTTATATATATTATATACATATATATTATATATATTATATATATTATGTATATTATACATGTATTTTGTATATATTACATATATATTATATACACTAAAAGTGTCATGAATTATTAAGTTCGCACCGGACTTACTACTTAGATATAAATAAGTCACTTGTACCCATTCCCCTACCTCCTCCCCCCTTTTTTAAGGTATAGTAGATAATACAGTGGATGTGTTATCGGCAGCTCCAGTAACTCTCGCTTCTCCTATTTTATCATTCAGTCCTCATTCGATGAGTGATGTTTCTGACAAAGGGTGAAGAAAAAGCTGCTTAAAGGTCGGTACTACTTGGTGACCAGTAGTCTGAGATATCGGATATTTTTCTGTCTCTGTCTGTCCTTGTTGCCATGTCACTAGTAAGGGTGCTGGAGGTAAACGTTTTGTCTGGGCTGACGTTATCCGCCTGATAGTCAGGGACCCGAACCTTGGATTAACCACTAAGGAGGCTGTCCTATCAGCAGACGCAAAGTACTGGACTGCTGTATTGCAATTTGGTGAGTGGATCTGGACCATGCAGTAGTCTCTGGTGGGGCCTCTCGATGCCATACTAGTGGGTAATTGTTACGGCTTTACCTTTTCGTGTGCTACAAATAAAAAAAAAATCCTGTCTTTTTCTCTCTTACTTTCCCTCTCTGTACTGCTCTAACCAAGTATGCCGACCTATTCCACAAATCCCAAAACCTCAACATGAAATATCTCCAGAATAAAAACTCGATTAAACCTAGAACCCCATCTTCCAGCGTAGACCCGTACTACCAGGTCTCCTTCTCCAATATCAGGGGTCTACGTTCCAACATTCCAGAGGTTGAAACCCAATAACAGGAGACGAAACCGGACATCTTATTTCTATGTGAAAGTGGAATAGGGCCGACCACTTCCCTAGATGAGTTCATAATTAATGGATACTCCAATTTAACAGCTAAATCTGACTCCCAAGATCGGCATGGGCATGGAATATGTGCCTACATTAAGGCTGGCTTCCCATGTGGCAGGGATATCTCTAGAGAAGATCCTAATTTAACCTATATGTGCTTCAGGGTTGCACTTGCTAACACCACTGCATTTATATTTGCCTTCTAAAGGCCCCACAACAGCGGAGTTACTATCTTTAAGAGCATATCTGAGAAAATAGACCACATACTGTCTTCACATCCCCCGGCTAACATCCACATCTGTGGTGACTTAAACGTCCATAACGTGGAATGGCTGACCCATTCAAATAAGACAGATGATGAGGGGAGTTTTGTCATGATTTTGCCATTGCTTATGACCTCACTCAGATTGTTCGCGAACCCATCCGTGTGCCCCATAAACCCAATCAATATGCAAGCCTCTTAGACCTTTTTCTCTCAACTTCCCCTGAGCTATGTTCATGTACCGTTCATTCTCCTCTAGGATCCTCCGATCACTCCGTCGTATCAGTTAAGATAAAAACGAAATGTAAGAAGCCATCAGACGTACCCCTCCACCGTACTGTATACCGATACTCTATGGCTAACTGGGATAGCTTCCGTACATTCATATCTTATTTACCTCTGCACTCCCTGTTTAAAAAGGAAGTGTCCTCTATAGTATCAGATCTGACCGAATGGTTAATTGTAGGCATAGACCAATTCATACAATCTAAAAAAATTCCAACAAAAACCTAACAGCCAGCCATGGTTCTCCCCAGAATGTGCTGCTGCTATCGCGCACAGAAATCACTTTTTCCATAGCTACCAACGTAATAGATGCACTGAGACTAAAGCTGCTTTCAGGACTGCCAGCAACCACTGTAAAAGAGTAATAAAAAATGCCAGAGAGCAATATGCCCAGTCTGTTAAATCCAAGGTAGCTGATCAGCGGCTTGGTTCCCACCAGTTTTAGCAAATAACAAATAGGATCCTGAGCAGAAGTGTGCGTTCTATCCCAACCATTATCAATGGACGAGAGGTAATCTCGTCAGCGTCAGACAAGGCCAAACTATTATCAAAGAAGTTTGCAGCTAATTCTACCTTATGCGACGAAGGCCATCAACTCCCCATATTTCCTCCTATAACACAGAACAAGCTAGGTAACATACAAATATCCGTGCATGAGGTCGCCAAGCTAATAAAAAACCTAGATTCCAGTAAAGCAACTGGCCCTGATGTTATCCCAATTATAGTGTTAAAAAAGCTTCAACCAGAACTTGCTCTCATACTTACGAAACTATTTAAGCGCTGCCTTAAGTAGACGTGCTTTCCGACTCCCTGGAAGACCTCATCAGTTTGCACTGTATGTAAGAATTCAGGGGATAACTCATCTCCCTCTCAGTACAGACCAATAAGTCTTCTCTGTGTTATGAGTAAGTTGCTGGAATCAATATTAAATAGAGAAATAGTCAACCACCTCAGCAGGAATAACCTTCTTAGTGACACACAATATGGTTTCCGCTCTGCAAAATCTACCGCAGATGTGCTGACGGTTATATCCCACAGGATTAGTGAATCTCTTGACAAAGGCTTCCTTTCTAGGGAAATTGCTCTTGACATATCAAAGGCCTTTGACAAAGTATGGTATAAGGGTCTACTTCACACGATTTCCAGCTACGGTATAACTGGAAATGTTTTCTCAGTCATTAAATCATTTCTCTCCGATAGGCTCATAAGAGTAGTGGTAGATAGACAAAAATCAGAGGCTTGCAATATAAATACTGGAGTCCCTCAGGGGTCAATCCTGGGCCCAACTCTCTTCCTGATCTACATCAATGACCTCCCTAAACACATACTTAAATCATTCGTTGACATCTATGCTGATGACACGACCATCTACGGCAACACATCAAAGGCTGTAAATGACGAAGTTCTCTCTGATTCTCTCTCCTCTGATCTCGAGCGCGTGGTTCAGTGGGGGAGATGTGGCTAGTTACCTTTAATGCATCCAAAAACTAACTCCTATCCTTACATCATCAACGCTCTGATCCCCAGCTGGCATCAATTGTGATGGATGGCTCTCGTCTGGGTGAGGCCCTGTGTTTTGACAAGCTTCTGGGTTTGACCTTTACTCCTGACCTGAAATGGAACACGTACATCAAGTCTGTTGCCAAGGTCGCTGGAAAGATGGTGTTATCCTTCTACCGCTCCAGAAGATATCTCACTACTGATGCAATTCGCTATCTATATAACAGCCAAGTACGGCAAAGGATGGAATACTGTTGCCATATCTTGACAGGAGCGGCCAAATACAGCCTATCATGCATTGACAGAGTACAAAACAGGCTTCGTGGCTTAGTGGGGGATGCCCTTTTCTCTACCCTGCAACCCCTCTCCCACAGTAGAGATGTTGCGAGCCTATCCTTGTTTTATCGTTATTTTCATGGCAGGTGCTCGTCTGAACTCCAATCTCTGATCCCCCCTCGCCAATCTTTCACGAAAAACACCCGTCTAGCTGAATCCACTGTGAAAAATTTCCCCTACTCTATATCTGTGCCTAAATCAAAACGCGGATTTCATGAACAAAGCTTCTTTCTTAGAACTGCACGCCTGTGGAACTCTGTTCCGTCTGCCTGCTTCCCTCCGGACCACAACTTGGATGTCTTCAAGTCTAATGTTAACAAATTCCTAATGAACTGCCCCCCCTAATAAAACACTTCATCAAATCTCCTCACTAACGTAATGTACTTCCAATAACCCTTATGCCTAAGTGGCTTCCGGGCCTTGATACGTGGTGATCACTGTGTAAAAAAAAAAATTATATATCTATTATATATATATTATATACATTATATATATATTATATATATATTATATACATTATATATATTATATATATATTATATAAATTATATATATATTATATACATTATATATATATGTATTGTATATATCATATATATTCTTTACATATATATTATATGTATTATATATATTACATATATTATATTATGTATATTATATATGTGTATCTATATATCATATATATATTATATATATTATATACATACTATGTATATTATATATATTATATATATATTATATCTATATCAAACATATTACATATATAATATATCTATATTATATATAGTATATATATATTATATATCCGTTTTATATATATTTTATATATGTTATATATATTATATATATTTTTATCTATATTTTATATATAATATATATCTATATTTTTATATATATATTATATATATATTATATATATGTATATTAGATATTTGTTAAAAATCTATTTTATATATATAGTATATATATTATATATATTATATATGCATATTATATTATATATAAAGCGTATTATATATATTATAAATTATATATATTATATATATGATATATAAATTATATATATTATATATATTATGTATATATTATATATTATATATATTATATATATGTATATTATACATATATATTATATTTTATATATCATATATACATTGTGTATTTACAGTTATATATCATATATATACATTGTGTATTTACATTTATATATTATATACATATTTTCATTGTATATATTATACACAGATATATTATATATATATATTATATACATATATATTATATATATATTATATACATATATATTAGAAATATATTATATATAATATATGTATTATATACATATATATTATATATATATTTTATGCATATATATCACATATATATTGTATACATATTAATTACATATATATTATATGCATATACATTATATATATTGTATACATATATTACATATATATTGTATGCATGTATTACATATATATTGTATACATATATTACATATATATTGTATACATATATGTTATATATTATAAATATATTATATACATATATATTATGTATATTATAAACATATATATTCTATATATTATATACATATATATTATATATATTATATACATTATATATAATATATATTAGGTATATTTATATATATTATATATTTTATATACATATATATATTATATATTATATATTATATTATATATATTATATATATTATATATATATTATATACATATTTTATTAATATTATATATATTATGTATATATTATATACATATTATATACATATTATAAATATATTTTGTATATATTATATACACATGTATTATTTATATATATTATATATTATATCTGTGATATATATTATATATATTATATCTATTATATATATTATATATATGTATATATATTATATATTATACATATATTATATACATATTATATATATTTATATACTTATTATATATATTATATACATATATATATATTATATAATGTACTTATTATAATATATATTATGTATATTATATATACATATTATATATATTATATATATTATATATATATTTCATATATATTGTATATATATATGTATATTTAATATATATTATATGTATTATATATATTATATATATATTATATAAATATATTGTATATATTTTATATGTATGTATTACATATTATAAATATATTATATATTATATATATTATATATATATATTATATACATATATATGAGAAATATATTATATATAATATATGTATTATATACATATATATTATATATATATTTTATGCATATATATCACATATATATTGTATACATATTAATTACATATATATTATATGCATATACATTATATATATTGTATACATATATTACATATATATTGTATGCATGTATTACATATATATTGTATACATATATTACATATATATTGTATACATATATGTTATATATTATAAATATATTATATACATATATATTATGTATATTATAAACATATATATTCTATATATTATATACATATATATTATATATATTATATACATTATATATAATATATATTAGGTATATTTATATATATTATATATTTTATATACATATATATATTATATATTATATATTATATTATATATATTATATATATTATATATATATTATATACATATTTTATTAATATTATATATATTATGTATATATTATATACATATTATATACATATTATAAATATATTTTGTATATATTATATACACATGTATTATTTATATATATTATATATTATATCTGTGATATATATAATATATATTATATCTATTATATATATTATATATATGTATATATATTATATATTATACATATATTATATACATATTATATATATTTATATACGTATTATATATATTATATACATATATATATTATATAATGTACTTATTATAATATATATTATGTATATTATATATACATATTATATATATTATATATATTATATATATATTTCATATATATTGTATATATATATGTATATTTAATATATATTATATGTATTATATATATTATATATATATTATATAAATATATTATATATATTTTATATGTATGTATTACATATTATAAATATATTATATATTATATATATTATATATATATTATATATACATTTTATATATATTTTATATACTATATATATTATATCTATAATATATACTATATATATATTATATATAATGTATATATATATATTATATATATTATATATATGATGTATGTATATTATCTATATAATATATATATTTTCTATACAATATATATTATCTATAATGTATATATGTATTATATATATTATATATATAATATATGTATATTATCTATGTAATATACATATATATATTATCTATAATGTATATATAATATATATGATATATATATTTTATATTATATATAATATATATATATATTATATATTATATATATATGATATTACATGTATTATATATAGTATATATAATATATATGTTATATATTATACATATAAAATATATATGTTATATATTATATATGTAATATATATATATTATATATATGATATATATAATATATTAGGTATATATTTTATATGTATATTGTGTATTATATATATATTTTTTTTGTATAATATGTATATATCATATATTATGCATATAATATATATATATCATATATATAATATATATTATATATTATATATATTAAATATATTATATATAATATATACAATATATATAATATGTATATATATAATATGTATATATATAATATTATATATATATGTAAATATATATAATATATGACATTTATATAATATATATATATAATATATATGACATATATATATAATATATATAGTATATACATAATATATTTAATATATATAATATATATATATACATAATATATATATAATATGTATAATATATATACATAATATATATATAATATGTATAATATATATATGCATAATATATATAATATATATATATAATATATATATATATATATATATATATATATATATATATATATATATATATATATATATATATATTCCTGGTCAAAATCATAAGACCATGATAGAAAGTAAGCGTGTACACATATTATCGAATATTTAATCAAACAAAGGGCGGAACCTGTTTCCAAAAGGAAAATATGATGGGAAAAATTAAATATGCTTCATTCGAAACCTTACCCCTGATCTTTTTGTTATTTAAAAAAAAAAAACATTTTCACCTGATCAAAATAATAAGACTACTGATAATTTTTCTAACAAAAAGCAATTATAAATTACTAAAAAGGGTCTCAGTATTTAGTATAGCCTCCATTATTACGAATTACTTCAATAATTCTCTTCGACATGCCTGCGATTAATTTTTTGATCAGTTGCGAAGGAATTTTATCCCATGTACTGAAAACTGAATCAGAAAGTTCCTTTATCGAATCATACCGGGTTCCATCATTGAATACTTCTTTTGCCATCCATCCCCAAAGATTTTAAAATTGGGTTGATGTCCGGAGAACATGTTGGATCATCTTACAATTCTATATTATTTGAAGAAAAGTATTCTCTTACTTGACGAGAAGTGTGTATAGCATCGTTGTCTTACTGGAAAATCCAATTTCTCCCACACAGATGTTGACCGTCAGTCCTGATAGAAGAATTTTCAAGCATTGAAATGTACTTCAATGATGTTTGCCGGCCTTTCACTACTTGCAACTTTAGGGTCCCAGCTGACGAGAAAGCACCCCAGATCATTAAATACCCTCCTCCACAATGCCAAGTTGAAAAAGTCTCTTTGGGCAAATTTTTAGCACATCAATAGTGTTACAATCCATCTGGACCATCTAGATTATACTTTTTCTCATCGGAAAAAATTACATTTTCCCACTTCTCTTCATCCCAAGCTTGGTATTTGGCGGCATATTTAAGTCGGTTAGTTTTGTGCTGTTCAAGAAGATGTTGTTTCTTTAGTCGCTTTAAATGATTGAAACCATTCATTTTCAGATGCCTTCTGATGGTTTTAGGACTACATGGCTTTTCAATCGATTTGAGCTCATACTGAAGTTTGTTTTAAAACTTCTTCTGATACGGCGCTCCAGTGATAGGGTTATTTGTTTTTTGATCGACCTGGAGGATTTTTTGCCCATATTGATCTGGATTTCTTAAAAAAAATTGTGATGACCGTTTTGCTACGATTCACTTCGTTTGCAATGGATCTATGGGGGAGTCCACCCCTATTAAGCTCAAAGAGCCTTCCTCTCTCAAACTCTGATAATGGTTTCCCTTTTGCCATTTATAATTTAGTAAGATGTTTTTATCCACTAACAAGTTGCTTTTAGTAACATAGAAAGCTTTTGGTATTCACTTTTTCAAAACTAACCGATTTTATTAAAGTGGTCTTATCAGTTTGACCAGGTGAAAATGTTTTGTTTTTTTTAAATAATTATTAGATCAGTGTTAAGGTTTCGAATGAAGCAGATTTCATTTTTTCCATCATATTTTCCCTTTTGCCAATGGTTTCAACCATTTGTTTGATTAAAAATTCGATAATATGCGTAAACGCTTACTTTCTTAAGTGGCTTTATGATTTTGACCAGAACTTTATGTATAACGTTCTCTGTAATGTGAACCTCTACCTTAGAAAATAAAACCGTTTTCAATGGGTACAATAAATAGTTGTGTAAAAAAACAAAGAATCCTATTAGCAAACAAGAATATTCAGTACTACGCGAATATATAAAAGCACATGTAACGCTGAGACTATACAATAGTCTGCTGAATAATCACGAGGATAGAAACGCGGAAAATATGCGTTCTTGATTACCATACGTATTTTCAAAGCATTCGAAATATAGAAATCACTACACAGACACACACAAATAAACATACACACACGCACACACACATATATGCATTATCATTGACCCACATAAATGTGAATTGACTTTCATTGACAATAATTAAGGGTTTCGTTTACTATACTAACGATCTCTAGGTCGGATTCAATTAACGACAATTGAAAAGTACTCGTAAATCTCATATAGTCCCTTCTTTGAGACTGATGGTCTGTGGGCACATGTACATTGAAGCTGGCATACATTTCACAACGTGTGATATTTGATCCATGCGGTCGATAGAGCAGCTACACCGATTAAACATTAAAGTCTGTTTGTTTGTATGAAATACTTATTAATTTATGATTAAATGCATCTGTATTTTCAATTATTAAAACATATACATGAATATTATTAAAATATGCAGAGCCACTATCTATTGTCGTTTTTGCGCACCTTTTTTGTTCAGTTTCTTCTGTTATATAAAATATTATGTTAATTCTTAGGAGCGTCAAGTTCCAAATTACATGTTTAACCGTGCGAGAATGATTCTCAGCATTTAACTGTCTTCGCCTCACACTACCCTCAACGTAACTAGGAATTTCTCTGCAATAGGAACAGCTTCTGACACGACACTGTCCGTGTTCATTTTTTATCCCACGCATTTCACTATAATCCTTCCCAGAACACGCCTTGAAATTAAGACCTGTTCTTTGCTAAGCTACCATTACTTCCGATGATTGTTGGCATACTGTTTCACGGAATTAACGAATGTTGGAATACGCGATTTTTTAACGAGTAAACACAATTTCAAGAACAATGCGACACTATTTTGTCTCCTATCACAGAAATCATTTGAGTATTTCTATTAATATAGGATTGCTAACAAAACACTATGATCTGCTTTATATATATATATATATATATATATATATATATATATATATATATATATATATACAGCAGAATTATGTTGTCACCCCGATTCATGTCAGATCACCGAATATAGTGACTGAGTCTGGCCAGTACCAGATAGATGGTCATCTGAGAAAGCGAAACGCTTTATGGCTCTCCGCTTATCTCGGAATTTTTCCATTCGCCCTGAAACTCTACTTGCCACAGGTATTTAACAACACTGACTCAGGAGAAGATTGGTTAGTTATTACGCAACCCTTGCTACTCAAACCGTATGGTATTGACCCTATATCATTTCGTCCGGATTGTTTCCAATAAAAAGTTTCATGATTTATGTCCCGGTCTTCAAGGCCCATGTACTAAGTTCGTGACATGCGAATAACCAAATATAAGAATTAGTCGACAATCGTAAATTTTATTTATATTTATTTCTTTAATTATTTATTTTTATCTTTTATTTCGGTGAATGCTTATATTTCTTATCTAATGTTTTACCCACATTCCGCAATATGTCTTAGATTTGTATTGTTGAACTCCAGAGACGATAAAATATTGATAAACGTAAGCAAAGCACAGTGTTCAAAACTAATTAAAAATATATGAATATACGCTATAAACCACATTAATTCGAAGACAACTGGATCCTCACATACACACATTAAAAAAGGAAGAACCCTTACAGTGCATTGAATAGTTATATCTGCAAGTAAATCCCAAGATAGCGGATTCATAATGATTTTTAATTAGATTTGAAATAATATGTCGGTTTATGTATTAATATATAATCGTCTCTGGAAAACAGACAAATGATTCAAAGACAGTTAATTGTGTTATGCGTTCTTAGAAAAAGTATTGAAAGCGTAAATTTAAACAATTCATTGTGCAATTATTCTTTCAAAGATTACTGCGATTACTCAATGTATATATATATATATATATATATATATATATGTATATAGATATTTATGTGTGTGTTGGGTTATGTAGTGTTTGAATATATGGTTAAGTGTTATTTTATTTATATACATAAAGTTTCGCCGCCCACTCATTTTGCGATTAATTTCAAACAATTTTTACAGTTACTTATATATTCGTTATATTTGAAATAATTTTTTTACATTTTAGTTTATCAAATCAAAAGTATAATAAAACTACTGGTATACAGACAATTACTAAAACTACTGGTGTTACAAAATCTTAAATATTAGTAAGGCACGTAAGAAATTGTTTCTTCTGATGGGCTGTTGGTTACCATAGCAAGTTGTTCGTCGTCGACAGCTTCAAAAATCATAGCAGGAATGTAGCACGCATGCTATCTTATTTGGGTTATATGTAGAGATTTACCAAAAGTGAATCTCTTTGCCGTACTAATATTTCGCTTACGAGATTGCTCGTTAATTCTGTTTCTCTCTTATTTTGTTCCTTCTTTATGTTAATTTATTTGTTTGGTTTATTTCATCAATTTAAGAAGTTAGTAATAATATTTTATTGATTACTGACAATGTGTATGATACTGAACACAAAAAAGTATATTATTTCAAAGCAATACCTAGACAAAAATATTTAAAAGCAATACATAAACATGGACTACATAGCAAAATGCGAGCATGAAAAGTAATAAAGTGTATATTAAGCTTAGAAAAGTATAGAACTTATCGTTAAAACTAGAAAAAAAAGTAATATATTCGAGTAAAGAATATAATTAAATTATACCTTAAAATATTGCAGCATTAAGAATTTATATATAACTAGCAGTTCCACCCGGCTTTGCTTGGGCCCTATGTACTGTTCATAATGTTATGTGCATATGTATATATTAAAAAGTGTGAATATGTAAAGTAATGCCTTTATGTATAATAGACTTCCTTAACTACCATAGAGAAAAGACAGACAAACATTTTCATTTTTATGGATGTATAGATAGATAGATAGATTGGATGCAATATATAGTAATGATTTATAATGTATAAAAAAGACTCATGCTCCACCATCGAGAATCGAAACCAAAACGTTCAGCTCATAATTTATTTTGCCTCTGTCGTCAATGACTGGGCTATGAAAACATGTTTACTGCAAGGCTAAAAATGAAAACATGAACCAATAGCTACTACGTTATGCATTCCTTAACCGGCGTTCGACTTTCACATGGCAAATTTCATTTTTTTAATTTTCGCACTTTTGCACCGATTTTTTCATATATAAAATTGTGCACCGATCTTTTCATATATAAAGTTTTGCATGGATTCAAATCACTTATATATGAAGTTTCATATCTGTAGACCAAAAATTCTTGGAGGAGTTTGATGGGCAATATTTGTTAAAAAATATATATACGTACTAGCATTTCAGCCCGGCGTTGACCGGGTGTTTGGAGATGTATGTTTTAAAAAAAAAGCTGTCAATTTTTTAAATTTGGCCCCTATTATAACCCCTTGAAATTTATTATTTTGGACTAACATCAAGTTATTTAGTAAGATCCATGTCCAAGCAACCTATATCTAAAATTTCAAGCGCGTAGACACAAAATTGTCGGGCGAGTTTGGTAGAGTTCTCAAAGGTCAAATCGTTGAACTTTGACGCCTTAATCACCAAATTTCTGGTCCAAAACGGATCACATCGATTTTCCCAAATATAAGTACCCTGTATATCAAATTTCGAGTCTGCAGACTTAATTTTGAGTCTACGCACTTGAAATTATAGATATAGGTTCCTTGGACATGGATTCAACTTAATAACTTAATTTGAGCCCAAAGCAATAAATTTTAAGGGGTCATTGTTTTAAAAAATTGACTTCTGCGATCTCTTCCAAATTACTCAGAAAATTTCTGGTCTAAATATTTTAAATTTTACATAAAGGGTATTCAGAGATAGGGCAACCTTTTTCATCAGTTTGGGCCGAAATTTTTTAGTTACCAATATATAAATGTATGTATGTATGTCTGTTTGCATGTCTACCTTAAACTTTCAATAGAGGCGACAGTATCAGTATTGTTTTAAATTTCGACCTTTCATACGACAAATATCGGAAAATTGGATAAAAAAAGTTAATATCTTCATCTTCAACTAGGCATTTTTCTACAAGGGGGCACTTTTTTCGTCGATATTTTAAAGTTATCCTCTCCTTTAGATAATCTAGCCTTAATTTAAAAAAAATTCGCTTCCGGTTTGGTGGTGGTCGTAACAGCATAAAGGTTAGGTTTTACACCGTTCTTTTCCTCCTTTGCGGTACGGGTTCGAGCCTGCCTTCCTACTACCACTTTTTATTTATCAGCATACACATGCGAACACCCGGGCAATGCCGGCCTGAAATGCTACTACTCCTATAAATCTGGTTTTCCTGTGTCCGTATCGATATTCATATTAAACACCCTCTTTTCTATTTATTTACAAAGAAAATACAATTTTCTTATATCTTGGTTGTGGAATTGCATTCACTAGCAAACGATCTAGCTAATTTGCATATTCTTTTAAATATTCATTTTAATTAATTCCCTATGAGTTGCTTCGTTTTTTTAATGGAATAATCATCTTTAGTTTACTATTACCTGTAATTATATTCGTGCAGATATTCTACATGATTTATACTTGCATAATATTTGCGAAAAAGTTTATAGTAAACTCAAAATTGTTTCCATATATATTTACGTATGCGTATATATTTTTGTTAAACAAATCCATATATCTATTATTTTTATGTGTTTAAAAGTGAAAGTGTCTGTGTGTGTCTGTGTACATTTCCATACGCAATAACTCTGTCAATCTTAAGTCTCCAGACTCGAAATTTGATATACAGGGTACTGAGGTTTGGGAAAATCGATGTGATCGGATTTCGGCCAGAAATTTAGCGAATAAGGGGTCAAAGTTTAACGAGTTGACTTTTGAGAACTCTACCAAACTCCTGCTACAATTTTTGGTCTAACCAGTTGAAATTTTAGATATAGGTTCCTTGGACATGGAACTAACTTAATAAGTTTATTTGAGCCCAACACAATAAACGTTAAGGAGTCATAATAAGGGGCAAATTAAAACAATTTGACCGTTGTTTTTTTTTTTTGCTGAGCATACACCTCCAAATACCCGGGAAACGCCGGGCACCCATGCTAGTATAATATATATATATATATACATATATATATATATATATATATATATATATGTATATATATATATATATATATAGTGGTAATCAGTGAAATAGAAAATTATTAGAGAAACAAATGGGTGGAAACAGATAAGTAAAAATAGAATAATTAATAAATAAATGAACGTGTTATTTACGAGTGCACTTCTCTTTTACGTTTTTTAGACTAAAAAGTCTATAAACAAAGTACACCTAATTTTATTTATGTCAATTTTATTTTTGCTAAGTATGATTTGTAGATTATTTTCTGAAATATTTTCTTCGTCAAACCTTGAATAAAGTATGAAGCAAGTTTTTGAAAGCGACGAACTAACATGCATATAAATATTTCGGAAACACCAGGGCCCTCTTTTCAGAATCATATGAGTGTTTTTTTTATTTGTTACATCTACGGTATAAATATATTTTGAAGGAAAAGAAAAGCGGTAGGAACAATTTTATTTTTTTTACTTGACGATAGGTACTCTAACATACACACACTAATATATGTTATTTTAAAAATATAATCATCGACCGACACGTGTTTCTCTCGCCTACGACTCATCAGAGTGGCTGAATCTATAAAATATTACATTTAATAATATTTTGTAGAACCAAAAATCACTGGATTAGCATACCAGTGGATATATATATATATATATATATATATATATATATATATATATATATATATATATATATGTATATATCATTAACTCGGTATATTTTCAACGAATCCTCTGATAACTCTAGAAACCTTATAGGCATAGCAAGCTATTTCATAGCACGTAGTAGAATAAACTTTGAAAACATGAATTTTTGGCATTAATGATGGAGGCAATAAGCGACTAATGTATAAACCCACAATTACCATGAGAAATAATGATGCTGTAAATAAATCTTGGGCATCGTAGAGAAATTAATTCATGGTTGAACTCTCCTTACAACAATCACATTTAAACAAACATCCAGAAAAAAAATTCTCCAGCATTTTTGAAAATTCCTTTAGACATCACTATAAATATAGTTCTCTATTGATTAAACGCGATGGGAAATCTATTTCTTCTAAATGCCAAATATAGCGCAAATTATACGTAACTCGGACTATACAAGAATTTATGAAGCTGAATCAATTAATCTACATGGCACTAATTCCTCGAATTGTAATTTCAAAACCTCCCGCCACTGTACTCTGAATGTGATGGCAGGAAGCATAATTGTATAATTATTCATGCACCGTGACTGCGTTACTATAGTCAAAACAAAACATTAATATAAATCATATTTTTTCTCCTGTATCAAGTTGTAAGTTTATTTAAAATGCTTAATAACTTACCGCACTTAAGGTAGAATGTTAAATTATAGAAATCTGAAATCTATTAACCACTATACCCATCGATATATTTTACTTATAAGTGTACTTACTATAATCATACTATACAATCACATTTTCGTACAAGTCCCTTTCTTCCAGTTGATACTTTTACTTCTCCGAAAGAACACAACTTCGACGCCATTTGTTCTCAAATCGCAAGAATTTACGTGATTAAACTAGTTAATTCCGGGAGAAAATATCGATCGATTACAAAAATTACTAAACGCAAATTACTAATCTTTCAACTCTAAGAATTCATTGCAAAAAATATAACATTTCTGCTGTTTTATAATTGGTGTCTCCTGAAATATATTTGAAAGAAAATTCGGTGCTAATGCAGAGAGTGATCCGCGCTATTTTTTAAATCGTATTTCCACGTTCAATTAAAGTTTTATATGTTTTTTTTTATTCAGTTGTAAGGTTAAAGTAGAGAATAGGTACACAACACCCTCCCCATGTTAAGAATGGCATTTAAAAAATAACGTTATTATTTCAGCACGGATCACTCTGTGCAGGAGTACCGAAAATTCTATTCATGAATTAACAATGTTATTAAAGCCCAGCTGTCACGATTAGCTACGTTTTTTATTTGATATGACTGCATTTTACATTAACAATGTTAAGTGTATGTCAATTATGATTTCAGATTACGTTGTACCTTTTCTGTAAATTACATATTCCAAATTAAGGGAATAAGAAAATGTCTTTAAATACATGAGAATAAAAATGATACGACATACGGGTTCAAGGCACATTAGCAGAAAAAAAGAAAGAAAAGAACACAGAATAAAATTAAGTATAAAACGAAGGAAAAAACAATACTCCATTAAAATGTAAAAAAATAAAAATAAAATAAGACTCGAAAAAACCGTCAACTAAAAGAAATATGCACAAACAGAAAAAAAAACGACGGAAAGCGAATTGATTTATAGAAAAAAAAACGTAGCACAGAAAAATGTCAAATGGATATCAGAAGTAGAAAACACGAAACACTTTAACTCAGACAAACAACAAAAAGAAGAAAAATAAATTGGAGCTACAGCGGTTTTAGTGGTTTTAACGCAAGAGGTTATAGGAAAGTTGCGGTTGGCATGTTGCTCATTTGAACGTAATAATACGTGGATTGTGCCGTAGATTCAGAACCGTTGATGCCTGGGCTGCGACACCGAATTGCAAAAACAATCGGGCTTAGGAAGCGTATTTTTGGAGCGGTAAACCTATTTATGCAAAGAAGGATCGACCTCCTTCCCCGAGCAATACTAATAGGATTAAGAGACGAAATTCTGCTTACGCTTTCACGTGCACTTTAAGCCCAAGGTTTTTTTTTATTCATCTAAGAAAAGGTCCCATCCAATATATAGATAAGAAAGTATACACACACACACACACACACACACACATATATATATATATATGTATACATATGTGTGTATACATATATCCATTATGTATATGCATATATATATATATATATATATATATATATATATATATATATATAGAGAGAGAGAGAGAGAGAGAGAGATTCCATACATAGAGAGACAGATGCACATTCTTAGTAGATGCATAAGCTTCGGTAGATAGATAAATGTGTTAATAATCTACATGCACCTAAACAAATACACTTACGTAAGTTTGATGACAGATTTTATTTTATCTTGCGATGCACTTAGATAAGTTGTTTTTTAATTAAAAAAACGCACATTCATACACAAACACACACAAACATATATATATATATATATATATATATATATATATATATATATATATGAATTTGTGTATATAAGAGCTCAACAATCTAAATTAATTTTGTAAAATCCATTGTTCAAAAACAATGAATACTAGGCACCGCCAAAAATGGCCGCAAAATCAAGTTGTTGTTGTTTTTTAAAACGAAATTACATTTATTAAAATCCATTATTTCTGAGTAACTTTTTTTTTCCAGAAAGATAAAACCCTGAATTTTATCATATAGAAAACAGAATAATGTAAAACTTTTTCTACTATTTTTAATTCAATTTTAAATGTTAAATTTTCCCAAAAAGTTAACAATTGACATTTTTTGTCTTGCACAAAAAACGTACTTAAATATTAAAAAAAAGGGTTTTTGAAATAATTAATTTATTTATTGTCTAACTAAGATTTAGGATGATTTTCTAAGAGAATATGCAAAAATATTACAATATAAGTACCTGAATTTCAAATAATTCCACTTATTCATATATGTAACCAGATATTTCGCGTTGACGTAGAGTTCAGATCGACTCTGTTTACGTTTTCGTTTGATAAAAAGCAAACTATGGAAGACCAAACAGGCAAAAAAAAAACTTATTTTTCAGTGACGAAAATTTCAATGTATTATTAAGCTGAGGCTGGCCAGTACCAGATGGGTGACCATTTGTATACGTTTGGTTTTTAATGTGTATGTGTGTGAGGGCCAGGCTCCCCAAAATGGGGGAGGCAATTTAAAGCAGAATAAAAAAAAAATTATTTCAGCGCGTTTGGTCCACCGTAGTAGAAAGGCGGCAAACGTTTTCAAACGGGATCGAAAAAAATGATGCTATTTTTAACACAAAGGGCACAATATTTATCGATTTTTTTTTTTTGGTATCGATTATTCAAAGCATGCCCTGTTTAATAATGGTCATGCATTATTGGGCTCGCTAAAAAAAAATTGTTAATTTATTTATCAAAAATTTTAAAATAGCTTTTTTCGTATAAATATTAAAAAAATTTTTTTTTTGTTTTGCTTAATTTAAATTAATTATTTTACTTAACATATTTACCGAATTTCACACTTCAAAACTCAAAAGCGGGCTAATTAAACACAATCGAAGTTCTGATATTCAGACGTCAAAATAAGGTATGCAAACTATTTTTTTTTAAATCTATAATTCTGTCCCTTACAACAACACAATATGTTGATTTCAGTTTCAGATGATTATTTTTAGCATATTTGTTCCCACTTCAAAACAAGGGGGGTTTTGTAAGCAAAAAAAAATATATATAAATATCGTTTATGAAAAATAAGTACACTGTTATAAAGTTCATTCTTCTCCTAATAATCGCTGAAAATGTCGTATTGATCGGATAATTACCTGATTTTTGGTAGATTTTTAAAAAGACGGTCCGTCAAAAAGTACTGACCTGAACCCCCCCCAGTTTTGGCGGTGCCTAATGAATACCTTTTATAAAAGGAAATGTCGAAAATATAAATTTGCATAATTTTCCCCCTCTTATATGTTTACACCCACTATCTTATACCGCGTATTGTTCAGGATAGGATTAAATGTGAAATTGTTGCTCGCGCTAAAGCGCCAGAAAAAAATGTTTTCTAGTATTTCTTTCTGGCAGATCAACAGGGGCTTTCTCTTTGCAAAGATACTGTTGTTCATCTCTGGAATTTCTGATGTTTAATGCTTTGAATTTTTATCCCTATTTTCCTGTTATGTACACAATATTTGTAAATGAGACCCATCATATAAACACTACCGTGTTTGAATATATCATTAAGCGCTAGTTTTACTCAGTTAGAACTGCATTAAAGCTTCTTTGCTCACTCGTTTTGCGAGTAAATTCCAAACAATTTTTACAGTTCATAGGTCATAAATTTCGCTGATTAATACGGAAGTTATAATAAAATTACTCCTGTTTAAAACTTCTCAAATTTAGTAAGGAATATTTGTTGCTGCTTACTATAGTAACTTTTTCCTTGTTCATAAATCAAGTCGGAATGTCGCTCATATTCCATATCATTTGGGTTAGAGAGAGAGAGTCAACAAAAGTGATGCTCTTTGCCGTACTTGGGCTGATTATATTTCGCTTACGACGTCGTCAATAAATTTTGTTTTTCTTTTTTGTCCCTTCTTTTGTTTGTTTACTTGACATCGCTTTTTAATTGATTTTTTTATTTCGTCAAATTAAGAACTTTGTAATATATTTTATGTATTGTTGACGATGCACGTCTGGGAAAAAAGAAATCCAACACCCCTACCCCGTTTACTACCATAACTTCATTTTGAAACAGTGTTTCGATTGGCTGAAATTAAGGACCTCCTTATAATCATGTTTACATTTTGGTAAAGTGTGTTGATATTCATTTTCTCAAAGATCAACTGTAGTAGCACATATAAGAACTGACACATCAAATTTAGTGCCTCATGTTAGAACTCATACTGTGGGGAGAGGAAAATTATGTTCTCAATTCTTTACTAACTCAGTGCTTAAGAGATAAAGAACTTAAATAGAACATTCGAATATCTATGTATCTCATATAGAATTCAAGTGTTAGCCCCTGGTTGTGGGGCCCTTGATTTCTGAGAACTTCGACTGAAGTAAAATAAAACAAAAAGAGGGGAAAGCCATATTCTTGCACAAAATGTGAATATTTTTGCTCTTATAAGTCAAGCTTAGTGACAAAAAAAAAATATAATTAGAAAATGTAATTTGCAAAAAATAGTCTCAATCTATATATATACACACACACAATATATATATGTATATATATACACACAATATATATGTATGTATATAATATATATATACACAATGTATATGTATATATATATTAAATATGTATACACAATATATGTATATATATTATATAATATATATATATATATACACAATATATATGCATATATTACATATATAATATATATAGACAACATATATGTATATATTATATATATGTATATATATTTTTATATATACATACATATATATACATATATATATATCATAGATACACATATAAATATGCATATACATATAGATATACATATATATATCCACATATACATGTATATATATAAATACATATATATATACATATATGTGTATATATACATGTATATATTTGTAAGCATTTATATGCATACATGTATATATGTGCGCATATATATATATGTATATATACCTACTTTATTTACTCACATAAAATTAATATACGAAAGTATAGATTTATGCATAAACTTTAAGTATTTACTTCAAAAGTTCTCAATACGTAGGTAGAGCTAGTTAGTAATTTATAAAATATATATGCCGATTAAGCTACACTGAATATTCGGCGTTTCATCCATTATAGGATTCGTCAGGCTTATGCGCGAATTCTGTTGTTGTTTCTCGTTTTTATATATGTTGAGGATTTTAGTTAGCCAATCAGCTTTCTAGTATCCATCGCGCCCCTTCCTATCAGCCAATGGGCATGCATTTTATCGAACAAAAGAACTGCTTTAGAACTAGGTTAGTGGTTTAAGGCAGACGATTTTCCTCATTTCTGCTCTTTTTTTTTCATGAGATTTCCTTAGATTTCAAAACCCGATACTATGACCACAAAAGTTCATAAAAAACACCGTATAAAAACAACACTAGCGAATAAATACTGGGAACTCAAAGAAAGCGGACATTCGCCGGTAGTCGAATGGAAAATAATAAGACAAGCTACCACGTGCAGACATTTAGATGACCCATGTAAATTATGCCTCCATGAAAAAATTGCTATCCTGTATTTTAAAGATCCCCAAAATCTATTAAACTGTAGACGAGAAATAGCAAACAATTGTGTTCACAAAATAAAACTTACTTTAGGATAGCGATACAAAATAGCTTTAAAACTAACGAAAACAATAGAAAACAAACAAATAAATAAATTAAATAAACATGAATATAAATAAACGACCACATATATATATGTGTGTGCATGTATGTGTGTACACATATGTATATTTATATAAAAAAGAGCAGAAATGAGAAAAATCGTCTGCCTTAAACCACTAGCCTAGTTCTAAAATAGATCCTTTGTTCGATAAAATGCATGCCCATTGGCTGATAGGAAGGGGCGCGGTGGATACTAGAAAGCTGATTGGCTAACTAAAATCCTCAACATATATAAAATCGAGAAACAACCACAGAATTCGCGCATAAGCCTGACGAATTCTATAGTGGATGAAACGCCGAATATTCAGTGTAGCTCAATCGCCATATATATTTTATAAATTACTATATGTATATATATGAATATATACACTCATGAGCAAAAAAATGGGACACGAGTGAAAGAAGGATGAAATCAATTTTTCAATAATTTCCCATGAATTTTTGTTAATTTTTACTGAAAATTTTTATTTTGCAGGCCATTATTATTATAGCATATAGCATATAGCCGATAATAAGTGGAAAATTAATCCTAAAAATGGTAAAGATATAAAAAACGGAGGATATAAAAAACCGAATTGGCAGTGCAAAATCAAGCAGATTTTTGATATTTTAAGAAATAAAAAAGCGAAAACATCTCTTTCTGTAGTGAAGCGAATTGGCCAAATGTCTAAGCTCGATTTGTTTACACAAAGCTCATCGCTTTATATGCTAATGTAAGTTTCTGTATCCCTTCTAAATATGGCCAATCCAAAATATGTGTATATATGTATATATATGTATATATGTGGATGTATTCCATTTATTTGATCTTGCTACAAAATTTCAACTCATTATAAGGCACTACAAGGTTTCAACTTCTTACAAGTCAGTCGATTACATCTGTCAAAAATTGCGCACGTAGTCAATTTCATTACCGTTTTATAATGATTAAAACCAAGGAGTTTACAAGTGATATGTGCCAGGAAATATTTATTAATGGCCTCCCCGACAATACTGCCTCTGAGATGGGTATATATGCTGATGACACTATACTCTATAACAGGCATGACAGGAAAACAAATGAACACATATCTAAAGAAATGGCAAAAACACTAGAGGATGACCTCCAATCTGTAGTGGAACGGGGACATAAATGGATAGCCACATTCAATGCTGCCAAGGCTAAACTGGTTTCTCTCAATAATTACAAGAAACCTTCTCTGCCACCAATAGCAATGGCCAGTGACTCCCTGTCTGAGAGTACATCTTTCAAACTGCTTGGCCTAACGTTCACAGGAAACATGAGTTGGAACAATTATATTGAAAACATTGCCAGGGCCGCTGCGAAAAAGGTAGGCTCTATCTACCGTGCTAGAAAACTACTGACACCTGAAAGTACCTGTACCTCTATAAGGCCACCATTCGCACATGTATTGAGTATTTTTGTCACATTTGGTCTGGTGCATCTGCTACTAGTCTCTCACTCCTAGAGAAGGTTAAGAAAAGAGTCGCCAATCTGATTGGCCCTTAACTGGCATCTAAGCTTCAGCCTCTGTCCCATCGACGAAACTTTGCATCCTCTGCCTGTTCTATAAGTATTTTAATGGTGAATGCTCTGACGAACTGCAGACACTTGCGCCCCCACGACGTAGACACCCTCGACAAACCCGACCGGCAGCTAAATTCCACCCTCACACAGTAGAGATCCCTAGAGGTAAAATATCTTTCTACTCCAGTAGTTTCTTCCCAAGCACCGCTAGACTCTATAATTCCATTCCACGTTCCTGCTTCCCTAACTGTACTGACATGCAGAAGTTCAAGTGCAACGTGAACCGATATCTTGCTGCCCAAATCCCAACATAGTGCCCCAGTAGTTGCCCCCACTGATAGTAGCCCCCTACACCAAAGTGGCAATGTGCCTTGTTTGGGGTGAAAATGTAATAAAACAAAAATAAAATAAAAATAAAAGCAAGGTATATAAATGGAAAGAGATACAGAAAAATAGAACTAAATGTGGTGGAGTATACAGTTAGGGCGGTCATCATAAGATAGAAAGCTACACATGGTAATACTAAACATCTTTTAAATAGTGTTACTCTTCGTTAAATTGCTCGTAACATAAAGAAAGAACTAGTTTAACTTATTCACTAATTCAGAAGTAAGCAGATATTTAAGTAAGCAAGGACACACTTAAGAGATCATTGAATCGTAACGGCCTGTATTATAGATCGCTGTTGAGTGTTAGACATGTGAAAAATCGTTGGAAATTGGTTTATAAATATAAATGTAAGTCGGATGTCTTCTGGAAGAAAGTTATTTGGTCAGATCAAACAAAAATTGGGCTTTTCGAAAAAATAATGCGCAATCTTGCATGGATGTAAAAGGACACAGAATTGTAGTCATCTAATACTATTCTCACTAAAGATTTCGGATAGAAGTGTGATAAATTCGGGTTACTTTTCTGCAAATGGTGTTAGAAGAATGTCGATTATAGAATGGAAAATGGATGCAGCAAAATATACAAAAATTTTGTCAGCAGATTTGTTCAAGAGGGTCGAACATTAAGGATTGAGTCGAGACCTTATCTTCCAGCAAGACAAGGAACAGAAACACAAGGCTAAAATAACTATGAAGTGGGTTAAGTTAAGTGGATTAATAGTCTACAGTAGCCTAGCCAGTCACCCGACCTAAATCACATTGAAAATCTGAACTTTGAAGAAAAGGGTACATGCAAGAGATCCCAAGAATATCAAGAAATTGAGGAAACTTTGCGAAGAAGCATGGCTGAAACTTCAAGCAAGTGCTTGTAAAAATTAGACGGTAGTTATGGAAAGCGTTTTGGGGCTGTTAGATAGAACAGATGATATACAACAAAATATGAGCCAATGTGTAAAATACTTTTTCATATGGCTAATTTGGTTATTCGTTAATAAATATTTGTCAACTAAATATATATATATTAATTTACCTTTTATTTTTAAATAAATATCTCGTCATAGATTGAATGTACATCTCATTCAAATTAACTTGATATTTTTTAGAAATACGAAAAAAAAAACTTATGTACCAAATATTTTGCTACCCAATGTATATAACACGTACCTCAAATAAGTTTTCACAATTTTGTACAGGCATTTAAAATTAGCGTAGACTTTAAGAAATTCAGTATAGTATTGGTATATATATTATGAGATGACTGACCAATTTTTATGGTTTATATTAACAGGAAATTAAATACACTCTGCTAAAGCCTGATTGCTACAGCTGTTGTGTTTTAAAAATTAAATCTGGTCATGAGGTTAGTTTTGAAGAAGAATATGCAATAAATTACTGTTTTAAAAATGCCACAGAAACGTATTGGATGCTTTACACAGCCATTTTGTATGAATTGAGTATCAGTTTTTAAGTGGCATAAGAGATTCAAGGAATACAGGGAATCTGCGAGGTATGATAAGAGGTGTGGGAGGATTAAGGATGTCTGGATATCAGAGTTCATTGCCCAAAGAATAACTTCATTGATGAGGACAGTCCTGTTGCTAAAGAGACAATACGTTCACAGTTTGATTTCAGTCGAAGAACTGTACATACAATTAATTGCGAAGAACTGAAGACGAGAAAAATTGTCGCGAAGTTTACCCCAGGGGTGCTCAGAGAAGTAGAGAAAGAAAGACGTTTTCATCACAGCAGGGATATAGTCGCGGTTATCAATTTAGATCCAGCAGTTATTGAGACAATAGTGACACACGATGAAAGCTGGATCTACTGCTATGACTGAGACAGAGTTTTTAGAGGAAGCATGCCAGCCCTCCTTGACCTAAAAAGGCCAGGCAGAGCAAATCGATGTAAAAACTTATGATGATCCATTTTTTGAACGAACCTGATCTACATGCACTGGGTTCTCCACTGACCGGAAAGTCAACAAGGCATATTATGTTAAACTTTTAAGGAAGTTTAGGGAGAAAGAAGAGGTAAGCAGTCTTTAAATCAGGTGAATGGCGTTTCCACTAGGACAATGCATCAGTCCACAACTCAATCCTTGTCACAGACTATTTGACTAAGGTAGCCAGTTCTTCATCTTACTATAGTCAAGACCATGCTCCCTGTGTACACCTATAGGCCGATCCCGGGCGTTTGACCGACCCACGTGTTTAACTAAATGTCTTGAAAACTTTCAGTATGAAAATCTGTTGATTAGACGTCTTTCTGTCTAGGTGAAGAGAAAAAGCATAGCTGAAATGTCGCATGAAGCTGTTTAGTTCTTCTCACAGAATGACGTCTTGTTCCTTGAGGGGTTGACATGGTTGAACTCTTCTCCTCTAGATCCGCTTAGTTTATTAATGTAGCCATTTTACGCAGACACAAAAAACGACGCACGACACAATGGTAATATATGAGAAATATAATTAACTATTCATTTCTTTACAAAAAAATATTAGAATATTTTTACAAAAACAATGCACAAGTGGTAATTAACTTTCACAATTAAAACTAACTAACCTTAACTAGTGCTGAGGGAGGGGATCCTCGCCTCCTTTCATTTACAAAGAGATAAAAATATTCGTCTTGCCTCATGCTGTCCGGACGAAAAAAAGAGATCGAGAAAAGGAAGCGAATTGTGGGATTGCATTCTGTGTATCCCTCCACTTACGGAAGAATCACCTTCTGGCCATGCTGCGGGGATGGTAACAACCACCACAACCGAGTCACTAAGATATAATGCCACATCTGTGCATTTTACTTATTTCTTAAGCTTTAAGAAAGCGTTATAGACTTTCGTTATGAGACAATAGAGGAGATGGCAAAGGCTGTTATGAGATTCGTTAACACGCTCCCACAGGGAAACTTTCTTGGGACCTTCTAGATGTTGTTAGAACGGTACACCAAAGAGGACCATAGTTACATGTGTGTGTGTGTGTGTGTGTGTGTGCTATCTATAATGCGCCTATATGAAAAAGGTCTGGAAACTTACTGAAGTCATCTCGTATATATATATATATATATATATATATATATATATATAGTTTCCCATGCAATAATTGTCATTAGATATGCATTTGTGGAAATCAATCTGTAAGAATATACATAGTTAACATAACTATTTATAAGCAATAACAATGCTATGGACGCATTTTTCTCATTCATTAGTACAGTATCTTTCGCTGTACTTACAATAAGCTACCAGTCAAATTTATTTCAATACAATTTCAGCGAAGACTTCTTTATTACGCACTCATAATAAACTCTTAGACAAATAAACAACGTAATGTCTTCGAAAATTTTATCATTTCTAATCAGCAAACTAATACTATCTAAACAGAACCTAAATTTAGATTAAGTCTTGCTATTTTTCACGAACAAAACAATATAGATTATAAAAAAAAAGGAGACTCACTCCGTTTCGGAAACGCATCGAACATTTAGAATGCTAACAGCAGTTTGTTCAAAATAACTTGTCACCAGTAGGAGCGTTAATAGGTGATGTAAGGTGAGAGCAAGGCTGGTGACGATAAACTGATTTAGGGCATGCGGATGTGAAGGAACGAGGATGATTAATCAGACACTGGTGTGGGTGCTCGAAGTTATCAATGGCTGACAAAGTGTTGCAGCCGCATAAAAACTATTAATAATCATATTTTGTGATCAGCATAGATCTGCTTATATTTCTGTTTATATTCTTATGTCTGTATAGCAAGCTAATAGTTACGTGTGATAATATAACAATCTATCTTTACCAAAGGAGTGTAAATTGCACTTATGATCAATTAGTATTTATTTTTCAATATACCTTCATTTACAAAATCTGTCTCATCTAAATTCTGCTTCTATAAATAAGCAACAACAAAAAAAGAAAGAAAGAACACGAAACGGCGACTCCACTCCAAGGTCCTGGATATGCCCTAAAACTATATCCGATGGTGAGGCCCCACCTTGCGGGCTTTGGGGAGTGTGGAGTCACCCTTTAATTGCCATTGTTACCAGGTCCACTCTGACCCGGAGTGGTAGTACCTGTTAGGGTCCCAACTATGGGTTAAAGAGAATCTGACGCACAAAAAAATATACTCCATTAAAAATCGTTCCTCAAATTAACTAGATTCGGCATTAAATAGCCTGAAAAAGATTGATATGCCGTAAAACAAAAACAACCAACAACCAACCACTCAAAGGACAACATAAAAATGGACGAGAAGTGAAACTACAAGGGACAAGACAACGTGTATCTGACGCTGAATGAGAAAGAAATAAGGGATATGTAACACCATTATTGGAAGATTCAGATCTTTGGGCTGATGTTTTCTTTTAATGTTTTATTCCCTATTTATTTGAATACATATTTTGCTGATGCGTTAGTTTACGTTAATTGATTTTCGGCTGCAGTGATTATTATTATTATTATTATTATTATTATTATTATTATTATTATTATTCGTAGTAGTAGTAGTAGTAGTAGTAGTATAGTCTCATTATTATTATTATTAATCTTAGTATTATTTTCAAAAACCATAATATAAATCTTCTAATTTATTATTATTATTATTATTAATGTCAGTATTATTTTAAAATATTATTAATCTTCGTATTTATTATTATTATTATTATTATTATTATTATTATTATTATTATTATTATTATTATTGGCTCACAAGGAGCTTTCACAGGTTTTCAAAAATCTCTCCTTGAAACCAACCTGTTGCGTTCCCTAGAAGCTGAGGGACAACACGCCTCCTCAGATTTCCAGTACTTTCCACCACTTTCGATAAGATTTGCACATAAATTTGCATCATCGCAGCAGCCGTTTTCCATTAATTTCTCGCTGGCAGCATCAATTGGTCTCCACTGGTATTTGAGTGGCAATAAGCCTTACCAAGTTCCCAGTTCTTGTCGAACACGCCAAGCAGAGTCTTGTCTGCGCTCTCCCCTTAGTCTTTCCGCCATTCTTGACCCTTCTAGTCTACTTGGATTCACTGTTTTAGGGGAGTCGATGATGAGGCAATGTAAGGCCGGGATAGCGGACTTTTAGATATCCAGCTTCAATGTTCTTGTTTCCATGTAGCCTTTCATCTTTGACCTATGCAGCAGATGTGTATTCATCTTCGCATCCCAGGCTTTTCCTTATTATTTCAGCTGTTTTCTTTATTGTTATTCGCTGTATATTTCCAGCCATTCCTCTGATTCAAATTTTTCTCATTCTCTTCACAAAGTTTTTCGGGATTATTCCTGGTTTTCCTACTATTATAGGTAATATATTGTTTTTTTTTAATCATCCATATTCCTTTCAGCTTTCTGGCTAGCTCTGTGTATTTGCTAAGTTTCTCCTTTTCTTTGATATTTAATCTGTGGTCAGCTGGAACAGCGAAGTCTACAATTTGACAGGAATTTTATTTCTTGTTAATTAATACGCTATCTGGTTTTCTTGCTTGGATGGGGTTGTCTGTTTGTCTGTACATGCCCCATGGGATTTTGTGATTGTCGTTTTCAAGTATCGTTGCCTGCTTACGTTTGTACCATATGTCTGTGCGTTTGAGATGCAGTTGTTTGTATAATTCCCAGTGTACTGCTCGTCCCACTTGGTCGTGCATGTTATTGTATTCTTTTTTGGGCCACTTTGCTGCATTCGTTACGATTTGGTTCATCGTTTCGTCTCTTTGTCAACAGGGTCTGCATTTGCTATTTTCTTGGTTTTTTTTTCGATCTTTTTTTTTATCGTGGTTGGCTCCTATCGGGTTATGTTATGCTACAGTAATTAGGGATTCAGCTTCTCGGTTTACGTGTCATTTTTTCACCCATGTCCAAGTGGTTTTGTTATTCTCATCGTTTGTTATCTTTATGAATTTTCCGTGTAGTTTTATCCCTTCCTATATTTCTTTTTTCAATTCATCCTTTGTCTATCTATTTTTTGTTTTGTTGATTTTTTCAGTGACTCTTGCTGCCATAATTATCCTTTCAGTGTTCTACATTATGTACTTTTCGAGTTCTTTTTGGTGTCATTCAAAGTCCTCTCGCGTCGTCTTTCCTTTTTACATAGAGTCTGTCAACATCGCCCTTTGGATGTAGTGCATTATTCATGGTCATATCTTTCCTTGTTTTCTGAACGAGCTGTCTCAATTTCTCTTCAGTTCATCCTATGAACGGTTCAGAGTATCTTACTAGTGATACCCCCTATGTATTCATACCTTTTATTAGGTTTCTGACATATAATTTAGTTTCTATGAGTTTTTTTGTTCTTCTGAGCTATTCCTTTCCAATTCTTTCTATCATTTTTGTTGCTTTTATGGTGTTTGCTTCGAGAACTCCCAAGTATTTATACACATGGTGTTCCCCTAGTGCACTAGTCCCGTTTGTTTGGGTAGTTCTATGCCTTCTGTCGTTTCCAGATTATTATTATTATTATTATTATTATTATTATTATTATTATTATTATTATTATTATTGCAACCATATACTGTTTATGGATGATTTGAAAATATTCGGTAGAAATGAAAAGGAAATGGAAATACTGGTAGAACTTGTAGGGACATACTCAGAAGACATTGGGATAGAGGAGTAAAGCTTCATTCGAATGGAATAGTGCTGCCAAATGGAGAAATCAATAAGGAAATAGAAGATATAGGATATAAGTATTTGGGAGTGTTGGAGGGTGTAGGCATAATGGTCAGAGAAATGAATGATAAAGTCAGAAAGGAGTATCTTACAAGAGTAAAACTAATTGCAAAGTCGAAACTTTATGGAGGAAACCTAATGAAACCAGTAAATGCATAGGCAGTCAGTGTTTTGAGATACAGCGCGGGAATTTTAGAATCGTCTGACAAGGATTTGCATGCTATGGATATCAAAACAAGAAAAGTTTTAGCAATGTTTGCTATATTTCACATTCGAAGTAGCGTAGCAAGGCTATATCAAAAGAGGAAAGACGGTGGGAGAAGATTGAAAAGTGTAATAGATTGTGTTAGAACAGAGTAGATGTCGTTGAAGGAGCATGTGGTTAGAAATGAGGAGTGGGTGCTTAAGGTTGTGGCCAATGAAGTGGAGGTATGTGAGACTGAGGCTTATTATGTGAAACGTATGGATAGAGAAAGGGCAGAGGAACTGGCTTGGAAGAAAATACATGGAAGGTTCTTCCAGGATATAGCAGATGTGGCTGATGAAAGATCATGGCAATGGCTTAGAGCTGGGTATCTGGCTAAGAGTACTGAAGCTTTTGTTTGTGCAGCACAATGGTAGGCATTAGGAATACGATTGTTAAAACAAGTGGTTCTAGGAGAGGAAGTTGCTGCAGAATGCCGGGTTAGTGGTTAGACCTCAGAGTCAATTGCGCACCTTGCAGCAGGGTGTAGTGGACTGGCCCAGAGAAAGTACCGCAAAAGACACGATCGCATGGGACTCCGGATATATTAGGAGGTGTGTAAGAGGGTTGGGGGTGAAGTGTGTTTGAAAATGGTTTGAGGAGGTGCCTGATGAAGTGAGAACAAGTGAAACTGGTAAGGTAGAGCTATGGTGGGACAAAAGTGTTATAACGACCAAACCATTGGAACATAATCGTCCGGATTTGGTCGTCATTGACAAGGTCTCAAAACACTGGCAGATTGTAGACTTTTCAGTACCCTGGGACAGGAATGTGAGAAAGAAGAAGAATGAGAAGTGGAGCAACTATGCTCCATTGACCTTGGGGATAAGGCGTATACACGGAGTTAAAACACAAATAATGGCGGTCGTAATTGGTACACTAGGAGGGTTATTAAGTCATCTGGAAGGACAATTGAAAAAAATAGCCGATGTTTTAGGCGGCCTTCCGACCTCTACAATTGTAGGTACTATCAACATCCTTAGGAAAACCCTTCATCTTTGAAGCTCCTGATTTGAAGCCGGGATTAAGGGAAATCCTCTGGAAATGAATCCCATCCCTTTCCAGAGAGACGTTGATAAACGAACTCAGAATTATTACTATTATTATTAATCTTAGTATTATTTTTAAAATCTTGTCGTTATAAAATTTATTATTATTATTAATTATTTTTTAATTTCATTATTTTATTATTTTTTTTTTATTATTAATCTCGTTATTATTAATCTTTTTTTCTTCTAGTTATTTTAGAATGACGGGTCACGCGCCAGACGAACGCCATTCATGGAAGATTAAGAAAAATTATATATGCAGACGTCTACTAACATAAATATCTAAAACCATAATGAGAATAAACATCGAGCTATCAGAAAACAAAAGAAAATCTAAAATAAAAAAAAATAATATAAATTACTTTTCCTCAAAGAACTTCAAAATACTTCAAAGCGACAAAAAACTAATCGAAATGAAATGGATTGACTTATGACGTGTATCTTTGAAACTTATTGCAAACTGTACAAGAAGCTAACCACACATACACATGCACAAAAGCGAAACTAACATGCGTATACATACGTGTACAAATAGTTGCAAACTAATATACACATGCGATATCATCCACACATTCACGAGGCACGTATATATAATCGCGTATGGCTAATGTTTTCTGTTTATTGGGCCAAGAATCATACAAATATGTATTAATTATATGACATGTATAGTCATTCTATGCGAAAATAACATAACACATGACATTTAAAGGTTGAAGGTATACTGAAATTATGGAATGTTGAAAAATCTGCATATTAACATACAATGAGAAGTGTTGAATATTAATAAAAAAAATAATTTATATTAATGGCACATGTATAGAGTAGAAAATATTATTTAACGAGCACGCCGCCCGCAGTTGACCAACCGTAAAATTCGCTTAAATATATTTTAAGTTCTGCAGATTTCGTGTGTATATATATATATATATATATATATATATATATATATATATATATATATATATAAACAGGATTTCAAATTTTTAAAAAGAATTATGAGTTGAGTGTCATCAGCTAGAGTCGATACCAAAACATTTATCTATTAGTTAAGTACTTATGCATTACTTATTATATTGCACCCGAAGATTTTTGCGCTAAAATCATATAGGCGTTTCATCTAAATTTTAATGTAATGCACACACACATACACACACACACATATATATGTATGTGTGGGTGTGAGTGTGTGTGTATATATATATATATATATATATATCATGATGTTATAATCAGTAGACCACACTGAACAGATGTTACGACATTTAAAACAAATTTTAAACGTGAGCGATATTTCTCGCGGTTGGGTTTGGCCAGGAGGTTAGTTTCTTGTTTATAATGTCAGAGATTGCTTCGTTGCCGGATTCGAATCTCTTGAGCAGCAGTAGTCGTATCATCATGCACTGATGATTCTCGAAAGTAAGGAACACGAGTCTCTGTAGGTATTTAAAAATTATCATAGTATAATTAATAATAATAATAATAATAAAAATAATAATAATAATAATAATATATATTTTAATTATATATATATATTTAAATTTAATTTAAAAAAATACAATAAAAATTATGGCTTAAATCAAAGAATACAAAGTTTAAATTAATTACCTTAACCAAGGAGTTCTCAATGAAAGCATATCTCCTCAGAAGAACATTTCTAGCAAAATACTAATATTTGTTTAGAAGTGTATATATATATATATATATATATATATATATATATATATATATATATTTACAGGACTCAAACAAGCAATAACGTACGGTCGGTCCACAGAGTTTTTTTTTAATTATTAAGGTTAAACTGAGAAAATTATTGGAATAATTTGGTCATAAATCCATAGCAGCAGCGTTAATTCATCATCTACAATAAAAATGTTTATTACTTTTGTTTCTCAATTTTTTTGTTTCTAACTTTGATCCTTATTGTTATCAGTTTATCTTGTTCTCAAACTGCTCTTATTTTGCTTCAATTCTGAAATAAAGAGGTTGTTCACATTGATATGTACTTTGAAAAAAAGAATGAAATCTTTCTGTGTTACTTATGTTTGTATTGTGTATGTCATTTATTTGTAATACTTACAACTTGGACAATACGGTATTTGATTAAATATCAATCAATGAAAATAATTGAAATGAAATGTTTATCTCAATAAATCGTCACGTTGCATTTCTATAAATTGCACGGGAAAAAGATCAGTACTATTATTACCTCCGCATCAGATGGTATAGTAAACAATTTGAACTCGTTATCATGCCAAAAATCAGCAAAACCGTGAAACAAATTAGTTTCACAAATCCTGGATTACATTCACAAATAGCTCCCAATCCTGTGATTAATTTGCTTAGAATGATGGGAAATGTGCATAATTTTAATATCTAAGTTTATGTATCCAAAAGACAAGTTTGTTTTAATGCTACAATTTGATTATATGTCTTATTTATGCGCTGACATTAATCTAAAATTACTATACGTAATAATTAAAGAATTCAATATATTCACAGTAAATGCTAAAATTGCGGGCAAACCAAGACCCCCCAAAATGTTAACTATTTAGGTGTTTACTTCCGATAGACATCGTTACCCCGTTCATGTAAAGCAAGTACTCGTGTAGACATCGCTTCCCGGTCAGGCCAGCGTACATCCCAGAAAACGCCAGTTCAACATCTTCTGCTCAAGGATCAAAAATATTTTAAGAATTGTTGATGATTCAATTTACGCAGCTTAATCATATTCACAATTTTCACGAAAACATATATGGTGCTTTTTTTATTTCAAGGAATTGGCATAGAATGTGTCATGATTGATAATTTATTGAATTTGTATAAGTTTATGAGTAATTACAAGACATTTTAAATAGTGCTCTTGTTGTGTAACAAAGCACTTTTTCCCTTCCATTGCTAAAGCATCAACAGTGGTGATCTCAATAAGATCCGAGAAAGCACATTTCATTTCAGTTAACATTTTTAAGAAAAGTTTGAAAATATCTGCCCAGATCACTGCTTCTTTCAGTATAAAAAGTAGAAGTCTAATCTCGCACAATGGCAGCTAGTTGTGCTGTGTCACCTAAGTCTATGCTCTCATGGACTTCAATGCAAAAATATTTCAATTCGCAGCAGGTGTAAATGATGTGATTTTTAACATCTGCCAGTCTTTCCTTAATGAGCCACCTTACCCTTTTTCGAAGAAAAACCTTTAGGAGAACAAACAAAAAGGAAACGTCAAGTAAACATTATTTTAAAAAATGCCACCTGAAAATGGTTTCATTTATTAAGTGATGCGTTTTGATACTTCATAGCTGGCTGTTGTATTTTCCAAATATTTAAAATTTTTGTCTTTGTTAAAAAAGTGTTTTGTTTTTCATATCGATTTGAAACGCTCAAGTTTATATTTCATTAATTATGCAGTAAATTTCTTGAAACTTTCACAATGGTTCGTCTCACTATATCACCTAATTTTCTTCTATTTACAGTAAGCATATCTTCATATATGAGAAAAATCTGCTTCTTACAGTGCTCGATGAATAAATAATCTAATGTAAAAGTATCTTTTAAAATTCGTTGGTTATTATCTGTATTTCGTTTTCTTTCGCTATTCGTTATCAATGAATTTTCTACAATTGAAATTAAAATTACAAAATAAAACTATTACTATTTTAAATCATTGCCATTTCTATGGCTATTCGTGTTTTATCTATCTAAAAAGCTGACATATAAATACAATAATCACACATTCGACAATACGATTCTTAATTCAATACAATAACTTTCTACAATATTTTAGGTGATAACAAAAAATAAATGGAGATACTTATAAATAAATCATAAATTTCGTCTGTTTCCAGATAATAAATATAGATATCTGTTCATGAATACCAATAAAGGCAAGCAAAATAAAAATAAGATACCACTTAAATAGAATTAATAATGTTTGAATGTTCAACCAGTTAAACCCTTCAAGAAAAATGGATAATCTTAACCAAAGAGTCAGCGGGCTAGATGGCTAGATTTTATGGAAAATGCGAAATTGAAAATAGAAGGAAATAAAAAGAGACTTTTAAGCAAATACTAGACCACCCGTGACCCGTTGGGTCAGTATGTTATATTAGCTAAGGAATTCATGTAATGACGTGACACTTGTGACGTAAAGAAAGTAATTTTTTTTTGACATAACAGAAACATTTCTATGAAAGCATATTAAAATGAAAAAAGAATATAGATAACTTTCTATGATCCGTTCTGTTTATTTTAATTGATTATTTTGAAAAAAAAATTAGAGTTACTGAATTATAAGTATTTGGCCATACTTATAGGTAAATGTGCACTGAACAGATACCATAATACTTATTATAGTTAAATTCAAATTTTGATATATCTGCTTTTCTTTACATCTTTTTTTTTTTTTTTTTTTTTTTTTTTTTACAAAGGAATCACCACATTATCAAGGCCCAGAGGCCACTCAAGGATAAGGGTTAAAGAGTGTACAGTAGAAATTGGTCAATATAGTAATCATTAGTAATGAAAATTTGGTAAATTTAATAACTCATATGGAACGGCTCATCAAGAACTTATTTACTTTAGACTTGAACACAACCATATTGTAGTCAGCCGGAAAAGCAGGAAAACGGAAGACAATTCCACAGGCGTGCAGTTCTAAGAAAGAAGCTTTGTTCATGGAATCTACGTTTAGGTTTAGGCACAGATAAAGAGTGGGGGAAATTATTGATAGTGTTTACAGCTAGACGAGTGTTTCTTGTGAAAGTTTGGCGAGGGGGGACCAAAGATTGAAGCTCAGTTGAACACTTTCCATGAAAATAACGATACATCAGAGACAAACTCGCAACATCTCTTCTGTGAGATAGAGGTTGCAAGGAGGAGAAAAGGACATCTCCTACGAGGCTACGAAGTCTATTTTGAACTCTATCAAGGCAGGACAAGTCCTTTCTAGCAGCTCCTGCCCAGATGTGGCAACAGTATACCATCCTTGGACGTACCTGGCTCTTATATAGGTAGAGAATAGCATCAGCAGTGAGATATCTACTGGATCGATAGAAAGATCCCACCATTTTTCCAGCGGCCTTGGCAACGGATTTGATATACGTGTTCCATTTAAGATCAGGAGTAATGGTCAAGCCCAGAAGCTTGTCAAAACTTGAGGCCTCCTGAAGACGAGAGCCATTCATTTCAATTGATGACAAATGTGGATTAGAATGCTGATGATGTAAAGATAGAAGCTTGGTTTTAGATGCATTAAAAGTAACCAGCCACTCCTTTCCCCATTGTACTACGTGCTCAAGATCAGAGGAGAGAGAATTGGAGAGAACTTGGTCGTTTACTGTCTTAGATGTGCTACCATAAATGGTAGTGTCGTCAGCATAAATGTCTACAAATGATGTAAGGATATGATTTGGAAGATCATTAATGTAGATCAGGAAAAGAGTTGGGCCCAGGATGGATCCCTGAGGGACACCGGCATTAATACTGTGAGCTTCTGATTTTTGCCCCTCAACTACTACTCTTATGAACCTATCAGAAAGAAATGATTTAATAATTGAGAAGACTTTTCCAGCTATACCATAGCTAGCGATCTTATGAAATAAACCTTTATGCCATACCCTATCAAAGGCTTTAGATATGTCAAGAGCAATTGCTCTAGAAAGATTGCCACCGTCGAGAGATTTGCTAATCCTATGCGATATAACTGTAATGACATCTGCTGTAGATCTAGCAGAACGGAAACCATATTGAGTGTCACTAAGAAGGTTATTTTTGTTGAGATGTTTGATTACTTCTGTATTTAACACAGATTCTAGCAACTTACTCATGACGCACAGGAGACTTATTGGCCTGTACTGAGAGGGGGATGAACGATCACCTGAATTCTTAAATACAGGGCATACTGATGAGGTTTTCCAGGGAGATGGGAAACTATTCTCCTTAAGACAACGTTTAAACAGTTTTGTAAGTATGGGCGCTAATTCAGGTTGAAGTTTTTTGAGTACTATAATTGGAATACCATCAGGGCCAGTTGCTTTACTCGAATCAAGGTTTTTGATTAGCTTCGCAACATCACGTACAGATATACGTATATCACATAGCGTGTTTTCTGATACAGGAGGAAATATTGGGGGTTGGCGGTCTTGGTCGCAAAGGGTAGAATTTGCTGCAAAGTTCTTGACAAAGAGTTTGGCTTTGTCTGATGCTGACGAGATTACCTCAGGTCCATTGATAATAGTTGGGATGGAGCACACGCTTCTGTTCAGGATTCTGTTTGCTATTTGCCAAAACTGGTGGGAACCAAGCCGCTGCTCAGCTACTTTGGACTTAACAGATTGAGCATACAACTCTCTTGCGTTCCTTATTACTTTCTTACAATGGTTGCTGGCAGTCCTGAAAACGGCTTTAGTTTCCATACATCTATTACGTTTGAAGCAGTGGAAGAAGTGATTTCTGTGCGCAATGGCAGCAGCACATTCTGGAGAGAACCATGGCTGGCTGTTAGGTTTTTTCTGAAACTTTTTAGAGGGTATGAAATGGTCAATACCTACAATTAACCATTCAGTTAGGTCTAATACTATAGAGGACACATCCTTTTTAAACATGGAATGCAGAGGTAGATCAGATATAAATGTACGGAAGCTATCCCAGTCAGCCTTAGTGTATCGATATACTGTACGATGAAGAGGTACATCTGGGGACTTATTACATTTCATTTTTATCTTAATTGATACAACAGAGTGGTCGGAAGATCCAAGAGGCGACAGAACAGAAACTGAACATAGTTCAGGGCAAGTTGTGAGAAAAAGGTCTAGTAGGCTCGTATACTGGCCATCATTATCGGGCACACGGGTAGGTTCCTGAACAATCTGAGTGAGGTCATAGGCAATGGAGAAATCATGACAGAACCTCCCCTCATCATCGGTCTTGTTTGAGTGGGTCAACCATTCAACGTTGTTAACATTGAAGTCTCCACATACGTGAATGTTAGCTGAAGGATAAGTAGAAAGGACTTGGTCAATTTTCTCAGATATGCTTTGAAAGATAGTAACTCCACTGTTGTGGGGGCGATAGAGAGTAAATATAAATGCAGTAGTGTGAGCTAAAGCAACCCGGAAGCACATATAGGGTAAGTTAGGATCTTCCCTGGAGATGTCCCTCCCACATGGAAAGCTATCTTTAATATAGGCACATATTCCATGCCCATGGCGATCTTGGGGGTCAGATTTAGAAGTTAAGTTAGAGTATCCTGAAATTGCAAACTCATCTAGGGAAATAGCCTGTCCAATGCCAGTTTCACTTAAAAATAAAAGGTCTGGTTTAGTCTCCTGTAATTGGGTTTCAACCTCTGGAAGGTTAGAACGAAGACCCCTGATGTTGGAGAAGGAGACATGGTAGTAGGGGTCTACGTTGGAAGTTGGGGAACCGGGTTTAATCGTGTATTTTTTCTTGAAACTTGTCATGATGAAATTTTGGAATTTGTGGACTAGGTCGACAGATTTACTTAGAGCAGGACAGAGAGGGGAAATTAAGAGAGAAAAAGAAACGAAGAATTTTTTATTTTTTTTTATTTGTAGTTAATGATAAGGTAAAGCCGTAACAATTACCCACTAGTATGGCATCGAGAGGCCCCACCAGAAGCTACTGCATGGTCCAGAATCCATTCACCAAATGGCAATACAGCAGCCCCAGTACTTTGCACCTGCTGATAGGACAGCCTCCTTAGTGGTTAATCCAAGGTTCGGGTCCCTGACTATCGGGCGGATAACGTCAGCCCAGACAAAACGTTTACCTCCAGCACCCTTACTAGTGACATGGCTACAAGGATAGACATAGAAACAGAAAATTTCCGCCATCTCAGCCAACTGTTCGCAAAAATACTGCCAACCTAGAAAACAGCTTTTTCTTCTCCCTTTGTCCGAAAAATCACTCATTTAAAAAAATGAGGACTGAGGGACAAATAAGAAGAAGCGAGAGTAACAGGAGCTGCCGATAACGCATCCACAATGCGTTTTCTACTCTCCATTAAAAAAAAAAAAAAAAAAAAAAAAAAAACTATTAAGTATTGTACTTAATAAAAGTCCAACGGACGTGTTTAAGGGAAAGTATGGTGATAGATTCCCCTCACACGAACTAAAAATGAGTATAATTCGTAATTTTTGCTATCAACTCGGTGGATAAATAAACATATGTACGAGGAAAAAAAAAAAAAAAAAAAAAAAGGCTAGCATTTAATAAAACAGAAATACACAAATTAAATACTGAAATAAAATGGAGTTGTTAATATTTTAAATCTAAAATAAAAAGCATGATTGAAATCACTTATCTCAACAAAAACAATTCCGTCTCCAAATTGCAAACTGTGTTGAAAGAACTTCAGTTAGTAGCGTTCAAAACATTTTTTTTTTTTTAAATTAGCCGTTAATAGAAAATCGTGATTTTATTCTGAACTTAAGCTAGTAACGTTCTAAGAAGCTTACGATATAAAAGAAAAGGCTGATGGGGGGGGGTTCTTCCGAAAGTAAGTTAGTGCCGTTAGAAGTAATTTCGAGATAAGATGGAAGCCGGTATTGGACTAGAAAAAAAGCTAGCATTTAATAAAACAGAAATACAAAAATTAAATACTGAAATAAAATGGAGTTGTTAATATTTTAAATCTAAAATAAAAAGCATGATTGAAATCACTTATCTCAACAAAAACAATTCCGTCTCCAAATTGCAAACTGTGTTGAAAGAACTTCAGTTAGTAGCGTTCAAAACATTTTTTTTTTTTTAAATTAGCCGTTAATAGAAAATCGTGATTTTATTCTGAACTTAAGCTAGTAACGTTCTAAGAAGCTTACGATATAAAAGAAAAGGCTGATGGGGGGGGGGGTCTTCCGAAAGTAAGTTAGTGCCGTTAGAAGTAATTTCGAGATAAGATGGAAGCCGGTATTGGACTAGAAAAAAAGCTAGCATTTAATAAAACAGAAATACATAGATTAAATACTGAAATAAAATGGAGTTGTTAATATTTTAAATCTAAAATAAAAAGCATGATTGAAATCACTTATCTCAACAAAAACAATTCCGTCTCCAAATTGCAAACTGTGTTGAAAGAACTTCAGTTAGTAGCGTTCAAAACATTTTTTTTTTTTGAAATTAGCCGTTAATAGAAAATCGTGATTTTATTCTAAACTTAAGCTAGTAACGTTCTAAGAAGCTTACGATATAAAAGAAAAGGCTGATGGGGGGGGGGTTCTTCCGAAAGTAAGTTAGTGCCGTTAGAAGTAATTTCGAGATAAGATGGAAGCCGGTATTGGACTAGAAAAAAAGCTAGCATTTAATAAAACAGAAATACACAAATTAAATACTGAAATAAAATGGAGTTGTTAATATTTTAAATCTAAAATAAAAAGCATGATTGAAATCACTTATCTCAACAAAAACAATTCTTTCATTTCTGTATTACGTTAACGTTCTTTTAAACCCCACTCTTCTGATGTTTAATAATAATTTCGCAATAATAACCTTAATATTTCAGAGCGCAGGTCATGCGCGCATGCGCAACCGAATGTCTTAAACCGGAAAGTGGGTTACATACATCGTTACAAGATCATTTGAGTTTTGTAATTATATAGATTATGCATAACGCATCCATATATTAATACGATAGCGTGTGTGTTATTTATTGTGTCTTGCTTAAATCTGGTTCGTCTAATTGTTATGTACTTCCATTTCTTTTGATAAATATTTTTACCAAGAATTTTCATAAGTTTAGATTTCGATTATCTCAAGTCATTAAATTTTTGATGAATAATATTGCTGAGAATTCTTCATAATGTTGGTTTTGGTTTCGATTATAGCTTATTGAACTTAAGTCATCTATTTTTTTTTTATAAATAATTTTACCAAGATTTCCTCATAAGATTTGGTTTCGGTTTCGATTATAACTAATGCCACTCCAATAATCTATTTTTAAAACATACTTTTATCAAGAATGCTTTATAAGTGTTGGGTTCGGTTCCGATTTTAGCTGATGGCACCTTAATAATCTATTTGTTTTTATAAATAATTTTATCAAGAATTTTTCATAAGTTTGGGATTCGGTTTTGATTCAGGCTGAAGAAACCAAGTCATATAGATAAATTTTAATTTTTTAAATCGTAATTTAAGATTATATAAAAATCGATAGCATGTTAACTCTATAATAAAAAATACGAAATTTTCAAGAATTAAAATACCATATTTAGGCGTATTTTACGGCCTGCCTACGCCGGGTGTCCCTACTAGCTTGGGTAAATACTTTTGCAGTTTAAACAAAATAGCTACAATCATATCAGAGCGACTCCAAATACGCTGAATATGTACAGAATGACAACATAAATATAGTACATATAAACCATTCCCCCGTGGAATTTCCACATGCCCCGCTTGTTAATGATTATTTACTTTATAAAAAATAAATGTTAAATACAAATTGTCTGGGACGTATTTAAAATAAATGCACAGAAGGTAATGGCGTCGTCAGTACGGTATATCGCTATGTTTTTTTTTTTGTTAATTCGTATCTGCAGTATTTAATGTGCAGAGAGAGAGAGAGAGAGAGAGAGAGAGAGAGAGAGAGAGAGAGAGAGAGAGAGTTGAGCCAAAGAATTATCGGAATGTGATGTTGCACAATGTTATTTGCTCACACTCCTAAAAAAATATTACATAGCTGGGAGAAAATATGGAGACAATTTCATACCTTTCATCGAAAGATTCTCTGTCCTCAACCGCTGAGTGCTGTTACAATGTACATCATAAAAACCAATAGATCAATGAGATATACCTGAAACTTTTCGTTACATGTGTTATTCTGAGGAATCACAGGACAACAATTTATATTTTATGCATATAAATTTATTTAAGATTTTTCTTATGGTTCCCCAGGAGCCTACCTTACGTGTTTACATACTTGTCTTCATCTAGCCTCGCTTCCAGGCTTTTGCAGCTTGTACCAATGCACGTTTGCACCGTTTGTCGATATCTCCTAGATACTATGCTCTAATCTTTTGACCTGTCAGTTTCGATATGTCACCCGCAAAAGGACACGTTAGTTCCGGTAACGTAAGTGAGCCAACGATACGTTTCATTACCACGTGACCTTTGGTAACGTATGCCAACTGCTCAACCTCAGTCTACACTATATTTTGTTTACATTTAGCTAAGCTAATTGTCTGAACATTTTAGCTAACACTTATTTTTACATTCCAGTGACCAGTTTAATTGCTCTAGACAAAAAATTCTTAATATTTACTATTTTAGCAAAATCACTGACTGTTGTCCGTCTAATATACAGCAATAGAATCTAGTTATTTTCAGATTCGTAAATGACCCCACAACTCAATCTTCACTCTTCAATCCTGCAGTCCAATGCACTTCTGACAGCAATTGCTTCTGCCAAACAAAAAAGACACCCTCTCTCCCAAATACAGGCTTTTTATAGGACAAAACCGTCCAAAGTTATTTGCATACTCTTCCCATGATCTCTAGTCTATAAATAGACGCAGTGGCCATTCTCTTCTTCTTCTTTCTTCTTTCACTCTCTGAAGCGGGCGTTGCCAGTGGTAAAAGGTTTGCACGATTTTTTTTTTTTTTTTTTTACTACAGATATATTTGTTGTTTTTATTATATTTAAGAATTTCACAGGAAATGCATGTTTTAAACTGATTGGTTCAGTTCATTTTCTATTTCGTTTTTTACATAGCCCGTTAGTTATGCAGTTTGCCGACGCTTTCTAAAGATTTACATCAAATGTATTTTAAGTGTATAAAATGTGTTAAAATAAAATGTTGTCTTAAACGGCCTTTAAATATAACAAATATTAAAATACGAAATACTATAAATGCATCTGGGATGAATTAAAATTTAGTAGATATACAAGTGGAATGTTTTTATTAATCTTGGAGTTTTTCGTCAATTAACGTAAAGTGATCTGTTGTTTGCTGGGAAAATATGAGTTTTCATGGGTCCTAGGAGATGACCACTGGTCTTAGTTACGTTGTAGTAGTCAGCTAACCAGCGTGTACGTTTTTTGTTTCAATTGACTAAATTCTTTCTCAGTATAACCGTTTTTATAGAGTTCTGGATGGGCTCAGCAGAGGCAAACTATTTATGAGGGATATCTACTCCTGTCATTCGTAATCGCGTTGTAATAATTTATCTTATTTTACCAACATATGAAAGTGTATACTGTAGCTTCAAAAATGGATTATATCCGAAACGGACCTAATATTAATAGTCTAGCAAACCAATTTCTGACACCCTAAGCTACACTGATTATTTTGTCTCGAATAATAAAATATGTAGTTATTTTGTGAATTAGATGAATACACTACAACCTCTTCGTTCATAAACAAACGATCAGGGAGACCCGATATGCCTCGGTATTGAATGATGATTAATGAATATTTTACACTCCAGTATTGTCATCGAAATCGATGACATCGTCCATTTTCTTAGCAAAGCGATTGTTCCCTGCCCTAGTTGGGGACCCGTTGCGGTACACAGGAGGAAGCTTCATGTGCCTTCGCGGAATACAATACCTTATAGTTCACATGCCATTGTAGGGAACCTACTGTTGACTTAAAAATATTTTTATACGTAATGCATTAGATTAAACTTAAAATTGCATATCTCAAGCGCCATGATTCATTTCGAACGCGTCCATGTCATATCAAAGAAGCTACTGTTGATTTTATATGTCTGACTCTATTGCTTGTGGGGAAGTATAAGTTTGATTTTAATTTTAAAATGAAAAAGTCAAGTATCATGATGCAATTGTGCTGTAAAGAAAAACATTTATTTCGAATACGCCCATGTCATATTAAAAAAAATAGTGTCGATATTATGTGTCGGGCCTTTCGTCCTGTGTAAACATATCCAATGCACTTGTAATGTTTGGTTTTGTTAGGGGTTAACTTTGGTCTTTCCTCGAATTATTTCGATTATCGGTATGGCATTCCGATGCAAAACCTATCTGAAAACACTGTTAGGCATATAAAGTACTTTAATTTGAAACTTCATAAAGTTATCTTGGAATCCATAGGGAACTTACACTTGCACACACACACACACACACACACACACACACACACACACACACACACACACAAACACATAGTTTCTTGTATATATTAGGTTGGTGCAAAAATACTGTCGTTTTTTTATGTAACTATATATAAAAACGGCATTATGTTTGCACGAACCTAATAATGTTAGAGAGAATTTAGAGTACAATGCTTCCCTCGGAAAGCTTTAACACTTACACAGAATTTATGTCTCTTAAGTAAAAATGAAAACCCTTATTGCATTTATTCATCTTTTATTTTGTTTTTGAAAACATTTATAATTTTATTCACTTTGTTTCCAGTGTAATAATCTGTAACAAGAGTGATATATGGCTCGTGTCAATCTAGGTAGTGTGCAAAATATTAATGAAAGAGTCTTGTTTAAGAAGTTGGAAAGTACAATGTGATAAAACTATGGTCATTTAAAAGAATATAGCAACTTAGACAACGTAGGGGGAACTAGTAAGCGTTAATAGAAATTGCGGTTAAAGGCTGAAATAGAAAGCCAACGGAAATTACTGCATTGTTGCTTTGTAGCTGCCCCTGATGAAAGTCTGTCGCTTACGGTGATGTGATCAAATCGACTCTGTTTTTAGTTTATCTTTTTAATTTTTTGTTACTTTGTGTAGATATTGAAGTGGCTGTGCTCTGATCATGTTTTTGCGATCATAGTTTTTAATTCTGTGGGGTTGAGGAGAAGAATATAAAAATAGGTATTTCGTTAAATTCGAAAGCCTTACCTGTTATGTTAAAACTCCTTGATCATTAGGCTCGCGGGCCGGTCAAAACGCCTTCGCAGGTTGGATGTAGCCTGCGAGGCGTAGGTTGCTGACCCTTGTATAAGATCGATAGATCACGGCATAGAAAACCGTTATACTGCTAACGTTTTAAGAAACATTGAATGTGTAAACTAAAGAACAAAATAATGGAAACGAGAGTAACGAGGTTGTTCATAAGTTTTCACCGAAGTTTTACTAAAGTTAACAAATCAACAAAACTGAGTGGTTATAATTAAACTACGCCTACATTAGGGGGAGCTTGTTTAAACATGCACACTGATGATCGTATTAAAAAAAAGTATGATTTTCGTATATAAATTATAAGTTCTGTCTGTCATCTGACCCTTTCTAACAATAGGTATAGTCGATACGATGAAGTAATTTATTTGAGTTTCCGATGGAACGATTCAAGCTGTCCGCGAAGCGTGGCAGATATATCAATTCGTAATTATTCTTCAAAAGCTTTCAGCCGAGTCCGCTTTCCAAACGCACTTTCATTTCCGGCCTCCGCAATTGACTATGTTACACAACCATACATAAATTGAAAAAGATACTGTGGATACTTCAATGATTTAGCGTTTGATATGTCCCAGATAATATCATCCGATTAATTAAGCAGGACACATATGGGTATAAGTTACTAATCTATCCGTGTGACATTTTTTTCTTTCCAGATAATGTCCGGAAATAAATATTGCTATGCGTTATGCGAGAATCACTTGCATATTCATGGATCACAGAAAATATACACTATCTGAAAGACGGCTGACAAAAATAACAATATAAGCAAATATACCATATCTATCTATCTATCTATCTATCTATCTATCTATCTATCTCTGTCTGCATATATATATATATATAAATAGTTGAATATATGCATATAAATATATATGTATACATGTATAATAATGTAATAAGTATTTTATTTTATACATCCAAACACTAGCGTTTCATGCTTACGCAATAATCAGTGTAATTCCTGCCATTTTTTAAATCTATTTGCTGAGCCTTTACCTTCAGGCAACTAAAGAATTGATTCGGGAATGAAAGGAATGAATAATGAATGAAAAGAATTAATAATTAATAAACGGTAAATTCGGGCGCGGATATTAGACAATCCAGAATATTCGAACAGCGGATGTCGTGAACGTTGCTTAAACGTTTGCTGACTGCTTCTCAATTCATAATTCCCATACAGTGCTCGTGTTTACGTATTCGTTAAATGTAATTGTAATTAAATAATAATTATTCTTTTATACCCCCCACACACAGACGCACACACACACATATTCGAAACTGCACGGACTATCGACTTATTTTGTGCTTCCTTTTTAAACATTCCTTTTTTAAAATTAAATGTTTTTAACTCTTTTCGATAGTGTTTTTTACCATGTGTTATTAACTACTTGTTCTCATATATATATATATATATATACATATATACTTTCACTACACCGATGAAGATTGAAGGATCGGTCGAAAATTATGTACTCATAAAAGAAGTTTTTTAATTTTTTTTCATAATATTATTTTGTATTCCTGCACGTCACCAATTGAAAACGAATAAAGAAAAGTTATAAGCTTTTATACTTTTCGTATTCTTTTTTATTCATATATATATATATATATATATATATATATATATATATATATATATATATATATATATATATACATACATTTTATATATAATGTACGTATATATATAAAGTGTACGTTAGTATATATATATATATATATGCATACATTATATATATAATGTACGTATGCATTTAATGTACGTGTGTATATATATATATATATATATATATATATATATATATATATATATATATATATATATGTGTGTGTGTGTGTGTTTTATAATTTTTTATTACCGTTTTATCTGTTTGCTTACATTTGTTTCGGATGTTAAACAATGTTTACGATCCAACAGCCTAGTCAGACCTTACAGAAATTGTTGTTAGTATTTGGAAGAAGTGTTTTAGAAGAAATACGAAAAAAATAATATAAATAAAAAAAAGAGAGGTTTAGATAGGAGATAATAAGGGGGAGGGTGGAGATATATGGTTATAGGGAGAGGGTAGAAAGAGGATGGTAAAGAAAGAAGAAAGGGACTTAAGGAGAGGAGGGGGGAGTTTTTAAATTTTGACTGCTTTTAGCTTGTTCAGCAAAGTATATTAACCGAAATAAGAAGTCAGCGAAATGTTCCACAAAAAAAGAGTAAATTTGAGAGGAACAGGGCAGAACCGAACTTTATCTGACCAAGGAGCTGGGCTGAATATAATTTCTGACTATGTGGTTTTATCATTTATAGTGCACTCAGTAGCACAATATCACTTTCTGAGTATTTCTTAGTACTTATCCATTTTTTTATAATTTGGGTCAGTTGTGTATTTTAAATAGAGTGGTTACTATTCTTTTAGAAAAATTAATAAACTTGTATTTGAATTGTGTTATTGTTTTTTACTGTTCAGAAGAAATCCATTTTTGCGCTTTTTAGAAAAAAATAATATCAGCTTTATCAAAACATTTTTCTGCTTAAATATGTATCTCATTCTGTGGAATTTCCAATGGTCGTGCCAACAGTAATAAATATGATACAGTATTATGGTAGATTAGTGGTATACGTAATGCCAAAAAATCATCAAACCCCAGTTAGAGTTGGCATGTATACAAACAACATTGCCCAAAAGAAAGAAATTCGCTTTATTAGTATACAACTAAATATAGCTAATTCGTGAAATTTGATTAAAAAATAAACTGTCAAACATGGAAAAGAATATCAGAATGACCTCTCTTTGGTGTAGCGTTGTTTTCAAATAGAAGAATATGTAGAATACTATGTGATCGTTTGTGTAATAATACGAGAAAAGTATCCGGAGATACACTAAAACACATATTGGTTTCATTATATTATTTGTTTACAAATAGTTATCCTGAGATGAATAATTTATAAATTAGAGTTATGAACTTGTATAACTTATCTAATGTGCTACTTTGTTGTTGTATTGTTGAATATAAGACAAGTAACTTTATGCTTCACAGGAGAAATGAATAGATAATATTATTGCGTTTGATGAGTGATATATATATATATATATATATATATATATATATATATATATATATTAATATAAACTAGCAGGACCCGTGGAAATTCCACGATAGTTAAAATCTTTTAAAACACATCAGTAAGAAATTCCTTATTGTTATATTACAAAAATGAACGTATGGAAGGGAGTAGAACAAAGAACTTTAGTTGAAACTTTTATTGAAGGTCAATGCGTTCGTAACTGATGCTGTTGATATTATCAGGAAGTGCTGGTGATGATTAAGGTGGTGACAGGGACGTCGATCAGCTGCTTGGAGTGAGAATAGTAGTCAGTCAGCAGGTTCTGGGGAGTCAGACTGTGAATTAAAAAAAAAACTGTGTGACATTGTTGACATCGATTTTGTGAAAGTTCTGATGACTCCAAGTTGTTTAATATTTCAGGACATCTTGGATTACATGTATAGGTAAGGAATAGGTCTGGCTTTCCATATTTACAGAAAACTGCCATTGCATCTTGATACAGTTGTTGAAGATTCCTAGGACTTCCTGTAAATGAAGATGGTAGAATAACTGGTACACCAGAATCGCCATCTTCATTCCTTGCTAAATGATCCATTAAGCCAGAATATTGAGCAGCTCTTGGTTGACTTTGATAGCTTTTAATGAAGTTAAATAAGCAACCGTCAACTTTTACATATGCAATAGACTTTTCTATTTATTTTAAATTTCATTCAATGAAGATTTGGAAATTCACAAATATTTTTTAAGTAGAATTATTGATATAGATTTCAATTAATGCATCACAACTTCCTGATAATATAAATAAAACACTTTGAATTTTCTGTACAAAAGTTTTTTTTCCATAAAAACATTGTAATCTGTTATAATATTCAGATTCTAGTGTATTACATGCATATAAAATTAAGTGTTTCTGTAAATCTTACGAAGTACACTTAAATTTTGATTTTTCTATAATCAAAATGATGTGAGGTAGGTTGTACCTAACAAATTTATGTCAATGTTCTATAATTAAGTAAAGTTAAACAAACTGTACACTACTTTTTCATCAAATTATGAATTTTAAATATAAGGAAAGCAATTAAAAAAATTTTTTTTTTCCAAAATCATATTTACATCCAAGTTAATTTTTAGATTCCATAGCTGTTCCTGATTGTTTTTATAACACTTCACGGTAAACAATATTCTTAGTATATGTTACACCACGCTTTCTTCCCTGATTATCATTTATATGCATTGCATTACCTTAAATTTCACACTGTGCTTAGATCGAGCTCTTGAACATGCCACATACAGTTGACCATGAGAAAATACAGGTTGTTGAAGATATATACCAATTTTATTCATAGTTTGGCCTTGTGCTTTATTGATGGTCAGTGAATATGCTAATTGTATTGCAAACTGTATCCGATGAAATGCAAACGGAACATTTGTATCACTTGGCTTTAACTTAATTCTTTGAATGATAACTGTGGAACCTCTATTAGATCCATTAATTAAAATAGCAATGACGCTGTTTTGATGACATTCTTTTATTTTCATCCTAGTTCCATTACAAAGTCCTTGATTTATGGATAAATTTCGCAGTCGCATTACTATTTCCCCTATTTTCACATTAATTCGGTGAGGTGACATTCCAGATGGAGTTAATGAATTTATGAACTCGATAGGATAATTTTGAAGTTCAGCATCATCGTCGGAGATGTAATCTGTACTTTAATATGTATTTATGCCTCCGGGAAGATTATTTAGAATTTCTACATTTACTGTTAAACATTCTGCACTTTTTGGAGTCATGATGATTATATTTTCTATTTCTTGAGGGTTGCAATCAAATATTTCTGAGATTAGAAAACCATTACATACCGAATCATCAGGAACATCTATGGCATCTACAGGAACGTCATTAAGACTGCTCGTTAGTGTACCATTACCAAGATGAAGGAGCCATCTAGAAAACTCCTGTTCATTTATGTTAGTTCTGACGTTTTGTGTTTGTTGTAATTGACTGAAGTGATGCCACAATGGACATCTTTTAAGACAGGTATCTATAATAGATGTAGGTGATCCATGTGGCACTACTGGCAAAATTTGCCTGAAGTCACCTCCAAGTATGAGAAATTTTCCACCAAATATTTTATCGTTACCCATTATATCGTGTAAACATCTATCTATAGCAAGCAGTGCATGATTAGGTATCATAGAGGCTTCGTCTGTGATGAATACGTTTACCTTTCTCAAAAAAAGAAGCATGCTCTGATACAGGAGAAATGTTACATAAACTGGTTTCTGTCAGAGGTAAAGGTAGTTTGAATATACTGTGGAATGTCTTCCCTGAAATTAGTAGCATTGCAGAAATGCCGCAGTGGCGGTTACAGTACTGCTGGAGGTGAAGTAATCATATAACATGTTGAATAAAAAGGTTTTTCCTGATCCGGCTGGGGCATCTAAATAGAAGCAATTGTTGTGTGGGGCTTCTTTTTCAGTTGCCATGACAGCCTTGATTATAGTATTAAAGACCTCTAATTGTTCATTGTTTAACAATTCAACATTAGGCCCGTTTGTATTTCGAGTCATATTATCTATTGGAGGATCACCTGCTGGTTCAGGCAAACCCATTGCCTGGCAAGAAGAACCATGCTCATTAAATATTGTTTTTATCAAATGAATAACTGGGGGATATGTATATACACTGGCCTCCGCCCTTTGCAGCCCGGGCGACAAGATCAAAGTGTAGTATCTGTTCCAACAGATACTGCAAGCAAAGACCATATGTGGGGGTAACCCCACATATCTACCTTGGTCAATGTAGAGGCAACCCTTCATACCAACAGTTCCTATCAAACTCCCATTTCCCATCCATCGGGATTTGGTCCCCATTTCCCTCCCCCTTCCCTCTCTCTCTCCACATTAAAAAACGGCCTAGTGCCTAATTTGCTCAGTGTGGAAGCAAATAAATACAATCTGGGGGTTATGTATAATATATCCACCAGTCCACTACACTTTACCCTAAAATTCGGCTAAACCAATTGTTGACGAATTACCTCCTTTGAATCGATATCGTCTGCTTGTGACAATTGAAGCGAAAACCTTATTAGATATTAAATGCTAAAACATTTTAATACAGCTGGCTAATTGGCTATAAAGTAAGTTATTCCGAACTTTGATCTAACATTTTAAGTAAAAAAAAAAAGCTTAACATTTTCTACTTTTTATTTATATTAAGAAAAATGTAAGCATCATGCTGGAATAATAAAAATGTCATTCCTTATAAGGGGAGAGGGTTTGACTATTCTAAACCTTTACCTAAATAACCATTCACTGAAAAAAATGTTTAAAATGTTCTTGTATCTTTTTTATAATTTTTGTTAAATAAGAAAAATCAATAAACTTTGAAAACACTATTGTAAGAATCATGCTGAAAGCCATTCTTAATATGGGGTGGGGGGTTAACTATTCTGAAACTTTACCTAACAATGTAAAAAAAATAAGGGAAAAATACATTTATGAACAATAAATATTTCTTCAGTTAAATAAATTATACTGTAAATCTTTAAATAAGGAATAAATATTTATTTAAACCATAATTATTGAAACAGTATTTTACTGCATAAAAAACGGTTATGGGGAGAAGGGTTAACTATTTTGAACCTTCTCCTAAATAGCGATTTAATGGAAAAAATGTAATGGTCTTGTATCTTTTTTTTTATAATTTGTTTTAAAATTATTAAAAAAAAAACTTTGATACCGCTATTGTAAGAATCATGCCGAAAGCCATTCTTAATATGGGGAGTGGGGTTAACTATTCTGAAACTTTACCTAACAATGTAATAAAAATAATGGAAAATATATGTATGAACAACAAATATTTCTTCAGTTAAATAAAATATACTGAAAATCTTTAAATAAAAAATAAATATTTCTTTAAATAAATGAAATCGTAAGTAATGAAACCAAGTGTTTTATTTCATATTAAAAAAAAAAATTGTGTCCATTTTTTATAGTATTTAAATACGTATGCCCTGTCGGTGGACATTAGAAGATGATGAATGCCTGTAAAAGAAGCAAAATAAAACAGACAAAACATAAATGATAACTATGTAATCAACGTGAAGTTGTATAAATGTTACAAAATTACTCGATTCAGCATTAAATAACACGAAAAAGGATTGATATCCCGTAAAACAAAAGCAAAACAGAACAAGACGTAAAATATGTTTTGACTGTGTTGCTGCGAATGGTGACTGTGGTGATTTATTTAATAAAGTCATTCTTGACTTTTGTAACATTTATTTCGAAACATATTTTTGTTATGTAAGGCTTACTCAAAAGTAAATAAAAAAAGATAAAGTGACATAGTAAAAAAAAAAAAAAACGAACTCGTAACGTTAAATGTAAAAAATATATTTATTACTGAATAAAATAGAATAAGCGTTTCGTATTCACTACAATAATAAACAGAAGACATCGTTAAAAATGTAAGTAAAATACTATTTAAACTGTGGAACGATACCTTCTATGCATAATCGTCTTTAAAATTATCCAGAACCATAAATAGACAGTTCATATATATATATATATATATATATATATATATATATATATATATATATATATATATATATATATATATATATATGTGTTGTTGTTGTTGTTGTTCGGGAAGTTTTGGAAAATAAAAGGGTTTAATGATTTTTTAACTAATAAAGAGTGAAGAATAACGGGAGATAATTCACATTAATTAATGTTTGCGATGATGATGACGCGTTTCATTAATTAATGTTTGCGATGATGATGACGTGATACCGTACGGACAAGCAAATTCATATATAGATTCCTTAGATCCTAGAAAATACAGCGGTGTATTATAAAGACGTTGCCCGGAAGCAATAATGTCAATGTATTCTATTAGTGATCTATGCTAGATAAGAAATGTGGCACTGCCATGACTATGAATTAATATTACAGAAAGACACATGATAAGATATTATATGATGAATCAATCTGGGCTGCATAATCTTGTTAGAACATAAGTAATTAATAAATATAGCATTTGGACCGTGGTAGATGCTGAATTCAAATGCGTCCAATACATAAAATAGAACAGTATATGAACTCGTTTTATATGTTAAATCAACTAATACTATTCGAGATAGAACAGTTAATTACAATAATACCACCAAGGGTACTCGGCGTTGCTCGTTGTCATAATGTTTTTTTTTATATTAACGTGACATTATGTGTACTATCTTTATATCAACATTTTTATCTGTCATTTACACTCCAGTTGAGTCTATATGCTTCTATTTTCTTCATTTCTCTTTTTGCTGTTTTTCTTAGGAAACCCTTTTGTATCTTTCGCCTAACCCATTCCTCTCTCTGGTTTTACAATGCTGAAACAAAATTTAATTCGGATACTGGAGGTTCTATTTTAAATCTAATACTGCATTCTCACATTTATTGCTTATAGTCAACATCCAATAAAACAAAGCTATGGCATTCTTCAATACACGAAATTCCGTTTTCCTTATTCGCTTTCACATTAGTATGAAGAGAAATGATGTTAGTAATAATAAATAACTCTAAGTGGTAAACTATTATATCGTAGTTAATATTTATTGAATGCGCACATCAGTAAATTCAACCACACATTCTGCATCTCCCACACAGCCCACAAATATAATAGTATCATATTAATAAACATAATTAACAGTATTTTACGACTGGGCATCGCCTGACATCCCTGGCTCTATGTTTCTAAAAAATATATATGAACTACAATGATTTTTAGATCGTAAACTGCCTCGACCCTTTTCAGGACTGACTCCACATACCTGCTCCCTAACTAAATATATATATATATATATATATATGAAATAAAGTGATTTTAATATCGTAAACTGCTTCATCCATTTCCGAGACTGACTTCATTTACATTTCCCTCTTTAAATATATATGGAATAAATTGATTTTTAGATCGTAAACTGCTTTAGCCATAACACAGACTGACGTAAATGGCTTCCCTCCTAAAATATATTTATGAAAAAAATGATTTTAAGGTAGTAAATTGCTCTAGCCATTTTCGGGACTTATTCTATGTGACTCATCGCTCTTCTGAAAATATATATGAAGTAAAGTGGTTTTCAGATCGTAAAGTACCTCAACTATTTCCCGAATATACTCCCAAAATAATAAATACAATGAAGTGATTTTGAAATAGTTAACTGGTTCAACAATTTCTGAAACTGCCTCTATATATACAACTCTCCCCTCTCTCTCTCTCTCATTCTCTCTCTCTCTCTCTCTCTCTCTCTCTCTCTCTCTATATATATATATATATATATATATATATATATGACAGTGATTTTTAAGTTCTATACTATTTCAGCCATTTCCGGGGCGTACTTCATATGCCCCCTCCTAAAAGTATATATTTAATATAGGTATTATTAAACCGTAATATGCTTCATCCATTTCAAGGAATAACTCTATATAACCCTCTCTCCTGAAAATATATATGAAATAAAGTAATTTTTAGTACGGTTGAAATCAACGTGTGAAAATAAATGATGTTCGTAATAAGAATATTATCCCTCAGTCTATTTTAGATGAGTATTAGTTATTTGAATTTTTCAGACTAATGCTCTCATCTTGGGTATCACTTTCACGATGTTTTTGTTGTCGTAATCTCCAATCTTCTTCAGGTTTATCTTGCAAGACTCATGAATCTTTCTATCAAACTCAGAAATGTTGACTGACTTACAAATGGTACCCTTTATTTAATTCAGGTTGGTAGCATTCTCTAATTCCACCATCCATGACTTTATAGAAGACCTAAGTACGTAAGATTGAACATTCAACCTTCAGAAAAAAAGTCTGCAGCTAAAATTTGCAAAGCACTCTAACCACTGCGCCAATTCTAGTACGAATTCATGATATAAACCTATTTATTTCTAAATGTAAATACAACTATTTATTACTACATATTATTACTATGTAAAGACGTTACTTCAACCAAACAGTTATGAAAATGACACTCAAAATGAGAACAATTGTTCTAAGAATCCAAATAATACTAATAATATTTCTTTCGCGAACAATATTAAGTAGAAAAGAAGTTTACATGTACGAACTGTGTATATATATATATATATATATATATATATATATATATATATTATTATTATTATTATTATTATTATTATTATAACGTTATACACGAATTAAACACGAACTTAAGGTCCACCCGCACTTTAAAATAACCGGACGTAACTCAGCGTAGTTAACCCCCACCCTTCCAAATTTTACATTATACAAGGTTTAATTGAAAAATATATATTTTAATCAGCTTTCTTGGAAGGAATTCCACGAATTTAAAAGTAAATGTATTTAGAACATTTAAAAATTTAAAAACATATAGATAATTCCAATTTTTCTTCAAAGAAAACCAATTAAAAAATATTGGAATTTATCTTTATCTATTTCTAAATATATTTACTTTAACATTCGTGGAATTTCTTCCAAGAAAGCCGATTACAAATATATTTTTCAATTAAACCTTGTACTAATGTAAAATTTGGGAGCGTGGGGGTTAATTACGCTGAGTTACGCCAGGTTATTGTAGAGTGCGGGTGGACCTTAGGTTCGTGTTTAATTTACTATAACGTTATAATAGAAAACTGAACAAGACGTAAAAAGTTATAAAAATGATTTTTAAAAAGTATTTTTTTAAATTATCTGATACATACGTCTCAATTGGATGATGATATTAACAAGAAAAAAGTTTTAAAAAAGTGAAAATTGTGGAATTTATAAGGTAAGACTTGAGGCTCAGATTCCCAACGTCCGCCATTCTTTTTACTATTCCTGATGTACTAGAAACGGTTATTATTATTATTATTATTATTATTATTATTATTATTATTATTATTATTATTATTATTATTATTGGCTCACAAGGAGCTTTCACACAGGTTATCAAAGATCCCCCTTTGAAAACAACATGTGATGTTCCCTGGAAGCTAAGTGACAATAATCTCCTAAGAGTTGTAGTACTCTCCACCTCTTTCGATAACATTTGCAAATGAAGTTTAATAATCGCAACAGCCTCTCACCATTGATTGCTCGCTGGTAGCGGCTGGAGTTTGAGTGGCAATAAGCCTCCCCAAATCTCAGTTTACTTCTCATTCTTTAGTCCACACTATGAATGGTCCAGAGTATTTTACTAGTGATAGTACCAGTATATTTATATCTTTTTTATGTGTCTGCTATATAATTTCTTTTCCAGGAGTTTTCTTGTTCTTATAAGGTATTTCTTTCCAATTCTCTCTTACTCTTCTATTATTATTATTATTATTATTATTATTATTATTATTATTATTATTATTATTTAGCTCACATGGAGCTTTCACACACGTCATCAAAGATCTGATTGAAAAACCTGTGGCGTTCCCTGGAAGCTGAGTGACAAGAAGTCTTCCCAGGTATCCAGCCCTCTCCACATGCTTCGATAGCATTTGCAAATAAATTTGCATTGTCGCAACAGCCTCTCACCACCGAATTCTCGATGGCAGCGGCCATTGGTCTATACTGGAATTTGAGTGGCACTAAGCCTCCTCAAAGTCCCAGTTCTCTTCGCGTTTGTCCAACGGTGGTCTGGTCAGCGCTCTTGGTATTTCTTGACTCTTCTTAGCTATTTGGTATCACACTTTTTGGGGGGTTGGGACGGTGATGGGACAATTGGAAGGGATGCGTGATGGGGATGTAGAACTTGTTGATATGCAACTTCAGTGTTCCTCATTCCCTGTAAGGCTTCTTCCTGTTTTGCCTCTGCAGCAGCTTGTCTGGCTCACGCATGTGGTTCATGTGTATTATTCTCCGCATTCAAGGGATTTCCTTAATTTTTCAGTCGTTTTCATTATCGTTAGTCTTTGCAGACATTCCTCTGATTCTAATTTCTCCCATTCTTTTTTCAAAGTTTTTCAGAATTGTTCCTAGTGCTCCTACTATTATAGGTATTATGTTGATTTTCTTCATCATCCAAATTTCTTTTCATCATCATCATCATCATCATCATCATCATCATCATCATCATCATCATCATCATCATCATCATCATCATCATCATCCGTTATCATGCTGTGCATCCCTAAAAAAGGAAAGTGGAATATTCCAAATAAACCTTGTCATAATATTCATATACCTTGAACTATATTTTAAAAAATTGGTGTCGCTATTGAGGCAAAGCTAATAAAAATTATTTGTCTTTCGTGACCTTTTGGCTAAGATCAAAGTGTAGTATCTGTTCTTCAGGTGCTACATATCAATTTATTCTCTCTCAGTGGAAGAAACATCCTTTACGAGTAAGATAATTTTCTCTCCACGTTAAAAAAACAACCCTGGTGTCTAAATCTGTCCCGTGAGAAGGCATTGTGAATATGTACTATGTTTAATGTAACAAAGTTTTAATATTAAAAAAGTAACTGGAAAAAGTTATTTCTGATTTAATTACAAAATTCCCCGGAAGTGTTACTCCAGATTAATTATAAAATGCCCTGGAAAATTTCCGTTCTCATTATTTTTTTTTGTTTACTTGCCTCCCCACAAGGGCGGAATTGGACATGAGATCGGTTAAAAATTTACGGGAAACCCGCTCCCCAATGGGGGCTCTCTGGTCAATAACAAAAATAAGAATTGTATCAGTAATGAAGGATTTCTCCTCCATTAACCAAAACCCCTAAAATGGGGGAATTTAAGTCACTGGCATGCTAAAACTGATAGTACACTCATACATTCACATGTTGAAGTAATGGTTACCTAATCCCTAACCGTGTTAATGTTTTTATGTATTACTTTCGAAAAGCTGCTGAAACAGTTTATGATTTAAACATTACTTTATTTCAAGTATATTTTAAGCAGTGGGTTACGGGATATGAAGTCAGTCCCGGAAATTACTCAAACCGTTTACGATTTAAACATTACTTTATTTCATGTATATTTTTAACAGTGGGGTTGGGGATATTAAATCAGTCACGAAAATGGGTGAACCCGTTTACGCATTACACATTGCTTTATTTAATGTATATTTTAAACATTGGGGTGGGAAATATGAAGTCGGTTCCGGATATGGTTGCAACCATTTACGTCTTGGACATTACTTTATTCAATGTATATTTTTAACAGTAGGATGGGAGATAGGAGTCGGTCCCGGAAATGGCTGAAAAATTTTACGATTTATAGATTACTTTATTTCATGTATATTTTCAACAGTGGGGTGGGGATCATAAGTCAGTTCCAGAAATGGCTGAAACAGTTCACTATTTAGACATTATATTATGTCATGTATATTTTTATCAGTGGGTTGGGGATATAAAGTCATTCCCGGAAATGGCTGAAACAGTTTACGAATAAAACATTACTTTATTTTATGTATATTTTCAACAGTGGGGTCGCGGAGATGAAGTCAGTCCAGGGATTGAATGAGATGTGCAAATATATACTATCAGAAAGCGTCGCCCAGTATTGAATGAGATAGGTGGAAAACATATAGTAGCAAAATACCCAAGTCGTCCGGGATCGAATGAGATAGGTGGACGATATATATTAGCAGAATATGCGGCGTCAATCGGGATTGGATAAGATAGGTGGAATATATATACTATGAGAATACCCAGAATTTATTTGTTTGTAATGAAATAATCAGTCCAGGCAATATTTCAAAGTTATTATTTTATTAAAAGAGGGTGATAATGTGGGTATAAATTATGAAAAATTATTGTCGAAATTAGTAACATACCAAAGAATTATGAAAAATGATGAAATGTAGGTTAATTGATTAGTGTGTGTGGAATGAAAGAATCAACCCAGCAAATGTATCAAAGTTATTTTAGTAAGGTTGGGCGACAACGTTGGTTTAAATGATAAAAACTATCGTCGAAATTAGTAACATATCCAAGAATTACGAAAAATTATGAAATGTGAGTTGATTGATGCATGTGTTTGTAATGAAATAATCAGCCTAGAAAATATTTCGAAGTTATTATTTTAGTAAGGTATGCGATATGGTGAGTTTAAATGATGAAAAAGTATTGTCAAAACTAGTACTATATCCAAGAATTATTAAAAATAAAAATGATGAAATGTGAGTTAATTAATAGTTGTGTTTTTTTATAAAATGGTCAGCCGATACATTATATCAAATTTACTATTTTAGTAAAGGGAGAGGCGATGATGTGGGTTGAAATCATGCAAAATTATAGTCGAACATAGTAACATATTCAATAATTATGAAAAAGGATAAAATGTGAGTTAATTGACCGGTGTGTTTGTAATGAAATAATCAGCCCATGAAATATATTAAAGTTATTATTTTAGTAAGAGGGCAGTACAGTATTAATAAAAAAATTATAATATGATTGTGCCTTCATTCATGCTGAATAGAACGCTCACATCATGCCCAGCAACAATATATTGCATAGGAAAAATGCTGCTGTCAAATTTCCGCAGGTCTCACTAGTTATTATAATAATAATAATGATAATAATAATAATAATAATAATAATTATCATTATCATTATTATTATTATTATTTCTTGTATCACATTTTTCGTATGGCTATTGGTATAGCCAATTCTATGCTGATAGGTAGGTATTAAGAAATGACGATAGGCTATTTCTATGGCTTTTAGTAATTTCTGCAATATTTTGGAAGTTTCTTACAAGGCAGTCTCCATTAACACGGCCTGCACCTTTCTAAACACCCGCATTTTTAATATCACTTTTAAACCCATGTACTTTTTCGTTCTTCTTCTTTACGTCAGTTAGTACTACCTTATTAATGATTACTGTATTGTTTTTTTTACGAGATTACTTCAGCTCTCTTTATATTCAATAACATTGTGACATTAAATATTCATATCACACAATAATTTCACATTATCATCCTCCATGACCTTTACTGAATCCACGCTTCATCTATTTTTACTTTATTTTATCTATTTATTTATGTAGTCTTACATATATCCCGATGATTTTTTTCTCACAATATTATCACAGCGCCCGCTGTACTTCTTTTAAAGCTAATATTCCAAAACTACTGAAGTAATTTACATTTTTGCGTTCTGCCCACACATTCAACACAACTATAAGCCTTTTTATCAGAATGGCACTTCACAGAACTTGTCCTAAGCGTTTGCACCTGTACAGTACATATTAAGGCTTCTGTCCCAAACGTCACATTTAGACATCCATCGCCAGATTTCTTCACTGACAATTGCCTCTGGTAAATATCTACTGAATTGATCATGTGATTCAATCTAAAACAATTTCTTTTTCAATTTCTGTTCATTTCTTGACTTAAATTATTTCTTTCTACTGTTTGCTCGCTTGTAAAATTTCAAATTTTGACATGCCCTTTATAAGCTTTTCCTTACAATTAGAGATGTAAACTTCCCACTATTTTATTCTTTTACACATCGTTCTACACCTATTTGTCCTCATCCTTCCCTTTTCTTCAAACAGAACCCATCGACATGACTCTTCGCCTTAAAAGCTTTATTCATTGTCATCGGTATCCTTGTCTCCCTGTCCATATACACCTCGTGCCAGAATTATATGCAAAGCGATATTTTAATTCTAACTCCGATAGTTTTCAATGAAAATTCGTGAAACTTCGCACGTTATATAGCAATACTAACGCATGCGCAGGTGTGAAATTTTAAGCTGATCTACGCAATAGCGAGCAAAAGGCAGCCATTTTTGGTGACTTGCCGTTTTTTTCCGCGTGCCAACTTTATATGCCAGATGGGACGTTACGGTGATTTGTCATGCTGAGAAGTCTAAAATTCTTCAATGGCTCCATAAGATTTCCACCTTAAAAATTGCCAAAGAATTACACCGTGATCCTAGTACAATAAAAAATATTGTACTAACCCTCAACTTGGCAACGAACGTTCTGAAAAAGGGAAAAGTCGTAAGGAATCACATCGAACAATGAGCAAGATCAAAAGGGAAGTTCACCGTAACCCACTTGAAACTAGCAAACAAGCTTTTGAAAAAGCTGGCGTTTCTGATGTGCCCAAATCAACTCGTTGCCGTATTTTAAGGACGATTGCAATATTTGGAAAACCAGAGGTCCGCCCTCAATTGAAGGATATCCACAAGAAAAAGAGGATGGAGTGGGCAAGAGATCACATGAAGGTGAATTTTCAAACTATTTTGTTCACCTATGAGTGTCGTGCGACCCTTGATGGACCCGATGGATGGAGGGAAGGATGGTACCATAATAAGGGTCTACACGCCCAAAGAATCAAGCGTCAACAAGGAGGTGGTGCTGTGATGTTCTGGGCTGCAATCATTAGCAATGAGCTGGTAGGCCAATTCAGTCGCAGATGGAGTTAAAATTACCGCCAAACTCTACATTGACTTCATTTAAGAACACTTGGAACACTGGCAAAAGAAGAATTTGGCATTCCGGAAAAAGTGGTATTCATGCATGATAATGCACCGTCTCATTCTGCATAGATAAACACTGAATATTTGGAGAGAGTTTTTACCAGGCATGGGAAAATAATGTGATGGTCAGTCTGTTATCCAGATTTAAATCCCGTCGAAAATCTGTGGAGCATCTTGAAACAAAATATTTACTCCAGAGGAAGGCAGTACAACTCCAAGGATGACCTCTGGAATAATATTCGGACTGCTGCCAAATACATTTCATCAGATAAAATCGAAAGTTTGGCATCTTCAATTGACCAAATACTTTTTGCTCTTGTCAATATAAATGCTAATTATATAACATTGATTTCACTATAAAACCATATTGAAGTTGTTTGTTTTTTATTATTGTTGTTCTCATTTGACAAATTCCTAGAATAATCAATGTTTCAATGATCTTTTAGCACTTCACCATACTTTAGCATTGGTTTGCATATAAAGTTGGCATGCTGAAAAAAAATGCCAATCATCAAAATCCCTGCCAATTGTGCAGATTAGCTTAAAATTTTAGATCTGCGCTTGTATTAGTGTTGCCATACAACATGCTAAATTTCACAAATTTTCATTGAAAACTATCGGAGTTAGAACAAAAATATCGATTTGCATATAATTCTGGCACGGGGTGTATTTCAGCTTATTTGTATTCCATTAAATAATACACGCCCTATACCCAAATATACACCCTGTGTATATGTTTACTGCGTATATTTTGTTTACACATTTAATCATGACATAAGAACCAACTACGCTCTTCCTTTGTATTTTTCCTCATTTTACTTATTCTATTTTAATTTTTTATTTTATTCAATTACACATTTTCACAATAGGTTTATCTTTCTCTCGTAATATTTGTGGAGAAGCCTCTGTTTTGCGGTTATTTTAAGAATGGAAAGAGAATTCAAATTTCGTTCCGTTTTACGTCCAACTCACAGTTTACATTCGATATGTTAAGTTTTCTAGTCTTTTGGGTATGCTGACAAGGGAAGGAGTTTTATTCTGAAAGCCATTCTTTACATGGAGAGGATGAGGGTATCTAATCAGATAGCTGTTCTTGACATGGGGAGGATGGGGGTGTTTAGTCGTTGTAAGCGTACCCGAAAACCTACAAAAGTCGACATTTCTAACGTGAACGAAAAGTTGGACTGATGGAAAAAAAAAATACTAAAATGGTATACGAAATTGTCTTTGTTCCTTTACAAATTAAATTATTTTGTTCTTGTTATTAAAATTTTATAAAAAACTAAACTACCCGTTACCCGTTGGGTCAGTATGTTATATTAGCTATGGGATTAATATATGAGCGTGACATTTGTGACGTATATTTCTCTGAATATATATTAAAAGGAAAGCAAGAATATACATAGATTTCTATAAGTCGTTCGGTTTATAAGTGTTCATTTTTGAAAAAAATTACAGTCATTGAATTATAAATGGTTTGTCATACACATAGGGAAATGTGAACTTAACAGATTCCATAATACTTAAATTTAAATTCAAATTTTGATATATATTTTAATTTAAACGGGGAAATCAAATAAATAATTGGCACGCTGAAAAAGTACACAGCAAAACAATAAGTTTTATTGTCGTATTGGTTATTTATTTGTAACTCAAATTTAAAAAAAAACAACATATTTTCGGGGTTATTTATTTCTGTTGGTAGTGTAGAAAAATGTATGAATGTTTTTCAAGAAGTTGTAATAAAATTGGAGAATGAATTTAAAAAAAGGAAGGCGGTGGTTAAATCGCCGTTGTAAAATGCTTTTATAGTTGTTAACAGATTAAAGTAGATTTATTTGTAAGTAAATTGCGTTAAAATAACTTAAACGTAACACGGAAATGAATAGTGTAAAAAACATCAGAAAGTATTAACAATTGTTTATTTGGATAATTTAAACGCGAAAAAAAAAACAATTGTGACGCTGAAAACGTACGCAGTAAAACAAGACGTTTATTGTCGCGTTGCTTATTTGTTTATGTACGCATGCATAACTGGAAGTCGTAAACCGGATGTTGGATTACAACACCCGTTACAAGGTCATTTAAGTTTTGTAATTATATAGATTATATAAAAAAATAGCTCTCATTTTTTTATATATACAAAGTACGATTGTTGAATGTGATTCTTTTGATTACTTTCGTTTTTTTTGGGGGGGGAAGGTAAAAAAGAAAAGATTAAAATGGAACGAAGTTAAAAATTCTGGTTCATTTTTATAATAACCTTAAAAAAGAGCGTACTCCGCAAGTTTTACCATGTTCTTTTCTAACCACTTTTATCATTTCTCCATTCAAAAGGTTTACTTTATCACTTTGAACATCAACCCCCCTTTTAAATTAAAAAGACACTACACTACTACAAGCCTAATTCCATATTCATCTCATTACTGAACATGCAAAAGACATTACTAGAATACTTAGCTGGACGCCAATCTTTGCAAACTACTACACGTCTTCTATAGGTAATATGTGTTTGTCATCATCATAATCATCATCAACATAATAATAATAATAATAATAATAATAATAATAATAATGAGTCATGATTGTAGCAGTAGATATAGTGTATATCTGAACTTCTTGTTCGGTATTGGTCGAGTACTTGTTACACTCGTTTCTCTCTTACCTACCTGCTCCGCTATATAGCTCATGCGAACATTATTTTTTTAACTTCCGATTAAAAAAAACATATTTGCATTTGCAGAAATAATAGCGTATTTTTTATTTGAAAATAAAAATATAAAGAATTATGTTTCGATCAGGCATGACTTACTTTAAATTATTTCTTAATATCCGTAATATGAACAAAGCTTCTTTCTTAGAACTGCACGCCTGTGTGTCTTCCGTTTTCCTGCTTTCCAGCTGACTACAATATGGGTGTCTTCAAGTCCAAAGTAAACAAGTTTCTGATGAGCCGTTCCGGTTAAGTTAACATTTACCGAATTTCCATGACTAACGATTACTATATTGTCCTTTTGACTACTGTACACTCTTATACCCCTATCCTTGAGTGGCCTCTCGGCCTTGATAAATGATGACGCCTATGTAAAATCTTTGAAGATTATCACAAAAAACGTCAGTTTTCCAAAAAAGTATCTATGTAAGTTTTTTTGTTTTTTTTTTTATAGCGTTATGATATATTTATTTCCCCAAATTGATAAAATGGATTCAGTTAAAAAAAAAAAAAAACATTGTAGAGTAAGATAAGAACCAAACTCGAGTACTGACACCCGGAAATCCACTGTTTTCACTATTAGTACTGTACCTATTACCTTTTGGTAAGTTTATAAAGACCATAACAATTTAAAAGTATATAAATATATTAATTTTTGTTGTATTACTGATTATTATTATTTATTCAATAAATCTTTCACACAAGCCATTATAAGCAATTGCTCGCTGCCAATTACAAACCATGTTCATAGGAGTCTGATTTATATAATATCCACCCTAATTTACTACATTCTTTATTTGTTTTGATAGCAGTTGCTAATCATTTCATGTTATTGAAACTATTGCACTACCCTAGACACCAGACTGAAAAGCAAAGCAGATATTTTGGGAATAGGAGTGACAATATGCATCCTCAGAAATCATGTGTATCTCAGACTTTAAAACGATAACTGGTAGCTGTCCTCTTCTTTCTGTTTCCAGATCAACCTGGCTCCTGGATGACCATTTTTGTTCTGCGATACTAACTGAGGCTGATTTGATAACTTAACTGCGCGCGTGTCTGTGTTTATAATGGCGGATCTATTTGTACGTATTCTGACAAATACATTGCGCTCATATAATATTATTCTATCTTATTTCTTATGTATATATATATATATATATATATATATATATATATATATATATATAGCTTATCTGGCATTTCTGCATTATTTTTGTATTCAATAAGAGTTTATTTACATGCCATCATCAAAGACTGTCCTCTTTCAACAATCTGTAGTGTTCTCTGCTCAGATTTTCAGCACTTTCCATTTTATTTGATTATCTTGCCAAGGACTTTGCGTTATGGCAATAGTCGTTTACTATTGGTTTCTCGCTGGCAATGACAATTGATTTCCATTATAATTTTAGTGACAATAAACTTTTCCAAACGTCCTCTTCGCACTAGTACAGTTGAGATCAGGTAAGTGCTTTCTCTACCGGAGTTTTTTTATCCTTCTTGAACCTACACTACTTTTTATTGTTGCGTCACTTAATGTCGGCACTACAATTAAAAAAATGGGGAAAGGAGTAATTTTCAGTAATATTGTTGCAATTTTATTGATTCGATGTGGTGTTTTTCTACCGTTTTCTTTTACTCCTCTTGTAGTTTCATGTGTATTAGTCTGTATTAAATGGTTTTCCATTAATATTTTAACCGTTTATATTATTGTTCCCGTTGCATCTTCTAAGCTATACTCCTGATTACCAACTTTTCCAATCTTTCAATCCTATTACCCCTTATATTGTTTGTGTTATCTTATCTTTCTTCATTTTTATAATCATTTTCAGCTTTGTCCCCATGAATAATCAAAATTTCCCCAATTTACACTATTATTGATTACTACACTAAAATCGTACATTCATTAAACCTTATCCTTGAGTAGACTTCGAGCCTTGATAAGCGTGACCCCAAGTAAAAAACTATATTAGTAATAGACTTTCTCTTACATTGTTACATTTCTAATAGTCCTTTTTAAAAACCTGCTGCAATTAACTTCACGAGCCTATATGTTATTATATTATTAGTAGTAGCAGTTATAGTAGTAGTTATAGTAGTAGTAGCAGTATACATTATTATTAAAGTATCAAAACTGGTAAACGTAATTACCCTTGACATATAATTAGTGCTTTATGCAACACTGATAATTAAATATGTTTAGATATATGCTTATTTCTGTATTAAATACAAGCACCTATTAAACCATAACTGTGTAGAAAACATATAACATAATACTTACTTCGTTGCACACTATAATAGCAAAGTTCATGCAAAATTTTTTTTCAGGTCAGCTCAGTAGTTTCCGAGGAAAATAGAACTTTTAATCGCTATTCACTCGGATGAATTATATTTAGTTCTCCGCACAAAACATGCAGCATTTGAGCCAGATCGGCCTGGTAGAGTCCGTGCAAAACTGAAACGGACAGATAGACAAAAGAGAACAAACAGAACAAAATAAATAAACATAGACATTATTATTATTATTATTATTATTATTATTATTATTATTATTATTATTATTATTATTATTATTATTGTTAATAAAACCCGTGGAAATTCAAAGGAATGAGTAATATATCAATAAACTAATACGTTTTATAAAGCTGATATTTTCTGAATAAACACAAAATAAGATTTTTCTACAAGAAAACAAAAAATCCCATCAAATATAAGTTTATATACATTTCTGTAAGATAGTGTCCTTTGTATTGGTAATATTGAACAGACCCAAATAGTATAGATTAATAAGTACTATTAAATGGGTAAAAAGAAGCATTGTGCTATATAATTCAATGCAACTAATTAAATCACATTGTAAGAGCCCTTCTTTAATTTACTTCTTCAGTCCCGAACCTCTTGGCAATAAATGCTTTTTACTCGGTTTCTTTTGAATGTTCCCTATTTTACATAAGGTTCCGCTAACGTTTTTCATTACATGAACGAACGCTGCCGGTCGAAATTACTACGGATTTCTTTTTTCAAACTATTACAACAATTATCATATCTAATTATTATAATAATATTCGAAAACAAAACTACATCAAATAGACATCACTAATATTCTTTCCTAGTGTTTGAAAGGAACTCACTTCAATATTAAACATTTGGAAGCTGTATAGCTTTTAAAAATTGTAGTCGGCCTTTTTGAAAGCGTATGGTAAATACAATTGGGTAAGGAAAAAGCTAAGTATTATATAGATAATAATTTTATTTTTATTATCATTGATTTTATTATAAGTACTAACATCTATTTCACTTAGTATTTAAAAATGCTATTTTTTGTTTCTTTTTTTTTGTTTTGTTTTACGGTATATCAACCCTTTTCAGGTTATTTAGTGCCTACTACTGTGATTTTGAAGAAGAACCTTTTAATAGAGTATATATTTTTTTAAGTCGGTTTCAATTTAATCCATAGTTGGGACCCTAACAGGTACAGACACTCCTGGTCAGAATAGATCTGGGAGAAATGGCAATTAAAGGGTAGCTCCAGACTCCGCAAAGCCCACAAGCTAGGGCCTCACCATGAGATATAGTTTAAGGCCATATCCAGGACCGAAAAATGCTATACACGAAATATAATGCAGTTTTAAGACGTTGTTTTGTAGCCTTTATAGAATGTCTACGAATTTTTGAGAGAGACGTACGCACACTCACATTAATGGTACATTTTACTATAGACTATTACTGACAAAGCGGGCAGATACTCTAATCAGATGAGTCCATGTTTTTATATACGAGTAAATCAATTACATTTTACAATCACTCCTATTGTATTTGTGCATATGATTCGGTTGTAAATGATACACGCTACTGTTCGCATCTTTCATTTTATAAGAACGCTTTTTAAATCCAAGAAAATACTATCTATCAATACCAATAACATGTCCCTCTAACCCCCTTTACTCCTCTTAGTATATATATATATATATATATATATATATATATATAATTTACATCAAGTTTTATTGCCTTGTATATTTCATTGAATGCGCATGTCACTTGTCTAAAATGCGAGTGAATCTCAATTTATATTGGATTGTTCCGAAGATAGCATCGATAGAATAAAATTAATGGTTATGTTCAAGAGAAATATCTTCATTCGTTTTTGTATTTTTATATGTGTATAAGACGGACAACAATTGTTTTCGTAATTGCTTTCTTGGGAAATTGCTTTACCACTTGGCAATCAACCCAGAAAATTTCTCAATATGCAAACATTCTTATGTGCTAATAGTACACGGAAATTGGTGTTGCCCGGAAAAATAACAAACACCAAATCTCATGTTCTCAGTCTGAAGTCCATGTAAGACGTTTAATGAATATTACCGTGGGTGCCCGTTGTTGCGCAGAAGTTTGCAGGTGTGTGTTGAGCAAAAAGAAAAAAAAGTGTAGTAGGAAGGCAGGTTGGAACCCATGAATGTAGAGAGAGGTGTTAAAAATGGTAGTATTGTGGGGGAGGGAATCAAAATAAAATTAGGCAGCCAGGGTAAAGAAAGGTGTTTATAAAAAGTGATAGTAGGCAGGCAGGCTCGGCCACGTGCCGTGGAGGCTGAAAAGAAATTGAAAGAAAATCTAACGTTTTCGCCGATGTCTTCATGACGCGACCGGTAGTAAAAGTCATTTAAATTAACCGAAGTCAATCCAACGGTGACGATGACTTGCTAAAATGTCGGCGAAAGAAATCGACCCCTTCCATGTACAAACGACCGAGTTTAGGTTTTTTAGCCAATTTTTCGATATTTGCCATTCGAAGGGTCATACTTCCAAAGATACTGATCTCGTAAAACCCTGTCGACTCTGTCGAAAGTTTTGGGCATACAGACATACATACATACATGATTGCAACGTCTTGTCAGACGAGTGCCACTTCCTCAGGCACTTAAAGTCCATGAGCCCAAAAATTACTTCCATCGCCACATGACCATTTTAATAGACAAACGCCTAAGGGAGTATCTATACACAGATCATGCTACAGAGTCTTAGCTTTGTACGACAGCTAAGTCTCTCTCTCTCTCTGTCGGTTCAAAATGTTGAGATCCAGCAAAAAGCAAGAGCAAGATAGCCAGCAACAAATTAAACTGCTGACCAGCTTAATGCGGGTACTGGTTTCCCGCTTTATGGTGTTTTAAATCAGAGATTTGCTTCTCCTAGAAAGGTTGCCTTCATTACGTCTTACGGAAGCCTTCTCCACCCCAACACACACATACATACACACAAACACACACGGTGCTAGTGTGCCGTTGACCCCCAAAAAGGGTTCATTCGCCCTTTGGAAGGTCTTGTTTTTAATCCTTCAAGGAGACTAGCCACCCTCCTCACCACACAAGTCGTGTGGGTGAACCAGTTTAGTCGCCGGTGACCCGACCATGAGGCAGGTAATAAGTAGTTACATGGTACCAGTAGCATATGACATGCCCTGACATACATACACACATACATGCGCACATTTAAACAGACAGGTGAGATTTATATAATAGATTATAATTATAACTATTTTGGCACTGCTACATAAAATATATATATATATATATATATATATATATATATATATATATATATATATATATATATATATATATATATATAAAGATTTATTCGTCTGAATTATAATTATGAAAGTACATTAGCATGGGAACATACTCACCTAAAAAATTGATGTCTAAACAACGGGAGAAATTTTAACAGACACTGGAAGAAGTTTACAGATGTAACCTGAGGAAAATAAAGAACACAATATAATCACCTCTTAAGTTCATAATAATATTTGACTTAATAGACTATATATAAGAATGCTGTGATGTTGCATTAATTTGTAACAAAGAAAGTGCATTAGCGTGAGAAACTATCCACCTAAAAGCATGGGATAGTGATGTAGAACATTAAACAAAAGCTGGAGGGAAGTACAGAATAGTGCAAGAGTTAATCAGTGCTTTAAAATACAATAAAATATAAGACTTTATTCAAATTAAGATTTAAAAAAATCCCATTTCATAAATGTAAGATATCTGTCATTTGATGTAAATTTTCAGCGGTGCAGGAATGAATGCGTTTATTACAGTCTACACCCACTCTCTGCAGCAAATATCCGACCGTTTCTTCAATTATGAGACAACTATTTTCGTTTAATTTTCTAATGTTACATGGATATCTCCCGAGAGTCACGTTCTTTCATATATCCTTGCAAGAAAAAAAAAAAATCACATTTAGACAAGGTGGGAGATCGAGAACGCCATGGATTTTAAGCAAATCAGAAATAAAGCCGTTCGTCAAGAATGTGTCAAAAAAACTTTCATTGCATTCCTTAAGGTATGTAATGTCACCCATTCTACTGAAACGACACACGTAGGATCGGAATTCAATTTCCTCAAGCAGAAATAGCATTATCTAAAGAAATGTACGGTCAAATCAATTCAGTTTCGCTTATAGTATAGCATACTGTTACTTTTTAACCTTGCAGTGGTTTTCATGCAGTTCGTATAAATTTTCCCCAGCCCAACATCGAGAGTTCTGTTGATTAATTGCCCCATCTAGGAAACAATAGTCTTCATCACCTTTAAAAAAACAGGAGTGTCATTTGTTTCGAAAATCTCTTCCATCTAACCTGAAATAAAAATGGGATGCTCATATCTGCGTGCTGAAACGTTTGTGTGACGACTAATTAGTATGAATCAAAAAGGTGTTATTTATGAAAGATGCATCCTGTAAAACGAACACTATTCCTAAGGACAGAAAAATCTTGTCAAACAGATAGCTTCGGACTCCTAGGAATAGCTTCTCGAGCGCCTAAACATTATGTGGGGCCGTTATCGTTCTAGGTGGCTTTTTGTCTGAAGTGTACTTTCTAATTGGGAACTGGGTCTCTTTTTGTAACGGACTAATTAAGACGTATATTAAAATCCCAATGAAATTCACTCTAAATATCTATGACTTTTAAAATTTCCCGTCGCTCTCGTATAGAAAAACACTAGGTTCGAGTGTCCATGTTTTTAACTTTAATCTGCAGCAAACATAATAATTTATTAATAAATTATAAAATAACATTTTTTTGCAATAAAACCTTAAATATTTATGTATTTCTTGAACTCTAAATTCTAAAAACATATATTTTATGCCAACTTGTATTATGTGATTGTCATGTTTCTGTGAGCTACGTTATATTAAGATTAATACACCAACTATAGTAATTCGTTAAATAATAGTTGAATTATCGAGCTAAGATCTTAAATGCATATATATATGTATATATATATATATATTTATAAATATATATATATATATATATATGTATATATATAAATAGTAATTTATAAAAATAATATGACGATTAAGCTACACTGAATATTCCGCGTTTCATCCACACAAGGATTATTCAGGCTTGTGCGCGAATTTTGTGGTTGTCTGTCGTTTATATATACTCACCTTCTATTGAGATTTTAGTTAGCCAATCAGCTTTCTAGTATCCACCGCACCCTTCCTATCAGCCAATGAACATGCACTTACAGGACAAAGGCCCATTTGACCTCTGGTTGACTTGATTCTTTGTGTGTTCTCTATTTAGCCTTGATATCTAGTGTCTTGACCTGTTTTAAATTAAGGTTATTTTTATGTCAGTTTATATATATATATATATATATATACATACATATATAGGTGTGATGGTTTATGCATATGGATGTTTATTTATTTTATTTATTTATTTGTATATTTTCTATTGTTTTTGTTAGTTTTAAAGTTATTTTGTATCTCTATCCTAGAGTAATTTTTATCCTGTGAACACAGTTGTTCGCTATTTCTCTCCTACAGTTTAATAGATGCTGGGCTTCGTTAAAGTACAGGATAGCAAATTTTTCATGAACGCATTATGCATGAGCCGTCTAGGTCTCGACCGGTGTTTGCTTGTCTTACTAAATTCTATGCAATACCGGCGAACGTCCGCCTTCCTTGAGTTCCCAGTATTTGTTTGCTAGCGTTGTTTTCATCCGGTGTTATTTTTATCGTTGCACGTACTTTTGTGGTCATTATATCGAGTTTGGAAATCTAAGGAAGTCATATCTACGTAATATTTCTTGTTATTCGGGGTTTCTTTCGCAGATATTGTGGCTTGGTAAACTATTCTTTTGGTTAGATATTTATTTTGAAGTGGGCAAAGTGTGCGGTATCTGGAGTTGCGTTTATCTTGTTCGTTATTAGTATTTTTATTTCTATTTCTAGTATGGTTTTATTGTCCGGAGTTTATTATTATTATTATTATTATTATTATTATTATTATTATTATTATTATTATTATTATTATTATTATTATTATTGTTTCTACAAGTTATATACGTGTCTTTTGTGTTAGTTTTATTTTTGTATGGTGTCTACTTTTTCATTGTTTATTTTGTTGTGGTTTACATTGTTTTTATTTAATAGTTTGCTTATATGTGCTTTTATTATCATCTTTATATGTTCGCAGCAGCTGTAGGATAACTTTAGAGTATTTTTATTGAAAATTTTGTGTAAGGAGTTGGTTGCGGGAAAGTGTTTTTCGATAAGATCTAGAAATTTCTTTCCAAATTTTGTTATTAACATTTGATTGTATGGGCCGTACACCAGATTATATTTCTTTTCTTCTATTTCTAATTTTATTATAGTTATTGGTGATTTTTTGCTTATATTTTATATCATTTTTGTATCCCCTATTTTTTAGGGTTGTTTCATAGATATTGGTTGACCTGTTAAATACATTTTCATCGTTTGAGTTATCGCTGAGTCTACTAACGATCAAGTTAGGAATCGGCTTTATAATTGATGGTGGGTGATTGGACTGAGGGTTTACGTATATTGGAGTAGCGTTATCTTTTAAATAGGGTTCATATATGTTTTCTCCTAAATTTAACGTGACATCCAGGAAGTTTGTTATTTTTATGTTAGCTAATACGTCTACTTTTAGGCCTAATTTGTTCATTTCCTTGTGTATGATTTTCTTAAAGTTATCTCCCTTGACTTTGTTAGAGTCTTTTATTATAGCCTTTGTCCTGTAAGTGCATGTTCATTGACTGATAGGAAGGGCGCGGTTGATACTAGAAAGCTAATTGGCTAACTAAAAACTCAATAGAACGTGCGTATATAAAAACGATAGACAACCACAAAAATCGCGCATAAGCCTGAAGAATGCTAGAGTGGATGAAACGCGGAATATTCAGTGTAGTTTAATCGCCATATATACGTTATAAATTACTAAGTAGCTCTACGTACATATTGAGCACTTTTGAAGTAAATACTAAAAGTTTACGCATAAATTTATACTTTCGTATATTAATTTTATGTGAGTAAATAAAGTAGTTATATATATATGTATATATATATATATATATATATATATATATATATATATATATATAGTAAAATTCCTAAGTCGTAAAAACCTGAAAGAAGTGCTCAATACTATTGCAGCATAAATATGTGTTTTATTATTTTATCACCGTTTTATCTGTTGGGTTACATATGTTTCGGATGTCGGACCATGTTTACGATCCAGCAGCCTCGTAAGACCTTACAGAAATGCTTGTTATTATTTGGAAGAAGGACTTTGGAGGAAATTCGAGAGAAGGGGGATGCTTAAGAGAAAATAAAAGGAAGGGAGACGTTTATCGAGAAATAGTTAAGTTTTGACGGCGAAAATTCATTAGATTGTAGTGTGTAGGGGTAGCAGATTAAGGTAGGCTTGGGCGGAGATATATGGATATATAGGTAGGGGGACGGGGAGAGAGAGGTAAGGAGGGGCGTAAGAGGAGGAGTGGAAAGGAGTTTCAATTTTGGGTTTTAAGATTTGGTTGCTTTTTCTTGTTTAGGCCGGCACCGTAGTATTAGAAAAAGATGAAAGAGAGGGAGAGAGAGAGAAAGAGAGAGAGAGAGAGGCAGAGAGAAAGGACTTGTGTACTTATCATATTCGCTTGACAAATAAGCGGTTCCATTTCGAATGTTCGTAGTAGCCAGGATAAGTTGCTTCGTTCAATGAGTTGACAATTAGTTGTTTTTAGGTAGTTAAGAGTTAATACATATGCCAACACACGCGCATATACGCATACACACATACATATGTTCAAATCCACACATCCACACACAGATACATACGCACATACACACACATATATATATACAATGTACATGCAAACATATATGCATCTAAATGCAGACATACATACACACACATATATATACATAAATACATACACGTATATATATACATATATACATATATATATATATATACACACACATACATAAATACATTTACGTGGATACATAGATATCCGGTAAGATACCGATGTATATACACATGTATACAGACACTCACATGTACAAACACATACGCATACACAATTATATAAATATACAATTGACACTGAAAATAAGGCTAAACATAACCACTGACCAAAACATCATGTAAGGAGCCCAACCCCTATACATATGTGTACTTAACGGAACTACAAGAAACCCTGACTCATTAGAACTTAACCACCACCGTCATAATCTTTAACTTTTAAACCTTCAGTCCACTTATATCGCTCAGACCACATTAAAACTCCTGACTAACCATAAATATAACACAATCTAATTATGAACATCCTAGCCTTACTAATACACCTTACTACTTACATTTATATATCCGATACATATAAATTTAACCAATATATATACAACCCAAAATAACTACTTAAGAAAATGAAAATTAATCCCTAAACACATCTACACCTTTGCCGCATTTAAGCTACAATCATCATACCCCCTTCCTCCTACTATCTTTATCACTTCCACTTCTCAATTTAAATTTTTTTAAAATTTCTTTAAAATTAAAAAAAAATTAATCCATTAATTTATTCTATTTCTATTTTTATCTTTATCCCTATTTTTATTTAGATCCCTATAAATTTCCCCTTTTTAGCCACTATAACTTAAACCCTATCTAATGAGCAAAGCAAATACATACAGCCCCCTAAATATTAAACCATCAACATGTATTTCTACATATCTTACAATACGTCTACCTTACCTCGCATAATTAACTATACCCGTTTATTCATTTATTTATCATAACTTTAATTTATTAACTTAGTGTAGATATACACATATCTACGTATATATATATATATATATATATATATATATATATATGCCTGTATATTTATATTTTTATAAATATGTATATTTATACAATTGTGTATGCGTATATGTGGGTACATGTGTGTTTGTATATATGTGTATGTACATCGGTATCTTACCGGAGATCTTGGCTGTTGCAGGAGAAATGTACTGCACATCGTGTTCCGCTTTATCAGGTTTTTGTTGGTTTGACCAAGACATTGGATACGGTGAAGATAAATGCCCTATAGATAATTCTGGGGAAGTTGGGATGCTTACCTCAATTTCTACGATTACTCTGGGAGCTCCACACGAATATGAAGGTTCGCCTGAATAGATTCCTATCAGAACCAATCTCAGTTGACAATGGTGTGATGCAGGATGATATCCCAGCACCTACACTTTTTTCTATTTATTTTGCCACTATGCTTCTCTATGCCTCTAGGGGCTATTTTCTGGGTGTTTATTTGAGTTTTAAACCGCAGGTAAGGTCTTTGATGCTCGTCGTTTTCATGCTTCTACCAGGACCTTTAAGCACCTACTTGGTGAATTGCTTTATGCAGATGACGCCGATCTCCCAACCCATACTGAGAGAGATATGAAGGGTATGATTGATCTGTTTTCAAGGGTCTGTGCGTCTTTTGGGCTTACTATTAGTCTTAAGAAAGCTAAGGACATGTTCACACCTCCACCCGGTAGTTTGTTTGTGGGGCCAAATATTTTTGTCAACAATCAGAGACTTGCACGGTATTTGGGTAGTACTCTTGCCAGAGACAGACCCCTGGATGCTGAGGTCAACTATATTGGTGTCTTGGAGAAGAGAGTGTGGTCGTACAAAGATCAGTGTCTATCAATCTTGTATTTTACCACCCCTGCTTTACGCTTCTGAGGCCTGGAAAACTTATGGTAGACACATAAAAGTCATGGTGAGAATTTCTCAGAAATTTCTGAGACACATTCTGGGCATTAGGTGGAACTCTTTTATGCCTGATAGGGATGTTCTCATGCGAGCTGACGTATCATGTATGGAGGAGTTGATTATACGCAACCACATGAAGTGGGCTGGACATCTGACAAGGATGGACGACGGGGGATTGCCAAAGCGTCTGTTCTATGGTGAAATTATACAAGGAAAGCGTCCACAACATAAACATAGGAAACGCTTTAAGGACAACATTTAATTTTATCTTAAAGCTCACTAACCTTCTGGGAGACCCGCTTTTCCCCCACATTAAAATGACCTTGTGTCTAATTTGTTTCCGGGGGGCAGCAAATGAATAAAACGACAGAAAGCGGGAAGATAACCTAGATCGCGACGCGTTTAAAAGATTCGTGGCAACTACGATGGTTCTTAAGCGACTAACCAACTAAACGCATGCACTATCCTCTTTGGCCTAGTGGTTAGCGAGGAAGACTAACGTTTATAAGATCGATCCCACCTCTCTTTCTATCTTGTTTTATTTATGGATTTGTCCCTGTGCCAATATCCTCCGCCCGGGCAAAAGTTGATTACCAACTCATGTAATTCACTACCATCTTTTCTTTTCACGTTCTTTTCCTCCTTCGTGGTACGGGTTCGAGCCTGCCTGCTTACTATTTCTTTTCTTTCTTTTTTTTTACTCAACGTGATCGTCAAAACACCCTGGCAACCCCGGTTACCCTGGCTAGTGCTCACTAAATTTCAAGTCCAACGCATTTAATTTTGACGATGTTTATTTCTATTCTACAGATGTTCAAGTATCGCAGTGTCAGGAGTAGAGGATAGCCACATGCTATTTAGCATTTCACAAATGCACTTATTGAAGCTTTCAAGAGATTTTAGCTGCCTTCGGTATTTTGTTCTTTTTTATGCATGAATTAGATGTCAGGAACCATGCCTCATACGCACTTGTTTCTGTCACTACACAGATTCCCTTTCTGACTAGCAGAGTTATCCTTGACAATTATATGTTATTTCAGCATCTAAAATGCCATCTCTACTCTGGATACTATTAAGATTTGAAGGTATAAGTGACCTTTACTCTCCTCTCGTGAACCACAATAATTGGCTTTATATATGACATACCTATTGGTACTGAATACATATCAGCCGTTTTTTTTCAAACCTAGAGTTAGACTGAATGTTTGCAAGCGCTTGAAAATGTATTCATCGTTAAGAGTATGCCCTATCCTGCGTGTTCAACAAGATCTGTGTAAGCTGCATACAAAAACTCACATATTATAGCGTGGAACGTGATTGAATTTATCTTCCAACGTAAAAAGTTAAACAGCCGTCTAGAAGTTCGAAATCGCATATACACCCGGACATCACTGCCTGTAACGTCATAAACAAGTATTTTGCCAAACGAAATTGAAAATGCGTAGATGCTATTATGTCACCCTACTTGGCTCCATTGTTTACTGATATATTTGCAACAATATACCATTAATTTTCTTTCAAGTCTTCATGTTCTAATGCAACTTTTACACGTGTCTACACACCGGATAAGAAAACTAAAATAATACTGAGTGTATTACGATTGATGATGTTGAGAGCTGTAGCCGTATCAACAAAAACTTGGTACAAAGAAACCTATTACTTCTTACATATTTCCACACATTAGCGTTGAGAATAATTCGTGTCAACTACGATATACCAACTTATTAACCTTTACTTGCTTCATGAATGATACAGAGCCATATGTACACACACACACACACACACACACACACACACACATATATATATATATATATATATATATTATATATATATAAGCAATCGGTTCAACAGAATGTTTGACAACACCTTATCCACTGCTTAACCCATCTATACTCATCACATGTATACGTCTATTGTTTCCCTTGAGAAAAGAATAGTCTAACCAATGATGAGTGACTTTACTACCATGCGATACGTCAGGAATGAGATTATGCACTGCTCTGGAAATGTTTTCTTCGCAAAAAAAGCAACAGCTCTTCTGGTATCCCGTATAAAATCTTTTTCTTGTCTAGTATCATTTCATGGCCCCAAAACTCCAAATTTTTTTCGAATAAACGGTAAAAACACACACAAAGACGAATAAATCGCGATCTAAATTACAACGCAATTTAGTTACCCCCCCAAAAAAAGAAAATTGTGAAAAAATTAAAGTTCCAAAGATATGTACCTGAGAAAACATTTTCTCCAAACCATATTTGTGTATTTACAATAAGAAACAAATAGAAGAGAAAAGCTTTAGACGAAATACTACATTATTCTTCTTCTAACTCTTTTTTGCATGTGCGAAGATTACTTTCTTCTTTTCTATAGATACTAGGGACGTCACAAAAAGGTATTGTTCTTCATTTTAATTTCGTCCGAATATCAAACTATATAAGGGAGGTTTCATAAAGCAATGCCTACTATTTCTCCTTCCGCCGAAATAGATTAGAGTGAAATTGCAAATTGCATCGTTATGATGACTGAACCTATGCGTTTATAACCTGAAAGTTTGATTATTCTGTTGCAGATATTGATATATGTGAAACTATACGAAACACCTGTCATTGATAGGCATCAGAAGCAAACATCGTTGCCTCCGTTCAGTTCTGAAACACAAAGAATAATCACTGTTGGGATAGCTGCGCTTGTAATTGTAGGCAAATGTGCACAATCCGCAACCACACCTCTCCTAAATCGGCACTTCTCGACTCCGGTGGCAAGGAAAGTCCAGGACAACTGGAAACAATGCCGGGTTTAGCGGAAAGTACATATATCACCTGGAAGACCCAGATGGTTACCTTTTTGATACTGGCTATATTTATCGTTGCTTAACTTCGGTGATCTGTCTTGAAACGCTGTTAAACGTGATTATGCCGTATTCATTCATTCAAAATCCCTAATATAATTCCATATCCCCGCATGTTGAACTTATACGAAGCCCATGATGCTAGTTGATGTCAATACAGTTAGTTGATGGGTTCGTTGATTTATGAGTGGCAATACAGATGTGAGTGATAAATCATGCTCTGGACTTTTACATTTTACAACGAAGGCAGCAAAAATAAAGGCTGGCTAAAGTGCATTTGCAAAGCTTGTGAATATGTAGAAAAATAAAGACTAGAGCTTAAAACGCCGCTCATTGTCATGATATCACTGCATTTTTCGTAAATGTTTAACGTTTAATTTTGGAGTTACAAATGTGGAAAGCCTTATTTTTATGCCTTCCCCTCTGTTCTAATTTAATTTTATTCTACTATGCTCAGGCTTCCCGGCATTGTCCGGTCGGAAAATCCGCGTAAATATGATATTTTGATTAATGCAGATGTCGTATTACTATTATAATTGATTGGAACCAATACATGGTAATGATTGAAAAAGTAAAAGAAATAAATAAATAACTCGTGCAATACCAGTGCGAATCGAAACCAAAGCCTTTAAGCTTACGATTTATTTTTTCTTTTACCTTAATGCCTGAGTTATGAAAGACATGTTTGCCGCAAGGCTAAAAGGTTAAAACATGAACCATTATCTATTACGTTATGCATGCGTATTCGTAATGCCGTCGTTCGACTTTCACCTGGCAGATTTTAATTTCTTTTGTTTTCACATTTTTACACTGATTTTCCCCGGTTAAAACCCAAATATAAAATTTTGCATGCGTTTTAATATCCTGTGTATTACGTTTCATGTATGTAAACGAAAAACTGACAGAGGATTTAAGTAGACACCATTTTTTTAACAAATATGTACGCATACATATATATATATATATATATATATATTTATATATAAAGGTTCTGTATTTATTATATCGTTTTTAAGCTAATATTACGTAGGCATAAACAATGAAGAATATCTGTATGAATATAATTATGCGTAATAATTTACTACAAGATGATCATTACATTAGAAACTGAAAGCCTATTAGGGAATACATTAAAAGGAATGTTTAAAAGAATATGCAAATTAGCTAGATCTTTTGCAGATGAATGCAATTCCACGATCCATATGTAACAAAATTGTATTTTGTTTTTAAATGAATGATCAAAAGGGTTTTTAATATGAATATCAATGCACAAAAACTCAAAATTTATAGGAGTATTACTTCTTTTTTTTTAATTTCAATTAATTATTATTATTGCATGATGAAATTGAGCAGATATCTTATTACTCTTGTAAATGATGTAACTTTACCGAGACCGCTGATGAAATATATAGCGCGAATGATTAGGAAATAGCTGAATTTATATACAATGATAACGAATTATTTAGCTAACAACGAAAGAATAAAGTGAAAGAGAGAAACTGAGAGTCGGATGATTAATTAATCAAATATGAATTATGACGAATTAAAACAAAACAAAAAACAACATACTATAACTAACATTAATCGATTAGCAAATAGATGTAGGATCGACATTTTTTTCTAGGATTTATTTTACTAACATTCCCAACGCACTCTCTCCAGACATTCCCTGCCGCATTTGCTTCTAACGCATATCTATTACTGGCGTTTATTTATTAGTCTTATACCATCAATATTTGTAACAGCCGACTAAAAAATTCAGGTTATGTATGCATAAGTTCAGCCATTGTAGCGGTGCAATTTGCATAATTTCTGTTCCATACAGGCGGAATTACAATTTACGACATTACTTTTGAAATGCCCGTTGTATATTTTGAATGTTGTGTGGTGTTACTATGTAGAAAATGCAGCAACACTACTTCCCAGATACATACAACATGTTTTTTTTTAATTCTAATTCAAACAAATCAATATGGAACCGTCTTCTTAAAATTCAAATTCTACAAAATCAACATCATCATTACCAATCACTCAATTAATTACTGTGTTAGTTCGCTTTTGATTTGAAACTAATTTTACTAGTATCCCCGATGGCTGTAGATACTCGATATGGGATAAAACTCTCAAAAAGTGTTTACAAAAAATCTTTTGTGAAGAATTGGTTTATATAGTTTGAATTAATTAATTTCATAAATTTATTTCTTAATCTCAACACTAAATATGAGATTATATAAATTTATGCATATATTTAAAAACATTTTTTACATTTTTTGCTTACGTTGACGGTGCTTATCATTTACTTTGGTTATTAGTAATAGATGTGTGTTCCGTAGAAAGTTTATCTGCAGTTAAATTCAATTCAGTTTTTCAAATTAATTATAAATGAAATTTTTTATTTGGTTGAATCTAAAATTATTAATTTATTTGTAAAATTATTTTTTTATAAAGATTACGCGTTTTTATCGATATAACATTATAGATAGTTTAATATTATAAAATCGATATTGTATTCATTTGTTTAAAAATTTTTCCTTTTCAGATTGCTATATATAATTAATGTTAAATTATGGATATTCTATTATTTTTATATTGGCCACGTTATTGAGGTAAATTGTATTTATATTCCGAATATATTTCGATAGTTATTATTAGATTCTCCACCAGAAATACATTTTCTGTTGGCTTTCTATTATATTATAAATTTTCATATACTAGCTAAATAAATGAATCCATTTACACTGACTGAAGTATTTTACCGGCAGAATAAGTTAAAAAAAGTAGATTAATCTATTTATCTAAATTTATTAACACTATTTTATCCTAATACTTTTCAGCCTAATTGGTTTCACATATTCCTTTAAATTCAAATCTTCCTATCTGCCTTTTGCTATATTTTATAATTCGCCTTCTATTTACATTTCTATCTATTTCTGTGTATGTGTTATCAAGCGTAATTTATACTTATTAGTATTTACCAAACTATTGGTATGCTAGATGGTTACGTAAGGTTCTAAATTAATAAATATTTTCTTGTTACTATTAATTATATAATTTTGATTGCTGGTATAAATAAACCATCTCTAAATCCTTGATATTTATTATCTATTTAATAATATATAATATTTAACTAAAATATAAGTTAATTCTGTCCTTCTAAAACCTTTTTTAAAATTAAATTGTGTTTTGAAAAAAAAAAACAATACTTTAATAATTTTCCATTCGAAACGTAATAAACTACCAACCGGCAAAACTTGATTTTGGAACCGTGAACTCTATTATATTACACACACTTAACATTTTATATATATATATATATATATATATATATATATATATATATATATATATATATATTATATACGCTATATAATGTTTACAAACAAACAGGGGGCTTCGCTTAATCGCTTAAATATGCGTCGGGTGAAAATATAAGTACAAAGTGCTCAACCCAGATAGGGGGCTTATTAGTCATCCACATACATTACTGTTTCGTTGTATCACAACTCAATATATATATATATATATATATATGTGTGTGTGTATGTGTGCGCGCTTGTGTGTGTCTGCGAGTCTGCGCGTGCGGGTATGTTTTTGTTTGTTTGTGTGTGTGTGTGTGTTTGTGTGTGTGTGTGTGTGTGTGTGTGTGTGTGTGCGTGTGTGTGTGTGTAATCTAAATCCCGGTGAAAGGTAGAATTTGTGTGAGGACCTATATACCGAACGAATTTTTGATCTGCAGACTGGAAATTTTATATTCTTGTATTCCAGCGTGTTCAAAACTTATTAATGGATTGTATCTCAGAGCAACGGCTGGTAAAGGGTTCAAATTTAAAGAATTGGTACGTGATAGACATCGAAGTGTTTTGTCTGTTTGTCAACTGTTTTAAGTATGCGCATGCGTGAATTGTTTGCATGACAGATTACTTATGTTAAGGATGGGTAGGTTTTAAAACACATTTTAAGATCATATCAAACTAGCCTAACCATTATCGTTCTTGACTTACTGCATCCATGTTTCGATCTCAGCACGAGTATTGATTTTATTACAAAAAGTTGAAAAAAACAATACTCTAATGGGCATCTCACAGCCTTTTCTGTTTTCTTTTTCTTCATCTTTAAGGAATTTACTGTTGAATTTAGACCCGGATCGCTGGGTGCATCCTCTGATTTAATATATATATATATATATATATATATATATATATATATATATATATATATATATATATATATATACGGAGAGAGACGAAGTGAAAGGTAACTAGTACCTAGTGATCGATAATGGAGAGACAAAAAGATATATCTGAATAACAATACTTGTATATAATTAGTTAAATATTCGCTTAGACATTGAAATGTCCTAGTTCGTCTTGGGAACAGACAACCCTGCAGCAAGAAGTAGACCTGGATTTAGCTATCTTTCAACTCAATAGAACATCGAATTCTTGGCGCTGCTTAATTCAGCTTATCTTTTGGGAAATTCAACTCGCATGTCCGCTAGCCAAATAGATGGACCGATAAATTTCACCCAAATTAATAGATGAGAAATAAGTCCGATCTTATGAAACTTTTCAAAGCTGCCGCTTGTGTATCAGACACGTCTGGTATATTAATTTCGGAACGTTCCAAATAATTATAAAACTATAAACAGTATATATATACACACAACAATATGGCATGCTCCGTCTATACATAATTATTCGATATATAGATATACACACGCACCGTCCCCTCATATATATATATATATATATATATATATATATATGGTAAAACTGGTAATTAGTAAAAACCTAAAAAGAGTGCTCAATACTATTGCAGAGCGAATATGTGTTTTATTTTTTATTACCGTTTTATCTATTTGGTTACATATGTTTTGGATGTCGGACCATGTTTACGATCCAACAGCCTCGTCAGACCTTACAGAAAACTAGGTTTCCTGTAAGGTCTGACGAGGCTGTTGGATCGTAAACATGGTCGAACATCCGAAATATATGTAAGCAAACAGATAAAACGGTAATAACCCCCCCATATATATATAAATATATATATGTGTGTGTGTGTGTGTGCGTGTGTTTGTGTGTGTGTGCACGGCATGAGCTTATATTTGGATACAGAGAAATAGGAATATAGGAATAGTAATCTTATTGCAATCTGTTATTATACTAAGGTCAGGTATTTTACAGATTGTGAAAGATCATGCATGCATTATGATGACTAGGGCTGTGACAACAGCATACTCTTTTCGTTGTTTCGACTCTTAATATCTTACATGTTAATATCTTATATGTTAATATCTTATATCTTTTATATAGACTGATGTTTTCGATTGACTGTGTCTTACTGTATCGGTTGTTGGTTGGTTGTTTTTGTTTTACGACATGTCGACCCTTTTCGGGTTATTTAATGCCGAATCCAAAGATTTTGAAGAAAATATTTTTAATAGAATATATTTGTTGTTTTCACGTCGGTTTCTATTTAACCCATAGTTGGGACCCTAACAGGTACTACCACTCCGGGTTAGAGTGGACCTGGGAGCAATGGTAATTAAAGGGTGGCTCCACACTCCCCAAAGCCCACAAGCTGGGGCCTCACCACTGGATATAGTTTAAGGTCATATCCAGGACCCCCATTGAGGGACTTTTACCCTCTGCAGGGGGGCAGTCGGCATATTCTAATGCCCCACCGACTGGGCCCTTACTGTATCGGATATGTACTTGAGAGTCAAAACAACGAAAAGAATAGTTTGTTTTCCCAGCCCTAATGATGACAAACTTTTCACAATTTAATTTGGAACATATCTTGCTTTTGTCAAATTTGTGTTTGAAACCATATTGTATTGAAAGAAAATAAGTGTCTCGTGTGTTTTATTCATTATTATCGTGTATAAAGAAAGATACATCTTTCTAAGTAACTATTTTCCCTCTCTCCATAATGATAGAGGATAATAAAGTTGTAAACAGTTAAATATAATGACGGCTTCAAAAGCTTAAAATTAATATCCTAACAAAAGTATTTAATACTATTTTCAGGTAAATATGTAAATATGTACGTATAAATATTTAATAATATACTAGCGAGAACTGTGGAAATTCCACAGAGGACTAATTCACATGTAATATGTTGATGTTGGCATTCTGTAGATGTTTAGCGTAAATGATATTATTGTAATTCTTGTGTTAAAACTGCAAAAGAATTTATCTAAACTAGCAGGGATCCTAGTGTAACCCGACAGTAAAGTACGTTTACATATTATTATATACATAATGTTTAAGAAAGTAAAACGACTTAATTTTTATAACATCTTAAAAAGGAAAAAGCATATCTCTCACGAATTCTACAATTATAAAAAGAGAAGCAATCAAAATCTATGAGGTGACTGCTGTGGCACGATCCACTGAATTAGGATACATGGATTGTCAACCATGTAAATATAGTTGGTACCGGAAAGACAGGAGAGAAACAACGAGAGGCTGAGAGACAACGAGATCGAGAGTCGACGACTACCCCGCCGACACTTTTTCCCCATGACCATACTAATTGACTCTATGTAAATATTTTATACACCTTTTTGCTCTCAATATATCTGTATATTTTACTTTTGTGTAGTAGTTTTTTTTTTATTTCCATGCGTTCGGTCGTGTTTCAGCTGTGATCCAGTACAGTGAGTAAGATTGTATATCCATCCGATGTATTTAAAATCAAATGATTACAATATTTGTGGAATAATCAATATGTTATTATGTTTTAAAACATGAGTGTAGATATTGTTTTAGTAATAACTAGGGCTATCACAACAGCATAGTTTTTCATTGTTCTGATTCTCGAGGATATATTCCACACAGTTAGGCAGAGTAAATCAACCGAGAACCACATCACTCCGCATAAAAGCATATAAGATGTTAGCGAGAGGCAAAACAATGAAAAGAATATGCTTTTGTCCTTTTTGTTTAACTCAAAACAACAGATATACAGCATAATAAAACTCAAAACAACAGATATACAGCATAATAAAAAAAACAACAACTCTTTATTTTAATACAAGTCTTGATAAAAAATAACATTGTTAAATGACCTCGAACATTTAAATAAAATTAACATTTGACATTTGAGGCGGGAGCAATAAAAATAAAAGTTATATAAAACACATATAGACACACATCCACACACCCACAAACACCCCATATATATGTATATATATATGTATATATATATATGCATATATATACACACACATTTACATTAAATAAATTATATGAACATATTTACACAAAAGAGACACAGAAAATTACATTACATTAAATTTGCTAATAATTTTTAAAAGATACAGAAAACTTAATGCTATTATTTTCTGTCCGTCGTGTTTCCGTCAAATCAACTAAGGAATCCATGTAAATAAATCTACTCTCATTCTAACCCTAATCCCCTCTCCGATACTGAACCCTTCTGTGTTTACTTGATTTACATTGATTCTAATTGAGATCAACTTGGACATTAAGCGAAATTCCCTTGATTCTCGTTTCCAGTCATGTATTTTATTTAATAGCTGGTCTGGAAAATTCCGAAAATATTCAGAGCAAATCAATATTTTTCTCGTCAATATTTACGATGGGTCTTCATCATAGCGATCGTTTTCTATGTAATATCTTAGTAGTTCGATAATGATTGAGAAATAATGGCCGGTATATAAAGAAATGGCATTATATATATATATATATATATATATATATATATGTAGATATAATGTTTTTAAAATATATATAACTAGCATTTCAACCCGGCGTTGCCCGGGTGTTTAGAGGTGTATGCTGAGCAAAAAAAAAAGAGTAATTTTTTTTTTAATTTGACCCCTATTATGACCCCTTAAAATTTATAGTTTCGGGCTCAAATCACTTTATTAAGTTAGATCTAGGTTCAAGGAACCTATAGCCAAAAATTCAAGTGTCTAGACCAAAAATTGTCGGAAGAGTTTGGTAGAGTTCTTAAAGGTCAAATCGTTGAAATTTGACCCCTTAACAGCCAAATTTCTGGCTGACACCCGTCACATCGATTTTCCCAAATCTCAGTACCCGGTATTTCAAATTTCGAGTCTATAGACTAAAAATTGACAGAGTTATTGCGTAGGGAAATGTACACAGACAGACAGACAGACAGACACGTTCACTTTTATAGATATATAGATTATAAAGATACACGGACATTTCCTCGTTTCATCTGTGTGCGAATTCTTCATATATATATATATATATATATATATATATATATATATATATATATATATAGGCTTCTGTTCAAGTCTGGCGAAGTTGCTGGATCGTGATGGGCAGAAATCAGAAGCTCTCAGTATTAATGCTGAAGTCCGTCAGGGGGCATCCTGGGCCCAACTCTCTTCCTGATCTACATTAATGATCCTTCAAATCACATCCTTACATCATTCGTAGACATTTATGCTGATGACACTACGATTTATGGCAGCACATCTAAGACCGTAAACTCCTCTGATTTTGAGCATGTGTACAACGGGGAAAAGAGTGGCTGGTTACTTGTAATCCATCTAAAACGAAGCTTTTATCTTTACATCATCTGATCCCCATCTGGCATCAATTGAAATGAATGGCTCTCGTCTTGGGAAGGCCTCATGTTTTGACAAGCTTCTGGGTTTGACTTTTACTCCTGATCTTAAGTGGAACACATACATTAAATTCGTTGCCAAGGCCGCTGGAAAAATGTTGGGATCCTTCTATCGATCGAGTAGATATCTCACTGCTGATGCAATTCTCTATCTATATAAGAGGCAGGTACGTCTAAAGATGGAGTACTATTGCCACATCTGGGCAGGAGCTGTTAAAAAGGACTTATCATGCCTTAATAGAGTTCAAAATCGACTTCGAGCCTCGTATGAGATATCCTTTTCTCTTCCTGGTAATCTCTTTTTCACAGAAGAAATGTCACGAGTTTGTCTGCTTTATCGTTATGTTCATGGCAAGTGCTCGGATGATCTCCAATCTATGGTCCCCCCTCGCTAAACTGTTACAAGAACCACCCGTCTAGCAGAAATCACTATCAATAATTTCGCCCACTCTTTATCTGTACCTATACCCAAACGTAGATTCCATGAGCAAAGCTTCTTTATTAGAACTACACGACTATGGAAATGTCTTCCGTTTTCCTGCTTTCCAGCTGATTATAATATGGTTGTCTTCGTCTAACGTAAACACGTTTTTGATGAGCCGTTCCATATACGTTAAGAAATTCACCAAATATCCATTACTAACGATTACTATATTGTCCAATTTCTACTGAACACTCTTTAACCCTTATCCTCGCGTAGTCGCAAGGCCTTGATAAGTGGTGATGCCCATGTAAAAAAAAGGATATAGACGTGGAGTTTTCTTTAGTCAGTTGGTAAGTCGAGTATCTGCCCTTGACTGGGACGAACATGGAATGAGATAATACACTCGATAGATGTTGCGGGGTGCATAAAGAATTAGACAACGGTAAAATTGCAACTTTTAAGAATAATTGAAGAATAAAACATTATATCACCGGCTTTCTTCAGCGTTGTAAAAAAGCAGGCGGTATGACACGATGATTAAAAAGTATGCTATTTGTGTAAATGTAAACCACACACCCACACACAGACACACAGACACACACACACACAACCGAACAATGTTATTATGCATACGAATAAAGACACTGCAGAACATATTATATACACAATTTACACTTCCCATGTTATAAAATCCACAACATTACATATTCATTCGGGTACTTGCGACCAGACTCCTCATAAAGTATCAGAACATACTTAGAGTCAAGAATATCGAATTATCACACACGTTACGTAGACACGGTTCGGAAAAAATATATGCAAATAGTACTTTCGAAGAGAAACAAAGGGAAAAAGAAACACAAACACAGACACAAAGTAAAAACAGAAAGAAAAATCAAACAAACACATATTAAAAAATAAAAACGAAAATACGGAAAAGAGAATATGATATTGAAAAAAAAAAAAAAAACAGGATTGAAACTTTCGAACGGAAATTAAGAAGAACACCAGGAAATATGTAAATGGGACGCTCACAACCAACAGGATGTATGAATAATTGTTGAATTTATTTTTGTCTAGATTGCCAAATGCACATTAGAAGAAGAAGAAGAAGAGAGATTTTATTTAAATTTTTATTACATTTTATTTACATATAAAACACGCAGACTCACACAGAGACACATAGAGACATAGGCACACGCACACACGTATTAAATTATGCTTATTATTTTTCGCGGGGAACTTGCTCACTCACAAAACAGAGTCTAGGCAAAACGGTAACACTTTAGAAATTCAGAAATAAGACGAGTAATATGTATCGCAGGCACGTATTACGAGTTTCATATGCAAAAACGACGTTAATCTTCCATGTGATTTATATTATATTATATTGTTTTATATTATAGCACCGATTTAACTTTAAATTAGCTCTCCTAATGGAAAACTGTGCAGCAATTTGATATCCTCTTATCAATAGGAAAAACAAGATATATTTGTACTAAACTCATGGTCTTAATCTCTCTTTTAATTTGGCTCTAAATCTGTTATTTTCTTCTAGAAAATATCTTAACTTTCAATATAAAGACTTACTTACTTGCTATATATTTGTTATAGATAAAAAGTTATTGAAAATCTGAAATTTATCGCATTTTTTAATGTTAATCTGGACGCAAATGATGCCTGCTAAATCTGTTCAGATATCTCAAAGAAATTTTATTAGTCTTTATAATTTATAAATTATGAAGTTTGAGTTTTACTGGTAGCTTATAACCAATGCATATTTTTCATTTTATTATTTGTAGGAGCGATGAAAATAAAGTCTCAAACAAAAACGCGCAAACAAAAGTCGAATTATAAGAATTTCTTTTGGGCATCGAAAATAAGGCACGTATTATGCCGATTCTATGACCGATTCGGATCCCTAAAAAGCATCCATGTTTTCCAATTCCGATTCCGATTTCAGTTAATCGCCTCAACACTATCTACTATTATCTGGTTGACAAGAAAGTTATTGCGGTTTTTTACTTTTAAATTCAGATGAACATATCTCGGCTCAAACAAAAAAATTAATTGATCGAAATAAGAACCACGAGAATCAACACACATTACCATCGCAAAAAAGTGTATTTATGCCAGTAGTGTAAAAAATATATAAAAAAACTAACATCATAGTATTCTCTATATAATTACGTTCGACTCTGATCAACATAAAGCAAAACTTTCATGGGAGAAAGAGAGAGAAAGAGAGAGAGAAAGAGAGAGGGGCGGCTACAGAAATATGTAAGAGTAAAGGACTAAAGCGTACGAAATAAAATCGGCCACCCAGTGAAATAATTTTACAGTGATATATAACACATGAGTATTACATAGTACACGCTTACACGTGCGTTAACATGTATACACCCAGGACCCAACACATTGTAGACTCAGTCACAAAGTGAACAAAGAAAAAGAAAGAAAAAGGAAGAGGAAAGAACTTTAACATCTGTTTCAGGTTTTAAGACAAAACTCTTTATTCATCATTTTCTTGCCACGCGTGACTTTTTGTTATGGCTGTGAATTCAATCACGTTTCTTACGTGCTCGTCTTCTTGTTATGGCCTCTCTCTCTTTTTTATAATCTTTGTTCCCTTACCGTGTGCATAATTTCGCACACAACTCGGCATTTGAATATAGCCGCCATACGTGCGTCCGCGCTCGGTTTCATTAATAAGAGATAGGTAACCTCTTATGCCATTATTATTAATGAATAAATTTGAACAAGCTATAAAAGTGAAAATGTCTATCTCTGTGTGTCTGTATGTGTGTGTACATTTCCCTACAAAATAACTCTGTCAATTTTCCGTCTAGAGACTCGAGATTTGACATAAGGGATATTGAGATTTAGAAAATATTTTTTAATCGATTTTCCGCCAGAAATTTGGCTGTCAAGTGGTTAAAATTCAACGATTTGACCATTGAAAACACTACCAAACTCTTCTGACAATTTGGGGTCTTAATACTTGAAATTTTAAATGTACGTTACTTGAACATGGATACAACGTTTTAATTTTGATTTGAGCCGAAAAAATGGTAAAGGGTCAAAATTGGGGTTAAAGCTTAAAAAAGTGACCTCTGCTATCTCTACCAAATTACTAAGCCAATTTCTGGTCTAAACATTTAACATTTTACATAAAATATATTCAGACATAGGGCAAGCTTTTTAATCAGTTTGGGTCGCAAATTTGAGCTGCCAAAATGTAAAAGTTCCAAAGATTTGACATTTGCAGTGTCTAGCAAACTGCTCAGTCAATTGTGGATCTAAACATTTGAAAATTATACATAACGGGTATTCAGACATGCGGCAAGCAGTCTAATCAGTTTTGGAGCGAATATTTGGCTGTCAAAGTTGAAAGAATTGGCCTTTGCAGATTCTACCAAATTTATCCGTCAATTTAAATGTTAAGGGGTCAAAATTGAGGTAAAAGTTAAAAAAAAATTACCTTTGCGGTCTCTACGAAATTACTAAGACAATTTTTGGTCTAAACATTTGAAATATTACATAAAGTGTATTCACACGTATGGCAAGTTATGAACAGTACATATGGCCCGAGAAGAGTCAGGCTGAACTGCTACTGCTAGATATAATGAAATGTGTTTAAAACATAACTTAAAGTATGTGTGTATTAATATATATATATATATATATATATATATATATATGAAAAAATACCTACGTATAAACAAATAACAAAATTTTAAAACCTGTTTAATCTATATAATTATAAAACTCAGACGACTTTGAAACGCGTGTTGTAACACAACATCCGGTGTATGACTTCAGGTTGTGCATGCGTACATAAACATAAACCCATAACAGTGTAAACAAATTAACGCTAATCGCTACTTTTGCAGAATGTGACCTGTGCAGCACTGAAATATTAACAGTATTATTTAGAAATTATTATTTAACATGAAAAAGGTGGGGGTATTTTACAATTATTCTGTATTGCAACTATACTGTCACAATTTTCTTACAAATAAATCAACTTTGACCTGTTGACAGCGTATTGTTCTACTGTGCACGTTTTCAGCGTCTCGATTGTTTTTTTTTTATCTCGTTTAAATTATAAAGTATAAAGTTATTTTAACGAAATTTTCTTACAACTAAATCTACTTAAACACGTTGAAAACCATAAGAGCATTTTTCAACGTATTGTTTTTCTGTGTACCTTTTCAGCGTCTCAATTGTTGTTTTATTTTCGCTTTTAAATTAAACGATATATCAAAATTTTAATTTAACTTTAAGTATTTTTGTATCTGTTCAGTGCACATTTACCTATACGTATGACCAACCACTTATAATTCAATGGCTGTAAGTTTTTCTTTTCCAAAAATAAACAATTATAAACAGAACGACTCACAGCAATCTATCTATATTCTTGTTTCATTTTAATATACTTTCATTGAAATGTTTCTGCTATATCAGAAAAAACTATTTTCTTTACATCACAAGTGTCACGCTCATACATTAATTCCATAGCTAATATAACATACTCACCCAACGGGTCATGAGTAGTCTAGTATAATATAAACAGCGTCCTCCGTACTCTTACAAATGTGTTATTTAAGTATTTACTGTTTTCTGTATTGCAATAAGCGTGCAACAAATAGACAAAGACAATGCCTGCATCATCAAACCACATCTAAATTGTATTTAGTATTTGATTATCTATTCTCTGAAAACACATACGTCGTTTGTTTTGCTCGACTATAAAAGCTGTTGGCTTTTTCTGTATTCACATCAGAGAGACGCAACGCCGTCTGTGTTTATCGGCAATTAACGCAAACGGTGTGAACAGAAAATCAGGAATCGAAATTCTAAATAAAGCGGTGGGGATGGAGTATGGACGAGCGATCAGTGTACAAAAGCTCACTAGCACGTCGCCCCATTAAAACAATTATATATATATATATATATGTGTGTGTGTGTGTGTGTGTGTCAGTGTGAGAACAATATATATACATATATATATATACATGTGCATATATATACATATATATATATATATCCATGTATATATATATACATATATATAATTATATGTATGTACATATATATATGCACATATATACATACACATAAATATACACATATATACATATATATATATACATATACTTATGTATATGTTTATACATATATATATGTATACATATATACATAAGTATATGTATATATATACGTATATATGTGTATATCTATAAGTATATATGTACATATACATGTACATACATATAATTATATATATATGTATATATATATACCTGGATATATATATGTGTGTGGGTATATATATATATATGTATATATATATATGTACGTGTATATATATATGTATATGTATATATATAGTTCTTACACTGACATACACACACACATATATATAATTGTTTTAATGGGGCGACGTGCTTGTGAACTTTTGTACATAGATCGCTCGTTCACATATATATATATATACATACATATATATATATATATATATATATATATAATGTAAGTGTGTTATGCCTCCAATCCGTCTCACAAGACAATGGATACACTCTGTAAATGTACCTCTGCGTAAAATTTTCAAGAAAAGATTGCACAATCGCCATATACACTTCTCCTTTATAAGCACAGTCTGAGTCCAGTGGCAAGGCGAACAGCTAGTCTACTCGAAACAATGCAAAGATAAGCGGAGATAAGATACAGTACCTGATATTTCCAAATGGTCACCCATTTTAGTATTTACTAGGCTCAACGTTGCTTACCTACGATGACTTAACGGGAACCGGAGTGTCAACGTGAAATATGCCGTATAAAATATATAGAAATAAATAGAGGAAGAAAGCGAGAGATAGGAAGAAGGATACACAGATAAAGCGATCGATAGAGAGAAAGATAAAATATATCTGGGTGCGGTTGTATGAGTACCATATGTCGAGATTTCTTGATCTTGTTGTGCCAAATGGCTAGGAAATTCCTGGCGGGTTTAACACGTTTTGTTTGTTGATCAAATTGTTCTTTTTGTGTGAAGATCAAATGAAAAACAAAACGTCCAACAAAATGCACCGATAATTATAGAACAAAGAGGAAATGAGTCGCAGCAGACGCAGACGGAAATATTTATTCTTATGTACACTATATACATTGCCACACATGTATATATATTTATATATATATATATATATATATATATATATATATATATATATATATAGTCTTGGAAGTTTTTAACCTTTAAAACTATACAAAAAATATTTTTTTATCATTCGTTAGAAAACCGTCTAGTCAGTAAGTCATTTAATCACCTGCAATCACTGCATCAACTCGCTCTCGAATTTACTATAATACCAATAATTTATTTTTCAAGGGATCATCAGTTGTTTACCATAAAACACTGTTTCGAGGATTTAAAAACAAAACAGTATATTACATCATGGCTCCCCAGCAGTGTTGATCAAACACCACCACCCTTAATCGTAGGAAGAAGACATGTTTCAAACATTTGATCCAGTTTTCTATTCTTAATTGCAATTACTAACCTTTTCATACTATAAAAATGAATTTCAAACCTGTGCGAATCATCAATTTCCACATTTAAAATGGATATATTTTTTAATTTTTTAATTTATCAGCCTTGTATTTATAAGATTAGGATGAATCCATTTAACTACTTATAACCCACACTATGATTAGTATTTAGTATATTTACATTTTTATTTAAAATTAGATATATAAAAGTTAAAAATATTTTTACATATATACATTTTTTTAAAAATTTATTATATGTAATTATAAATACATTTTATACATTGCTAATATAATAATATATATATATAATATATATATAGTGAGGTAGTTGCCTGTCTAGTTATACTGATGGGCTGTGGTACAGCAAAATAGTATTGTATGTTGATTGCTATATATATATATATATATATATATATATATATATATATATATATATATATATATATATATATATAGTAGATCGCTGGGATATGGTGGCCCTACGAATACGGTTTTTTTCAAGTTACGATGTGGTATACGAAAATTTTTGGGCCCCTCCTTACGATATTTGTCCCTCCTTACAGTATAATTAATAATGTTATTTGTTATATACACGTATTTTATATACTGTACTGTTTAATGCCGTATCCCGGGGTTGTAATATATATATGTATATATATATATATATATATATATATATATATATATATATATATATATTTCCCACACCTATTGCCTTGATGAAGTAGAGACATAAACTTTCTGCTATGGTTTCAAATGATCTGGCAACAAAAACAGGTAATAAGATTTCTCATATGTTATATCACCCCTCTTTTGGAAAAGTGTACGATTATGAATATCTCCAGCACCAAAGAAGATTAAAAACTGTGAATTTACTTCATATAAAAAAACCAAAAGAGAGAATATATAACATATAAGGAATATTTGGAATCAAGTCCCCCCTTTGCTGTTATTTAAGATCATTTAAAATCATAGCAGCAATTTGTTGTCTCCCTTCAATCAAGGCCTAAGGTTTTGGGTAAATATCAGATATTTTGTCATTCCTATGCAAAACTAGAAAAAGAAATCACTATGATTAGAATAGTAGTAAATGGTGCTGTATCTTTCAACGAACAAAATCCTTTAAAACTGCAATAATTATAGATTTTCGAGTTTGTTGAACACAACAATAACAGTTAAAATACCAGAAAACCTGTGATTTTAATGATATGACTACATTAATTACAAGAATTTCTATACTAATTTTACATAAAATAAACACCCACTTTATAGCCAAGGTGGCCATAAAGTAACTGTAATTTGACTTCGTTTAGATGCTTTTTTCTAATATTTACACTATAATACTAGTGCCATGATGTATTTATTATGTATTTTTGGCTGAATTTCTATGATTTGAACATAAAATTAAGACAAATTGGACATATTGCAAAAAATGAGAATTCTCATGAGCGCGGACCTATCAGATTTGGCCGATTTTTAGGGTTTTGGTTTAGATGCTTTTTCTAATATTTACACTATAATACTAGTGCCATGATTTATTTATTATGTATTTTTGGCTGAATTTCTATGATTTTAACATAAAATTAAGACAAATTTGACATATTGCAAAAATTGAAAATTCTCATGAGCGCGGACCTATCAGATTTGGCCGATTTTAAAGGGTTTTGGTTTAGATGCTTTTTCTAATATTTACACTATAATACTAGTGCCATGATTTATTTATTATGTATTTTTGGCTGAATTTCTATGATTTTAACATAAAATTAAGACAAATTGGACATATTGCAAAAATTGAAAATTCTCATGAGCGCGGACCTATCAGATTTGGCCGATTTTTTAGGGGTTTGGTTTAGATGCTTTTTCTAATATTTACACTATAATACTAGTGCCATGATTTATTTATTATGTATTTTTGGCTGAATTTCTATGATTTTAACATAAAATTAAGACAAATTTGACATATTGCAAAAATTGAAAATTCTCATGAGCGCGGACCTATCAGATTTGGCCGATTTTAAGGTTTTTGGTTTAGATGCTTTTTCTAATATTTACACTATAATACTAGTGCCATGATTTATTTATTATATTTTTGGCTGAATTTCTATGATTTTAACATAAAATTAAGACAAATTTGACATATTACAAAAATTGAAAATTCTCATGAGCGCGGACCTATCAGATTTAGCCGATTTTAAAGGGTTTTGGTTTGGATGCTTTTTCTAATATTTACATTATAATACTAGTGCAATGATGTATTTATTATGTATTTTTGGCTGAATTTCTATGATTTTAACATAAAATTAAGACAAATTTGACATATTGCAAAAATTGAAAATTCTCATGAGCGCGGACCTATCAGATTTGGCCGATTTTTTAGAGTTTTGGTTTAGATGCTTTTTCTAATATTTACACTATAATACTAGTGCCATGATGTATTTATTATGTATTTTTGGCTGCATTTCTATGATTTGAACATAAAATTAACACAAATTTGACATATTGCAAAAATTGAAAATTCTCATGAGCGCGGACCTATCAGTTTCGGCCGATTTTTTAGGGTTTTGGTTTAGATGCTTTTTCTAATATTTACACTATAATACTAGTGCCATGATGTATTTATTATGTATTTTTGGCTGCATTTCTATGATTTTAACATAAAATTAAGACAAATTTGACATATTGCAAAAATTGAAAATTCTCATGAGCGCGGACCTATCAGATTTGGCCGATTTTTTAGGGTTTTGGTTTAGATGCTTTTTCTAATATTTACACTATAATACTAGTGCCATGATGTATTTATTATGTATTTTTGGCTGCATTTCTATGATTTTAACATAAAATTAAGACAAATTTGACATATTGCAAAAATTGAAAATTCTCATGAGCGCGGACCTATCAGATTTGGCCGATTTTTAAGGGTTTTGGTTTAGATGCTTTTTATAATATTTACACTATAATACTAGTGCCATGATGTATTTATTATGTATTTTTGGCTGCATTTCTATGATTTGAACATAAAATTAAGACAAATTTGACATATTGCAAAAATTGAAAATTCTCATGAGCGCGGACCTATCAGATTTGGCCGATTTTAAAGGGTTTTGGTTTAGATGCTTTTTCTAATATTTACACTATAATACTAGTGCCATGATTGATTTATTATGTATTTTTGGCTGAATATCTATGATTTTAACATAAAATTAAGACAAATTTGACATATTGCAAAAATTGAAAATTCTCATGAGCGCGGACCTATCAGATTTGGCCGATTTTTTAGGGTTTTTGTTTAGATGCTTTTTCTAATATTTACAATATAATACTAGTGCAATGATGTATTTATTATGTATTTTTGGCTGAATTTCTATGATTTTAACATATAATAAGACAAATTTGACATATTGCAAAAAATTGAAAATTCTCATGAGCGCGGACCTATCAGATTTGGCCTATTTTTTTGGGTTTTGGTTTGGATGCTTTTTCTAATATTTACACTATAATACTAGTGCCATGGTGTATTTATTATGTATTTTTGGCTGAATTTCTATGATTTAAACATAAAATTAAGACAAATTTGACATATTGCAAAAATTGAAAATTCTCATGAGCGCGGACCTATCAGATTTGGCCGATTTTAAAGTGTTTTGGTTTAGATGCTTTTTCTAATATTTACACTATAATACTAGTGCCATGATTTATTTATTATGTATTTTTGGCTGAATTTCTATGATTTTAACATAAAATTAAGACAAATTTGACATATTGCAAAAATTGAAAATTCTCATGAGCGCGGACCTATCAGATTTGGCCGATTTTTTAGGGGTTTGGTTTAGATGCTTTTTCTAATATTTACACTATAATACTAGTGCCATGATTTATTTATTATGTATTTTTGGCTGAATTTCTATGATTTTAACATAAAATTAAGACAAGTTTGACATATTGCAAAAATTGAAAATTCTCATGAGCGCGGACCTATCAGATTTGGCCGATTTTAAAGGGTTTTGGTTTAGATGCTTTTTCTAATATTTACACTATAATACTAGTGCCATGATTTATTTACTATATTTTTGGCTGAATTTCTATGATTTTAACATAAAATTAAGACAAATTTGACATATTACAAAAATTGAAAATTCTCATGAGCGCGGACCTATCAGATTTAGCCGATTTTAAAGGGTTTTGGTTTGGATGCTTTTTCTAATATTTACATTATAATACTAGTGCAATGATGTATTTATTATGTATTTTTGGCTTAATTTCTATGATTTTAACATATAATAAGACAAATTTGACATATTGCAAAAAATTGAAAATTCTCATGAGCGCGGACCTATCAGATTTGGCCGATTTTTTAGGGTTTTGGTTTGGATGCTTTTTCTAATATTTACACTAAAATACTAGTGCCATGGTGTATTTATTATGTATTTTTGGCTGAATTTCTATGATTTAAACATAAAATTAAGACAAATTTGACATATTGCAAAAATTGAAAATTCTCATGAGCGCGGACCTATCAGATTTGGCCGATTTTTTAGAGTTTTGGTTTAGATGCTTTTTCTAATATTTACACTATAATACTAGTGCCATGATGTATTTATTATGTATTTTTGGCTGAATTTCTCTGATTTTAACATAAAATTAAGACAAATTTGACATATTGCAAAAATTGAAAATTCTCATGAGCGCGGACCTATCAGATTTGGCCGATTTTTTAGGGTTTTGGTTTAGATGCTTTTTATAATATTTACATTATAATACTAGTGCTATGATGTATTTATTATGTATTTTTGGCTGAATTTCTATGATTTTAACATAAAATTAAGACAAATTTTACATATTGCAAAAATTGAAAATTCTCATGAGCGCGGACCTATCAGATTTAGCCGATTTTAAAGGGTTTTGGTTTGGATGCTTTTTATAATATTTACATTATAATACTATTGCTATGATGTATTTATTATGTATTTTTGGCTGCATTTCTATGATTTTAACATAAAATTAAGACAAATTTGACATATTGCAAAAATTGAAAATTCTCATGAGCGTGGACCTATCAGATTTGGCCGATTTTTTAGGGGTTTGGTTTAGATGCTTTTTATAATATTTACACTATAATACTGGTGCCATGGTGTATTTATTATGTATTTTTGGCTGAATTTCTATGATTTAAACATAAAATTAAGACAAATTTGACATATTGCAAAAATTGAAAATTCTCATGAGCGCGGACCTATCAGATTTGACCGATTTTTTAGGGTTTTGGTTTAGATGCTTTTTCTAATATTTACACTATAATACTAGTGCCATGATGTATTAATTATGTATTTTTGGCTGAATTTCTATGATTTTAACATAAAATTAAGACAAATTTGACATATTGCAAAAATTGAAAATTCTCATGAGCGCGGACCTATCAGATTTAGCCGATTTTAAAGGTTTTTGGTTTGGATGCTTTTTCTAATATTTACATTATAATACTATTGCTATGATGTATTTATTATGTATTTTTGGCTGAATTTCTATGATTTGAACATAAAATTAAGACAAATTTGACATATTGCAAAAATTGAAAATTCTCATGAGCGCGGACCTATCAGATTTGGCCGATTTTAAAGGGTTTTGGTTTAGATGCTTTTTATAATATTTACACTATAATACTAGTGCTATGATGTATTTATTATGTATTTTTGGCTGAATTTCTATGATTTTAACATATAATAAGACAAATTTGACATATTGCAAAAAATTGAAAATTCTCATGAGCGCGGACCTATCAGATTTGGCCGATTTTTTAGGGTTTTTGTTTGGATGCTTTTTCTAATATTTACACTATAATACTAGTGCCATGGTGTATTTATTATGTATTTTTGGCTGAATTTCTATGATTTTAACATAAAATTAAGACAAATTTTAAGTAATTGCAAAAATTGAAAATTCTCATGAGCGCGGACCTATCAGATTTAGCCGATTTTAAAGGGTTTTGGTTTGGATGCTTTTTCTAATATTTACATTATAATACTATTGCTATGATGTATTTATTATGTATTTTTGGCTGCATTTCTATGATTTGAACATAAAATTAACACAAATTTGACATATTGCAAAAATTGAAAATTCTCATGAGCGCGGACCATTCAGTTTCGGCCGATTTTTTAGGGTTTTGGTTTAGATGCTTTTTCTAATATTTACACTATAATACTAGTGCCATGATGTATTTATTATGTATTTTTGGCTGAATTTCTATGATTTTAACATAAAATTAAGACAAATTGGACATATTGCAAAAATTGAAAATTCTCATGAGCGCGGACCTATCAGATTTGGCCGATTTTAAAGGGTTTTGGTTTAGATGCTTTTTCTAATATTTACACTATAATACTAGTGCCATGATTTATTTATTATGTATTTTTGGCTGAATTTCTATGATTTTAACATAAAATTAAGACAAATTTGACATATTGCAAAAATTGAAAATTCTCATGAGCGCGGACCTATCAGATTTGGCCGATTTTTTAGGGGTTTGGTTTAGATGCTTTTTCTAATATTTACACTATAATACTAGTGCCATGATGTATTTATTATGTATTTTTGGCTGAATTTCTATGATTTTAACATAAAATTAAGACAAATTTGACATATTGCAAAAATTGAAAATTCTCATGAGCGCGGACCTATCAGATTTGGCCGATTTTAAAGGTTTTTGGTTTAGATGCTTTTTCTAATATTTACACTATAATACTAGTGCCATGATTTATTTATTATATTTTTGGCTGAATTTCTATGATTTTAACATAAAATTAAGACAAATTTGACATATTACAAAAATTGAAAATTCTCATGAGCGCGGACCTATCAGATTTAGCCGATTTTAAAGGGTTTTGGTTTGGATGCTTTTTCTAATATTTACATTATAATACTAGTGCAATGATGTATTTATTATGTATTTTTGGCTGAATTTCTATGATTTTAACATATAATAAGACAAATTTGACATATTGCAAAAAATTGAAAATTCTCATGAGCGCGGACCTATCAGATTTGGCCGATTTTTTAGGGTTTTGGTTTGGATGCTTTTTCTAATATTTACACTATAATACTAGTGCCATGGTGTATTTATTATGTATTTTTGGCTGAATTTCTATGATTTAAACATAAAATTAAGACAAATTTGACATATTGCAAAAATTGAAAATTCTCATGAGCGCGGACCTATCAGATTTGGCCGATTTTTTAGAGTTTTGGTTTAGATGCTTTTTCTAATATTTACACTATAATACTAGTGCCATGATGTATTTATTATGTATTTTTGGCTGCATTTCTATGATTTGAACATAAAATTAACACAAATTTGACATATTGCAAAAATTGAAAATTCTCATGAGCGCGGACCTATCAGTTTCGGCCGATTTTTTAGGGTTTTGGTTTAGATGCTTTTTCTAATATTTACACTATAATACTAGTGCCATGATGTATTTATTATGTATTTTTGGCTGCATTTCTATGATTTTAACATAAAATTAAGACAAATTTGACATATTGCAAAAATTGAAAATTCTCATGAGCGCGGACCTATCAGATTTGGCCGATTTTTTAGGGTTTTGGTTTAGATGCTTTTTCTAATATTTACACTATAATACTAGTGCCATGATGTATTTATTATGTATTTTTGGCTGCATTTCTATGATTTTAACATAAAATTAAGACAAATTTGACATATTGCAAAAATTGAAAATTCTCATGAGCGCGGACCTATCAGATTTGGCCGATTTTTAAGGGTTTTGGTTTAGATGCTTTTTATAATATTTACACTATAATACTAGTGCCATGATGTATTTATTATGTATTTTTGGCTGCATTTCTATGATTTGAACATAAAATTAAGACAAATTTGACATATTGCAAAAATTGAAAATTCTCATGAGCGCGGACCTATCAGATTTGGCCGATTTTAAAGGGTTTTGGTTTAGATGCTTTTTCTAATATTTACACTATAATACTAGTGCCATGATTGATTTATTATGTATTTTTGGCTGAATATCTATGATTTTAACATAAAATTAAGACAAATTTGACATATTGCAAAAATTGAAAATTCTCATGAGCGCGGACCTATCAGATTTGGCCGATTTTTTAGGGTTTTTGTTTAGATGCTTTTTCTAATATTTACAATATAATACTAGTGCAATGATGTATTTATTATGTATTTTTGGCTGAATTTCTATGATTTTAACATATAATAAGACAAATTTGACATATTGCAAAAAATTGAAAATTCTCATGAGCGCGGACCTATCAGATTTGGCCTATTTTTTAGGGTTTTGGTTTGGATGCTTTTTCTAATATTTACACTATAATACTAGTGCCATGGTGTATTTATTATGTATTTTTGGCTGAATTTCTATGATTTAAACATAAAATTAAGACAAATTTGACATATTGCAAAAATTGAAAATTCTCATGAGCGCGGACCTATCAGATTTGGCCGATTTTAAAGTGTTTTGGTTTAGATGCTTTTTCTAATATTTACACTATAATACTAGTGCCATGATTTATTTATTATGTATTTTTGGCTGAATTTCTATGATTTTAACATAAAATTAAGACAAATTTGACATATTGCAAAAATTGAAAATTCTCATGAGCGCGGACCTATCAGATTTGGCCGATTTTTTAGGGGTTTGGTTTAGATGCTTTTTCTAATATTTACACTATAATACTAGTGCCATGATTTATTTATTATGTATTTTTGGCTGAATTTCTATGATTTTAACATAAAATTAAGACAAGTTTGACATATTGCAAAAATTGAAAATTCTCATGAGCGCGGACCTATCAGATTTGGCCGATTTTAAAGGGTTTTGGTTTAGATGCTTTTTCTAATATTTACACTATAATACTAGTGCCATGATTTATTTACTATATTTTTGGCTGAATTTCTATGATTTTAACATAAAATTAAGACAAATTTGACATATTACAAAAATTGAAAATTCTCATGAGCGCGGACCTATCAGATTTAGCCGATTTTAAAGGGTTTTGGTTTGGATGCTTTTTCTAATATTTACATTATAATACTAGTGCAATGATGTATTTATTATGTATTTTTGGCTTAATTTCTATGATTTTAACATATAATAAGACAAATTTGACATATTGCAAAAAATTGAAAATTCTCATGAGCGCGGACCTATCAGATTTGGCCGATTTTTTAGGGTTTTGGTTTGGATGCTTTTTCTAATATTTACACTAAAATACTAGTGCCATGGTGTATTTATTATGTATTTTTGGCTGAATTTCTATGATTTAAACATAAAATTAAGACAAATTTGACATATTGCAAAAATTGAAAATTCTCATGAGCGCGGACCTATCAGATTTGGCCGATTTTTTAGAGTTTTGGTTTAGATGCTTTTTCTAATATTTACACTATAATACTAGTGCCATGATGTATTTATTATGTATTTTTGGCTGAATTTCTCTGATTTTAACATAAAATTAAGACAAATTTGACATATTGCAAAAATTGAAAATTCTCATGAGCGCGGACCTATCAGATTTGGCCGATTTTTTAGGGTTTTGGTTTAGATGCTTTTTATAATATTTACATTATAATACTAGTGCTATGATGTATTTATTATGTATTTTTGGCTGAATTTCTATGATTTTAACATAAAATTAAGACAAATTTTACATATTGCAAAAATTGAAAATTCTCATGAGCGCGGACCTATCAGATTTAGCCGATTTTAAAGGGTTTTGGTTTGGATGCTTTTTATAATATTTACATTATAATACTATTGCTATGATGTATTTATTATGTATTTTTGGCTGCATTTCTATGATTTTAACATAAAATTAAGACAAATTTGACATATTGCAAAAATTGAAAATTCTCATGAGCGTGGACCTATCAGATTTGGCCGATTTTTTAGGGGTTTGGTTTAGATGCTTTTAATAATATTTACACTATAATACTGGTGCCATGGTGTATTTATTATGTATTTTTGGCTGAATTTCTATGATTTAAACATAAAATTAAGACAAATTTGACATATTGCAAAAATTGAAAATTCTCATGAGCGCGGACCTATCAGATTTGACCGATTTTTTAGGGTTTTGGTTTAGATGCTTTTTCTAATATTTACACTATAATACTAGTGCCATGATGTATTAATTATGTATTTTTGGCTGAATTTCTATGATTTTAACATAAAATTAAGACAAATTTGACATATTGCAAAAATTGAAAATTCTCATGAGCGCGGACCTATCAGATTTAGCCGATTTTAAAGGGTTTTGGTTTGGATGCTTTTTATAATATTTACATTATAATACTATTGCTATGATGTATTTATTATGTATTTTTGGCTGAATTTCTATGATTTGAACATAAAATTAAGACAAATTTGACATATTGCAAAAATTGAAAATTCTCATGAGCGCGGACCTATCAGATTTGGCCGATTTTAAAGGGTTTTGGTTTAGATGCTTTTTATAATATTTACACTATAATACTAGTGCTATGATGTATTTATTATGTATTTTTGGCTGAATTTCTATGATTTTAACATATAATAAGACAAATTTGACATATTGCAAAAAATTGAAAATTCTCATGAGCGCGGACCTATCAGATTTGGCCGATTTTTTAGGGTTTTGGTTTGGATGCTTTTTCTAATATTTACACTATAATACTAGTGCCATGGTGTATTTATTATGTATTTTTGGCTGAATTTCTATGATTTTAACATAAAATTAAGACAAATTTTACATATTGCAAAAATTGAAAATTCTCATGAGCGCGGACCTATCAGATTTGGCCGATTTTTTAGGGGTTTGGTTTAGATGCTTTTTCTAATATTTACACTATAATACTAGTGCCATGATTTATTTATTATGTATTTTTGGCTGAATTTCTATGATTTTAACATAAAATTAAGACAAGTTTGACATATTGCAAAAATTGAAAATTCTCATGAGCGCGGACCTATCAGATTTGGCCGATTTTAAAGGTTTTTGGTTTAGATGCTTTTTCTAATATTTACACTATAATACTAGTGCCATGATGTATTTATTATGTATTTTTGGCTGAATTTCTATGATTTTAACATAAAATTAAGACAAATTTGACATATTGCAAAAATTGAAAATTCTCATGAGCGCGGACCTATCAGATTTGGCCGATTTTTTAGAGTTTTGGTTTAGATGCTTTTTATAATATTTACACTATAATACTAGTGCCATGATGTATTTATTATGTATTTTTGGCTGCATTTCTATGATTTTAATATAAAATTAAGACAAATTTGACATATTGAAAAAATTGAAAATTCTCATGAGCGCGGACCTATCAGATTTGGCCGATTTTTAAGGGTTTTGGTTTAGATGCTTTTTATAATATTTACACAATAGTACTAGTGCCATGATGTATTTATTATGTATTTTTGGCTGCATTTCTATGATTTGAACATAAAATTAAGACAAATTTGACATATTAGAAAAATTGAAAATTCTCATGAGCGCGGACCTATCAGATTTAGCCGATTTTAAAGGGTTTTGGTTTGGATGCTTTTTCTAATATTTACATTATAATACTAGTGCAATGATGTATTTATTATGTATTTTTGGCTGAATTTCTATGATTTTAACATATAATAAGACAAATTTGACATATTGCAAAAAATTGAAAATTCTCATGAGCGCGGACCTATCAGATTTGGCCGATTTTTTAGGGTTTTGGTTTGGATTCTTTTTCTAATATTTACACTATAATACTAGTGCCATGGTGTATTTATTATGTATTTTTGGCTGAATTTCTATGATTTAAACATAAAATTAAGACAAATTTGACATATTGCAAAAATTGAAAATTCTCATGAGCGCGGACCTATCAGATTTGGCCGATTTTTTAGAGTTTTGGTTTAGATGCTTTTTCTAATATTTACACTATAATACTAGTGCCATGATGTATTTATTATGTATTTTTGGCTGAATTTCTATGATTTTAACATAAAATTAAGACAAATTTGACATATTGCAAAAATTGAAAATTCTCATGAGCGCGGACCTATCAGATTTGGCCGATTTTTTAGGGTTTTGGTTTAGATGCTTTTTATAATATTTACATTATAATACTAGTGCTATGATGTATTTATTATGTATTTTTGGCTGAATTTCTATGATTTTAACATAAAATTAAGACAAATTTTACATATTGCAAAAATTGAAAATTCTCATGAGCGCGGACCTATCAGTTTCGGCCGATTTTTTAGAGTTTTGGTTTAGATGCTTTTTCTAATATTTACACTATAATACTAGTGCCATGATGTATTTATTATGTATTTTTGGCTGCATTTCTATGATTTTAACATAAAATTAAGACAAATTTGACATATTGCAAAAATTGAAAATTCTCATGAGCGCGGACCTATCAGATTTGGCCGATTTTTTAGGGTTTTGGTTTAGATGCTTTTTCTAATATTTACACTATAATACTAGTGCCATGATGTATTTATTATGTATTTTTGGCTGCATTTCTATGATTTTAACATAAAATTAAGACAAATTTGACATATTGCAAAAATTGAAAATTCTCATGAGCGCGGACCTATCAGATTTGGCCGATTTTTAAGGGTTTTGGTTTAGATGCTTTTTATAATATTTACACTATAATACTAGTGCCATGATGTATTTATTATGTATTTTTGGCTGCATTTCTATGATTTGAACATAAAATTAAGACAAATTTGACATATTGCAAAAATTGAAAATTCTCATGAGCGCGGACCTATCAGATTTGGCCGATTTTAAAGGGTTTTGGTTTAGATGCTTTTTCTAATATTTACACTATAATACTAGTGCCATGATTGATTTATTATGTATTTTTGGCTGAATATCTATGATTTTAACATAAAATTAAGACAAGTTTGACATATTGCAAAAATTGAAAATTCTCATGAGCGCGGACCTATCAGATTTGGCCGATTTTTAAGGGTTTTTGTTTAGATGCTTTTTCTAATATTTACAATATAATACTAGTGCAATGATGTATTTATTATGTATTTTTGGCTGAATTTCTATGATTTTAACATATAATAAGACAAATTTGACATATTGCAAAAAATTGAAAATTCTCATGAGCGCGGACCTATCAGATTTGGCCTATTTTTTAGGGTTTTGGTTTGGATGCTTTTTCTAATATTTACACTATAATACTAGTGCCATGGTGTATTTATTATGTATTTTTGGCTGAATTTCTATGATTTAAACATAAAATTAAGACAAATTTGACATATTGCAAAAATTGAAAATTCTCATGAGCGCGGACCTATCAGATTTGGCCGATTTTAAAGTGTTTTGGTTTAGATGCTTTTTCTAATATTTACACTATAATACTAGTGCCATGATTTATTTATTATGTATTTTTGGCTGAATTTCTATGATTTTAACATAAAATTAAGACAAATTTGACATATTGCAAAAATTGAAAATTCTCATGAGCGCGGACCTATCAGATTTGGCCGATTTTTTAGGGGTTTGGTTTAGATGCTTTTTCTAATATTTACACTATAATACTAGTGCCATGATTTATTTATTATGTATTTTTGGCTGAATTTCTATGATTTTAACATAAAATTAAGACAAGTTTGACATATTGCAAAAATTGAAAATTCTCATGAGCGCGGACCTATCAGATTTGGCCGATTTTAAAGGGTTTTGGTTTAGATGCTTTTTCTAATATTTACACTATAATACTAGTGCCATGATTTATTTACTATATTTTTGGCTGAATTTCTATGATTTTAACATAAAATTAAGACAAATTTGACATATTACAAAAATTGAAAATTCTCATGAGCGCGGACCTATCAGATTTAGCCGATTTTAAAGGGTTTTGGTTTGGATGCTTTTTCTAATATTTACATTATAATACTAGTGCAATGATGTATTTATTATGTATTTTTGGCTTAATTTCTATGATTTTAACATATAATAAGACAAATTTGACATATTGCAAAAAATTGAAAATTCTCATGAGCGCGGACCTATCAGATTTGGCCGATTTTTTAGGGTTTTGGTTTGGATGCTTTTTCTAATATTTACACTAAAATACTAGTGCCATGGTGTATTTATTATGTATTTTTGGCTGAATTTCTATGATTTAAACATAAAATTAAGACAAATTTGACATATTGCAAAAATTGAAAATTCTCATGAGCGCGGACCTATCAGATTTGGCCGATTTTTTAGAGTTTTGGTTTAGATGCTTTTTCTAATATTTACACTATAATACTAGTGCCATGATGTATTTATTATGTATTTTTGGCTGAATTTCTCTGATTTTAACATAAAATTAAGACAAATTTGACATATTGCAAAAATTGAAAATTCTCATGAGCGCGGACCTATCAGATTTGGCCGATTTTTTAGGGTTTTGGTTTAGATGCTTTTTATAATATTTACATTATAATACTAGTGCTATGATGTATTTATTATGTATTTTTGGCTGAATTTCTATGATTTTAACATAAAATTAAGACAAATTTTACATATTGCAAAAATTGAAAATTCTCATGAGCGCGGACCTATCAGATTTAGCCGATTTTAAAGGGTTTTGGTTTGGATGCTTTTTATAATATTTACATTATAATACTATTGCTATGATGTATTTATTATGTATTTTTGGCTGCATTTCTATGATTTTAACATAAAATTAAGACAAATTTGACATATTGCAAAAATTGAAAATTCTCATGAGCGTGGACCTATCAGATTTGGCCGATTTTTTAGGGGTTTGGTTTAGATGCTTTTAATAATATTTACACTATAATACTGGTGCCATGGTGTATTTATTATGTATTTTTGGCTGAATTTCTATGATTTAAACATAAAATTAAGACAAATTTGACATATTGCAAAAATTGAAAATTCTCATGAGCGCGGACCTATCAGATTTGACCGATTTTTTAGGGTTTTGGTTTAGATGCTTTTTCTAATATTTACACTATAATACTAGTGCCATGATGTATTAATTATGTATTTTTGGCTGAATTTCTATGATTTTAACATAAAATTAAGACAAATTTGACATATTGCAAAAATTGAAAATTCTCATGAGCGCGGACCTATCAGATTTAGCCGATTTTAAAGGGTTTTGGTTTGGATGCTTTTTATAATATTTACATTATAATACTATTGCTATGATGTATTTATTATGTATTTTTGGCTGAATTTCTATGATTTGAACATAAAATTAAGACAAATTTGACATATTGCAAAAATTGAAAATTCTCATGAGCGCGGACCTATCAGATTTGGCCGATTTTAAAGGGTTTTGGTTTAGATGCTTTTTATAATATTTACACTATAATACTAGTGCTATGATGTATTTATTATGTATTTTTGGCTGAATTTCTATGATTTTAACATATAATAAGACAAATTTGACATATTGCAAAAAATTGAAAATTCTCATGAGCGCGGACCTATCAGATTTGGCCGATTTTTTAGGGTTTTGGTTTGGATGCTTTTTCTAATATTTACACTATAATACTAGTGCCATGGTGTATTTATTATGTATTTTTGGCTGAATTTCTACGATTTTAACATAAAATTAAGACAAATTTTACATATTGCAAAAATTGAAAATTCTCATGAGCGCGGACCTATCAGATTTGGCCGATTTTTTAGGGGTTTGGTTTAGATGCTTTTTCTAATATTTACACTATAATACTAGTGCCATGATTTATTTATTATGTATTTTTGGCTGAATTTCTATGATTTTAACATAAAATTAAGACAAGTTTGACATATTGCAAAAATTGAAAATTCTCATGAGCGCGGACCTATCAGATTTGGCCGATTTTAAAGGTTTTTGGTTTAGATGCTTTTTCTAATATTTACACTATAATACTAGTGCCATGATGTATTTATTATGTATTTTTGGCTGAATTTCTATGATTTTAACATAAAATTAAGACAAATTTGACATATTGCAAAAATTGAAAATTCTCATGAGCGCGGACCTATCAGATTTGGCCGATTTTTTAGAGTTTTGGTTTAGATGCTTTTTATAATATTTACACTATAATACTAGTGCCATGATGTATTTATTATGTATTTTTGGCTGCATTTCTATGATTTTAATATAAAATTAAGACAAATTTGACATATTGAAAAAATTGAAAATTCTCATGAGCGCGGACCTATCAGATTTGGCCGATTTTTAAGGGTTTTGGTTTAGATGCTTTTTATAATATTTACACTATAATACTAGTGCCATGATGTATTTATTATGTATTTTTGGCTGCATTTCTATGATTTGAACATAAAATTAAGACAAATTTGACATATTAGAAAAATTGAAAATTCTCATGAGCGCGGACCTATCAGATTTAGCCGATTTTAAAGGGTTTTGGTTTGGATGCTTTTTCTAATATTTACATTATAATACTAGTGCAATGATGTATTTATTATGTATTTTTGGCTGAATTTCTATGATTTTAACATATAATAAGACAAATTTGACATATTGCAAAAAATTGAAAATTCTCATGAGCGCGGACCTATCAGATTTGGCCGATTTTTTAGGGTTTTGGTTTGGATTCTTTTTCTAATATTTACACTATAATACTAGTGCCATGGTGTATTTATTATGTATTTTTGGCTGAATTTCTATGATTTAAACATAAAATTAAGACAAATTTGACATATTGCAAAAATTGAAAATTCTCATGAGCGCGGACCTATCAGATTTGGCCGATTTTTTAGAGTTTTGGTTTAGATGCTTTTTCTAATATTTACACTATAATACTAGTGCCATGATGTATTTATTATGTATTTTTGGCTGAATTTCTATGATTTTAACATAAAATTAAGACAAATTTGACATATTGCAAAAATTGAAAATTCTCATGAGCGCGGACCTATCAGATTTGGCCGATTTTTTAGGGTTTTGGTTTAGATGCTTTTTATAATATTTACATTATAATACTAGTGCTATGATGTATTTATTATGTATTTTTGGCTGAATTTCTATGATTTTAACATAAAATTAAGACAAATTTTACATATTGCAAAAATTGAAAATTCTCATGAGCGCGGACCTATCAGATTTAGCCGATTTTAAAGGGTTTTGGTTTGGATGCTTTTTATAATATTTACATTATAATACTATTGCTATGATGTATTTATTATGTATTTTTGGCTGCATTTCTATGATTTTAACATAAAATTAAGACAAATTTGACATATTGCAAAAATTGAAAATTCTCATGAGCGTGGACCTATCAGATTTGGCCGATTTTTTAGGGGTTTGGTTTAGATGCTTTTTATAATATTTACACTATAATACTGGTGCCATGGTGTATTTATTATGTATTTTTGGCTGAATTTCTATGATTTAAACATCAAATTAAGACAAATTTGACATATTGCAAAAATTGAAAATTCTCATGAGCGCGGACCTATCAGATTTGACCGATTTTTTAGGGTTTTGGTTTAGATGCTTTTTCTAATATTTACACTATAATACTAGTGCCATGATGTATTAATTATGTATTTTTGGCTGCATTTCTATGATTTTAACATAAAATTAAGACAAATTTGACATATTGCAAAAATTGAAAATTCTCATGAGCGCGGACCTATCAGATTTAGCCGATTTTAAAGGTTTTTGGTTTGGATGCTTTTTCTAATATTTACATTATAATACTATTGCTATGATGTATTTATTATGTATTTTTGGCTGCATTTCTATGATTTTAACATAAAATTAAGACAAATTTGACATATTGCAAAAATTGAAAATTCTCATGAGCGTGGACCTATCAGATTTGGCCGATTTTTTAGGGGTTTGGTTTAGATGCTTTTAATAATATTTACACTATAATACTGGTGCCATGGTGTATTTATTATGTATTTTTGGCTGAATTTCTATGATTTAAACATAAAATTAAGACAAATTTGACATATTGCAAAAATTGAAAATTCTCATGAGCGCGGACCTATCAGATTTGACCGATTTTTTAGGGTTTTGGTTTAGATGCTTTTTCTAATATTTACACTATAATACTAGTGCCATGATGTATTAATTATGTATTTTTGGCTGAATTTCTATGATTTTAACATAAAATTAAGACAAATTTGACATATTGCAAAAATTGAAAATTCTCATGAGCGCGGACCTATCAGATTTAGCCGATTTTAAAGGGTTTTGGTTTGGATGCTTTTTATAATATTTACATTATAATACTATTGCTATGATGTATTTATTATGTATTTTTGGCTGAATTTCTATGATTTGAACATAAAATTAAGACAAATTTGACATATTGCAAAAATTGAAAATTCTCATGAGCGCGGACCTATCAGATTTGGCCGATTTTAAAGGGTTTTGGTTTAGATGCTTTTTATAATATTTACACTATAATACTAGTGCTATGATGTATTTATTATGTATTTTTGGCTGAATTTCTATGATTTTAACATATAATAAGACAAATTTGACATATTGCAAAAAATTGAAAATTCTCATGAGCGCGGACCTATCAGATTTGGCCGATTTTTTAGGGTTTTGGTTTGGATGCTTTTTCTAATATTTACACTATAATACTAGTGCCATGGTGTATTTATTATGTATTTTTGGCTGAATTTCTATGATTTTAACATAAAATTAAGACAAATTTTACATATTGCAAAAATTGAAAATTCTCATGAGCGCGGACCTATCAGATTTGGCCGATTTTTTAGGGGTTTGGTTTAGATGCTTTTTCTAATATTTACACTATAATACTAGTGCCATGATTTATTTATTATGTATTTTTGGCTGAATTTCTATGATTTTAACATAAAATTAAGACAAGTTTGACATATTGCAAAAATTGAAAATTCTCATGAGCGCGGACCTATCAGATTTGGCCGATTTTAAAGGTTTTTGGTTTAGATGCTTTTTCTAATATTTACACTATAATACTAGTGCCATGATGTATTTATTATGTATTTTTGGCTGCATTTCTATGATTTTAATATAAAATTAAGACAAATTTGACATATTGAAAAAATTGAAAATTCTCATGAGCGCGGACCTATCAGATTTGGCCGATTTTTAAGGGTTTTGGTTTAGATGCTTTTTATAATATTTACACTATAATACTAGTGCCATGATGTATTTATTATGTATTTTTGGCTGCATTTCTATGATTTGAACATAAAATTAAGACAAATTTGACATATTAGAAAAATTGAAAATTCTCATGAGCGCGGACCTATCAGATTTAGCCGATTTTAAAGGGTTTTGGTTTGGATGCTTTTTCTAATATTTACATTATAATACTAGTGCAATGATGTATTTATTATGTATTTTTGGCTGAATTTCTATGATTTTAACATATAATAAGACAAATTTGACATATTGCAAAAAATTGAAAATTCTCATGAGCGCGGACCTATCAGATTTGGCCGATTTTTTAGGGTTTTGGTTTGGATTCTTTTTCTAATATTTACACTATAATACTAGTGCCATGGTGTATTTATTATGTATTTTTGGCTGAATTTCTATGATTTAAACATAAAATTAAGACAAATTTGACATATTGCAAAAATTGAAAATTCTCATGAGCGCGGACCTATCAGATTTGGCCGATTTTTTAGAGTTTTGGTTTAGATGCTTTTTCTAATATTTACACTATAATACTAGTGCCATGATGTATTTATTATGTATTTTTGGCTGAATTTCTATGATTTTAACATAAAATTAAGACAAATTTGACATATTGCAAAAATTGAAAATTCTCATGAGCGCGGACCTATCAGATTTGGCCGATTTTTTAGGGTTTTGGTTTAGATGCTTTTTATAATATTTACATTATAATACTAGTGCTATGATGTATTTATTATGTATTTTTGGCTGAATTTCTATGATTTTAACATAAAATTAAGACAAATTTTACATATTGCAAAAATTGAAAATTCTCATGAGCGCGGACCTATCAGATTTAGCCGATTTTAAAGGGTTTTGGTTTGGATGCTTTTTATAATATTTACATTATAATACTATTGCTATGATGTATTTATTATGTATTTTTGGCTGCATTTCTATGATTTTAACATAAAATTAAGACAAATTTGACATATTGCAAAAATTGAAAATTCTCATGAGCGTGGACCTATCAGATTTGGCCGATTTTTTAGGGGTTTGGTTTAGATGCTTTTTATAATATTTACACTATAATACTGGTGCCATGGTGTATTTATTATGTATTTTTGGCTGAATTTCTATGATTTAAACATCAAATTAAGACAAATTTGACATATTGCAAAAATTGAAAATTCTCATGAGCGCGGACCTATCAGATTTGACCGATTTTTTAGGGTTTTGGTTTAGATGCTTTTTCTAATATTTACACTATAATACTAGTGCCATGATGTATTAATTATGTATTTTTGGCTGCATTTCTATGATTTTAACATAAAATTAAGACAAATTTGACATATTGCAAAAATTGAAAATTCTCATGAGCGCGGACCTATCAGATTTAGCCGATTTTAAAGGTTTTTGGTTTGGATGCTTTTTCTAATATTTACATTATAATACTATTGCTATGATGTATTTATTATGTATTTTTGGCTGCATTTCTATGATTTGAACATAAAATTAAGACAAATTTGACATATTGCAAAAATTGAAAATTCTCATGAGCGCGGACCTATCAGATTTGGCCGATTTTAAAGGGTTTTGGTTTAGATGCTTTTTATAATATTTACACTATAATACTAGTGCTATGATGTATTTATTATGTATTTTTGGCTGAATTTCTATGATTTTAACATATAATAAGACAAATTTGACATATTGCAAAAATTGAAAATTCTCATGAGCGCGGACCTATCAGATTTGGCCGATTTTTTAGGGTTTTGGTTTGGGTGCTTTTTCTAATATTTACACTATAATACTAGTGCCATGGTGTATTTATTATGTATTTTTGGCTGAATTTCTATGATTTTAACATAAAATTAAGACAAATTTTACATATTGCAAAAATTGAAAATTCTCATGAGCGCGGACCTATCAGATTTAGCCGATTTTAAAGGGTTTTGGTTTAGATGCTTTTTCTAATATTTACATTATAATACTATTGCTATGATGTATTTATTATGTATTTTTGGCTGCATTTCTATGATTTGAACATAAAATTAAGACAAATTTGACATATTGCAAAAATTGAAAATTCTCATGAGCGCGGACCTATCAGATTTGGCCGATTTTTTAGGGTTTTGGTTTAGATGCTTTTTCTTATATATACACTATAATACTAGTGCCATGATGTATTTATTATGTATTTTTGGCTGAATTTCTATGATTTTAACATAAAATTAAGACAAATTTGACATATTGCAAAAATTGAAAATTCTCATGAGCGCGGACCTATCAGATTTGGCCGATTTTTTAGGGGTTTGGTTTAGATGCTTTTTATTATATTTACACTATAATACTGGTGCCATGGTGTATTTATTATGTATTTTTGGCTGAATTTCTATGATTTGAACATAAAATTAAGACAAATTTGACATATTGCAAAAATTGAAAATTCTCATGAGCGCGGACCTATCAGATTTGACCGATTTTTTAGGGTTTTGGTTTAGATGCTTTTTCTAATATTTACACTATAATACTAGTGCCATGATGTATTAATTATGTATTTTTGGCTGAATTTCTATGATTTTAACATAAAATTAAGACAAATTTGACATATTGCAAAAATTGAAAATTCTCATGAGCGCGGACCTATCAGATTTAGCCGATTTTAAAGGTTTTTGGTTTGGATGCTTTTTCTAATATTTACATTATAATACTATTGCTATGATGTATTTATTATGTATTTTTGGCTGAATTTCTATGATTTGAACATAAAATTAAGACAAATTTGACATATTGCAAAAATTGAAAATTCTCATGAGCGCGGACCTATCAGATTTGGCCGATTTTAAAGGGTTTTGGTTTAGATGCTTTTTATAATATTTACATTATAATACTAGTACTATGATGTATTTATTATGTATTTTTGGCTGAATTTCTATGATTTTAACATATAATAAGACAAATTTGACATATTGCAAAAAATTGAAAATTCTCATGAGCGCGGACCTATCAGATTTGGCCGATTTTTTAGGGTTTTGGTTTGGATGCTTTTTCTAATATTTACACTATAATACTAGTGCCATGGTGTATTTATTATGTATTTTCGGCTGAATTTCTATGATTTTAACATAAAATTAAGACAAATTTTACATATTAATAAAAATTGAAAATTCTCATGAGCGCGGACCTATCAGATTTAGCCGATTTTAAAGGGTTTTGGTTTGGATGCTTTTTCTAATATTTACATTATAATACTATTGCTATGATGTATTTATTATGTATTTTTGGCTGCATTTCTATGATTTGAACATAAAATTAAGACAAATTTGACATATTGCAAAAATTGAAAATTCTCATGAGCGCGGACCTATCAGATTTGGCCGATTTTTTAGGGTTTTGGTTTAGATGCTTTTTATAATATTTACACTATAATACTAGTGCCATGATGTATTTATTATGTATTTTGGGCTGCATTTCTATGATTTTAATATAAAATTAAGACAAATTTGACATATTGCAAAAATTGAAAATTCTCATGAGCGCGGACCTATCAGATTTGGCCGATTTTTAAGGGTTTTGGTTTAGATGCTTTTTATAATATTTACACTATAATACTAGTGCCATGATGTATTTATTATGTATTTTTGGCTGCATTTCTATGATTTGAACATAAAATTAAGACAAATTTGACATATTGCAAAAATTGAAAATTCTCATGAGCGCGGACCTATCAGATTTAGCCGATTTTAAAAGGTTTTGGTTTGGATGCTTTTTCTAATATTTACATTATAATACTATTGCCATGATGTATTTATTATGTATTTTTGGCTGAATTTCTATGATTTTAACATAAAATTAAGACAAATTGGACATATTGCAAAAATTGAAAATTCTCATGAGCGCGGACCTATCAGATTTGGCCGATTTTTTAGGGTTTTGGTTTGGATGCTTTTTATAATATTTACACTATAATACTAGTGCCATGATGTATTTATTATGTATTTTTGGCTGCATTTCTATGATTTTAACATAAAATTAAGACAAATTTGACATATTGCAAAAATTGAAAATTCTCATGAGCGCGGACCTATCAGATTTGGCCGATTTTAAAGGGTTTTGGTTTAGATGCTTTTTCTAATATTTACACTATAATACTAGTGCCATGATGTATTTATTATGTATTTTTGGCTGCATTTCTATGATTTTAACATAAAATTAAGACAAATTTTACATATTGCAAAAATTGAAAATTCTCATGAGCGCGGACCTATCAGATTTGGCCGATTTGTTAAGGTTTTGGTTTGGATGCTTTTTCTAATATTTACACTATAATACTAGTGCCATGGTGTATTTATTATGTATTTTTGGCTGAATTTCTATGATTTAAACATAAAATTAAGACAAATTTGACATATTGCAAAAATTGAAAATTCTCATGAGCGCGGACCTATCAGATTTGGCCGATTTTTTAGGGTTTTGGTTTAGATGCTTTTTATAATATTTACACTATAATACTAGTGCCATGATGTATTTATTATGTATTTTTGGCTGCATTTCTATGATTTTAATATAAAATTAAGACAAATTTGACATATTGCAAAAATTGAAAATTCTCATGAGCGCGGACCTATCAGATTTGTCCGATTTTTAAGGGTTTTTGTTTAGATGCTTTTTATAATATTTACACTATAATACTAGTGCCATGATGTATTTATTATGTATTTTTGGCTGCATTTCTATGATTTGAACATAAAATTAAGACAAATTTGACATATTGCAAAAATTGAAAATTCTCATGAGCGCGGACCTATCAGATTTAGCCGATTTTAAAAGGTTTTGGTTTGGATGCTTTTTCTAATATTTACATTATAATACTATTGCTATGATGTATTTATTATGTATTTTTGGCTGCATTTCTATGATTTGAACATAAAATTAAGACAAATTTGACATATTGCAAAAATTGAAAATTCTCCTGAGCGCGGACCTATCAGATTTGGCCGATTTTTTAGGGGTTTGGTTTAGATGCTTTTTCTAATATTTACACTATAATACTAGTGCCATGATGTATTTATTATGTATTTTTGGCTGAATTTCTATGATTTTAACATAAAATTAAGACAAATTGGACATATTGCAAAAATTGAAAATTCTCATGAGCGCGGACCTATCAGATTTGGCCGATTTTTTAGGGTTTTGGTTTGGATGCTTTTTATAATATTTACACTATAATACTAGTGCCATGATGTATTTATTATGTATTTTTGGCTGCATTTCTATGATTTTAACATAAAATTAAGACAAATTTGACATATTGCAAAAATTGAAAATTCTCATGAGCGCGGACCTATCAGATTTGGCCGATTTTTAAGGGTTTTGGTTTAGATGCTTTTTCTAATATTTACACTATAATACTAGTGCCATGATGTATTTATTATGTATTTTTGGCTGCATTTCTATGATTTTAACATAAAATTAAGACAAATTTTACATATTGCAAAAATTGAAAATTCTCATGAGCGCGGACCTATCAGATTTGGCCGATTTTAAAGGGTTTTGGTTTGGATGCTTTTTCTAATATTTACATTATAACACTATTGCTATGATGTATTTATTATGTATTTTTGGCTGCATTTCTATGATTTTAACATAAAATTAAGACAAATTTGACATATTGCAAAAATTGAAAATTCTCATGAGCGCGGACCTATCAGATTTGGCCGATTTTTTAGGGTTTTGGTTTGGATGCTTTTTCTTATATTTACACTATAATACTAGTGCCATGGTGTATTTATTATGTATTTTTGGCTGAATTTCTATGATTTAAACATAAAATTAAGACAAATTTGCCATATTGCAAAAATTGAAAATTCTCATGAGCGCGGACCTATCAGATTTGGCCGATTTTTTAGGGTTTTGGTTTAGATGCTTTTTCTAATATTTACAATATAATACTAGTGCCATGATGTATTTATTATGTATTTTTTGCTGAATTTCTATGATTTTAACATAAAATTAAGACAAATTTTACATATTGCAAAAATTGAAAATTCTCATGAGCGCGGACCTATCAGATTTAGCCGATTTTAAAGGGTTTTGGTTTGGATGCTTTTTATAATATTTACATTATAATACTATTGCTATGATGTATTTATTATGTATTTTTGGCTGCATTTCTATGATTTTAACATAAAATTAAGACAAATTTGACATATTGCAAAAATTGAAAATTCTCATGAGCGTGGACCTATCAGATTTGGCCGATTTTTTAGGGGTTTGGTTTAGATGCTTTTTATAATATTTACACTATAATACTGGTGCCATCGTGTATTTATTATGTATTTTTGGCTGAATTTCTATGATTTAAACATAAAATTAAGACAAATTTGACATATTGCAAAAATTGAAAATTCTCATGAGCGCGGACCTATCAGATTTGACCGATTTTTTAGGGTTTTGGTTTAGATGCTTTTTCTAATATTTACACTATAATACTAGTGCCATGATGTATTAATTATGTATTTTTGGCTGAATTTCTATGATTTTAACATAAAATTAAGACAAATTTGACATATTGCAAAAATTGAAAATTCTCATGAGCGCGGACCTATCAGATTTAGCCGATTTTAAAGGTTTTTGGTTTGGATGCTTTTTCTAATATTTACATTATAATACTATTGCTATGATGTATTTATTATGTATTTTTGGCTGAATTTCTATTATTTGAACATAAAATTAAGACAAATTTGACATATTGCAAAAATTGAAAATTCTCATGAGCGCGGACCTATCAGATTTGGCCGATTTTAAAGGGTTTTGGTTTAGATGCTTTTTATAATATTTACACTATAATACTAGTGCTATGCTGTATTTATTATGTATTTTTGGCTGAATTTCTATGATTTTAACATATAATAAGACAAATTTGACATATTGCAAAAAATTGAAAATTCTCATGAGCGCGGACCTATCAGATTTGGCCGATTTTTTAGGGTTTTGGTTTAGATGCTTTTTATAATATTTACACTATAATACTAGTGCCATGATGTATTTATTATGTATTTTTGGCTGCATTTCTATGATTTTAACATAAAATTAAGACAAATTCGACATATTGCAAAAATTGAAAATTCTCATGAGCGCGGACCTATCAGATTTGGCCGATTTTAAAGGGTTTTGGTTTAGATGCTTTTTATAATATTTACACTATAATACTAGTGCCATGATGTATTTATTATGTATTTTTGGCTGCATTTCTATGATTTTAACATAAAATTAAGACAAATTTGACATATTGCAAAAATTGAAAATTCTCATGAGCGCGGACCTATCAGATTTGGCCGATTTTAAAGGGTTTTGGTTTAGATGCTTTTTCTAATATTTACACGATAATACTAGTGCCATGATTGATTTATTATGTATTTTTGGCTGAATATCTATGATTTTAACATAAAATTAAGACAAATTTGACATATTGCAAAAATTGAAAATTCTCATGAGCGCGGACCTATCAGATTTGGCCGATTTTTTAGGGTTTTTGTTTGGATGCTTTTTCTAATATTTACATTAGTAGTAATGATGTATTTATTATGTATTTTTGGCTGAATTTCTATGATTTTAACGTATAATAAGACAAATTTGACATATTGCAAAAAATTGAAAATTCTCATGAGCGCGGACCTATCAGATTTGGCCGATTTTTTAGGGTTTTGGTTTGGATGCTTTTTCTAATATTTACACTATAATACTAGTGCCATGGTGTATTTATTATGTATTTTTGGCTGAATTTCTATGATTTAAACATAAAATTAAGACAAATTTGACATATTGCAAAAATTGAAAATTCTCATGAGCGCGGACCTATCAGATTTGGCCGATTTTTTAGGAGTTTGGTTTAGATGCTTTTTCTAATATTTACACTATAATACTAGTGCCATGATGTATTTATTATGTATTTTTGGCTGAATTTCTATGATTTTAACATAAAATTAAGACAAATTGGACATATTGCAAAAATTGAAAATTCTCATGAGCGCGGACCTATCAGGTTTGGCCGATTTTTTAGGGTTTTGGTTTGGATGCTTTTAATAATATTTACACTATAATACTAGTGCCATGATGTATTTATTATGTATTTTTGGCTGCATTTCTATGATTTTAACATAAAATTAAGACAAATTTGACATATTGCAAAAATTGAAAATTCTCATGAGCGCGGACCTATCAGATTTAGCCGATTTTAAAAGGTTTTGGTTTGGCCGCTTTTTCTAATATTTACATTATAATACTATTGCTATGATGTATTTATTATGTATTTTTGGCTGCATTTCTATGACTTGAACATAAAATTAAGACAAATTTTACATATTGCAAAAATTGAAAATTCTCATGAGCGCGGACCTATCAGATTTGGCGGATTTTTTAGGGGTTTGGTTTAGATGCTTTTTTTAATATTTACACTATAATACTAGTGCCATGATGTATTTATTATGTATTTTTGGCTGAATTTCTATGATTTTAACATAAAATTAAGACAAATTGGACATATTGCAAAAATTGAAAATTCTCATGAGCGCGGACCTATCAGATTTGGCCGATTTTTTAGGGTTTTGGTTTGGATGCTTTTTATAATATTTACACTATAATACTAGTGCCATGATGTATTTATTATGTATTTTTGGCTGCATTTCTATGATTTTAACATAAAATTAAGACAAATTTGACATATTGCTAAAATTGAAAATTCTCATGAGCGCGGACCTATCAGATTTGGCCGATTTTTAAGGGTTTTGGTTTAGATGCTTTTTCTAATATTTACACTATAATACTAGTGCCATGATGTATTTATTATGTATTTTTGGCTGCATTTCTATGATTTTAACATAAAATTAAGACAAATTTTACATATTGCAAAAATTGAAAATTCTCATGAGCGCGGACCTATCAGATTTGGCCGATTTTAAAGGGTTTTGGTTTGGATGCTTTTTCTAATATTTACATTTTAACACTATTGCTATGATGTATTTATTATGTATTTTTGGCTGCATTTCTATGATTTTAACATAAAATTAAGACAAATTTGACATATTGCAAAAATTGAAAATTCTCATGAGCGCGGACCTATCAGATTTGGCCGATTTTTTAGGGTTTTGGTTTGGATGCTTTTTCTAATATTTACACTATAATACTAGTGCCATGGTGTATTTATTATGTATTTTTGGCTGAATTTCTATGATTTAAACATAAAATTAAGACAAATTTGACATATTGCAAAAATTGAAAATTCTCATGAGCGCGGACCTATCAGATTTGGCCGATTTTTTAGGGTTTTGGTTTAGATGCTTTTTCTAATATTTACACTATAATACTAGTGCCATGATGTATTTATTATGTATTTTTGGCTGAATTTCTATGATTTTAACATAAAATTAAGACAAATTTGACATATTGCAAAAATTGAAAATTCTCATGAGCGCGGACCTATCAGATTTGGCCGATTTTAAAGGGTTTTGGTTTAGATGCTTTTTCTTATATTTACACTATAATACTAGTGCCATGATTTATTTATTATGTATTTTTGGCTGAATTTCTATTATTTTAACATAAAATTTAGACAAATGTGACATATTGCAAAAATTGAAAATTCTCATGAGCGCGGACCTATCAGATTTGGCCGATTTTTCAGGGTTTTGGTTTGGATGCTTTTTCTAATATTTACACTATAATACTAGTGCTATGGTGTATTTATTATGTATTTTTGGCTGAATTTCTATGATTTGAACATAAAATTAAGACAAATTTGACATATTGCAAAAATTGAAAATTCTCATGAGCGCAGACCTATCAGATTTGGCCGATTTTTTAGGGTTTTGGTTTAGATGCTTTTTCTAATATTTACACTATAATACTAGTGCCATGATGTATTTATTATGTATTTTTGGCTGAATTTCTATGATTTTAACATAAAATTAAGACAAATTGGACATATTGCAAAAATTGAAAATTCTCATGAGCGCGGACCTATCAGATTTGGCCGATTTTTTAGGGTTTTGGTTTGGATGCTTTTTATAATATTTACACTATAATACTAGTGCCATGATGTATTTATTATGTATTTTTGGCTGCATTTCTATGATTTTAACATAAAATTAAGACAAATTTGACATATTGCAAAAATTGAAAATTCCCATGAGCGCAGACCTATCAGATTTGGCCGATTTGTTAGGGTTTTGGTTTAGATGCTTTTTCTAATATTTACACTATAATACTAGTGCCATGATGTATTTATTATGTATTTTTGGCTGAATTTCTATGATTTTATCATAAAATTAAGACAAATTTTACATATTGCAAAAATTGAAAATTCTCATGAGCGCGGACCTATCAGATTTAGCCGATTTAAAAGGGTTTTGGTTTGGATGCTTTTTCTAATATTTACATTATAACACTATTGCTATGATGTATTTATTATGTATTTTTGGCTTAATTTCTATGATTTGGACATAAAATTAAGACAAATTTTACATATTGCAAAAATTGAAAATTCTCATGAGCGCGGACCTATCAGATTTGGCCGATTTTAAAGGGTTTTGGTTTAGATGCTTTTTCTAATATTTACACTATAATACTAGTGCCATGATTTATTTATTATGTATTTTTGGCTGAATTTCTATGATTTTAACATATAATTAAGACAAATTTTACATATTGCAAAAATTGAAAATTCTCATGAGCGCGGACCTATCAGATTTAGCCGATTTTAAAGGGTTTTGGTTTGGATGCTTTTTATAATATTTACATTATAATACTAGTGCCATGATGTATTTATTATGTATTTTTGGCTGAATTTCTATGATTTTAACATAAAATTAAGACAAATTTGACATATTGCAAAAATTGAAAATTCTCATGAGCGCGGACCTATCAGATTTGGCCGATTTTTTGGGGGTTTGGTTTAGATGCTTTTTCTAATATTTACACTATAATACTAGTGCCATGATGTATTTATTATGTATTTTTGGCTGAATTTCTATGATTTTAACATAAAATTAAGACAAATTGGACATATTGCAAAAATTGAAAATTCTCATGAGCGCGGACCTATGAGATTTGGCCGATTTTTTAGGGTTTTGGTTTGGATGCTTTTTCTAATATTTAAACTATAATACTAGTGCCATGATTTATTTATTATGTATTTTTGGCTGAATTTCTATGATTTGGACATAAAATTAAGACAAATTTGACATATTGCAAAAATTGAAAATTCTCATGAGCGCGGACCTATCAGATTTGGCCGATTTTAAAGGGTTTTGGTTTAGATGCTTTTTCTAATATTTACACTATAATACTAGTGTCATGATTTATTTATTATGTATTTTTGGCTGAATTTCTATGATTTTAACATATAATTAAGACAAATTTTACATATTGCAAAAATTGAAAATTCTCATGAGCGCGGACCTATCAGATTTAGCCGATTTTAAAGGGTTTTGGTTTGGTTGCTTTTTCTAATATTTACATTATAATACTAGTGCCATGATGTATTTATTATGTATTTTTGGCTGAATTTCTATGATTTTAACATAAAATTAAGACAAATTTGACATATTGCAAAAATTGAAAATTCTCATGAGCGCGGACCTATCAGATTTAGCCGATTTAAAAGGGTTTTGGTTTGGATGCTTTTTCTAATATTTACATTATAATACTAGTGCCATGATGTATTTATTATGTATTTTTGGCTGAATTTCTATGATTTTAACATAAAATTAAGACAAATTTGACATATTGCAAAAATTGAAAATTCTCATGAGCGCGGACCTATCAGATTTGGCCGATTTTTTAGGGTTTTGGTTTGGATGCTTTTTATAATATTTACACTATAATACTAGTGCCATGATGTATTTATTATGTATTTTTGGCTGCATTTCTATGATTTTAACATAAAATTAAGACAAATTTGACATATTGCAAAAATTGAAAATTCCCATGAGCGCAGACCTATCAGATTTGGCCGATTTGTTAGGGTTTTGGTTTAGATGCTTTTTCTAATATTTACACTATAATACTAGTGCCATGATGTATTTATTATGTATTTTTGGCTGAATTTCTATGATTTTATCATAAAATTAAGACAAATTTTACATATTGCAAAAATTGAAAATTCTCATGAGCGCGGACCTATCAGATTTAGCCGATTTAAAAGGGTTTTGGTTTGGATGCTTTTTCTAATATTTACATTATAACACTATTGCTATGATGTATTTATTATGTATTTTTGGCTTAATTTCTATGATTTGGACATAAAATTAAGACAAATTTTACATATTGCAAAAATTGAAAATTCTCATGAGCGCGGACCTATCAGATTTGGCCGATTTTAAAGGGTTTTGGTTTAGATGCTTTTTCTAATATTTACACTATAATACTAGTGCCATGATTTATTTATTATGTATTTTTGGCTGAATTTCTATGATTTTAACATATAATTAAGACAAATTTGACATATTGCAAAAATTGAAAATTCTCATGAGCGCGGACCTATCAGATTAAGCCGATTTTAAAGGGTTTTGGTTTGGATGCTTTTTCTAATATTTACATTATAATACTAGTGCCATGATGTATTTATTATGTATTTTTGGCTGAATTTCTATGATTTTAACATAAAATTAAGACAAATTTGACATATTGCAAAAATTGAAAATTCTCATGAGCGCGGACCTATCAGATTTGGCCGATTTTTTGGGGGTTTGGTTTAGATGCTTTTTCTAATATTTACACTATAATACTAGTGCCATGATGTATTTATTATGTATTTTTGGCTGAATTTCTATGATTTTAACATAAAATTAAGACAAATTGGACATATTGCAAAAATTGAAAATTCTCATGAGCGCGGACCTATGAGATTTGGCCGATTTTTTAGGGTTTTGGTTTGGATGCTTTTTCTAATATTTAAACTATAATACTAGTGCCATGATTTATTTATTATGTATTTTTGGCTGAATTTCTATGATTTGGACATAAAATTAAGACAAATTTGACATATTGCAAAAATTGAAAATTCTCATGAGCGCGGACCTATCAGATTTGGCCGATTTTAAAGGGTTTTGGTTTAGATGCTTTTTCTAATATTTACATTATAACACTATTGCTATGATGTATTTATTATGTATTTTTGGCTTAATTTCTATGATTTGGACATAAAATTAAGACAAATTTTACATATTGCAAAAATTGAAAATTCTCATGAGCGCGGACCTATCAGATTTGGCCGATTTTAAAGGGTTTTGGTTTAGATGCTTTTTCTAATATTTACACTATAATACTAGTGCCATGATTTATTTATTATGTATTTTTGGCTGAATTTCTATGATTTTAACATATAATTAAGACAAATTTTACATATTGCAAAAATTGAAAATTCTCATGAGCGCGGACCTATCAGATTTAGCCGATTTTAAAGGGTTTTGGTTTGGATGCTTTTTATAATATTTACATTATAATACTAGTGCCATGATGTATTTATTATGTATTTTTGGCTGAATTTCTATGATTTTAACATAAAATTAAGACAAATTTGACATATTGCAAAAATTGAAAATTCTCATGAGCGCGGACCTATCAGATTTGGCCGATTTTTTGGGGGTTTGGTTTAGATGCTTTTTCTAATATTTACACTATAATACTAGTGCCATGATGTATTTATTATGTATTTTTGGCTGAATTTCTATGATTTTAACATAAAATTAAGACAAATTGGACATATTGCAAAAATTGAAAATTCTCATGAGCGCGGACCTATGAGATTTGGCCGATTTTTTAGGGTTTTGGTTTGGATGCTTTTTCTAATATTTAAACTATAATACTAGTGCCATGATTTATTTATTATGTATTTTTGGCTGAATTTCTATGATTTGGACATAAAATTAAGACAAATTTGACATATTGCAAAAATTGAAAATTCTCATGAGCGCGGACCTATCAGATTTGGCCGATTTTAAAGGGTTTTGGTTTAGATGCTTTTTCTAATATTTACACTATAATACTAGTGTCATGATTTATTTATTATGTATTTTTGGCTGAATTTCTATGATTTTAACATATAATTAAGACAAATTTTACATATTGCAAAAATTGAAAATTCTCATGAGCGCGGACCTATCAGATTTAGCCGATTTTAAAGGGTTTTGGTTTGGTTGCTTTTTCTAATATTTACATTATAATACTAGTGCCATGATGTATTTATTATGTATTTTTGGCTGAATTTCTATGATTTTAACATAAAATTAAGACAAATTTGACATATTGCAAAAATTGAAAATTCTCATGAGCGCGGACCTATCAGATTTAGCCGATTTAAAAGGGTTTTGGTTTGGATGCTTTTTCTAATATTTACATTATAATACTAGTGCCATGATGTATTTATTATGTATTTTTGGCTGAATTTCTATGATTTTAACATAAAATTAAGACAAATTTGACATATTGCAAAAATTGAAAATTCTCATGAGCGCGGACCTATCAGATTTGGCCGATTTTTTAGGGTTTTGGTTTGGATGCTTTTTATAATATTTACACTATAATACTAGTGCCATGATGTATTTATTATGTATTTTTGGCTGCATTTCTATGATTTTAACATAAAATTAAGACAAATTTGACATATTGCAAAAATTGAAAATTCCCATGAGCGCAGACCTATCAGATTTGGCCGATTTGTTAGGGTTTTGGTTTAGATGCTTTTTCTAATATTTACACTATAATACTAGTGCCATGATGTATTTATTATGTATTTTTGGCTGAATTTCTATGATTTTATCATAAAATTAAGACAAATTTTACATATTGCAAAAATTGAAAATTCTCATGAGCGCGGACCTATCAGATTTAGCCGATTTAAAAGGGTTTTGGTTTGGATGCTTTTTCTAATATTTACATTATAACACTATTGCTATGATGTATTTATTATGTATTTTTGGCTTAATTTCTATGATTTGGACATAAAATTAAGACAAATTTTACATATTGCAAAAATTGAAAATTCTCATGAGCGCGGACCTATCAGATTTGGCCGATTTTAAAGGGTTTTGGTTTAGATGCTTTTTCTAATATTTACACTATAATACTAGTGCCATGATTTATTTATTATGTATTTTTGGCTGAATTTCTATGATTTTAACATATAATTAAGACAAATTTGACATATTGCAAAAATTGAAAATTCTCATGAGCGCGGACCTATCAGATTAAGCCGATTTTAAAGGGTTTTGGTTTGGATGCTTTTTCTAATATTTACATTATAATACTAGTGCCATGATGTATTTATTATGTATTTTTGGCTGAATTTCTATGATTTTAACATAAAATTAAGACAAATTTGACATATTGCAAAAATTGAAAATTCTCATGAGCGCGGACCTATCAGATTTGGCCGATTTTTTGGGGGTTTGGTTTAGATGCTTTTTCTAATATTTACACTATAATACTAGTGCCATGATGTATTTATTATGTATTTTTGGCTGAATTTCTATGATTTTAACATAAAATTAAGACAAATTGGACATATTGCAAAAATTGAAAATTCTCATGAGCGCGGACCTATGAGATTTGGCCGATTTTTTAGGGTTTTGGTTTGGATGCTTTTTCTAATATTTAAACTATAATACTAGTGCCATGATTTATTTATTATGTATTTTTGGCTGAATTTCTATGATTTGGACATAAAATTAAGACAAATTTGACATATTGCAAAAATTGAAAATTCTCATGAGCGCGGACCTATCAGATTTGGCCGATTTTAAAGGGTTTTGGTTTAGATGCTTTTTCTAATATTTACACTATAATACTAGTGTCATGATTTATTTATTATATATTTTTGGCTGAATTTCTATGATTTGAACATATAATTAAGACAAATTTGACATATTGCAAAAATTGAAAATTCTCATGAGCGCGGACCTATCAGATTTGGCCGATTTTAAAGGGTTTTGGTTTAGATGCTTTTTCTAATATTTACACTATAATACTAGTGCCATGATTTATTTATTATGTATTTTTGGCTGAATTTCGATGATTTTAACATAAAATTAAGACAAATTTGACATATTACAAAAATTGAAAATTTTTATGAGCGCGGACCTATCAGATTTAGCCGATTTTAAAGGGTTTTGGTTTGGATGCTTTTTCTAATATTTACACTATAATACTAGTGCCATGATGTATTTATTATGTATTTTTGGCTGCATTTCTATGATTTGAACATAAAATTAAGACAAATTTGACATATTGCAAAAATTGAAAATTCTCATGAGCGCGGACCTATCAGATTTGGCCGATTTTTTAGGGTTTTGGTTTGGATGCTTTTTATAATATTTACACTATAATACTAGTGCCATGATGTATTTATTATGTATTTTTGGCTGCATTTCTATGATTTTAACATAAAATTAAGACAAATTTGACATATTGCAAAAATTGAAAATTCCCATGAGCGCAGACCTATCAGATTTGGCCGATTTGTTAGGGTTTTGGTTTAGATGCTTTTTCTAATATTTACACTATAATACTAGTGCCATGATGTATTTATTATGTATTTTTGGCTGAATTTCTATGATTTTATCATAAAATTAAGACAAATTTTACATATTGCAAAAATTGAAAATTCTCATGAGCGCGGACCTATCAGATTTAGCCGATTTAAAAGGGTTTTGGTTTGGATGCTTTTTCTAATATTTACACTATAATACTAGTGCCATGATGTATTTATTATGTATTTTTGGCTGCATTTCTATGATTTTAACATAAAATTAAGACAAATTTGACATATTGCAAAAATTGAAAATTCTCATGAGCGCGGACCTATCAGATTTGGCCGATTTTAAAGGGTTTTGGTTTAGATGCTTTTTCTAATATTTACACTATAATACTAGTGCCATGATTTATTTATTATGTATTTTTGGCTGCATTTCTATGATTTTAACATAAAATTAAGACAAATTTGACATATTGCAAAAATTGAAAATTCTCATGAGCGCGGACCTATCAGATTTGGCCGATTTTAAAGGGTTTTGGTTTAGATGCTTTTTCTAATATTTACACTATAATACTAGTGCCATGATTTATTTATTATGTATTTTTGGCTGAATTTCTATTATTTTAACATAAAATTAAGACAAATGTGACATATTGCAAAAATTGAAAATTCTCATGAGCGCGGACCTATCAGATTTGGCCGATTTTTTAGGGTTTTGGTTTGGATGCTTTTTCTAATATTTACACTATAATACTAGTGCTATGGTGTATTTATTATGTATTTTTGGCTGAATTTCTATGATTTGAACATAAAATTAAGACAAATTTGACATATTGCAAAAATTGAAAATTCTCATGAGCGCAGACCTATCAGATTTGGCCGATTTTTTAGGGTTTTGGTTTAGATGCTTTTTCTAATATTTACACTATAATACTAGTGCCATGATGTATTTATTATGTATTTTTGGCTGAATTTCTATGATTTTAACATAAAATTAAGACAAATTGGACATATTGCAAAAATTGAAAATTCTCATGAGCGCGGACCTATCAGATTTGGCCGATTTTTTAGGGTTTTGGTTTGGATGCTTTTTATAATATTTACACTATAATACTAGTGCCATGATGTATTTATTATGTATTTTTGGCTGAATTTCTATGATTTTAACATAAAATTAAGACAAATTTGACATATTGCAAAAATTGAAAATTCCCATGAGCGCAGACCTATCAGATTTGGCCGATTTGTTAGGGTTTTGGTTTAGATGCTTTTTCTAATATTTACACTATAATACTAGTGCCATGATGTATTTATTATGTATTTTTGGCTGAATTTCTATGATTTTATCATAAAATTAAGACAAATTTTACATATTGCAAAAATTGAAAATTCTCATGAGCGCGGACCTATCAGATTTAGCCGATTTAAAAGGGTTTTGGTTTGGATGCTTTTTCTAATATTTACATTATAACACTATTGCTATGATGTATTTATTATGTATTTTTGGCTTAATTTCTATGATTTGGACATAAAATTAAGACAAATTTTACATATTGCAAAAATTGAAAATTCTCATGAGCGCGGACCTATCAGATTTGGCCGATTTTAAAGGGTTTTGGTTTAGATGCTTTTTCTAATATTTACACTATAATACTAGTGCCATGATTTATTTATTATGTATTTTTGGCTGAATTTCTATGATTTTAACATAAAATTAAGACAAATTTTACATATTGCAAAAATTGAAAATTCTCATGAGCGCGGACCTATCAGATTTAGCCGATTTTAAAGGGTTTTGGTTTGGATGCTTTTTCTAATATTTACATTATAATACTAGTGCCATGATGTATTTATTATGTATTTTTGGCTGAATTTCTATGATTTTAACATAAAATTAAGACAAATTTGACATATTGCAAAAATTGAAAATTCTCATGAGCGCGGACCTATCAGATTTGGCCGATTTTTTGGGGGTTTGGTTTAGATGCTTTTTCTAATATTTACACTATAATACTAGTGCCATGATGTATTTATTATGTATTTTTGGCTGAATTTCTATGATTTTAACATAAAATTAAGACAAATTGGACATATTGCAAAAATTGAAAATTCTCATGAGCGCGGACCTATGAGATTTGGCCGATTTTTTAGGGTTTTGGTTTGGATGCTTTTTCTAATATTTAAACTATAATACTAGTGCCATGATTTATTTATTATGTATTTTTGGCTGAATTTCTATGATTTGGACATAAAATTAAGACAAATTTGACATATTGCAAAAATTGAAAATTCTCATGAGCGCGGACCTATCAGATTTAGCCGATTTTAAAGGGTTTTGGTTTAGATGCTTTTTCTAATATTTACATTATAATACTAGTGCCATGATGTATTTATTATGTATTTTTGGCTGAATTTCTATGATTTTAACATAAAATTAAGACAAATTTGACATATTGCAAAAATTGAAAATTCTCATGAGCGCGGACCTATCAGATTTGGCCGATTTTTTAGGGGTTTGGTTTAGATGCTTTTTCTAATATTTACACTATAATACTAGTGCCATGATTTATTTATTATGTATTTTTGGCTGAATTTCTATGATTTTAACATAAAATTAAGACAAATTTTACATATTACAAAAATTGAAAATTTTTATGAGCGCGGACCTATCAGATTTAGCCGATTTTAAAGGGTTTTGGTTTGGATGCTTTTTCTAATATTTACACTATAATACTAGTGCCATGATGTATTTATTATGTATTTTTGGCTGAATTTCTATGATTTTAACATAAAATTAAGACAAATTTGACATATTGCAAAAATTGAAAATTCTCATGAGCGCGGACCTATCAGATTTGGCCGATTTTTTAGGGTTTTGGTTTGGATGCTTTTTATAATATTTACACTATAATACTAGTGCCATGATGTATTTATTATGTATTTTTGGCTGCATTTCTATGATTTTAACATAAAATTAAGACAAATTTGACATATTGCAAAAATTGAAAATTCCCATGAGCGCAGACCTATCAGATTTGGCCGATTTGTTAGGGTTTTGGTTTAGATGCTTTTTCTAATATTTACACTATAATACTAGTGCCATGATGTATTTATTATGTATTTTTGGCTGAATTTCTATGATTTTATCATAAAATTAAGACAAATTTTACATATTGCAAAAATTGAAAATTCTCATGAGCGCGGACCTATCAGATTTAGCCGATTTAAAAGGGTTTTGGTTTGGATGCTTTTTCTAATATTTACATTATAACACTATTGCTATGATGTATTTATTATGTATTTTTGGCTTAATTTCTATGATTTGGACATAAAATTAAGACAAATTTTACATATTGCAAAAATTGAAAATTCTCATGAGCGCGGACCTATCAGATTTGGCCGATTTTAAAGGGTTTTGGTTTAGATGCTTTTTCTAATATTTACACTATAATACTAGTGCCATGATTTATTTATTATGTATTTTTGGCTGAATTTCTATGATTTTAACATATAATTAAGACAAATTTTACATATTGCAAAAATTGAAAATTCTCATGAGCGCGGACCTATCAGATTTAGCCGATTTTAAAGGGTTTTGGTTTGGATGCTTTTTCTAATATTTACATTATAATACTAGTGCCATGATGTATTTATTATGTATTTTTGGCTGAATTTCTATGATTTTAACATAAAATTAAGACAAATTTGACATATTGCAAAAATTGAAAATTCTCATGAGCGCGGACCTATCAGATTTAGCCGATTTAAAAGGGTTTTGGTTTGGATGCTTTTTCTAATATTTACATTATAATACTAGTGCCATGATGTATTTATTATGTATTTTTGGCTGAATTTCTATGATTTTAACATAAAATTAAGACAAATTTGACATATTGCAAAAATTGAAAATTCTCATGAGCGCGGACCTATCAGATTTGGCCGATTTTTTAGAGTTTTGGTTTGGATGCTTTTTATAATATTTACACTATAATACTAGTGCCATGATGTATTTATTATGTATTTTTGGCTGCATTTCTATGATTTTAACATAAAATTAAGACAAATTTGACATATTGCAAAAATTGAAAATTCCCATGAGCGCAGACCTATCAGATTTGGCCGATTTGTTAGGGTTTTGGTTTAGATGCTTTTTCTAATATTTACACTATAATACTAGTGCCATGATGTATTTATTATGTATTTTTGGCTGAATTTCTATGATTTTATCATAAAATTAAGACAAATTTTACATATTGCAAAAATTGAAAATTCTCATGAGCGCGGACCTATCAGATTTAGCCGATTTAAAAGGGTTTTGGTTTGGATGCTTTTTCTAATATTTACATTATAACACTATTGCTATGATGTATTTATTATGTATTTTTGGCTTAATTTCTATGATTTGGACATAAAATTAAGACAAATTTTACATATTGCAAAAATTGAAAATTCTCATGAGCGCGGACCTATCAGATTTGGCCGATTTTAAAGGGTTTTGGTTTAGATGCTTTTTCTAATATTTACACTATAATACTAGTGCTATTGTGTAGTTATTATGTATTTTTGGCTGAATTTCTATGATTTGAACATAAAATTTAGACAAATTTGACATATTGCAAAAATTGAAAATTCTCATGAGCGCGGACCTATCAGATTTGGCCGATTTTAAAGGGTTTTGGTTTAGATGCTTTTTCTAATATTTACACTATAATACTAGTGCCATGATTTATTTATTATGTATTTTTGGCTGCATTTCTATGATTTTAACATAAAATTAAGACAAATTTGACATATTGCAAAAATTGAAAATTATCATGAGCGCGGACCTATCAGATTTGGCCGATTTTTTAGGGTTTTGGTTTAGATGCTTTTTCTTAATGTTTACAATATAATACTAGTGCCATGGTGTATTTATTATGTATTTTTGGCTGAATTTCTATGATTTGATCATAAAATAAAGACAAATTTGACATATTGCAAAAATTGAAAATTCTAATGAGCGCGGACCTATCAGATTTGGTCGATTTTTAAGGGTTTTATTTAGATGCTATTTTCAATGTTTTAACTATTATACTAGGTTCCTAGTGTATTTATTATGTATTTTTGGCTGAATTTCAATGATTTGAACATAAAATTAAGACAAATTTTACATGTTGCAAAAATTAAAATTATCATGAGCGTGGACCTATTAGATTTGGCCGATTTTAAAGGGTTTTGGTTTAGATGCTTTTTCTAATATTTACACTATAATACTAGTGCCATGATTTATTTATTATGTATTTTTGGCTGACTTTCTATGATTTTAACACAAAATTAAGACAAATTGGACATATTGCAAAAATTGAAAATTCTCATGAGCGCGGACCTATCAGATTTGGCTGATTTTTTAGGGTTTTGGTTTGGATGCTTTTTCTAATATTTACACTATAATACTAGTGCTATGGTGTATTTATTATGTATTTTTGGCTGAATTTCTATGATTTGAACATAAAATTAAGACAAATTGGACATATTGCAAAAATTGAAAATTCTCATGAGCGCGGACCTATCAGATTTGGCCGATTTTTTAGGGTTTTGGTTTGGATGCTTTTGCTAATATTTACACTATAATACTAGTGCCATGATGTATTTATTATGTATTTTTGGCTGCATTTCTATGATTTTAACATAAAATTAAGACAAATTTGACATATTGCAAAAATTGAAAATTCTCATGAGCGCAGACCTATCAGATTTGGCCGATTTTTAAGGGTTTTGGTTTAGATGCTTTTTCTAATATTTACACTATAATACTAGTGCCATGATGTATTTATTATGTATTTTTGGCTGAATTTCTATGATTTTAACATAAAATTAAGACAAATTGGACATATTGCAAAAATTGAAAATTCTCATGAGCGCGAACCTATCAGATTTGGCCGATTTTAAAGGGTTTTGGTTTGGATGCTTTTTATAATATTTACACTATAATACTAGTGCCATGATTTATTTATTATGTATTTTTGGCTGCATTTCTATGATTTTAACATTAAATTAAGACAAATTTGACATATTGCAAAAATTGAAAATTCTCATGAGCGCGGACCTATCAGATTTGGCCGATTTTAAAGGGTTTTGGTTTAGATGCTTTTTCTAATATTTACACTATAATACTAGTGCCATGATTTATTTATTATGTATTTTTGGCTGAATTTCTATGATTTTAACATAAAATTAAGACAAATTTGACATATTGCAAAAATTGAAAATTCTCATGAGCGCGGACCTATCAGATTTGGCCGATTTTAAAGGGTTTTGGTTTAGATGCTTTTTCTAATATTTACACTATAATACTAGTGCCATGATTTATTTATTATGTATTTTTGGCTGCATTTCTATGATTTTAACATTAAATTAAGACAAATTTGACATATTGCAAAAATTGAAAATTCTCATGAGCGCGGACCTATCAGATTTGGCCGATTTTAAAGGGTTTTGGTTTAGATGCTTTTTCTAATATTTACACTATAATACTAGTGCCATGATTTATTTATTATGTATTTTTGGCTGAATTTCTATTATTTTAACATAAAATTAAGACAAATTTGACATATTGTAAAAATTGAAAATTCTCATGAGCGCGGACCTATCAGATTTGGCCGATTTTTAAGGGTTTTGGTTTAGATGCTTTTTCTAATATTTACACTATAATACTAGTGCCATGATTTATTTATTATGTATTTTTGGCTGAATTTCTATGATTTGAACATAAAATTAAGACAAATTTGACATATTGTAAAAATTGAAAATTCTCATGAGCGCGGACCTATCAGATTTGGCCGATTTTTTAGGGTTTTGGTTTGGATGCTTTTTATAATATTTACACTATAATACTAGTGCTATGGTGTATTTATTATGTATTTTTGGCTGAATTTCTATGATTTGAACATAAAATTAAGACAAAGTTGACATATTGCAAAAATTGAAAATTCTCATGAGCGCGGACCTATCAGATTTGGCCGATTTTAAAGGGTTTTGGTTTAGATGCTTTTTCTAATATTTACACTATAATACTAGTGCCATGATTTATTTATTATGTATTTTTGGCTGCATTTCTATGATTTTAACATAAAATTAAGACAAATTTGACATATTGCAAAAATTGAAAATTATCATGAGCGCGGACCTATCAGATTTGGCCGATTTTTTAGGGTTTTGGTTTAGATGCTTTTTCTTTATGTTTACAATATAATACTAGTGCCATGGTGTATTTATTATGTATTTTTGGCTGAATTTCTATGATTTGATCATAAAATAAAGACAAATTTGACATATTGCAAAAATTGAAAATTCTAATGAGCGCGGACCTATCAGATTTGGTCGATTTTTAGGGTTTTATTTAGATGCTATTTTCAATGTTTTAACTATTATACTAGGTTCCTAGTGTATTTATTATGTATTTTTGGCTGAATTTCAATGATTTGAACATAAAATTAAGACAAATTTTACATGTTGCAAAAATTAAAATTATCATGAGCGTGGACCTATTAGATTTGGCCGATTTTAAAGGGTTTTGGTTTAGATGCTTTTTCTAATATTTACACTATAATACTAGTGCCATGATTTATTTATTATGTATTTTTGGCTGAATTTCTATGATTTTAACACAAAATTAAGACAAATTGGACATATTGCAAAAATTGAAAATTCTCATGAGCGCGGACCTATCAGATTTGGCTGATTTTTTAGGGTTTTGGTTTGGATGCTTTTTATAATATTTACACTATAATACTAGTGCTATGGTGTATTTATTATGTATTTTTGGCTGAATTTCTATGATTTGAACATAAAATTAAGACAAATTGGACATATTGCAAAAATTGAAAATTCTCATGAGCGCGGACCTATCAGATTTGGCCGATTTTTTAGGGTTTTGGTTTGGATGCTTTTTTTAATATTTACACTATAATACTAGTGCCATGATGTATTTATTATGTATTTTTGGCTGCATTTCTATGATTTTAACATAAAATTAAGACAAATTGGACATATTGCAAAAATTGAAAATTCTCATGAGCGCGGACCTATCAGATTTGGCCGATATTTTAGGGGTTTGGTTTGGATGCTTTTGCTAATATTTACACTATAATACTAGTGCCATGATGTATTTATTATGTATTTTTTGGCTGCATTTCTATGATTTTAACATAAAATTAAGACAAATTTGACATATTGCAAAAATTGAAAATTCTCATGAGCGCAGACCTATCAGATTTGGCCGATTTTTAAGGGTTTTGGTTTAGATGCTTTTTCTAATATTTACACTATAATACTATTGCTATGATGTATTTATTATGTATTTTTGGCTGAATTTCTATGATTTGGATATAAAATTAAGACAAATTTGACATATTGCAAAAATTGAAAATTCTCATGAGCGCGGACCTATCAGATTTGGCCGATTTTAAAGGGTTTTGGTTTAGATGCTTTTTCTAATATTTACACTATAATACTAGTGCCATGATTTATTTATTATGTATTTTTGGCTGAATTTCTATGATTTGAACATAAAATTAAGACAAATTTGACATATTGCAAAAATTGAAAATTCTCATGAGCGCGGACCTATCAGATTTGGCCGATTTTTTAGGGTTTTGGTTTAGATGCTTTTTATAATATTTACACTATAATACTAGTGCTATGGTGTATTTATTATGTATTTTTGGCTGAATTTCTATGATTTGAACATAAAATTAAGACAAAGTTGACATATTGCAAAAATTGAAAATTCTCATGAGCGCGGACCTATCAGATTTGGCCGATTTTAAAGGGTTTTGGTTTAGATGCTTTTTCTAATATTTACACTATAATACTAGTGCCATGATTTATTTATTATGTATTTTTGGCTGCATTTCTATGATTTTAACATAAAATTAAGACAAATTTGACATATTGCAAAAATTGAAAATTATCATGAGCGCGGACCTATCAGATTTGGCCGATTATTAAGATTTGGTTTAGATGCTTTTTCTTTATGTTTACAATATAATACTAGTGCCATGGTGTATTTATTATGTATTTTTGGCTGAATTTCTATGATTTGATCATAAAATAAAGACAAATTTGACATATTGCAAAAATTGAAAATTCTCATGAGCGCGGACCTATCAGATTTGGCTGATTTTTTAGGGTTTTGGTTTGGATGCTTTTTATAATATTTACACTATAATACTAGTGCTATGGTGTATTTATTATGTATTTTTGGCTGAATTTCTATGATTTGAACATAAAATTAAGACAAATTGGACATATTGCAAAAATTGAAAATTCTCATGAGCGCGGACCTATCAGATTTGGCCGATTTTTTAGGGTTTTGGTTTGGATGCTATTTGTAATATTTACACTATAATACTAGTGCTATGGTGTATTTATTATGTATTTTTGGCTGAATTTCTATGATTTTAACATATAATAAGACAAATTTGACATATTGCAAAAAATTGAAAATTCTCATGAGCGCGGACCTATCAGATTTGGCCGATTTTAAAGGGTTTTTTTTAGATGCTATTTTCAATGTTTTCCCTATTATACTAGGTTCCTGATGTATGTATTATTTATTTTTGGCTGAATTTCTGTGATTTGAACATAAAATTAAGACAAATTTGACATATTGCAAAAATTGAAAATTATCATGAGCGCGGACCTATCAGATTTGGCCGATTTTTTAGGGTATTGGTTTGGATGCTTTTTCTCAATGTTTACAATATAATACTAGTGCCATGGTGTATTTATTATGTATTTTTGGCTGAATTTCTATGATTTGATCATAAAATAAAGACAAATTTGACATATTGCAAAAATTGAAAATTCTAATGAGCGCGGACCTATCAGATTTGGTCGATTTTTAAGGGTTTTATTTAGATGCTATTTTCAATGTTTTAACTATTATACTAGGTTCCTAGTGTATTTATTATGTATTTTTGGCTGAATTTCAATGATTTGAACATAAAATTAAGACAAATTTTACATGTTGCAAAAATTAAAATTATCATGAGCGTGGACCTATTAGATTTGGCCGATTTTAAAGGGTTTTGGTTTAGATGCTTTTTCTAATATTTACACTATAATACTAGTGCCATGATTTATTTATTATGTATTTTTGGCTGAATTTCTATGATTTTAACACAAAATTAAGACAAATTGGACATATTGCAAAAATTGAAAATTCTCATGAGCGCGGACCTATCAGATTTGGCTGATTTTTTAGGGTTTTTGTTTGGAATCTTTTTATAATATTTACACTATAATACTAGTGCTATGGTGTATTTATTATGTATTTTTGGCTGAATTTCTATGATTTGAACATAAAATTAAGACAAATTGGACATATTGCAAAAATTGAAAATTCTCATGAGCGCGGACCTATCAGATTTGGCCGATTTTTTAGGGTTTTGGTTTAGATGCTTTTTCTATATGTTTACAATATAATACTAGTGCCATGGTGTATTTATTATGTATTTTTGGCTGAATTTCTATGATTTGATCATAAAATAAAGACAAATTTGACATATTGCAAAAATTGAAAATTCTAATGAGCGCGGACCTATCAGATTTGGTCGATTTTTAAGGGTTTTTATATAGATGCTATTTTCAAAGTTTTCACTATTATACTAGGTTCCTAGTGTATTTATTATGTATTTTTGGCTGAATTTCAATGATTTGAACATAAAATTAAGACAAATTTTACATGTTGCAAAAATTAAAATTATCATGAGCGCAGACCTATCAGATTTGGCTGGTTTTTAAGGGTTTTGTTGTTTAGATGCTTTTTATAATATTTACACTATAATACTAGTGCCATGATGTATTTATTATGTATTTTTGGCTGAATTTCTCTGATTTAAACATAAAATAACGACAAATTTGACATATTGCAAAAATTGAAAATTATCATGAGCACGGACCTATCAAATTTAGCCGATATTATAGGGTTTTTATTTAGATGCTATTTGCAATTTTTTCCTTATTATACTAGGTTCCTGATGTATTTATTATGTATTTTTTGCTGAATTATTATTATTTGAACACAAAATTAAAAAATTTGACATATTGCAAAAATTAAAAATTCTCATGAGCGCGGACCTATCAGATTTGGCTGGTCTTTAAGGGTTTTGGTTTAGATGCTTTTTCTAATATTTACACTATAATACTAGTGCCATGATGAATTTATTATGTATTTTTGCATGAATTTCTATGATTTTAACATAAAGTTAAGACAAATTTGACATCTTGCCAAAATTAAACATTATCATGAGCGCGCACCTATCAGATTTGGCCGATTTTTAAGGGTTTTAGTTTTGATGGTTTTTTGTAATATTTACACTATAATACTAGTGACATGATTTATTTATTATGTATTTTTGGCTGAATTTCTATGATTTGAACATAAAATTAAGACAAATCTGTACATATTGCAAAAATTGAAACTTCTCATGAGCGCGGAACTATCAGATTTGGCTGGTTTTTAAGGGTTTTGGTTTAGATGCTTTTTATAATATTTACACTATAATACTAGTGCCATAATGTATTTATTATGTATTTTTGGCTGAATTTCTATGATTTGAACATAAAATAAGGACAAATTAGACATATTGCAAAAATTGAAAATTATCATAAGCACGGACCTATCAAATTTAGCCGATATTGTAGGGTTTTTATTTAGATGCTATTTGCAATGTTTTCCTTATAATACTAGGTTCCTGATGTATTTATTATGTATTTTTGGCTGAATTTTTATTATTTGAACACAAAGTAGAAAAATTTGACATATTGCAAAAATTGAAAAATCTCATGAGCGCGGACCTATCCGATTTTGCTGGTTTTTAAGGGTTTTGGTTTAGATGCTTTTTCTAATATTTACACTATAATACTAGTGCTTTGATGAATTTATTATGTATTTTTTGCTGAATTTCTATGATTTTAACATACAGTTAAGACAAATTTGACATATTGCCAAAGTTAAACATTATCATGAGCGCGGACCTAGCAGATTTGGCCGATTTTAAAGGGTTTTGGTTTAGATTCTTTTTCTAATATTTACACTATAATACTAGTACCATGATTTATTTATTATGTATTTTTGGCTGAATTTCTATGATTTGAACATAAAATTAAGACAAATTTGATATATTGTAAAAATTGAAAATTCTCATGAGCGCGGACCTATCAGATTTGGCCGATTTTTTAGGGTTTTGGTTTGGATGCTTTTTATAATATTTACACTATAATACTATTGCTATGATGTATTTATTATGTATTTTTGGCTGAATTTCTATGATTTGAACATAAAATTAAGACAAATTTGACATATTGCAAAAATTGAAAATTCTCATGAGCGCGGACCTATCAGATTTGGCCGATTTTTAAGGGTTTTGGTTTAGATGCTTTTTCTAATATTTACACTATAATACTAGTGCCATGATTTATTTATTATGTATTTTTGGCTGAATTTCTATGATTTTAACATAAAATTAAGACAAATTTGACATATTGCAAAAATTGAAAATTCTCATGAGCGCGAACCTATCAGATTTGGCCGATTTTAAAGGGTTTTGGTTTGGATGCTTTTTTTAATATCTACATTATAACACTATTGCTATGATGTATTTATTATGTATTTTTGGCTGAATTTCTATGATTTGGACATAAAATTAAGACAAATTTGACATATTGCAAAAATTGAAAATTCTCATGAGCGCGGACCTATCAGATTTGGCCGATTTTAAAGGGTTTTGGTTTAGATGCTGTTTCTAATATTTACACTATAATACTAGTGCCATGATTTATTTATTATGTATTTTTGGCTGCATTTCTATGATTTTAACATAAAATTAAGACAAATTTGACATATTGCAAAAATTGAAAATTCTCATGAGCGCGGACCTATCAGATTTGGCCGATTTTAAAGGGTTTTGGTTTAGATGCTTTTTCTAATATTTACACTATAATACTAGTGCCATGATTTATTTATTATGTATTTTTGGCTGCATTTCTATGATTTTAACATAAAATTAAGACAAATTTGACATATTGCAAAAATTGAAAATTATCATGAGCGCGGACCTATCAGATTTGGCCGATTATTAAGGAATTAGTTTAGATGCTTTTTCTTTATGTTTACAATATAATACTAGTGCCATGGTGTATTTATTATGTATTTTTGGCTGAATTTCTATGATTTGATCATAAAATAAAGACAAATTTGACATATTGCAAAAATTGAAAATTCTAATGAGCGCGGACCTATCAGATTTGGCTGATTTTTTAGGGTTTTGGTTTGGATGCTTTTTATAATATTTACACTATAATACTAGTGCTATGGTGTATTTATTATGTATTTTTGGCTGAATTTCTATGATTTGAACATAAAATTAAGACAAATTGGACATATTGCAAAAATTGAAAATTCTCATGAGCGCGGACCTATCAGATTTGGCCGATTTTTTAGGGTTTTGGTTTGGATGCTTTTTGTAATATTTACACTATAATTCTAGTGCTATGGTGTATTTATTATGTATTTTTGGCTGAATTTCTATGATTTTAACATATAATAAGACAAATTTGACATATTGCAAAAAATTGAAAATTCTCATGAGCGCGGACCTATCAGATTTGGCCGATTTTAAAGGGTTTTTTTTAGATGCTATTTTCAATGTTTTCCCTATTATACTAGGTTCCTGATGTATGTATTATTTATTTTTGGCTGAATTTCTGTGATTTGAACATAAAATTAAGACAAATTTGACATATTGCAAAAATTGAAAATTATCATGAGCGCGGACCTATCAGATTTGGCCGATTTTTTAGGGTTTTGGTTTAGATGCTTTTTCTCAATGTTTACAATATAATACTAGTTCCATGGTGTATTTATTATGTATTTTTGGCTGAATTTCTATGATTTGATCATAAAATAAAGACAAATTTGACATATTGCAAAAATTGAAAATTCTAATGAGCGCGGACCTATCAGATTTGGTCGATTTTTAAGGGTTTTATTTAGATGCTATTTTCAATGTTTTAACTATTATACTAAGTTCCTAGTGTATTTATTATGTATTTTTTGCTGAATTTCAATGATTTGAACATAAAATTAAGACAAATTTTACATGTTGCAAAAATTAAAATTATCATGAGCGTGGACCTATTAGATTTGGCCGATTTTAAAGGGTTTTGGTTTAGATGCTTTTTCTAATATTTACACTATAATACTTGTGCCATGATTTATTTATTATGTATTTTTGGCTGAATTTCTATGATTTTAACACAAAATTAAGACAAATTGGACATATTGCAAAAATTGAAAATTCTCATGAGCGCGGACCTATCAGATTTGGCTGATTTTTTAGGGTTTTGGTTTGGATGCTTTTTATAATATTTACACTATAATACTAGTGCTATGGTGTATTTATTATGTATTTTTGGCTGAATTTCTATGATTTGAACATAAAATTAAGACAAATTGGACATATTGCAAAAATTGAAAATTCTCATGAGCGCGGACCTATCAGATTTGGCCGATTTTTTAGGGTTTTGGTTTGGATGCTTTTTTTAATATTTACACTATAATTCTAGTGCCATGGTGTATTTATTATGTATTTTTGGCTGAATTTCTATGATTTAAACATAAAATTAAGACAAATTGGACATATTGCAAAAATTGAAAATTCTCATGAGCGCGGACCTATCAGATTTGGCCGATTTTCAAGGGTTTTTTTTAGATGCTATTTTCAATGTTTTCCCTATTATACTAGGTTCCTGATGTATGTATTATGTAGTTTTGGCTGAATTTCTATGATTTGAACATAAAATTAAGACAAATTTGACATATTGCAAAAATTGAAAATTATCATGAGCGCGGACCTATCAGATTTGGCCGATTTTTTAGGGTTTTGGTTTAGATGCTTTTTCTATATGTTTACAATATAATACTAGTGCCATGGTGTATTTATTATGTAATATTTGGCTGAATTTCTATGATTTGATCATAAAATAAAGACAAATTTGACATATTGCAAAAATTGAAAATTCTAATGAGCGCGGAACTATCAGATTTGGTCGATTTTTAAGGGTTTTTATTTAGATGCTATTTTCAAAGTTTTCACTATTATACTAGGTTCCTAGTGTATTTATTATGTATTTTTGGCTGAATTTCAATGATTTGAACATAAAATTAAGACAAATTTTACATGTTGCAAAAATTAAAATTATCATGAGCGCAGACCTATCAGATTTGGCTGGTTTTTAAGGGTTTTGTTGTTTAGATGCTTTTTATAATATTTACACTATAATACTAGTGCCATGATGTATTTATTATGTATTTTTGGCTGAATTTCTCTGATTTAAACATAAAATAACGACAAATTTGACATATTGCAAAAATTGAAAATTATCATGAGCACGGACCTATCAAATTTAGCCGATATTATAGGGTTTTTATTTAGATGCTATTTGCAATTTTTTCCTTATTATACTAGGTTCCTGATGTATTTATTATGTATTTTTTGCTGAATTATTATTATTTGAACACAAAATTAAAAAATTTGACATATTGCAAAAATTAAAAATTCTCATGAGCGCGGACCTATCAGATTTGGCTGGTCTTTAAGGGTTTTGGTTTAGATGCTTTTTCTAATATTTACACTATAATACTAGTGCCATGATGAATTTATTATGTATTTTTGCATGAATTTCTATGATTTTAACATAAAGTTAAGACAAATTTGACATCTTGCCAAAATTAAACATTATCATGAGCGCGCACCTATCAGATTTGGCCGATTTTTAAGGGTTTTAGTTTTGATGGTTTTTTGTAATATTTACACTATAATACTAGTGACATGATGTATTTATTATGTATTTTTGGCTGAATTTCTATGATTTGAACATAAAATTAAGACAAATTTGTACATATTGCAAAAATTGAAACTTCTCATGAGCGCGGACCTATCAGATTTGGCTGGTTTTTAAGGGTTTTGGTTTAGATGCTTTTTATAATATTTACACTATAATACTAGTGCCATAATGTATTTATTATGTATTTTTGGCTGAATTTCTATGATTTGAACATAAAATAAGGACAAATTAGACATATTGCAAAAATTGAAAATTATCATAAGCACGGACCTATCAAATTTAGCCGATATTGTAGGGTTTTTATTTAGATGCTATTTGCAATGTTTTCCTTATAATACTAGGTTCCTGATGTATTTATTATGTATTTTTGGCTGAATTTTTATTATTTGAACACAAAGTAGAAAAATTTGACATATTGCAAAAATTGAAAAATCTCATGAGCGCGGACCTATCAGATTTTGCTGGTTTTTAAGGGTTTTGGTTTAGATGCTTTTTCTAATATTTACACTATAATACTAGTGCTTTGATGAATTTATTATGTATTTTTTGCTGAATTTCTATGATTTTAACATACAGTTAAGACAAATTTGACATATTGCCAAAGTTAAACATTATCATGAGCACGGACATATCAGATTTGGACGATTTTTAAGGGTTTTAGTTTAGATGGTTTTTTGTAATATTTACACTATAATACTAGTGCAATGATGTATTTATTATGTATTTTTGGTTGAATTTCTATGATTTGAACATAAAATTAAGACAAATTTGACATATTGCAAAAATTGAAAATTCTCATGAGCGCGGACCTATCAGATTTAGCCGATTTTAAAGGGTTTTGGTTTGGATGCTTTTTCTAATATTTACATTATAACACTATTGCTATGATGTATTTATTATGTATTTTTGGCTGAATTTCTATGATTTGGACATAAAATAAAGACAAATTTGACATATTGCAAAAATTGAAAATTCTCATGAGCGCGGACCTATCAGATTTGGCCGATTTTTAAGGGTTTTGGTTTAGATACTTTTTCTAATATTTACACTATAATACTAGTGCCATGATTTATTTATTATGTATTTTTGGCTGAATTTCTATTATTTTAACATAAAATTAAGACAAATTTGACATATTGCAAAAATTGAAAATTCTCATGAGCGCGGACCTATCAGATTTGGCCGATTTTTAAGGGTTTTGGTTTAGATGCTTTTTCTAATATTTACACTATAATACTAGTGCCATGATTTATTTATTATGTATTTTTGGCTGCATTTCTATGATTTTAACATAAAATTAAGACAAATTTGACATATTGCAAAAATTGAAAATTCTCATGAGCGCGGACCTATCAGATTTGGCCGATTTTAAAGGGTTTTGGTTTAGATGCTTTTTCTAATATTTACACTATAATACTAGTGCCATGATTTATTTATTATGTATTTTTGGCTGAATTTCTATTATTTTAACATAAAATTAAGACAAATTGGACATATTGCAAAAATTGAAAATTCTCATGAGCGCGGACCTATCAGATTTGGCCGATTTTAAAGGGTTTTTTTTAGATGCTATTTTCAATGTTTTCTCTATTATACTAGGTTCCTGATGTATGTATTATGTAGTTTTGGCTGAATTTCTATGATTTGAACACAAAATTAAGACAAATTTGACATATTGCAAAAATTGAAAATTATCATGAGCGCGGACCTATCAGATTTGGCCGATTTTTTAGGGTTTTGGTTTAGATGCTTTTTCTTAATGTTTACAATATAATACTAGTGCCATGGTGTATTTATTATGTATTTTTGGCTGAATTTCTATGATTTGATCATAAAATAATGACAAATTTGACATAGTGCAAAAATTGAAAATTCTAATGAGCGCGGACCTATCAGATTTGGTCGATTTTTAAGGGTTTTTATTTAGATGCTATTTTCAAAGTTTTCACTATTATACTAGGTTCCTAGTGTATTTATTATGTATTTTTGGCTGAATTTCAATGATTTGAACATAAAATTAAGACAAATTTTACATGTTGCAAAAATTAAAATTATCATGAGCGCAGACCTATCAGATTTGGCTGGTTTTTAAGGGTTTTGTTGTTTAGATGCTTTTTATAATATTTACACTATAATACTAGTGCCATGATGTATTTATTATGTATTTTTGGCTGAATTTCTCTGATTTAAACATAAAATAACGACAAATTTGACATATTGCAAAAATTGAAAATTATCATGAGCACGGACCTATCAAATTTAGCCGATATTATAGGGTTTTTATTTAGATGCTATTTGCAATTTTTTCCTTATTATACTAGGTTCCTGATGTATTTATTATGTATTTTTTGCTGAATTATTATTATTTGAACACAAAATTAAAAAATTTGACATATTGCAAAAATTAAAAATTCTCATGAGCGCGGACCTATCAGATTTGGCTGGTTTTTAAGGGTTTTGGTTTAGATGCTTTTTCTAATATTTACACTATAATACTAGTGCCATGATGAATTTATTATGTATTTTTGCATGAATTTCTATGATTTTAACATAAAGTTAAGACAAATTTGACATATTGCCAAAGTTAAACATTATCATGAGCACGGACATATCAGATTTGGACGATTTTTAAGGGTTTTAGTTTAGATGGTTTTTTGTAATATTTACACTATAATACTAGTGCAATGATGTATTTATTATGTATTTTTGGTTGAATTTCTATGATTTGAACATAAAATTAAGACAAATTTGACATATTGCAAAAATTGAAAATTCTCATGAGCGCGGACCTATCAGATTTAGCCGATTTTAAAGGGTTTTGGTTTGGATGCTTTTTCTAATATTTACATTATAACACTATTGCTATGATGTATTTATTATGTATTTTTGGCTGAATTTCTATGATTTGGACATAAAATAAAGACAAATTTGACATATTGCAAAAATTGAAAATTCTCATGAGCGCGGACCTATCAGATTTGGCCGATTTTTAAGGGTTTTGGTTTAGATACTTTTTCTAATATTTACACTATAATACTAGTGCCATGATTTATTTATTATGTATTTTTGGCTGAATTTCTATTATTTTAACATAAAATTAAGACAAATTTGACATATTGCAAAAATTGAAAATTCTCATGAGCGCGGACCTATCAGATTTGGCCGATTTTTAAGGGTTTTGGTTTAGATGCTTTTTCTAATATTTACACTATAATACTAGTGCCATGATTTATTTATTATGTATTTTTGGCTGCATTTCTATGATTTTAACATAAAATTAAGACAAATTTGACATATTGCAAAAATTGAAAATTCTCATGAGCGCGGACCTATCAGATTTGGCCGATTTTAAAGGGTTTTGGTTTAGATGCTTTTTCTAATATTTACACTATAATACTAGTGCCATGATTTATTTATTATGTATTTTTGGCTGAATTTCTATTATTTTAACATAAAATTAAGACAAATTGGACATATTGCAAAAATTGAAAATTCTCATGAGCGCGGACCTATCAGATTTGGCCGATTTTAAAGGGTTTTTTTTAGATGCTATTTTCAATGTTTTCTCTATTATACTAGGTTCCTGATGTATGTATTATGTAGTTTTGGCTGAATTTCTATGATTTGAACACAAAATTAAGACAAATTTGACATATTGCAAAAATTGAAAATTATCATGAGCGCGGACCTATCAGATTTGGCCGATTTTTTAGGGTTTTGGTTTAGATGCTTTTTCTTAATGTTTACAATATAATACTAGTGCCATGGTGTATTTATTATGTATTTTTGGCTGAATTTCTATGATTTGATCATAAAATAATGACAAATTTGACATAGTGCAAAAATTGAAAATTCTAATGAGCGCGGACCTATCAGATTTGGTCGATTTTTAAGGGTTTTTATTTAGATGCTATTTTCAAAGTTTTCACTATTATACTAGGTTCCTAGTGTATTTATTATGTATTTTTGGCTGAATTTCAATGATTTGAACATAAAATTAAGACAAATTTTACATGTTGCAAAAATTAAAATTATCATGAGCGCAGACCTATCAGATTTGGCTGGTTTTTAAGGGTTTTGTTGTTTAGATGCTTTTTATAATATTTACACTATAATACTAGTGCCATGATGTATTTATTATGTATTTTTGGCTGAATTTCTCTGATTTAAACATAAAATAACGACAAATTTGACATATTGCAAAAATTGAAAATTATCATGAGCACGGACCTATCAAATTTAGCCGATATTATAGGGTTTTTATTTAGATGCTATTTGCAATTTTTTCCTTATTATACTAGGTTCCTGATGTATTTATTATGTATTTTTTGCTGAATTATTATTATTTGAACACAAAATTAAAAAATTTGACATATTGCAAAAATTAAAAATTCTCATGAGCGCGGACCTATCAGATTTGGCTGGTTTTTAAGGGTTTTGGTTTAGATGCTTTTTCTAATATTTACACTATAATACTAGTGCCATGATGAATTTATTATGTATTTTTGCATGAATTTCTATGATTTTAACATAAAGTTAAGACAAATTTGACATATTGCCAAAGTTAAACATTATCATGAGCACGGACATATCAGATTTGGACGATTTTTAAGGGTTTTAGTTTAGATGGTTTTTTGTAATATTTACACTATAATACTAGTGCAATGATGTATTTATTATGTATTTTTGGTTGAATTTCTATGATTTGAACATAAAATTAAGACAAATTTGACATATTGCAAAAATTGAAAATTCTCATGAGCGCGGACCTATCAGATTTAGCCGATTTTAAAGGGTTTTGGTTTGGATGCTTTTTCTAATATTTACATTATAACACTATTGCTATGATGTATTTATTATGTATTTTTGGCTGAATTTCTATGATTTGGACATAAAATAAAGACAAATTTGACATATTGCAAAAATTGAAAATTCTCATGAGCGCGGACCTATCAGATTTGGCCGATTTTTAAGGGTTTTGGTTTAGATACTTTTTCTAATATTTACACTATAATACTAGTGCCATGATTTATTTATTATGTATTTTTGGCTGAATTTCTATTATTTTAACATAAAATTAAGACAAATTTGACATATTGCAAAAATTGAAAATTATCATGAGCGCGGACCTATCAGATTTGGCCGATTTTTAAGGGTTTTGGTTTAGATGCTTTTTCTAATATTTACACTATAATACTAGTGCCATGATTTATTTATTATGTATTTTTGGCTGCATTTCTATGATTTTAACATAAAATTAAGACAAATTTGACATATTGCAAAAATTGAAAATTCTCATGAGCGCGGACCTATCAGATTTGGCCGATTTTAAAGGGTTTTGGTTTAGATGCTTTTTCTAATATTTACACTATAATACTAGTGCCATGATTTATTTATTATGTATTTTTGGCTGAATTTCTATTATTTTAACATAAAATTAAGACAAATTGGACATATTGCAAAAATTGAAAATTCTCATGAGCGCGGACCTATCAGATTTGGCCGATTTTAAAGGGTTTTTTTTAGATGCTATTTTCAATGTTTTCTCTATTATACTAGGTTCCTGATGTATGTATTATGTAGTTTTGGCTGAATTTCTATGATTTGAACACAAAATTAAGACAAATTTGACATATTGCAAAAATTGAAAATTATCATGAGCGCGGACCTATCAGATTTGGCCGATTTTTTAGGGTTTTGGTTTAGATGCTTTTTCTTAATGTTTACAATATAATACTAGTGCCATGGTGTATTTATTATGTATTTTTGGCTGAATTTCTATGATTTGATCATAAAATAATGACAAATTTGACATAGTGCAAAAATTGAAAATTCTAATGAGCGCGGACCTATCAGATTTGGTCGATTTTTAAGGGTTTTTATTTAGATGCTATTTTCAAAGTTTTCACTATTATACTAGGTTCCTAGTGTATTTATTATGTATTTTTGGCTGAATTTCAATGATTTGAACATAAAATTAAGACAAATTTTACATGTTGCAAAAATTAAAATTATCATGAGCGCAGACCTATCAGATTTGGCTGGTTTTTAAGGGTTTTGTTGTTTAGATGCTTTTTATAATATTTACACTATAATACTAGTGCCATGATGTATTTATTATGTATTTTTGGCTGAATTTCTCTGATTTAAACATAAAATAACGACAAATTTGACATATTGCAAAAATTGAAAATTATCATGAGCACGGACCTATCAAATTTAGCCGATATTATAGGGTTTTTATTTAGATGCTATTTGCAATTTTTTCCTTATTATACTAGGTTCCTGATGTATTTATTATGTATTTTTTGCTGAATTATTATTATTTGAACACAAAATTAAAAAATTTGACATATTGCAAAAATTAAAAATTCTCATGAGCGCGGACCTATCAGATTTGGCTGGTTTTTAAGGGTTTTGGTTTAGATGCTTTTTCTAATATTTACACTATAATACTAGTGCCATGATGAATTTATTATGTATTTTTGCATGAATTTCTATGATTTTAACATAAAGTTAAGACAAATTTGACATCTTGCCAAAATTAAACATTATCATGAGCGCGCACCTATCAGATTTGGCCGATTTTTAAGGGTTTTAGTTTTGATGGTTTTTTGTAATATTTACACTATAATACTAGTGACATGATGTATTTATTATGTATTTTTGGCTGAATTTCTATGATTTGAACATAAAATTAAGACAAATTTGTACATATTGCAAAAATTGAAACTTCTCATGAGCGCGGACCTATCAGATTTGGCTGGTTTTTAAGGGTTTTGGTTTAGATGCTTTTTATAATATTTACACTATAATACTAGTTCCATAATGTATTTATTATGTATTTTTGGCTGAATTTCTATGATTTGAACATAAAATAAGGACAAATTAGACATATTGCAAAAATTGAAAATTATCATAATCAAATTTAGCCGATATTGTAGGGTTTTTATTTAGATGCTATTTGCAATGTTTTCCTTATAATACTAGGTTCCTGATGTATTTATTATGTATTTTTGGCTGAATTTTTATTATTTGAACACAAAATTAGAAAAATTTGACATATTGCAAAAATTGAAAATTCTCATGAGCGCGGACCTATCAGATTTTGCTGGTTTTTAAGGGTTTTGGTTTAGATGCTTTTTCAAATATTTACACTATAATACTAGTGCTTTGATAAATTTATTATGTATTTTTTGCTGAATTTCTATGATTTTAACATACAGTTAAGACAAATTTGACATATTGCCAAAGTTAAACATTATCATGAGCGCGGACCTATCAGATTTGGACGATTTTTAGGGTTTTAGTTTAGATGGTTTTTTGTAATATTTACACTATAATACTAGTGCAATGATGTATTTATTATGTATTTTTGGTTGAATTTCTATGATTTGAACATAAAATTAAGACAAATTTGACATATTGCAAAAATTGAAAATTCTAATGAGCGCGGACCTATCAGATTTGGTCGATTTTTTAGGGTTTTATTTAGATGCTATTTTCAATGTTTTAACTATTATACTAGGTTCCTAGTGTATTTATTATGTATTTTTTGCTGAATTTCAATGATTTGAACATAAAATTAAGACAAATTTTACATGTTGCAAAAATTAAAATTCTCATGAGCGTGGACCTATTAGATTTGGCCGATTTTAAAGGGTTTTGGTTTAGATGCTTTTTATAATATTTACACTATAATACTTGTGCCATGATTTATTTATTATGTATTTTTGGCTGAATTTCTATGATTTTAACACAAAATTAAGACAAATTGGACATATTGCAAAAATTGAAAATTCTCATGAGCGCGGACCTATCAGATTTGGCTGATTTTTTAGGGTTTTGGTTTGGATGCTTTTTATAATATTTACACTATAATACTAGTGCTATGGTGTATTTATTATGTATTTTTGGCTGAATTTCTATGATTTGAACATAAAATTAAGACAAATTGGACATATTGCAAAAATTGAAAATTCTCATGAGCGCGGACCTATCAGATTTGGCCGATTTTTTAGGGTTTTGGTTTGGATGCTTTTTTTAATATTTACACTATAATTCTAGTGCCATGGTGTATTTATTATGTATTTTTGGCTGAATTTCTATGATTTAAACATAAAATTAAGACAAATTGGACATATTGCAAAAATTGAAAATTCTCATGAGCGCGGACCTATCAGATTTGGCCGATTTTCAAGGGTTTTTTTTAGATGCTATTTTCAATGTTTTCCCTATTATACTAGGTTCCTGATGTATGTATTATGTAGTTTTGGCTGAATTTCTATGATTTGAACATAAAATTAAGACAAATTTGACATATTGCAAAAATTGAAAATTATCATGAGCGCGGACCTATCAGATTTGGCCGATTTTTTAGGGTTTTGGTTTAGATGCTTTTTCTATATGTTTACAATATAATACTAGTGCCATGGTGTATTTATTATGTAATATTTGGCTGAATTTCTATGATTTGATCATAAAATAAAGACAAATTTGACATATTGCAAAAATTGAAAATTCTAATGAGCGCGGAACTATCAGATTTGGTCGATTTTTAAGGGTTTTTATTTAGATGCTATTTTCAAAGTTTTCACTATTATACTAGGTTCCTAGTGTATTTATTATGTATTTTTGGCTGAATTTCAATGATTTGAACATAAAATTAAGACAAATTTTACATGTTGCAAAAATTAAAATTATCATGAGCGCAGACCTATCAGATTTGGCTGGTTTTTAAGGGTTTTGTTGTTTAGATGCTTTTTATAATATTTACACTATAATACTAGTGCCATGATGTATTTATTATGTATTTTTGGCTGAATTTCTCTGATTTAAACATAAAATAACGACAAATTTGACATATTGCAAAAATTGAAAATTATCATGAGCACGGACCTATCAAATTTAGCCGATATTATAGGGTTTTTATTTAGATGCTATTTGCAATTTTTTCCTTATTATACTAGGTTCCTGATGTATTTATTATGTATTTTTTGCTGAATTATTATTATTTGAACACAAAATTAAAAAATTTGACATATTGCAAAAATTAAAAATTCTCATGAGCGCGGACCTATCAGATTTGGCTGGTCTTTAAGGGTTTTGGTTTAGATGCTTTTTCTAATATTTACACTATAATACTAGTGCCATGATGAATTTATTATGTATTTTTGCATGAATTTCTATGATTTTAACATAAAGTTAAGACAAATTTGACATCTTGCCAAAATTAAACATTATCATGAGCGCGCACCTATCAGATTTGGCCGATTTTTAAGGGTTTTAGTTTTGATGGTTTTTTGTAATATTTACACTATAATACTAGTGACATGATGTATTTATTATGTATTTTTGGCTGAATTTCTATGATTTGAACATAAAATTAAGACAAATTTGTACATATTGCAAAAATTGAAACTTCTCATGAGCGCGGACCTATCAGATTTGGCTGGTTTTTAAGGGTTTTGGTTTAGATGCTTTTTATAATATTTACACTATAATACTAGTGCCATAATGTATTTATTATGTATTTTTGGCTGAATTTCTATGATTTGAACATAAAATAAGGACAAATTAGACATATTGCAAAAATTGAAAATTATCATAAGCACGGACCTATCAAATTTAGCCGATATTGTAGGGTTTTTATTTAGATGCTATTTGCAATGTTTTCCTTATAATACTAGGTTCCTGATGTATTTATTATGTATTTTTGGCTGAATTTTTATTATTTGAACACAAAGTAGAAAAATTTGACATATTGCAAAAATTGAAAAATCTCATGAGCGCGGACCTATCAGATTTTGCTGGTTTTTAAGGGTTTTGGTTTAGATGCTTTTTCTAATATTTACACTATAATACTAGTGCTTTGATGAATTTATTATGTATTTTTTGCTGAATTTCTATGATTTTAACATACAGTTAAGACAAATTTGACATATTGCCAAAGTTAAACATTATCATGAGCACGGACATATCAGATTTGGACGATTTTTAAGGGTTTTAGTTTAGATGGTTTTTTGTAATATTTACACTATAATACTAGTGCAATGATGTATTTATTATGTATTTTTGGTTGAATTTCTATGATTTGAACATAAAATTAAGACAAATTTGACATATTGCAAAAATTGAAAATTCTCATGAGCGCGGACCTATCAGATTTAGCCGATTTTAAAGGGTTTTGGTTTGGATGCTTTTTCTAATATTTACATTATAACACTATTGCTATGATGTATTTATTATGTATTTTTGGCTGAATTTCTATGATTTGGACATAAAATAAAGACAAATTTGACATATTGCAAAAATTGAAAATTCTCATGAGCGCGGACCTATCAGATTTGGCCGATTTTTAAGGGTTTTGGTTTAGATACTTTTTCTAATATTTACACTATAATACTAGTGCCATGATTTATTTATTATGTATTTTTGGCTGAATTTCTATTATTTTAACATAAAATTAAGACAAATTTGACATATTGCAAAAATTGAAAATTCTCATGAGCGCGGACCTATCAGATTTGGCCGATTTTTAAGGGTTTTGGTTTAGATGCTTTTTCTAATATTTACACTATAATACTAGTGCCATGATTTATTTATTATGTATTTTTGGCTGCATTTCTATGATTTTAACATAAAATTAAGACAAATTTGACATATTGCAAAAATTGAAAATTCTCATGAGCGCGGACCTATCAGATTTGGCCGATTTTAAAGGGTTTTGGTTTAGATGCTTTTTCTAATATTTACACTATAATACTAGTGCCATGATTTATTTATTATGTATTTTTGGCTGAATTTCTATTATTTTAACATAAAATTAAGACAAATTGGACATATTGCAAAAATTGAAAATTCTCATGAGCGCGGACCTATCAGATTTGGCCGATTTTAAAGGGTTTTTTTTAGATGCTATTTTCAATGTTTTCTCTATTATACTAGGTTCCTGATGTATGTATTATGTAGTTTTGGCTGAATTTCTATGATTTGAACACAAAATTAAGACAAATTTGACATATTGCAAAAATTGAAAATTATCATGAGCGCGGACCTATCAGATTTGGCCGATTTTTTAGGGTTTTGGTTTAGATGCTTTTTCTTAATGTTTACAATATAATACTAGTGCCATGGTGTATTTATTATGTATTTTTGGCTGAATTTCTATGATTTGATCATAAAATAATGACAAATTTGACATAGTGCAAAAATTGAAAATTCTAATGAGCGCGGACCTATCAGATTTGGTCGATTTTTAAGGGTTTTTATTTAGATGCTATTTTCAAAGTTTTCACTATTATACTAGGTTCCTAGTGTATTTATTATGTATTTTTGGCTGAATTTCAATGATTTGAACATAAAATTAAGACAAATTTTACATGTTGCAAAAATTAAAATTATCATGAGCGCAGACCTATCAGATTTGGCTGGTTTTTAAGGGTTTTGTTGTTTAGATGCTTTTTATAATATTTACACTATAATACTAGTGCCATGATGTATTTATTATGTATTTTTGGCTGAATTTCTCTGATTTAAACATAAAATAACGACAAATTTGACATATTGCAAAAATTGAAAATTATCATGAGCACGGACCTATCAAATTTAGCCGATATTATAGGGTTTTTATTTAGATGCTATTTGCAATTTTTTCCTTATTATACTAGGTTCCTGATGTATTTATTATGTATTTTTTGCTGAATTATTATTATTTGAACACAAAATTAAAAAATTTGACATATTGCAAAAATTAAAAATTCTCATGAGCGCGGACCTATCAGATTTGGCTGGTTTTTAAGGGTTTTGGTTTAGATGCTTTTTCTAATATTTACACTATAATACTAGTGCCATGATGAATTTATTATGTATTTTTGCATGAATTTCTATGATTTTAACATAAAGTTAAGACAAATTTGACATCTTGCCAAAATTAAACATTATCATGAGCGCGCACCTATCAGATTTGGCCGATTTTTAAGGGTTTTAGTTTTGATGGTTTTTTGTAATATTTACACTATAATACTAGTGCAATGATGTATTTATTATGTATTTTTGGTTGAATTTCTATGATTTGAACATAAAATTAAGACAAATTTGACATATTGCAAAAATTGAAAATTCTCATGAGCGCGGACCTATCAGATTTGGCCGATTTTTAAGGGTTTTGGTTTAGATGCTATTTTTCATGTTTTCACGATTATACTAGGTCATTAATGTATTTATTATGTATTTTTGGCTGAATTTCTATGATTTTAACATAAAATTAAGACAAATTTGACATATTGCAAAAATTGAAAATTCTCATGAGCGCGGACCTATTAGATTTGGCCGATTTTTAAGAGTTTTGGTTTAGATGCTTTTTCTAATATTTACACTATAATACTAGTGCCATGATGTATTTATTATGTATTTTTAGCTGAATTTCTATGATTTGAACATAAAATTAGGACATATTTGATATATTGCAAAAATTGAAAATTCTCATGAGCACGGACCAATCAGACTTAGCCGATATTTAAGGGGTTTTATTGAGATGATATTTTCAATGTTTTCACTATTATACTAGGTTTCTGATGCATTTAATTTGTATTTTTGGCTGAATTTCTATGATTCGAACATAAAATTAAGACAAAGTTGACATATTGCAAAAATTGAAAATTCTAATGAGCGCGGACCTATCAGATTTGGCCGATTGTTAAGGGTTTTAGTTTAGATGCTTTTTATAATATTTACACTATAATACTAGTGCCATGATGTATTTATTATGTATTTTTGGCTTAATTTCTATGATTTGAACACAAAATTAACACAAATTTTACATATTGCAAAAATTGAAAATTCTCATGTGCGCGGACCTATCAGATTTGCTGATTTTTAAGGGTTTTGGATTAGATGCTATTTTCCATGTTTTCACTATTATACTAGGTCAATGATGTATTTATTATGTATTTTTGGCTGAATTTCTATGATTTGAACATAAAATTAAGACAAATTGGACATATTGCAAAAATTGAAAATACTCATGAGCGCGGACCTATCAGATTTGGCCGATTTTTAAGGGTTTTGGTTTAGATGCTTTTTCTAATATTTACACTATAGTACTAGTGCCATGATGTATTATTTATGTATGTTTGGCTGAATTTCTATGATTTAAACATAAAAGTAAAGCAATTTTGACATATTGCAAAAATTGAAAATTCTCATGACCGCAGACCTTTGATTTGATTCTCATGACCGCAGACCTAGATTTGGCCGATTTTTACTGGTTTTGATTTAGATGCTTTTTCTAATATTTACCCTATAATTCTAGTACAATGATGTATTTATTATGTATTTTTGGCTGAATTTCTATGATTTGAACATAAAATTAAGACAAATTTGACATATTGCAAAAATTGAAAATTCTAATGAGCGCGGACCTATCAGATTAAGCCTATTTTTAAGAGTTTTGTGTTCAGATGCTTTTTCTAATATTTACACTATAATACTAGTGCCATGATGTATTTATTATGTATTTTTGGCTGAATTTCTATGATTTGAACATAAAATTATTCAAATTTGACATATTGCAAAAATGTAAAATACTCATGACCGCGGACCTATCAGATTTGGCCGATTTTTATGGTTTTAGTTTAGATGCTTTTTATAATATTTACACTATAATACTAGTGCCATGATGTATTTATTATGTATTTTTTGCTGAATTTCTATGATTTAAACGTAAAATTAAGACAAATTTGACATATTGCAAAAATTGCAAATACTCATGACCGCGGACCTATCAGATTTGGCCGATTTTTATGGTTTTAGTTTAGATGCTTTTTCTAATATTTACACTATAATACTAGTGCCATTATGTATTTATTATGTATTTTTGGCTGAATTTGTATGATTTAAACGTAAAATTAAGACAAATTTGACATATTGCAAAAATTGAAAATACTCATGACCGCGGACCTATCAGATTTGGCCGATTTTTATGATTTTAGTTTAGATGCTTTTTCTAATATTTACACTATAATACTAGTGCCATTATGTATTTATTATGTATTTTTGGCTGAATTTCTATGATTTAAACGTTAAATTAAGACAAATGTGACATATTGCAAAAATTGAAAATACTCATGACCGCGGACCTATCAGATTTGGCCGATTTTTATGGTTTTAGTTTAGATGCTTTTTATAATATTTACACTATAATACTAGTGCCATTATGTATTTATTATGTATTTTTGGCTGAATTTCTATGATTTAAACGTAAAATTAAGACAAATTTGACATATTGCAAAAATTGAAAATACTCATGACCGCGGACCTATCAGATTTGGCCGATTTTTATGGTTTTAGTTTAGATGCTTTTTATAATATTTACACTATAATACTAGTGCCATTATGTATTTATTATGTATTTTTGGCTGAATTTCTATGATTTAAACGTAAAATTAAGACAAATGTGACATATTGTAAAAATTGAAAATACTCATGCCCGCGGACCTATCAGATTTGGCCGATTTTTATGGTTTTAGTTTAGATGCTTTTTCTAATATTTACACTATAATACTAGTGCCATTATGTATTTATTATGTATTTTTGGCTGAATTTCTATGATTTGAACATAAAATTAAGACAAATTTGACATATTGCAAAAATTTAAAATTCTCATGACCGCAGACCTATCAGATTTGGCCGATGTTTACTGGTTTAATTTAGATTCTTTTTTTAATGTTTTCACTATACTACTAGTTCCATGATGTATTTATTATGTATTTTTGGCTGAATTTCTATGATTTTAACATAAAATTAAGACAAATTTGACATAGTGCAAAAATTGAAAATTCTCATGAACGCGGACCTATCAGATTTGGCAAATTTTTAAGGGTTTTAGTTTAGATTCTTTTTATAATATTTACACTATAATTCTAGTGCCATGATGTATTTATTATGTATTTTTTGCTGAATTCCAATGATTTGAACATAAAATTAAGACAAATTTGACATATTGCCAAAATTGAAAATTCTCATGAGCGCGGACATATCAGATTTGGCCGATTTTTAAGGGTTTTGGTTTAGATGCTTTTTCTAATATTTTCACTATAATACAAGGTGAATAATGTATTTATTATGTATTTTTGGCTGAATTTCTATGATTTGAACATAAAATTAAGACAAATTTGACATATTGCAAAAATTGAAAATTATCATGAGCACGGACCAATCAGACTTAGCCGATATTTAAGGGGTTTTATTGAGATGATATTTTCAATGTTTTCACTATTATACTAGGTTCCTGATGTATTTATTATGTATTTTTGGCTGAATTTCTATGATTCGAACATAAAATTAAGACAAATTTGACATATTGCAAAAATTGAAAATCCTAATGAGCGCGGACCTATCAGATTTGGCCGATTTTTAGTGGTTTTGATTTAGATGCTGTTTTCAATGTTTTCACTATAATACAAGGTGAATAATGTATTTATTATGTATTTTTGGCTGAATTTCTATGATTTTAACATAAAATTAAGACAAATTTGACATATTGCAAAAATTGAAAATTCTCATGAGCGCGGACCTATCAGATTTGGCCGATTTTAAAGGGTTTTGGTTTAGATGCTTTTTCTAATATTTACACTATAATACTAGTGCACTGATGTATTTATTATGTATGTTTGGCTGAATTTCTATGATTTAAACATAAAAGTAAGACAATTTTGACATATTGCAAAAATTGAAAATTCTCATGACCGCAGACCTATCAGATTTGGCCGATTTTTACTGGTTTTGATTTAGATGATTTTTCTAATATTTCCCCTATAATTCTAGTACAATGATGTAGTTATTATGTATTTTTGGCTTAATTTCTATGATTTGAACATAAAATTAAGACAAATTTGACATATTGCAAAAATTGAAAATTCTAATGAGCGCGGACCTATCAGATTTAGCCTATTTTTAAGGGTTTTGTGTTTAAATGCTTTTTCTAATATTTACACTATAATACTAGTGGTATGTTGTATTTATTATGTATTTTTGGCTGAATTTCTATGATTTGAACATAAAATTATTCAAATTTGACATATTGCAAAAATTGAAAAGTATCATGAGCGCGGACCTATCAGATTTGGCCGATATTTAAGTGTTTGAGTTTAGATGCTTTTTCTAATATTTACACAATAATACTAGTGCCATGATGTATTTATTATGTATTTTTGGCTGAATTTCTATTATTTAAACGTAAAATTAAGACAAATGTGACATATTGCAAAAATTGAAAATACTCATGACCGCGGACCTATCAGATTTGGCTTATTTTTATGGTTTTAGTTTAGATGCTTTTTATAATATTTACACTAAAATACTAGTGCCATTATGTATTTATTATGTATTTTTGGCTGAATTTCTATGATTTTAACATAAAATTAAGACAAATTTGACATATTGCAAAAATTGAAAATTCTCAACCACCGCAGACCTATCAGATTTGGCCGATGTTTACTGGTTTAATTTAGATTCTATTTTTAATGGTTTCACTATACTACTAGTTCCATGATGTATTTATTATGTATTTTTGGCTGAATTTCTATGATTTAAACATAAAATTAAGACAAATTTGACATAGTGCAAAAATTGAAAATTCTCATGAACGCGGACCTATCAGATTTGGCAAATTTTTAAGGGTTTTAGTTTAGATTCTTTTTATAATATTTACACTATAATTCTAGTGCCATGATTTATTTATTATGTATTTTTTGCTGAATTCCTATGATTTGAACATAAAATTAAGACAAAGTTGACATATTGCCAAAATTGAAAATTCTCATGAGCGCGGACTTATCAGATTTGGCCGATTTTTAAGGGTTTTGGTTTAGATGCTTTTTCTAATATTTTCACTATAATACAAAGTGAATAATGTATTTATTATGTATTTTGGGCTTAATTTCTATGATTTGAACATAAAATTAGGACAAATTTGACATATTGCAAAAATTGAAAATTCTCATGAGCACGGACCAATCAGACTAAGCCGATATTTAAGGGTTTTTATTGAGATGATATTTTCAATGTTTTCACTATTATACTAGGTACCTGATGTATTTATTATGTATTTTTTGGCTGAATTTCTATGATTTAAACATAAAATTAAGACAAATTTGACATATTTCAAAAATTGAAAATTCTCATGAGCGCGGACCTATCAGATTTGGCCGATTTTTAAGAGTTTTAGTTTAGATGCTTTTTATAATATTTACACTATAATACTAGTGCCATGATGTATTTATTATGTATTTTTGGCTTAATTTCTATGATTTGAACATAAAATTAACACAAATTTTACATATTGCAAAAATTGAAAATTCTCATGAGTGCGGACCTATCAGATTTGGCCGATTTTTAGTGGTTTTAGTTTAGATGCTGTTTTCAATGTTTTCACTATAATACAAGGTGAATAATGTATTTATTATGTATTTTTAGCTGAATTTCTATGATTTGAACATAAAATTAAGACAAATTTGACATATTGCAAAAATTGAAAATTCTCATGAGCACGGACCAATCAGACTTAGCCGATATTTAAGGGTTTTTATTGAGATGATATTTTCAATGTTTTCACAATTATACTAGGTACCTGATGTATTTATTATGTATTTTTGGCTTAATTTCTATGATTTAAACATAAAATTAAGACAAATTTGACATATTTCAAAAATTGAAAATTGTCATGATCGCGGACCTATCAGATTTGGCCGATTTTTAAGAGTTTTAGTTTAGATGCTTTTTCTAATATTTACACTATAATACTAGTGCCATGATGTATTTATTATGTATTTTTGGCTTAATTTCTATGATTTGAACATAAAATTAACACAAATTTTACATATTGCAAAAATTGAAAATTCTCATGAGCGCGGACCTATCAGATTTGGCCGATTTTTAGTGGTTTTAGTTTAGATGCTGTTTTCAATGTTTTCACTATAATACAAGGTGAATAATGTATTTATTATGTATTTTTGGCTGAATTTCTATGATTTGAACATAAAATTAAGACAAATTTGACATATTGCAAAAATTGAAAATTCTCATGAACGCGGACCTATCAGATTTGGCCGATTGTTAAGGGTTTTAGTTTAGATTCTTTTTATAATATTTACACTATAATTCTAGTGCCATGATGTATTTATTATGTATTTTTTGCTGAATTCCTATGATTTTAACATAAAATTAAGACAAATTTGACATATTGCCAAAATTGAAAATTCTCATGAGCGCGGACCTATCAGATTTGGCCGATTTTTAAGGGTTTTGGTTTAGATGCTTTTTCTAATATTTACACTATAATATTAGTGCCATTATGTATTTATTATGTATTTTTGGCTGAATTTCTATGATTTGAACATAAAATTAAGACAAATTTGACATATTGCAAAAATTGAAAATTCTAATGAGCGTGGACCTATCAGATTTGGCCGATATTTAAGGCTTTTGGTATAGATGCTTTTTCTAATATTTACACTATAATACTAGTGCTATGATGTATTTATTATGTATTTTTGGCTGAATTTCTATGATTTGAACATAAAATTAAGACAAATTGGACATATTGCAAAAATTGAAACTTCTCATGAGCGCGGACCAATCAGATTTGGCCGATTTTTACAGGTTTTGATTTAGATGCTATTTTCAATGTTTTCACTATAATACTAGTTCCATGATGTATTTATTATGTATTTTTGGCTGAATTTCTATGATTTTAACATAAAATTAAGACAAATTGGACATATTGCAAAAATTGAAAATTCTCATGAGCGCGGACCTATCAGATTTGGCTGAATTTTAAGGGTTTTGGTTTAGATGCTATTTTCAATGTTTTCACTATTATACTTGGTCAATGATCTATTTATTATGTATTTTTGGCTGAATTTCTATGATTTGAACACAAAATTAAGACAAATTTGACATATTGCAAAAATTGAAAATTCTCATGAGCGCGGACCTATCAGATTTGGCCGATTTTTAAGGGTTTTGGTTTTGATGCTTTTTTCAATATTTACACTATCATACTAGTGCCATGATGTATTTATTATGTATTCTTGGCTAAATTTCTATGATTTGAACATAAAATTAAGACAAATTGGACATATTGCAGAAATTGAAAATTCTCATGACCGCGGACCTATCAGATTTAGCCGATTGATTCGGGTTTTCGTTTAGATGCTTTTTCTAATATTTACACTAAAATTCTTGTGCCATGATGTATTTATTATGTATTTTTGGCTGAATTTCTATGATTTGAACACAAAATTAACACAAATTTGACATATTGCAAAAATTGAAAATTCTCATGAGCACGGACCAATCAGATTTGGCCGATTTTTTAGGGTTTTGGTTTAGATGCTTTGTCAAATATTTACAATATAACACTAGTTCCATGATGTATTTATTTTGTATTTTTGGCAGAATTTCTATGATTTTAACATAAAATTAAGACAAATTTGACATATTGCAAAATTGAAAATTCTCATGAGCGCGGACCTATCAGATTTGGCGGATTTTTAAGGGTTTTGGGTTAGATGCTTTGTCTAATATTTACACTATAATAATAGTGCCATGATGTATTCATTATGTATTTTTGGCTGAATTTCTATGATTTTAACATAAAATTAAGACAAATTTGACATTTTTTTTTTTTTTTTTTTACAAAGGCATCACCACATTATCAAGGCCCAGAGGCCACTCAAGGATAAGGGTTAAAGAGTGTACAGTAGAAGTTGGTCAATATAGTAATCATTAGTAATGAAAATTTGGTAAATTTAATAACTTATATGGAACGGCTCATCAAGAACTTATTTACCTTAGACTTGAACACAACCATATTGTAGTCAGCCGGAAAGCAGGAAAACGGAAGACAATTCCACAGGCGTGCAGTTCTAAGAAAGAAGCTTTGTTCATGGAATCTATGTTTAGGTTTAGGCACAGATAAAGAGTGGGGGAAATTATTGATAGTGTTTACAGCTAGACGAGTGTTTCTTGTGAAAGTTTGGCGAGGGGGGACCATAGATTGAAGCTCAGTTGAACACTTTCCATGAAAATAACGATACATCAGAGACAAACTCGCAACATCTCTTCTGTGAGATAGAGGTTGTAAGGAGGAGAAAAGGACATCTCCTACGAGGCTACGAAGTCTATTTTGAACTCTATCAAGGCAGGACAAGTCCTTTCTAGCAGCTCCTGCCCAGATGTGGCAACAGTATTCCATCCTTGGACGTACCTGGCTCTTATATAGATAGAGAATAGCATCAGCAGTGAGATATCTACTGGATCGATAGAAAGATCCCACCATTTTTCCAGCGGCCTTGGCAACAGATTTGATATACGTGTTCCATTTAAGATCAGGAGTAATGGTCAAGCCCAGAAGCTTGTCAAAACTTGAGGCCTCCTGAAGACGAGAGCCATTCATTTCAATTGATGACAAATGTGGATTAAAATGTTGATGATGTAAAGAGAGAAGCTTGGTTTTAGATGCATTAAAAGTAACCAGCCACTCCTTTCCCCATTGTACTACGTGCTCAAGATCAGAGGAGAGAGAATTGGAGAGTACTTGCTCGTTTACTGTCTTAGATGTGGTACCATAAATGGTAGTGTCGTCAGCATAAATGTCTACAAATGATGTAAGGATATGATTTGGAAGATCATTAATGTAGATCAGGAAAAGAGTTGGGCCCAGGATGGATCCCTGAGGGACACCGGCATTAATACTGTGAGCTTCTGATTTTTGCCCCTCAACTACTACTCTTATGAACCTATCAGAAAGAAATGATTTAATAATTGAGAAGTCTTTTCCAGCTATACCATAGCTAGCGATCTTATGAAGTAAACCTTTATGCCATACCCTATCAAAGGCTTTAGATATGTCAAGAGCAATTGCCCTAGAAAGATTGCCACCGTCGAGAGATTTGCTAATCCTATGCGATATAACTGTAAGGACATCTGCTGTAGATCTAGCAGAACGGAAACCATATTGAGTGTCACTAAGAAGGTTATTTTTGTTGAGATGTTTGATTACTTCTGTATTTAACACAGATTCTAGCAACTTACTCATGACGCACAGGAGACTTATTGGCCTGTACTGAGAGGGGGATGAGCGATCACCTGAATTCTTAAATACAGGGCATACTGATGAGATTTTCCAGGGAGATGGGAAACTATTCTCCTTAAGACAACGTTTAAACAGTTTTGTAAGTATGGGCGCTAGTTCAGGTTGAAGTTTTTTGAGTACTATAATTGGAATACCATCAGGGCCTGTTGCTTTACTGGAATCAAGGTTTTTGATTAGCTTGGCAACATCACGTACAGATATACGTATATCACATAGCGTGTTTTCTGATACAGGAGGAAATAAAATTGAAAATTCTAATGAGCGCGGACCTATCAGATTTGGCCGATTTTTAAGGATTTTCGTTTAGATTCTTTTTCTAATATTTACACTATAATACTAGTGCCATGATGTTTTTATTCAGTATTTTTGCTTAATTTCTATGATTCGAACATAAAATTATGACAAATTTGACATATTGCAAAAATTGAAAATTCTCATGAGCGCGGACCTATCAGATTTGGCCGATTTTTAAGGATTTTCGTTTAGATGCTATTTCACATATTTACACTTTAATACTTGTGGCATGATGTATTTTATCTGCATTTTTTGCTGAATTTCTATGATTTGAACATAAAATTATGATAAATTTGACATATTGCAAAATTGAAAATGCTCATGAGCGCGTACCTATCAGATTCGGCCGATTTTTGCACGTTTTTGTTTAGATGCTTTTTTCACTATTAACACTATAATACAAGTGCCATGATGTATTTATTATGTATTTTTGGCTGAATTTCTATGATCTGAACAAAAAATTAAGACAAATTTGACATATTGCAGAAATTGAAAATTCTCACGAGTGCGGACCGATCGAATTTTTAAAGTGTTGGTTTAGATGCTTTGTCTTATATTTACACTATAATACAAGTGCCATGTATAGAAAAGTGACCACTTCCTTTGTAAAAAAATACTGACCGGCATTAAGGGCAAAATCCCACTACACAAGTCTTGCGATTGGCTTACCAACGATCCTTCATTTGTTAAATTCTGATCAATAATTTGTGCGATTTTTAATTCATAAGATTGCCTAAAAAGTGTATATATATACTCGATGCCAAATTTAACACTGAAATACTCATATCTTTTGTTGTATGGGAGGAAACTACATGAAAGTTGTTGGCTTTTTGAAGATTCTAATACTATTTTGTGATTACAATTTATTACAATTGGTAAAAAAGAACCTAAATTGTTAAGCCAATAAAATATGCCAAAATTTGCGTACATTTGTATATATATATATATATATATATATATATATATATATATATATATATATATATGTATATATATATATATTGTGTCCTAGTAGGCCAGAATTTGTTTTGCTGCTTCTGTTGTCTCCCCTGTGTTTATGCCAACCCACTATTATATATTAAATATATTTTTTTGTATTTGTGCAGGGTCTTTAAATTTATGCAAGGGTCATTAAATAGAACAGTAAGCATCGGTTTGCTTACATCTTTTTAAATTCTTTTCCTTTTTTTCATATTTTGTTTTAGAGTAAAAGTTGTTGGGATAGTACCCATAAATATTACTTGTAAGTTTTCTCTGGTTCAGACCGGCATACCCAACAAGATTATGTAGGACTCCGGTGAGAAAAAACGGGCACTGAAGAGATTTAGTTATAACAGATATGTGTCAACGGCTTCTAGATCCGGTATGGGGCATATGCGGGTCAGATGCTGAGGTCAGTAACTGTGAACGTGGTTAGATTTAGGTGATGGAGTGTGGTAAGCATGTTAGGATGTTTTTGCTTTAAGAAGTGCGCTGAGTGTGGGTTTAAGCGTTTAAATATATAATTTCCAGTTGTTGAAAACTTGTTTCATGGAGTATTATCTCTGTGATTTGGGCTAAGATTTAAGAAGGGAAGCAGTTGTGTCCTTTTCGAGATGTTGGACGATTACGCGAAGGTCGACATTATGCATAGTTTATCGGCGCGATAACGTGCTGATTGTGTGACCAAAGATATGGGGTATTTATATCTCTCGATGGCATCGCATTTTTCGAAAGTCTTGAGGATCGGTGAAGTATCATCTATTATTACCTAGTTTGGGATCTCCTTTTTTATAGTAAATGATAAATCTAATGTTATTTGATCTCAGTTTGGGTATGCATCTATGCATATTTCCTGCAGTTATTTCTTCTAATTTAAACATGGGTTGTATTTGATTTCGTAAAACATGTTAATGTAGATAGGATTGTGTTTCTTTTTGCGCTATTATTATGAGCGGTTGTATTTTCTAAGTTTTGTAGCCGGGAGTTAATATGTTCCTCTTTGCTATGGTTGGGGGAACTCGTTTTTTAATATATACGTTTTTGACGTTTATTAGTCCGAACTCTATGATTTTTTAGTGGAGCAAATTTATTTAGCGAAGTTAAGACGTTTTTATGATAGTTATTTTATGACGACGAGGGCAGTCACTATTGGCATTTAGAAGGCAAGAATTTACTTTAGTAAGTTCTTTTAGCAAGCTGTGATGAAGGTATTATAAGGGGTATTGTTGAAGACATCAAGAAAGGGAATTTTGTTGTTTGCGTTAGAATCAATCGTGAATTTGAAAATCAAGTAATTTTGGAAGAGGTTCTTAGGTATTTGAATTTTTTACTGTCCTCAGCAAGAATGAGTATATTGTCTACATATCTTACGTAAATGAGAGGTTTGCTAGTGTAGTTAATTATTTTAGTTTTACGGTCGCTCATATACGACTCGTTAAATATCTGTCCGAGAGCCGTTGCCATAGCAGCACCGTCGATTTGGGTATATAAGGTGTCTTTGTGGACATAGAAAAGTACTTCAGTATTACAGAAAAATAATAACTTGTTAAGTATTAATTATTAATTCTTATTGAAGGGAGAGCCGCTGGTATATATTATCAGATACTACACCAATATTATTTATTCGGTACGTTAGTAAAAAGTCTTTATACATTAAAGGCAGTGGTAGCTTTGTTGTCAAGTTTTGTTGATTTTAAAATTTGTAAACGCTCTTGTGTTTATTTACCGTTTACGTAGGTTAATATGGGCTGATAAATTCATTAAAGATATTTTTTTAAAACGTTAACTTGGGATATGATGGATAACAGGTGGGAGATTGGTTTGAGTATTTTCACGGTACAGATATCCGGGTTCATAGTCACCGGTGATTTTAGGAAGTTGGTAAATCCTCTTCAGGTATTGGTGGAGATCATAGTTTTGTTGACTGGTGTCTTCATTTTGGTGTTAGGAATGATGTTGATATTTTCCCATTTTGCATGGTTGTCGAGGATGGTTTTAAATTTTGTCTTTATTAAGAACCATGAATATATTTTTTTCGGACGTTTTATCGTAATATAATATTTACGGTTGCGTAGAGTACTTCGCCCTTTTTTATTTTGCTTAAGTTTTTCGATTAGGATTGATTTTGCAGTTTTTTTTAATATTAGGTTGGCAAAAAGTTCTTGTGAAAAATTTTAAAATAAGTTTCTTTATAATACCTTTACTTCATATATTATTTTAAAAAGGTGTTTTTCGTTCCATCAAATCGGTCAAATTACAATCGTTTTAAAGCAATTATATCTACTTTTCAGAATGTTGAATACATCATGAAAAAAATTCAAGCTAGGGCAAAGATCTGCTTAAAGATCTTGCGATATCAAAAAAGCGTGTGACCTAGCAACCACTCCTGACCGCACGGCACCATGGTGGTTTAAAGAATTTTATGGCGGTGACGAGGTCTTGAAGATGATAAGTGTAGTTGTCGGCCGTCAGATGCAGACAACGATTAATTAAAAACCTTAATCGAAACAAATCGACACCCACCTGAATTAGACAATGTATACGACGATTTTTAACCCTTGAGAGAGATGGGAAATACAAAAATACTTGATGAATGCGTGTCTTCCGAATTGAAAGACAACGAAAAGAAACACCGTTATGAAGTGCAATCTCTTCTTTTACGCAACAAGAACTACCCGTTTCTCGACCGGGTTTGTACTTGCGAGAAAATGATGGTTCTTTACAACTCAGCTCAGTGGTCAGAAGCGAACGAAGCCCCACGACACTTCCCGAAGCAAGAGTTGTATCCAAAGAAGATCATGTTTATATTTGAAAATAGCTCCCCTCCCATATTTATGAGTGAATTTGTAATGTGGTATTAACATAGCACTGTTAGTTGCAGTTTTCATTTTAGAATATTCTAGAAACATGTCAAGTTTAAATAAAATGGCAATTAGATTAAAATATAAAAAATATATTCTTTTAACAAGAAGATTATTTACCGTTCGCCTGCGTGTAGAAGTTTCTTTTTGAGTTATCTAGGGCAGGTAATTTGTGGGGAGTTTAATTATGATGTTTCTCCCCTATTTTCTGTTTTAAAACAAATCAATTTAACTTAGAAAACAAGCCAATTTACGTTTAGTTTTCGGACCCGGAGTTTTTTTAATCTGTTTATTTATTTATTTATTTTGGGAGTGGGATAGGATTAAACAAAATATTTCTATTTTAAATACTAACGGCAATTAGATTAAAATATAAAAAAAAGATTTTCTTATAACAAAAAGACTACTTACCGTTCGCCCGCCATGTGTGTAGAATTTTTTGTTTTTGGACTTATCAATGTCAGGTAATTTGTCGGGAATTTTTACTATGATGGTTTTGTTTCCACTATTTTCCGTTTTAAAACAAATCAATTTAAGCTAGAAACATAGTCAATCTGCTGTCCAACGTTGCCTACTTCGGACGGAGAATTCTTATTGTAATCTGGTGGTGAGAGTGGTATTGTTGCTGCTGTTGTTATTACTGGTGGTTTTGTTATTATAGCTAATATTTTCGTTATTTTACTATTTTTATTTTCTACATTTTTATACGTTTCTTTTGTATTGATTTTTTATTATAATTTATTATTGTTGGCTCGCAAGGATCAGGTCATAAAGGATCTATCCGCGAAAACAACCTGTGGTGTTCCCTGGAAGCTGGGTGACAACAAGTCTCCCCAGTTTCCCCGTACTCTCCACCTCTTAATATCATTTTCAAATGAATTTACATTATCGCAACAATCGCTTACCATTGCTTTCTCACTGGCAGCGGGCATTGGTCTCCACTGAAATTTGAGTGGCAAGGTCCCAGTTCTCTTCACACCACAGCGGAGGTTTGGTCAGTGCCCTTTCCTCAGTCTTTCCATTCTCCTTGACCCTTCTCGGCTATTTGGCTTTATTCTTTTTTTTAGTGTGTAATGGGAGGGGGACGGGATAGAGAACTTATAGATATGCATCCTTAATGTTCTTGGTTCCATGTAACGCTTCTTCATGTTTTGTCTCTGTAGTTGCTTGTATAGTCCGTTCATGTAGCTTATGTGTATTAATCTCTGCTTTCAAGGGGTTTCCTTTATATTTCAGCTGTTTTCGTTATTATTATTATTATTATTATTATTATTATTATTATTATTATTATTGGTATTAGTATTTTAGTTCCAGTTGTTACAATAGCAGTGGTTGTATTAATGCTAATCTATTTCGTCGATTATTAACCTTCTCTTATTTGTATTGTTCTCTTTTATTTTTACTATTCTCAATGTTGCTGTTACACATATTATAATGATTCTTATTTGTCTTACTGTTATGAATGTTATTATTATTGTTGATGTTCTATGTATTAATATATACTAAGGTATATAATTTTATTTAGTAGTTAATAGTTCTATTATACCGCGATGGTGTGTTCTATGTTCATTATGAGTATTTCGTTCAGTAGTATTATCCTTGTTTTTATCATATGTTACTCAGTATTACTTTTCTCATTAACATCATTAGTAGTAAGAATAGTATTATTAACATTACGCCATTTAGTCTACTGTATTGCTTTGTCAACTTTTATCAAATGGTGTCAAGTGTAAGTTTCTGTTTACCTTATCTGTTATTATTTCCTGGTTAATTCATGCACGTTCATCTCCAATTAAAAATTAGTTAAGTAGTAGAGCTGAATATATATTCAATATAGCCGAGTCCAGCCTCAATTAACGCCTCGATAGGATGAACGACTAGGAACATGCCTTTCCACAAGCGCCGGCGGGTGCTCAGCGAATACACGACGTATAGCGGCAATTAGGCTTGATTTGGTGTTGTGGAAGGTCATGTTAGTGATGTTCTCAACGTCTGACCAAACAAAGTAGTCAAGCAGTTTAAGGTCATGAAAAGAGGGAGGCAGTGAGAGAAAGTTACGAAGCCGTAGCGCTCATTCTGAGGCAAAGCCTGAGTCTCTTTGGAATTGTGGTCCAGTACCGTGTCATACTGCCACACCCAGGGTCTGCCAGCGGCGATCTGACTGCACCAAGGGATCAACACAAATTCCCAACACATCCAGGTACACTTCAGTGTTGATTTTCAAGCCTACTTCGATGGCATGATGTGGCTATTTCTTGAAACCACACCAAAAACCATAACCCTGTGCCCTCAAGCTTTCAACTGTCCGGATTTGCGTTTGAAGGGTTCTGACAATTGTCAGGGTCATAACTTGAATTAATAGAGAACATGTGTTTACAGTGGCGCAATTCCGCTCGCGTTCGTTGAATATTGTGTCACTTTCAGACCAGATAGAAGGCTTCTCTCGGTCTTGCGATTTGTACACAACTGGGCAATCAGAAGGTAGCCTGTAACAAAAAAAAAAAAAAAAAACGATTTCAGTAAACGGGACTGGAGTCATGCCGTCTTTTCTCGGGCTACGACATTACGTTCCACTTTGCATTATTAAATAAGTGATATTAAAATAGTATTTGTGAGCTTAATGAATTCTCTATTACCACTGTATTCTAGTTACACTTTTTTTTCTATTCGAAATTATTTTCAGGATTGCCAAGTAATGTTGAGTACGAAAAAGTATGCCACCAACAACACATTATACGTCTAATGAGTACTCAATTTAATATTTTCAAATATTTTTTTTTGGGGGGGGTCTCAATCATTCTCATTTGGGAACTTTTTTTTACACAAGCATCACCACTTATCAAGACCCAGGGACCACTCAAGGATGACGGTTAAAGAGTGTACAGTAGTTAATTGAACAATATAGTAATTGTCAGTAATGTTAACTTAAGGGGAACGGCTTATCAAGAACCTGTTTACATTGAACTTGAAGACAACCATATTGTAGTCAGCTGGAAAACGGAAAACAGTTCAACAGGCGTGCAGTTCTAAGAAAGAAGCTTTGTTCATGGAATCTACGTTTAGGTTTATGCACAGATAAAGAGTGGGGTGAATTATTGATAGTGTTTTCAGCTAGACGAGTGTTTCTTCTGAAAGTTTGGTGAGGGGGGACCATAGATTGAAGCTCAGTCGAGCACTTGCACTATGCTAACATTGTTAGTGGCAGCAAACAGAACCACAAGAATATAAATTGAGTAAACTAATATAATGTACAGAACAGTAGAGAAAAGCATATTCAAACCAGCAATTGCATACGAAGCCGTCCGCTGGAATAATGGTTTCCCGTAAGACCATAAAGTGTCGCTGGTTATCACTGACGTAATTCACACATGTGTTGATATATTACATCATATATATATATATATATATATATATATATATATATATATATATATATATATATATGAAAACAATAGGAGTAGAAAATAAAATCACAGAACTATATATTGGTTGATATAGATGGGTTCATTTATTCAATGAGAGAATACAATCGATTAGTTGGGGGATAGAAGGGACTGTTTATGCCAAAGCATTTCGAAGCCTAATGCCTATTATCAGAGTAGAGAAGACACTAGGTAACATAGTGGGGATGCGGCGTCTAGCGTTGGATTCATTAGGAACAAAATAGATCAAAACAAATTAAAATTATAAATGATGTTTGGGGGATTCGAATTCTAAATAAAGGAGGAGCGTATTATATATATAGTGTAATGCAGAAAGGTGTGCAAGGTCTTTATCATAGTCTTAAATGTATTTAGTATATGTTTGGGGGTTAACTGGATGTGTGGTAGTTCTATTTAAACGGCATATATATATACATATATATATATATATTTATATATATAATATAATGCTGAACGTTTGTGTGGGGTTTGCATATTTCTAGACTAAAGTAATTGAAATAAACACTACACAAAATGTTGCTTATACAGATACCCGAGATTTTCTTCAGCAGCAATAACAATTGCATACTATCGTAACTTAAGACAGTTACACACGAGTCAACATGTAGACCACGAGGATCAACACGTTGCAGACTCCGTCGAAAAGGAGACAAAGAATAGTAAAGAGGAAAGTAATTATGTTTCAAGGTTTAAGAGAAGATCTTTATTCCTCATTCACCCGCCAAGTTATCGCTTTCTCTAACGCCCCTCCCTCTCTCTCTCTCTCTCTCTCCTTTTTATAGTCTTTTTCATTTTCCTTACTGTGACGTCATTTCGAACACGACTCGGTATTTGCATATAACCGCCATACGCGTTCTGTTACACTATACGATTTTTCAGTGAAACATCATTATAAAGATGAACGCAAAATTGAATAGACTTTTTGTGCTGCCATGTCAATTTATAATGCGGGCGAACACCTACACAACAGCAGACTTCAGCAAATATATCATTATTATATTATGCCTATGCTTGTTAGTATTTACCTCGATCACGCCTACTATAAAGAAATCAGTGGTGTAACAGTAACATGTACATGACCCGTTCTATACAAGTATATCTTCTCGCATTGTATGGCGGACTCGTTATATACTCCACTATAAATGTTTGACAAACGAGCTTAAATTCTGTGAACCTAAATTTTGTCCGGTTGTATAATATATTTCATACCCCTAATCAGTTGGACAGTGCACATAAAACATAATGGTTAGCTTAGTCGTTTTATTTTTGTAATAAAATATTTCCACCAATTTCGTGGAGCTATCCGCTATTTTTTAGGCTATACAAACCATATATCTCCCCAGCAAAGTTAATGAGAATACTCGCTTCTTGTCTGCCCTTGACTTTATAGGAGGTGTCTATGCCGTTAAAGAACAGGATCCCATTGCTTTAGCGTATAATAAATATTTTCCATACTAGTCCAAGACACATAAGTTCTTAAGTTACATTTTGTTTTCGAAATTTCCGAATAAATTACATGGTAATCTTTAGATGTTATTTTCTGTACAACTGCAGAAATAACTCTTCAACTATTTTTCCTAACTTTTTACAAATCATCGTCCAATGACTTTCTTTTATTTTTCCGGATGTTATTGAACATGCCTTAATGCCTTAACGCTATCTCGACTTGAGGGAAGCACAGTGTCATTTAGCTGTCTAGCATATTTCTACAGTCTCCGACTATAATAAGATGAGCTGAAATAACTTTCTAGCTTGACTACATTTTTAATACCAGAAAATATGAGAAGAACCGTTATTTCTCACTGCAGTCTCTTTATGCTTTGGTAACTTTTTTTAGTCCATAGACTGCAGGCAATAACTGTAAGTTTGTAACACCATAAACATTCCATGACTGAATTTATGGTAATGTACTATTCTAAAAATAATACCCAAGGCTTTTTTTTTTCCATTTGTGAGCGATTTTGTCTACATGTCTTAACGTACAAAACTTCTGCGCAATGCGCCTTAGGAATCTGACTTCCATGATGTGTAATATGCAGACGTTACTATCATGCAAGCTTGAATCAGTAGTCATACTGATTTCGAAATTTGGAATGTAGTTCGTCAAAACGATTTCCAAGTGAGGATTTTTTTTTAGGAATGCGTCCTGGCATTCTTTCATATTGACACACATTTTCTTTGATTAAAAAAAAAATTAATCTAGAACCAGCACACAAATAAATCATATTAAGTTGCTACACTATGAAATTATGTAGTGACAATTCATTTTCCGGAGCTATTATTTTATTGCATAAGGTAGCTTTGTGTTTCCAATACTACCGTTATTTATATATTAATACGATAGTGTATGTGTTATTTTCTGTGTCACGCTACATCCGGGTCGTTTAACTTTTATGTACTTCTATTTCTTGTAATAAATAATTTTACCAAGAATTCTTTGTAAGTTTTGGTTTCGGTTTCGATTATAGCCGATGTCACTCAAGTCGTTTAATTTTTTAATAAATAATTTTACTAATAATTCCGTATTAGTTTTGGTTTCTGTTTCGATTATAGCTAATCCAATAATCTTTTTTTAAAATACTTTAATAAAGAATTCTTTATACGTTTTGGTTTCGGTTTCGATTTTGAAGGGACTAAAGTTTATATATATATATATAAATATATATATATATATATATACATATTGAAATCGCAACTTTATAATATATAAAAATCGATAGAACATTAACTCTACAATAATATATATGAAATATGCAAGAATTAATTAATATCAAAGTTAAGCTCATTTTACGACCTGGCTACGCCGGACGTCCCTGATAGCTTGGATAAATACTTTTACAGTTTTTACAAAATAGCTACAATAATATCAGAGCATCTCCATTCACACTGAAATCTTCAGACTGCCAACATCAATATATTACATATGAATCAGTCCTCTGTTGAATTTCTATAGGTCCAGCTAGTCGTCTATTATTCTACAATTACATTTTAATTTAAAATGAGGGCATCACACTTTTCTTTCTATCAATCTAAAATTATAATCTTTTAATATTTGTGTACATACGATTTTTGTTACCCAGAATATTTGCTAATTAAATGAATGTACTTTACGGATGCTGTCACTAATCTGGGCTTAGTAATCAATTTATATATATCTTTTTGAAAATATTTAGCGCAACCTTAACCCCAAATGGCAATCGATAATATTCGTACAAACTCATCCCTGTATTTATATAAAGTATCACTAGTTAATACTTCTATAACATTTTTCATAGTAAACATCACTTAAATAAACAGTTGAAAAATGCTTTCATTCATGGAAATATCTCCTTAACAAGAAAATGGGTAGTCGTAAAGTTTTAACTCATATTTCGCTAAATCTGTAAAAAACAGACCTTATTACTTTGCATAGACTGGAGCTGGATCTCGCTCATTGTAATCTAATTCTATCTAAAAATAGATGTATGTATGTGTGTTTGTCTGGGTGATAGAATTTTACCGATAAACTCTTAAACTTCACATATCACTAAAATAAACAGGAAATAGTAATAATAGACAAAGGATTTAGCGCTTGAAACGGGAGCGAACGCGAACTCGGTTGGAGAGATAAATGTTTTGTTGTCGATTCTGGCTGATGTCATCCTAGTAATGTTTTTTTTTTTTTTTTACTTTTGAAATCAGTGCTATATATGAGGTACGATATATTATTCAATAGCAAATTAGCTCTGTAGTAATAAATATGAAATTTGCACGAATTAAAATACAGTAAGCGTATTTTACGACTGATGAGTTCAGGCGCTTCCGTGATAGTTCTACATACAGTACACTCGCAGTATGCGATGATCGTAGGATACGTTTTTTTCAGGTTACGATTTGGAATACAATGTTTTCGGGTCCCTGGCTACGGTATTTGCCCCGCCTTACGGTGTTATTCATAATGTTATTTAATTATATACATGTGTATTATATACCGTACTGTACGTTCTTACTACATTTAATGCCGTATCCCGGAGTTCTACTATACTTCTATTTCGTGTAGTTTAGTTAATTTTGCTTCCATTTGATTCAATAACGCGAATATAACATTTTAAATTGATTGGATATTAATTTTAATTTACAAATATATCAGCCATTTTTACATTTTCCAAGTGTACAAGATAAAGCCTGCAAAATGATTTTTACATTGTCCGTTTAGTTAATCTTTTTTGGGGGCATTTAAAGTTTCAAAATTTATTAGAAAGCGATCATGTGAATATTTCATTATTGGTATCTTTTCTTTTCGTTCGTACCAACAATTTTGTATGAGTTATTCATCACCGACATTTTTTAAATTTGAAATTCATTACTTTTAATGCAATATAAGCGCGCCCTCTTATTTTATTTGTTCACAATCGACGCTTTTTGTTATTGTTCTCGTTCGTGTTGATTTTCTTTTTTTTTTAGTTGATTTGAGGATTTGATCCGCAAACAAGTTGTAGTTTCATATTTTATTTTTATATTTTCACCTGCACAAATTTTTGGCAATTTTTATCTTCATAACTTTTCGTGATTTAATAAAGCTTCATAACTTTTCGTAATTTAATAAAGCTTCATAACGTTTCGTAATTTAATAAAGCTCAATTGAATGTGCAATTTTGCATTGTCTTAAAAACTTTATTTTTGGCTCTGAAGGGTGTATTTTTTTAATCAGTTATATTGTCGCTATTTATCCCGATGTCATTGTCCGCAACCTAAACGAAGTTTAGGAGGCAAATTAGTTTTTTTGTAGTTGAATAAATGAAATCATTAAATATTTTTGCCTCTTTTACGTATTTTTAATATGTAACATTCTAACGCTTTTTAAGTGTCGTGAATCTTGTCGGGACTAATAAAATAACGGCAATCACCTGTCAAATATTTATGCATTTAATCATTGTATAGTTTTCTAGTACCCATGTTTCTGATTATTGCATCAATATTTAATACTAATATGCAAAAAAAAAAAAAAAAATGATTGACCATCTACCTGAAAATGTTAAATCATGGCCCTGTTTTATAATTCCCCAGACGACAATAGTGCAGTATCCCTCCTCCTTATATGCGAGATTAATAGTTTTCAATATTTTGTTAAATAGTGCTACGGAATTTACTTAATAGATTCACGATTTAATAAATGTAAAGGTCCTATTTTTTCTAAATAATAACTGGCAAAGTTAGTACGTTTACTTGTAGACACATTTTGCAACTGCAACCAAACGTAATTACGGTTGATCCAATTTACACATACGTTATTATGACGATATTAGAATTGTCTAAAACTGATAACTATTTAGTTCAATATTAAGGGTCGAAAACAATTATCGATAGGATTCTGATTAGGTTTTGGGAAACTGCACTTAAATTGTAAATATTTTTGTTTAATTTATTTCATACTTGTAATAGTGTTTATTTGTTTTAGTTTAGTGCTGCTTAGGATTTCCCTTCTAAGAATTTTGGCAAACATGGTGTTTGTAAATTACTCCATTTTCTTCAGTTAAAATTGGCTACCGATTTATTGTTTGTCTTTATAGAATCGTTATTTTCCAACAGGAAGGTAAACGTTTTACTGACTACACAACATAAACTGTAAGCTTGTTCATACATATTTATCTCTTCTTAGTTAAACAACAAAATACGGATGTCAATTGGTGGAGCACTCTATTCTGTGATCGAGCGATTAAGATGAGCACTTCAAAAACGCAAATTATATTTATGTTTTCAGAAATCATAAATCACTGACCTGGTGCTATTTGTATATAAAAACCCAGTAAACTTCTTTAGATATCGTTTTTATTGTACTACTTAATATATTTTTTCAGCAAACTAATAAAGTCTTGTTGCAAAACTCAGCATCGCCTGTTCGTGTAATAATTATCATATTTTCGACAAATGTTCGAGTTTTCACTGATATTGTTGTGTGGTAAGTGTGCTGATTATATTGTATTCGAAAACGTATAAGTTTCTCGTTTTATGACCTTGAAAACTAATAATAAGTTGAACGGGTAGTTGATATATAAATATATATATATATGTATATGTGTGTGTATTTACATAGTTGTACATTATAAAAACTATTATACATTCTATGTAATCGCTTCTGCATGCAATTAAAACGAATAAATGTGTTCATATTAATCGGACGTTGTTCTTTATGAAAATGGATTTTCAGTATGACAGATTTGATGAAAAGATAGTTAATGATAAAATACAGTGGGGCATCCGTAATACAGATAGAATGATTTTATTCTTTTTTAATTATCATACTTATATTAAATAGGATTTATTTAAAATCAGAGATGGGATCATAATCTTTTCTATTTTTACGTGTACGTATGTTTTAACAAACTGCTGTTATTGATCGATTGTGAACAAACGCGATAGACATTTTGAATACAGATTTCTTATTTGCAATTATTATTTCAACATGGCAAATTGCCTTCCAATATTTGCGATTAGTCCGCTATCTTACGCAACTTCTGTTTGCCATTGCTCATAACGTATATATATATATATATATGTATATATATGTATATATATATACATATATACATACATATAGATATACATACATATACATAATATATATATATACATATAGATATACATATATATGCATACATATATATACGTATATATGCATACACATATATACATATACATACATATATACGCATATTTGCTGCGGGAGAGTTACTGCTTACAACAACACGTTTGTCAAAGTAAAGTAAATATCTGACGAAGAGATCTTTCTCGAAATATTATATTACACGGACATACCACCAGACCGACTTTCCCAGGTAGCCACTGTGATAATATAAATATACTGCGTATATGAAATATGAATATGTACACGTGTATTTATAAGTTGTATTAATAAATTTCTCACCTGCTTCAGCTTGTGTCTTTCCGTTACTTCTGCATTGTACCGCCTTCTACAATTCCATTTACATATATACGCATATTTATACATATATATGCATACATATATATATATATACGTATATATGCATACATATATACATATACATACATATATACACATATATACATATACACATATAAATACATACATATGTATAGACACATACATGCACACATATATATATATATGTGTGTGTGTGTGTGTATTAAAGTTTTCTGAGACAATGCCAAATCGAGGCTAACATATGTGAACAGCAGAATGTACATCTTACGGTGTTAAACATCAGCATACTAGATCTTTTCTCGACGGTGCTAGAGCAGACCAGCACATATCAATAAGTGTATGTTCTTATGAAAAACCAAAGCTTCTTCAACGTATGACGTTCACGTTGTTCATTGTGTTGTAATATATGCAACAATAGGTTCACTAAAAAACTAATTAACTCATTGGAACATCATTGCTAAACCTGATTTTTTAAAAAGTTAGAGTTTGTTGGAAATTATATAGATTATTGTTATTAATATCGCCGTCGAAGTATGAGACTCGACACTTTAGAATTGTGTGTTCCAAGGGGAAACGCTTTTCCATCAGTTCTTAGATTATTTACACTGACGTAAAGTGACACTCGAATATAGATATTTTTATTCAATTTTTACCCCAAACAAGGCACCGCGACACTTTGAAGTAGGAGGCTACTATCGGGGACATAATTTGGAGATGCATTATGAAGGGAGATAAGTAGCAAGATATTTGTTCACATTACACTTGAACTTCTGCATATCAGTAGAGTTGGGAAAGCAGAATTCCGGAAGGGAGTTCCAAAGACTTGTAGTTCTGCGGAAGAAACTATTGGAGTAAAAGACTTTATTACACCTAGGGATATCTACTGTAAAGGGGTGGGACTTAGTTGCTTGTCGGGTTTGTCGAGGATAGCGATGTCGAGGAGGTACACGTGCTTGCAGTTCGTCAGAGCATTCCTCATTAAAGTATTTGTAGAACAAGTAGAGGGATGCATCATTTCGTCGATTGGACAGAGACTGAAACCTAGATGACTGTTCAGCACCTGTCAGGTTGGCGACTCTATTTTGAACCCTGTCCAGGAGTGAGAGACAAGCAGTAGATGCACCAGCCCAAATGTGACAACAGTACTCCATGCATGGGGCAATGGTGACCTTATATAGGTACAGGATACTTTCAGGCGTAAGGAATTTTCTAGCACAGCGGAGAGAGAGAGAGAGAGAGAGAGAGAGAGAGAGAGAGAGAGAAAGCCCACCTTCTTTGCAGCAGCTTTGCAATGCTCTCAATGTATCTGTTCCAGTTCATATTCCCTGTAAACGTTAGGCCGACGAGTTTTAAAGAAGTATTTCAGGCAATGTGTTCTTGGCCATTGCTATTGGTGGTAGAGAAGGTTTCTTGTAGTTATTGAAGGAAACAAGCTTAGTCTTGGCAGCATTGAATGTGACCATCCATTTTTGTCACTCTTCCACTATAGAGGGGAAGGTCATATAAGACTAACAGATTGTTTATTTCTAATAGCATGTCGTTGGTATATAATAAATACGTTCTTTGAATCCTCGTTAAAATTGAGGTTTGTTTTAGAAAATGTGACTTTTTCTTGAAAGGATCGCTCTAATCCTATTCTTTCATTCCTTAATATAGTCGGTAATTCATCACATTTTAGACATCGTCATCTCGTAAACACACTTGTAATAAACCTCATCATCCATTACTTGTATTCACGATTCACTGAATATGTGCGCCATCTCTCCTCACTTGTAGTTCGACCCTAAACAACCTTTTTGTATAATACAACAGTCACTTCATTAAAATTTCTCTTATTTTATTCATAGTCTGACTTTCGAATTGTTTTTTTTTTTGTTCATTAATATTATCTTTTCTTGTTTATATACTAAAGAAAACAAGAAATTTTAGAATTACACTTGATGACCTATTGACCAACAATCAGTGTTCCCTTTCTCTCGGAATTAACAAATTATTTGAAAAAGTGAATACACACACGTGCTGATTTACATCAAAGGCGTGTAATTTATATTAATCAGCTTACGGTATCAGGGGTCATTGGGTGTAAATTAGACCACAATCGAATGCAATTTATGTATTGATTGATTATAAACAAGATTTTCTAACCTCGTCTCTCCATGTTTGATTTACATAGTCTCCAATATGTGTCTTTATTCCATTTTTATGTATGTATTATATTTATTTAATGTACAATTAAGATCCTCTTATCCGCGCAATTAAGCTCTTGCTGGTCACAAAACTAAGATGTGTAATGGGTTTAGCAGCCAAAGTATTCTTATATATATATATATATATATATATATATATATATATATATATATATATATATATATTTCTTTTATTAGGGGTAAACAGTTACATATGGTTGCTACAAATAGCCATCTGTTTCAGTTAAAGAGACTTCATCAGGCGACCTGGAACCTCACGACGCAAAAGAAAAAAAAAATCTTTTGCGTTTTTTTTTTCTTTTGCGTCGTGAGGTTCCAGGTTGCCTGATGAAGTCTCTTTGACTGAAACAGATGGCTATTTGTAGTGACCATATGTAACTGTTTTCCCCTAATAAAAGAAATATTCCGCTCTTTTTATTGAACACTATTTAACAACCTCGTTGTCTTCATTAGTTCTGACTTTTGAACACATCTGAATATATATATATATATATATATATAATTTAAAGGAGATTAGAATAATAGTCTAAAGAGCTAAGTGTATTTTAATGTAATAGTGAAATTACTAGTTTAATTAAAATACAGGAAATGCTCGTTGTAATTTAGATATATAATAAGCTCGATAGTTAAATGTCCTAGAGCTAATTCAATATAAAGTAATGTGATTTATAATTTAAAAATTAAAAAAAATTTTTAAATTTAAAAATCAAAATTTAATTAAATTAAAAATCAGTTTCATAAGAAGGAACAACAACAAAGTCAATTATCTGTACGATCGTTTCGGAAATCCGTGCTTTTTATTTGTGGTATACATGAAGTCACGTAGAACAATTATACATAGTTTTTTTTGGTAAGCACGGTCTCCTCATCAGCAAATTTAGGAGGATTTCTATTGAATTGAAAAGACACCAAAAATAAACCTAGCATTAAAAGTAAGGCAGATGAATCTTTTAGTTTTTCTTTTTTTGAAATCAGGAACTGTATTTAAAGTAGTCATTTAGATGTTTGCTATAGCTTTTTATTTTATTGACCAATATATATATATATATATATATATATATATATATATATATATATATATAAGTGAAAATATTTGTGTGTGTGTGTGTGTTTGTCTATATTTCCGTACAAAATAACTCTGTCAATTTTCGGTCTGGAGACTCGGAATTTGGAATTAGAGGTATTGAAATTTGGAGAAATATCTTTTTAATCGGTTTTTGGCCAAAAATTTGGCTGTCCAGCGGTCAAAGTTAAACGATTTGGCCATTGAAAACTGTACCAAACTCCTCCGCCAATTTTTGTTCTTAAAACTTGAAATTTAAAATGTATCAAATTTATAATTTGATTTGAGCCCCAAAAAGTAAATGTTAAATGTCAAAATTGGGGTCAAAGTTTTAAAAAGTTTGACTTCTGCAATCTCTACCATATTACTCAGCCAAGTTCTGGTCTAACTATGAGAAATTTTACATAAACGGTATCCAGAGACATGGCAAGGTTTTTAATCGGTTCGGGTCGAAAATTTGGGCTATCACGGGGTCAAGGTTAAAAAGATTTGACTTTGCAGTGTCTAGCAGACTACTCAGCAAAATCTGGGTCTAAATATTCGAAATTTTTACATAACGGGTAATCAGACATGCGAGAAGCATTTCATCCATTTTACTGTTAAAAGAGTTGGCCGTTGAAGTTTCTACCAAACTCTCCCGCTAATTCTGAGTTTAAGGACTTGAAATTTTAGATGTAGGTAACTTGAATACACTTTATGTAAGATTTCAAATGTTTGGACGAAAATTTGTTCGAGTAATTTTATAGAGACCGAAGAAGTCATTTTTTTTTTTACTTTTACCTCTAATTTTGACCCCTTAACATTTATTATTTTGGTCTCAAATCAAAATACCAAGTTTTACCCATGCCTAAGTTACCTACATTTAAAATTTCAAGTTTTAAGCCCCCAAATTGGCGGAGGAATTTGGTAGAATCTACAAAAGTCAATTCTTTTAACTTGGAACTTTTCGCCCCAAAACTGATTAAAATGCATGCCACCTGTCTGAATACCCGTTATGTAAAAAAATTCAAACGTTAAACCCTAAATTGGCTGCGTAGTTTGCTAGACGCCGCAAGGTAAAATCTAAACTGAATGACATATATATATATATATATATATATCGTTATAAGCTTAATAGTTATTTACACCTTATAATCGGTGACCGACATATTAATGATTCGTATTCATAAACATATTTTAAACTTAAATTCTACATCGATGTATGTCATAGTTTAAAAAATAACATTACAGATTACACGTAACAGCCGGACAAATGTATAGTGTGATGGTCCTGGATATGACCTTAAACTATATCCGATGGTGAGGCCCCAGCCCGTGAAACCTACCCACTAATTGCCGTTGTTCCCAGGTTCACTCTTACCGAAGTTGTAGTGCCTGTTAGGCTCCCAATATGAGGTCGGTTTATTATGTGTGGGGGATGAAACCAGCTTCTCAAAAAGGGCAAACTTGTCAATAACAAAAATATAAAACTGTATCAGTCATGAAGGATGAAGATTTTCTCATCCATGAACTGAAACCAAAAAGTGTAGTGCAGCATCTGAAGAACAGATACTGCACTTTGATCTTGGCGCTTCTGAATAATTAAAATAGTGAGAAATCATAAATCGTCAAGTAAAGAAATTCAGAAGAATAAACCGACAAAGCGTCTTAGGAAAATAATTGGTCTAAACGAAAAAAAAAATAAAACGTTTATTATAGATTGTATTCGATCTTTTTCTATTAAAAAAATACTTCAAAATAGAATTTTTATTTTATTTTAATTCCTAGTGCATTTTAATTTTTCTTTCTCTTTGATTCAAAGATTTTATTTTTGCTCCAACGGCGAAACCATTTTAATACTTTCTGTCCTTTTAATGATAATTTCCTCTGTTTTCTCTTTTAGACTTTGCTTTACTTAAATCGTTTGTTTTTATTGCTCCATTTGATGCTTTCCAAAGCAGCGAACCTCGCTTACATCAAACGTTTTATTTCATTCAATATCAATAGACAAGACAAGATGTTCACAAAAGAAAACGTTCGTCCAAAAACTTCAGACGTTTTTGCTGTTGTATTGCGTTTTTTTTATTCATCAATGTATTTACTTATTTGCTCATCTTAATTTATTGTTTTTTTTTGTTTTCAATAGTATCATGAATTTAATGGCCCCTCATTAAAACCAACAAAACGTTCAATTATACTGTTTAAATTTAACAACGTTTAAAAGAAAGTCGACAAATTTAAATGCAGCAAAACAAAACAGTTTAGAAGAAAGTGAATAAATCTGATAAAACTTTTGTTGAAGGTTTGAACTTAGTTATGAGTTGAGTAGTCTGACGATAACAATGTGCAAGCTTTTTATTTAAGTCCAGTTGGTCACATTTCGCTCCTCTGGTTTGCTAGAAATCAATAAAGATAGAGACGTTGAATCTCTAAGGTGCCAGATGGACATTGGCTGAAGATAGCGGTTTCAATCCTACGCAAAGCGTGCCAGAGGTTTACTTGGCTAAAACGTGGTGAGACGACAACAACTACGGATGACAGTGATTTCTGAGAATGCAGTTAGGAGATTCGAAGTTCCTATCCGTCGCGGTTACCACCTGACGAAGGCCAGATGAATAGTTGGCCGAAACCTCGTGAAAATAAAAAAACAACAACCCATAAAGATGAAAACAACTAATAAAGATGAGAATAATATTCCGAAATAAAATAAAATCAATATATATATATATATATATATATAATGCTCATCTCAAAAATGAATTCCAATTAAGGAATAATATATGTACCGATAGGTACGGACCCGACTATGATAATAAATAAACGTTGATTTATAAGATCAAAGAATCCAACCTTAGTCGCACTTCGGGGCCCATGGCGCAGTTGATAGAGACATTAAATCTTTACGGTTCCAGATGGACATTGTCTGAAGATAGCGGTTTCAATCCTACCTAAAGCGTACCAGAGGTTTACCTGGCTAAAACGTGGTGAGACGATAACAACTACGGATGGCAGTGATGGCTGAGAATGCAGTTAGGAGATTCGAAGTTCCTATTCGTCGCGGTTACCTCCTGACGAAGGCTAGAGGAATAGTTGGCCGAAACGTCGTGAAAAAAATAACAACCCATAAAGATGAAAACAACAACTAATACAGATGAGAATAATATTCCGAAATAAAATAAAATTAAGAAATCAATAAAGTTTGACTGTTTCATTCCATTACACTACTTCTTTTAGTCCGTTAGATTGTCTGATGAATTGAGGAAATTTGGATGGAGGAACATTTTCTATTTTGAAGCATTGGTGTGAGTAAATCTGTACTTAATAAACTCTTAAACTACTAGTCACAAAACACTGAAATTAACAAGAAACAGTAATTATATACCGATGACGGTAAAATCTTTGTTTTGATGAATGAATAACGCATACAGTAATATGTCCGCAAGTAAAAATACAAACTGTTTATTACAACTTGCCGACATATTTCTGTTAGTTTGGCGCATACGTAGATTCAATCATATCTGGAAGTGGTGTAATTTAAAATTTTTCTTTTCTGTCATGTGTGGAGCACTAAATACAGTATAACACCTATAATTTGAACATCCGCTTCGTTCAAATTAGAGTATGCTGTTCAAGTTTCGTAATAAAAAAATGTGCTGCAGTTAACTTTAATTTTCTAAGAATTAAGAAATAGTGAATGAAATGCATTGCTATATGATACTTCAAGTATGTATTGAGTTGAGTTTACGATATATTGCAAGTAAGAATTGTTAAATATCATTACCAGGAACAAAAAACATTGAAAATAAATTAAATCTACTCTTACTTGTTAGATATTTATTACCTAAGTTATCATCTACAGAAACCATACATTTATGTAAAATACAGTTTTTTAGTTATTCATTGAATGAGTCTCATTGCAGTTTATATTTTCGTCGATTGAGCAATAGAGCGCTGCCATTGCATTCCGTAAGCGATCACGAAAATCTACAATTTCTTGGTTCTGTAACTTCTTTATGACTATATCTCTTCGGGGTGACATTGCTTGCAAATCATACTTGTCACTAAAGTAAGGACTTTTTCTAGAAATTTTATAACCGTCTCCATAGACTTTTCTGCCTCATCCCATGATAAATCTTCATCAGATTGTTCTTGCTTATTTACATTATGGTCAGGAGAATGGGAGATGTCACCATTACTGCCTTCAGGATATTGATCAGTAGTTTCCTCATCTTGTTGCACCCACATTTCAACATCATTTGCATTAAGTGATTTAAGAACAGCGTGGTTGGTCGGTAACCGTTTGGTTTCAATAATTTTTTCTAGACCAGATGTATTCTCAGATTCTGTAGTTCAGAAGCCTTTGGCACTGGCCATAATTTACCCGATGCTTTTGTTAATGTGCTTGCTCGAACTTGATTTCATGCACTTGCGAGAGAAAATATGGCACCTTTGATAGTAAAATGGCGCTGAAAATAGCTTACGCTTACGGTACTATTTATCATATTCATCATGAAATAATTTCTGTAGAAGCATTTTAAGTCCAAAATAATCCCTTGATCCATAGGTTGGATGAGAGGAATCACATTAGGTGGTAAGCAGCACACAAAATTATTCCCGCAAGATGACACTAGTTCTGACTCAGGAGGATGTGCTCTACAATTGTCCAACAGAAGAAATCAGTTTGAATCAGGTTTACCTAATTCAAGAAAACGCCTCTGGACAACTGGCACAAATTCTTACAAAAAATATTTTTTAAACAACTATTGATTCATCCATCCATTTCGTGACGAATAATAGGATACTGGCAAAGGCGAAACTCCTTTCAATGCTCGGGGACACTGTGATTTGCCGATGACAACAAGCTTAAGTTTATGAGTTCCAGAAGCATTAGCACATACCATCACTGTTAGTCTTTCTTTATTTGGTATTATTATACAAACACCGTGACAGCGTTAGGGTTAGGGTTAGGGTTAGGGTTAGGGTTGGGTTTAGGGTTAGGGTTAGGGTTTAGGGTTAGGGTTAGGTTTAGGGTTAGGGTTAGGGTTAGGGGTTAGGGTTAGGGTTAGGGTTAATTCGCTGTCACGGTGTTTGTATAGTTTTACCCTTTATTTAATTTGAATCCTTTTATTTTCTGCTCCTCAGATCCGGCTAATGTTTTTGTAGGTAAGCACTTCCAATTTATGCCACTTTCATCAGCGTTGTAAACATCCTCTGGTGTTAAAGCATAATCGGCAATTACCGTCTTGAATTTGTCACAATAATTTGATGCTACGTGTGTATACACAGATCGTTATTCGCCTGACATTGTTAATTTTCTCATACTATGTCCACTCTTAAAGCTCTTAAACCAACCTTCACTGAATTTCATATCTTCTGCGATATTCAACTCTTCCTTAAGAGATTTTGCTTTAGCAATTAACATGGGCCCAGATACACCTTCATTCCGTTTTGCTACAAACCACCCATGCAATATTCGATCGAATTCAACTTGCTTTAGTCTGCAAAGAGTCCTTCTTTTGACATGTCTTTTATTTGGAGAGAAGCGAGCAGCCTTCAATATTCCCTCCTTTTTCTTTTTGATGTAAAACAGTGTACTTCTTCCAATCTTATAATCTCTCAATATAACGCTATTTTCAACTCCATCATCTACTTTTTCTATAATTTGACGTTTTTCGAGTAAAGTCAGTGTAAGTTGTTTTCTTTTAGAGTTGCAAGCCATTATGATGGGTTGTTTGACCCTATTTTAAATGTAGCAATCTGACAATAATTTTACAGTTAGTGTAAATTAATTATCAATAGCTAATCTATATTAATTGCATAGTACCAATATTAATATTTCTGCGCAATATCTGACTAAACCATGTAAGCAGTTTTACTTCAACTCCGCACAAATATGCTAATACAATTTCAATGACAAGAGAGTTCAAGTTTAGAGAAAGTCCAGGTTTCGAAGAAGTCCAAATGAGAGGAAGTCAAGCTATATAGGAAGTTCAAATTAAAATATTTCTACTATACTTTGATTTCGATTTTAAACTGTGTGGCACCAAACTAATGCTTTTAAACTTTTGTAATCATCATTATATATATATACTAGCGGGGGTACCCGGCGTTGCCCGAGTGTTTGTTTCCGGGACGGGGGGGAGTTTTAAAAAATGTTATGGTAGGTAAGTAGGAAGGATCAAACCCGGAGTCATGAGTAAAAGCAGGAAAATAAAGTGTGAAAAAAACAAACAAACATCTGCAACGTTAACAGTTCGGCCACCAAGAAAAGTCCATTCCAGTTGTTTAGGAAAAAAAAACGACTACGGTAGGTCGGCGCGAACGTGAAAATATAATGTGAATTGTCCGACACGATAACCACTACGCCACAGAGCACTGCAGCTTAGTTTAGTTATTTTAAATAACTTCACATGAAAGAACTACGAAGCCAAACCGGTGTTCTCTTCTCAACTGTTCGTTGTGAACGATCCCCAAACGGTGTTAAGTGGTGGCAGGGGGAGGAGGAATTTATTAGAGAGAAAATATTTTACCCCTTCCATTGATCTTTACCGATTTTGGCCGTGACTGCTCAGCAGAAAAAGTATAGAAATCTAAGATTATCGAGGAATTTGAGAAATAATAAGCCTATAACACACCTCAGATATTGTTATGCCGTTTGTGCATATTATATTTGCATGAAATATCTTGATTTTTAATCCTATTAATGTCAAAATCAGACGGGGAAAAATGAGTTCATTTTATATATATATATATATATATATATATATATGTATATATATATATGTATATGTATATATATATATGTATATATATATATATATATTGATGATACGGCATAATCACGTTAACACACCGGTTCCCGTCAGATCACCGAAGTTAAGCAACGTTGAGCCTGGCTAATACCAGATGGGTGAGCATTTGGGAATTCTAGGCGCTGTATGTACTTTCCGCTTATCTCGGCATTGTTTCCAGTCGTCCTGAACCTCCACTTGCCACTGGTATTCAACAATGTTGACTCAGGAAAGGTGTGGTTAGTGATTGCGCAACACTTGCCACAAAAATTTCATGCGCAGGCACCCTTACCGTGGGTATCCATAGTTTATCAAGACTGAAGGAAGCCTTTATATATATATATATATATATATATATATATATATATATATATATATATATGTATATATATATATATACAGATATATTAATATATATACATATATATATACATATATACAGATATATACATATATACATATATGTACTTATACATACGTATCTATACATATATACATATATACATTTATATATATATATATATATATTACAAGGATGTCACCACTCATCAAGGCCCGTAGGCCACTCGAGGATAGGTGTTATTGCATCTACAGTAATCAATGGGATAATATCGTAGTAATCACTAGTAACGTGGATCTGATAAAGTGGCTTACTTAAGAGGGCGGTTCATCAGGAACTTGTTATGTTGAACTTGAAGACATCCAAGTTGTAGTCAAGTGGGAAATAGGCGAACGGAAGAGAGTTTCACAGGCGTGAACTCCTAAGAAAGAAGCTTTTTTCATGGTATTTACCTTTTGATTTTGGCACATACAAAGAGGGGTGAAATTTACTGACAGTGGTTTCAGTTAAACAGGTGTTTTTCGTGAAAGAAGGCGAGGGGTGACCAGAGATTGGAGCTCAGAAGAGCACTGGCTATGGAAATAATGATATAAGAACGACAGGCTCGCAACGTCTCTTCTGTGGGAGAGAGATTGCAGGGAAGGAAAAGGGCATCCCCCTCTAGACTACGAAGTCTATTTTGTACTCAACAACAGGGTAACCTGTTTTTAGCAGCTCCTGTCCAGATGTGTCAGCGGTACTCCATCCTAGGACGTACTTGGCTTTTATATAGATAGAGAATTGCATCAGCACTGATATATCTCTTGGAGCGGTAGAAGGATCCTATTATTTTTCCAGCGACATTGGCAACATATTTGATGTACGTCTCCCATCGTAGATCAGGAGTAAAGGTCAATCCCAGAAGCTTGTGAAAACATGGAGCCTCCCCAATATATATTCGATAGAGAATTTGCCCTTTTTTTTTAATAAATACGAAATCTCTATGATTAACATATATTTTAGCATATTTTACTACTCAGCAAGGCTCGACATCTGCAAGCTATCAATTATAATATTAAATTATTTAATCACTAATATTGAAAAGTAAACGAAAGTTTTTGATAATATTATCCACTAGAGGCTTGCGCACGTACACAAGAAGCTAAGATAATCATATCTAGATAATGCGCTCAAATTTCATCTCCACAAATGTAGCGTGAAACGGATCTGAACTGATATGGCACTAAGAAATGGATTGATACAGGTCGCTCAGTTCGTTTAGGCATATGACTGAACACTGCGTTCAAAGAATAACTAAAATAAAAAAAAAATCAAACTACATTAGATATTCGTAGCTTGAAACAATCTCCGCCTTTTGAAGTATTGAAAGCTACTTCAATATTTTAACGATTGCTATTTTTCTTTCAAATTCAGAATATTATTGTTCCTTAGCTCGTTGTGAGACTTTAATTTCAGAGCGAGAAGTCACAAAATAGAGAAGATCAAAGAAAAAAGGTTTAAGAAATCACACGTAATAGAATTTAATTGTGATTTTGATTTGAATGGATAAAAAATGTATTTTATTTGGTAGTGACTCACGACGCATTTAAGCTCCGTTTAGAGACGATGTATATGTATATTACAGTAGTTAAAACATCATCGACTTCTGATATTTTTCATGAGTTTTGTAATTTTATGAATTGTGATGAATTTATTATTTCAAACCAACAGCCCTAATGTTAATTATTTGGATTATTTGGATTTTTCTGATTATATTTCCGATCTTGGATATAATTATTAAAGTTTTGATCGATGTAATGGCTTAAACATTTGTAGGTGCTAGAATCTTTATCTTGAACTGTTATGCTTGTACTGCATTTCAAACAAAAGACTTTATTTATCTATGAGCATAGGCAGTTAGACGGACTCTTAAATAATTCTCAATTATCTTCTTTACATCAGCTCTATCGAGGTTTTAAACATCAAGCCCCAGAATACTCTTATTTAGAAGCGTTACTCACGTCAATCTTTGCGCGTTGACTCACTGGTTCTTAGAGCCATATGACTTTTTGAGTTTTTATTCATCCTCGACTTTAATCTGTACTGTTAGTACTTCCTTATTACTATTTAATGTTATAAAATAGCAAAAAAGACTAAAGTATTATAATTATAAATCCTCATGGAAAATTCCAAAAGAACATAAGAACAGTTACGTACGTTGTGGTAATTGTGCCAAATCTGGGGGTGATTGCGCCAACTAAATAAAAGTGCTCTTTGTATGCGTGGTTGCCAAAAGAGCACTTTTAGCTAGTTGGCGTAATTATACAAGACTTGGCGCAATTAACACAATGTTCGGTTCAAGCTGAAGATATCTTTCACTAAAATGTTGTATTTATTTATTGAGTAAACAAGTATAACCAGAAGTTGACAACAGTGATGATCAGTCCGGGCAAACACTGAAACAGCAAAACAACATAAATGATGATGGTAGAACATTTTAAGACAAACCATTATTTAACACATTTTCTTACTGTTTGATGGGAAATTAATTGTTGGTGACTTTAAAGTAAAGTAATAAAAAACCCATTGGTTGACCGTATTAGAATAAAAAAAAAAAGAAATACATAAAGCAGATGTACGGAAACAATTAATCCTCATAAAATAATAGAAATTATCATACAATCATATGAATTTATAATGGAAATAGTCGCAACTCGTTCAATCCTAAGTAATTTAGTTATTTACGCTTACATGTATTTTTGTTAGTGTTTAATGGTTGGCCTGCTTTAACTGGATTCATTTTTTTTTAACTGATAGTCTCTTTTTCTTAAAATAAATTTCAAGAACTGAATTGTAAAAATACATCCATGATTCTGTTCTTATTATGATTCCGATTACCCGTTTCTATTCACATCTTCTGGCATGTTATATTATTTTCCCTCTTTCATGTAACAAATTATTGTCGCCTGTGACAAGCAAAATATTATTAGGATATTAAATTTATTATGTTCATGAATTCTGATATTATCAGTTCGTTTTTTTTTGTTTGGGGCATCGCAAAATCTTAGTAAGTCATTTCGCATCGGCTGTAATTGCGTGTAGTAATCATATTTGTTAAAAACTGGTTTTGTTAGAATTTGTTGTAAAGGAAAGTTTTATATAAAACAGTAAAAATGCTTATGTTTTGTGTATCTTAGTTCGAGATATCAAAGATCGTACGCAGCGATCTGCTAAGAAAGGACCATAATAGAATCTCTGTAACAATATCTACAACTCCTCTCATTAATTATCATGTCGTATGAATCGACATATTCTATTGCCGTTGGTTTCCTTCGATATCTTTGGAATCAGAATTCTTTATAGAAAGATGTCGTGTACTTACAGAAGGGACCACGTGAAGGTTGCCCAAATTCTGATTGAAAACGATTTTCTGGAACGAACAGGATTCGAATTGAAACATCCAGGTCGTCAGTCTTTGTTACTTACCCACCGCCAACTCCTCTTATTAGACATGACAGCGAAAGCATATGAAATGATATTGTATTTAAACTAATTTAAATCAATCTTGTGTTCGTTGTGGATATAAGTTGAGCATAATTTACTGATATATTCCATTACTCTTTTTATAAAACCAATACAGGTGGATCTTTGGTAGGCATTTTTGTTCTTTGATGGTGCAGCTATTACGAAAGTGTCTGCTATTAATGTATAAGATAAATCTACCCTACCTCTTTGTATGTATATATGTATGTAAGCATGTCTGCCTAAAATTTTCGACAGAGACAACGGATTTTCACGATATCAGTATCGTTTTAAAGCGCGACCCTTCGCACGACAAATACTGAAAAATTGGTTAAAAACATTAATTTGCTCCCCCTCAACTGCGTACTTTTTACAGGTTGGGGTCGCTTTTTTTTTCGCTGATATTTTCGAAAATCACCGCCTCTTTTCGATTGACTAGCCTTAATGTAGCCCTTCGGCACATCCGGATTGGCGATGGATGCAACGACAAAGACGTCACGTTCTTTCTTTTCATGTTCTTTTCTTCTTTCACGGTACCGGCTAAAGCCTGCCCTCCTACTACAATTTGTTTGCTAATGTTTTGGCTTAACGCACACCTCCAAATAGCCAGACAACGCCGGGCACACAGGCTAGTAATTTATAAATAATTATCATGCTTATTTTTAATCCACACATTGAATTCCCGTGTTGTTATAAATAGTGTATAGCAGAAGTCAATAGTACTGTTACTTTTTTTATTACTTTTTCGGCCCAAACAAGGCACATTGCCACTTTGATGTAGGGGGCTACTATCAGGGACATAAGCATCAGGGGTACTATGTAGGGAGTTGGGCAGCAGGATGTCGGTTCACGTTACATTGTAACTTCTGCATGTCAGTACAGTTGGGGAAGCAGGGACCCGGAAGGGACTTCCAAAGTCTAGCGGTTCTGAGGAAGAAGCTACTGGAGTAGAAGGCTGGCTTACATCTAGGGATCTCTACTGTGAAGAGGTTGGATTTAGCTGCTTGTCGGATTTGTCGGGGGTATTTACATCGAGGGGGCAAAAGTGCTTGCAGTTTGTCAGAGCATTCACCGTTAAAGTACTTGTAGAACAAGCAGAGGGATGTCACATTTTGTCGATGGGACAGAGGTTGAAGCTTACGTGAAATTTCAGGACCTATCAGATTGGCGACTTTCTTTTGAACCTTGTCTAGCAGTGATAGACTAGTGGAAGATGGCTCAGCCCAAATATGACAACAATAACCCATACATGGGCGAATGGTGGCCTTATAGAGGTACATAATACTTTCGGGCGTTAGTATTTCTAGCACAGTAGAGAGAACCTACCTTCTTCGAAACGGTCCTGGCAACACTCTCAATGTAATTCTTACAACTCATGTTTCCTGTGAACGTAAGGCCGAGGGGCCTAAAAGATGTACTTTCAGATAAAGATTCATTGGCATTGCTATTGGTAGTAGAGAGGGTTTCTTGTAATTATTGAAGGAAAAAAGTTTAGTGTTGACAGCATTGAATGTGACCATCAATTTTTGTCCTCATTCCACTACAGATCGGAGATCCTCTTCTAATGTTTCTGACATTTCTTTTGATATGTATTCATTTGTTTTCCTGTCGTGTCTGTTATAGAGCGTTGTGTGCTCAGCATATATACCCATCTCACAGACAATTTTGTCAGGGATGTACCTTATGAACATTAGGAACAATAGAGGTCCAAGGATAAACCCTTCAGGCACTCCCGCATTTATATCGTATTGTTTATATGTATGCCCGTCAAAGGAAACCTGAATTTTTCTCTTATCTTAGAAGGATTTAATCATGTTATGTATTTTTCCAGTGATACCGTATGACCTCATTTTCCTGAGAAGACCTTCATACCATCCACTGTCAAAAGACTTAAATATATCTAGAGCTACCATTCTAACCTCCCCCGCTTTGTCCAGTGAATTGTATATACGTTCAGAGATTACAGTTAGAATGTCTGCTATGGAACGAGCTTGCCTAAATCCATATTGTTTGTGCGTCAGAAGTTTAGCATCTGTAACGTGATGGACCAGAGCTTGCTTAATTATGGTCTCAAATAGTTTGGCGAAGAGTGGGAGGAGGCTAATGGGGGGATAATTTACTGGGTCAGTTTTTTCGTCAGAATTCTTGAAAACTGGAACTACAGAAGCAGTTTTCCAACAGGTAGGAAAGCAGAATTCATTAAGGTATTTGTTGTAAATTTTGGAGAGAACTAAAGCTACTTCGGCGGAGCATATTTTTAATAGCACAGCCGGGATGAGATCAGGTCCACATGCTTTTGCAGTGTCAAGATTTCTTATGATAGCAGAAACCTGAGCAGGGGTAATTTTCAGGTCGTCCATAGTGGCGTCTGTCCGCAAAGGAAAGCCAGGGAGGGAGTAGTTAGCAGGGTCCAGTGTGGAGTTGAAGGCAAACCGGCTGGCAAGCATGTTAGTCTTCTCGATTGCAGAGCAAACAACCTAATGATTGTTGGATAGTGGGGGAATTGTTGCTTGATCATTATTTATTACACTGTTGTAGATTTTCCAGAAGTCACGGGTTCCTAATTACTGTGCTTCCATGCGGATTTTGGTGGTTTCTGTAAATTCTCTCTTAGCTGTCGTTATTATTGTTGGGAACGCACTCCTACTGCATGGAACACTGGATTATTCCATGACGTCACATCCGGGGAGCGAGAACCGGTTTACCAGGAGCAGTTAGACACATGGAGAGTATGCTCGTCACCATTAGTCTAGCAGTGAGAACACACATTGCTCTATTACCTCTTTTGTATATTTTTGTTAATATATATTTATTTAATTGTTACTGTGTCTTTCTCGTCAATTATTCAGCAACTAACACCAGAACAGTTATGCTATTGGTCCCAAAGAAATACAGATAAGTCTGCTCATAAGCATTTTTCAGTGTTTTAGTTATAAATATTTTCATAATAAGTAAATAATGCTTGAATAACATAAAGAATGTTACCAAAGCGAAATAAATCTTTAGATAAAAATATGTATGTTAAAATAGTTCCCCAAAAGGTTAACTTAGTGAAAATATATGTTAACGCACGTATTGAAAATACGTGACAAAAGTGGATCACTTGATTTGTGATTTTGATTACATGAAGTCGATGATGTAACGGGAAAGTTTTGAAATACACGTAATCAGTTGGTGAGTTTCGAGATACCGAGTCGGAGTGAGAAGACGAGACAAGCAAACTCTCGACTGGGAGAGTATCGTCAGTCATACAAGCATTCGTAGTAAATACCAGTAGTATGAAAACCCCGAAAAAGAAGTGGCGAGCAATCCCAGGACAAAAAATCCCAAGAGGAATAAATGTAAATGTTGAAAAATAATTTGTTTACCTGAGTTGTCAGGATAGAAAATGATATATATTTTCAGAAGCGCATCTGGAACAATATTGCGATTTTTGCAAATAAAACGGAATATTTTCCCCCTTTCTAGGCAAACAGAAAATAAAAATTCCTCCCGTTTGTTGAGTTATTCTTGAATGTATTAATGTTGCATAGAAGAGGACTGATATCATATATTTGTTGTTGTTGTTGTTGTTGTTGTTGTTGTTATGTTCGTCTTAGTGTGTTCATGTGTGTGATCATGTTGTGAGATGCTAGATATTATATATATTCATTGTGATTGTTCATATTGTGTAGATATAGACAGTCTTATATATAACGAGACAGGGTACAGACTAATTAAGAAGAAACAAACCTGTATTTCAATGAGAGGAGATTTATGCATATCTTCATAGATAGACCGAGATTGGGGTTGACACTTACGTTTTGACAGTTGTATATTTTTATGAACACAAAAAATAATACAATTTAACCTTACCTTTGTTTTTTGTAGAATGACACAGCACAAGACGGCAGTTATAAAAACACATGATGATACGTTTATTTCTTCGATCCGTCGCACATGATTCTGTATTTCAGGAATTTAAAGTTGTTTAAATGGTTAATTCTAAAACCTCTCGCTTCCCAGAGGGTTCCTTGATTCTTCTAGCTTCTCCCGTCTAAATCCTCTCGCTTCTTCCAACTGACTGATCCTGATTCTGACTTATCTAACTAAATTCATAACTCATGGCATCACTGCATGACCAGCACGTACCTCTAAGATACATGGCGTGACATGCCTTAGTGTTTAAGCATGCATTGTTATTCACATGTTTCTTACAAAGCCGACCCTCTAACCTAATTTTCGTAATCCACTTTACAAATAACATTTTCCATTGTCCGTTTTTAAATTCGTTTTTTAAATTTCATTTTTATAACAGAAATAAAATTCATCATTACATTCTTTTTTTCTGATAAACAGATATCTTACTCTTTTGAGTAAGCTAAACAATGGCAATTCCACATTCCTTATTTTCAATAACATTCTGTATTTATTTTAACTTATGATTGGAATTCTCAATTCAGAATCTAGCTTCGCAAGTTCAAATCATTGACTATCCTATTTCATATTTACTCACTTACAGGAACAGACTGTTGTTCTTGTAACATTAATATCGGTTTACTATATGTGGGAAAAACGTTCATATAGCCGCAATGAGCATTACATAGGCGATCAAAAATACCAGAGACGACAACATATATATAAACACCAGAGACAACTATATATATATATATATATATATATATATATATAATTATAAGACTCAAATGACATTGTAACGATGTATGTAACCCACTTTTCGGTTTACGACATCCGGTTGCGCATGCGCGCATAAACATTAACCCATAACAATGTAAACAAATAAACATAAATTTCTTCTTTTGCAGATTTTGAATTGCGCACTGAAATATTAACGTTATTATTTCAAAATTATTATTTAACATGGGAAGAGTGGGTTTTTAAATAACTTAAACGTAATAAAGAAATGAACGATGTAAAAGAAAGCAGATATCTAAAAATTTGAATTTAACTATAAGTATTATGGAATCTGCTCAGTGCACATTTACCTATAAGTAAATCCAATCACTTATAATTCAGTAACTGCACTTTTTTTTTCAAAAATAATAAATTATAAAGAACGACTCATAGAAAACTACCTATATTCCTTTTTCATTTTAATATACTTTCATAGAAATGTTTCTGTTATGTAAATAAAAAACAACCCTATTTTCTTTACGTCACAAGTGTTATGAATATATTATATTCACACTAAAGAGAACCGAAGGATCAGTCGAAAAATATGTGCGTTGAAAAGAAACATTTTCGTTTTTTTTTTCGAAACACTTTTTGTATTCATACACGTCAACACATAGGAAATAAATACAGACACGATATAAACAACTGCATATTTTTCTATTGAATATTTATCGATGCATCCGTATATATATGTGTGTGTGTTTGTGTGTGTGTATCTATATCTCTCTCTGTATGATGATTGCAACGTCTTGTCAGACGAGTGCCACTCCCTCAGACATTTAAAATCCATGAGCCCAAATGCCTGAGGGAGTATCTATACAAAGATGATGTTACAGAGTCTTAGCTTTGTACGACAGCTAAGTCTCTCTCTCGGTTCAAAATGTTGAGATCCAGCAACAAGCAAAAGTAAGATCGCCAGCAACAAATTAAACTGCAGTTGACCCAGAAAAAGAGTTCATTCGCCCTTTGTATATATATATATATATATATATATATATATATATATATATATATATATATATATGTATGTATATACAAGTTATATAGACGACTACATTTTGTATACACGTTTTTGTTTCATCGTTTCGATATGGCTATCATATATATATACTCACTATACACTATTTATATAAAACTGTATTTTTTTGGATATCAACATAGTATTCAACAGACCATTTCTGACGACGTGCCGGGTGTTCTTATTGATTTTATTGTAAAGTTGAATTATCAGTGGATTATTTCTATGCCTATTTCGCAATGTCTCAAGTGAGTCTGTACATAAAATACATTTACTTGTCTTACTGTTTTTAATTACGTCCTATGTCAAACGAATGGCTCTTATTTAATCAATGTAAATCGATACGGTTCTTGTCAGTCTGTGTATTTTGGTCGCTTCATATAACAATTCCCTCTATGGTATCACAGTGTTCTACGTTTTTATTAATTTATTTGTTATTTGCATTTGATATAAGTTTAACTAATATATCTCAGAAATAATGGCATTATCTAAAGCCTGTAAATATGTATACATCTAAATGTATATGTGGTAGCGTTTTGTGGTAGTTATGACCCAAAGAATTATTATGCGTACTTCTATTTCATGCGTTTGTTAATAAACTTTTTGTGAACAATACCACTGTGATTGTTTAATGACCTGCAATGTTTGAATGGGCAATATAGCCTTTTCAGCCATTTTAAGAATCCACAATAAATATATTTGTTTCTATTTATAGAGTGCAGGTATGAATTTATTAGTGTTTATAGTCTTTTTGCCAATAGATGTTAACCCTTTAAAAGCAAACAAAATAGCTTAATGATCTTAATCTATTTCTATAAAACCGTCAGGGAATGTGGATTCAACATTAAATACGCTATTTACTAAGATTATCGATACGTCATCCACAGATTCGAATGCCATTTTATACCATTAATATTATATGGATTAATCGTTCGTTGTCTTTTCTCACAACCCTTAAATTCTAGATTTACACTTTGAGGACCCTAAGATTCTGACCAGCATTCGAGTTTAATAGCTGTTTTTTTTTCAAAGAGTATTTCTTTGCACTCCGTTCACTAGTCCCTAATACCCTAGTGTATCGAGATGTATGAATTAAAATGTAATGTGAGGAAACATACCCTTGCATAACATTCCACAAAGCATCTCTCTACAATCTGGCGTAATATTCTAAGCAGTCCATAACGTCTCGATGCCAATGTGCTTCTTGACGTGAATATAGATATTACAATTACATTGAGAATTAAATGCTTGTGTGATATTTATTTATACGTATCCATTAATTTACCATAATTTTGTTTGAATTAACGATTGTTCGGTATATTTAGTGAGTTATTTATCACTAACTGTGCAATTAGTGTTGGTTATTGCATGTAACATATTTTGCTTAGTTATATATCCGTCTCAAATATTTAATATGAAGAATACAAAGACATTCGAAACATAAACTAACTAAAATTAATATTTATCTGCTATTGGGATTATATTTTGATTTTAATAATGATTTCAGAACTGCGTATACATGGTCGTCGAATGTTGTCAAATTCTAAAAATTATTTTATCAGTTTATCCTGCCCTTTTCCGTAAACACCGCGAAAGACTGCGCTCTGTGTTGTGTATTTTTTCTTCTCGACAGAATTACTGAAAACCAATACAATTTAAAATCGAACGCAGGTTAAAGTATCAAGAAGAAGATCCTCCTTTCAGCTGTCGAACTTAGCTTTTACGCATTCGAACGTACTTAAGAGAACGCCCTTTATATGCGATTACTTTGGCTACCCGGCGTTGCTCGGGGCCGTATAAACAATGAGAAAATTGAATTTAGTTTTGTAATATATTTGTTATTCTTATGAGAGAGGAATTTTGTATGTTTATGTATCATTTGTTATTTCGAACAAAAGAATATTTTACGTACATAAGACGGGTATTACACATATGAAATAATTGTATCTTACCTAGGGTAGGCCATTTATAGCATGTATATGAAAGGACGGGTAATATACAAGACATTTAACTCATCAAATGCCAAGCGACGCCAGGTATTTTACTAATATATATTCTCGCCTATTTCATTCAATCCCGGGCAAAGCTGAGTGTTTGGCTAGTATATATCTCAATCGATCTTATTAAATCCTGGGTGACGCAAGGTGTTCTGTTAGTATATATTTCAATCAATGTAATTCAATCCAAGGCAACGCCAAGTATTCTGCTAGTATATATTTGCATCTATCTCATTACATCCCAGCGTATTCTGCTTGCATATTTAAGTGCATAGTGTTTACTACTGCTATTGTTAGTATTACAGTTATTCATTTTTTCATTGTCTGTTTAACAGCACCCGCTCATTCGCAAGCTTCGTATTTCGTGGCCAGAATAAAATAAAAAACTATCAAATGTTCTCTTAAATCTCGCAATTAATTGTGTTTTTTTTCTTTTTCTGTAGGTAACTTTACATGTAAGTTCGTTTTCGATTGATAATCTTCTAGACTATTAATCTTATGCTATACTTACACGTGTCTTCGAGCATGGAAATGCGCATCCCACATTTTGTTTACTATTTTATCTAAGAGACCAAAGCGTAAAAATAATAATCATGAGGATCATTTGGAGATTCGATTCTATCTTAAATGCATAACGCCATAATCACCTTTTTACTTGCGGGCAGTTTGAACAAACGCGAAAGCATAGCTTACTCGTCTGTAGCTATGAAACAATGCGTGTACTGATATCAGCCACTCGTTAAATGTTCTGCATTGTAAGAACCGACGTTATTAAACGATCGTTTACTTTCATATCTCAACACAGCTGGAGGATCTTCTTGTGTTAGAGCACGACCCTGACCTAATGTGTCCTGAAAAACCATAAACTCACATATCATAAGTAGATACAATGGAACATGTTACATCGGCTTTAAAGCAAATGTTTCTATAGAGCAATATTTACAAACTACATGCCATCTTAATGCATGACAGTAAATCCTTGATTAGTACATAAACTGTTGTAGTTTCTAAATCTGTCAATCGAAACAGGGCGATCCTGTCTATTAAACAACAATTCTTCTTTAGGCAGATAATCTCAGCAGTAGAACACACTGTGCCAGAAAAAAAGCTTCCTTTATCATCTCATGTGTTTTCAATCTTCACATTTTGTTTCTAGCACAAAAATTGTAATCGTCTTCATTTAGAAAATTAGCACATATCTATTCATTTCTTATGCAGGGTTTTACAATGATATAGAAATATGTTTAACCTTGCTAAAAATAATGAATGCCTACGTTCAATCCTAATTAAGATATAAATTGCATATCCTCTGTAACCTATATGAGTAGAAAAATAAATCACACTCACTAATTTTAGAACTCTCCCTTTATGTATATAAAACAGGTATTTATAAACGAAGAGTTTAGCCATATAAGTCGTCTATGTAATATTCGCTGCGTGGGTGTGTACATTTTTAACACATATAATAAACAGATATTGATACCGTCAACCATAGTTTAATAAAGAGCACAAACAATAAGTGTTAGCTGCAAGTCTACGTTGATTAAATCCGCAATCTCGTTCGTGCTCTGGGTATTTTACTTTTATATCCTTTGATAATAGAATATCATATGGTACAACCTAGATCACTATGGTCTCTTGGTCCTGGATATGACCTTAAACTATATCCAGTGGTGAGGCCCCAGCTTGTGGGCTTTAGGGAGTGTGGAGCCACCCTTTAATTACCATTGCTCCCAGGTCCACTATGACCGGAGAGGTATTACCTGTAAGGGTCATAACTATGGGTTAAATAAAAATCAACGTGAAAACAACAAATATATTCTATTAAAAACTTTTTTCTTCAAAATCTTTGGATTCGGCATTAAATAACCCGAAAAGAGTTGATATGCCGTAAAACAAAAACCAAGCAACCAACCAACTATGGTCTCTTTGTAATATTTTGGCATACGAGTAGTGGATAATTCCCACATACACAGCATGCTTAAAAAATTAGTATCCGCTAACATGCACTTATATAAACAAACCTATGCATATAGAGATGTTATATACTGGTGGTATGGCGGTGACGTCTATTTTATTAGCACCAAACCTGTATTTTAACTATCCGAGATTTTTGAATATCTCGATAGATATAGAGATAGTTCGTTTGAGATTTATGCCTATATGTTTGTTGTAAGTGGTCTAGTGAATGGAATGACCGCTGTTCATTTATTAATGAATAACGGGACGCTTTGTTATAAAATAACTTTGTTTATTTAATAAACATTCATATGCACATAATCGGGGGTAGAGGTGGTGGTGGAGATAGTGTAGGTGGAGAGGGTGTGGTTGCGACCGTGACAGGCAGTTGAGCATCGTCTGTCCTCCCCTTTCTGCTGTTATACTCTGACTGACCCTGACTCTTGTTTATCATTTCTTTTTATGAATTTTCCCGTTAACCAATTTACGTCATCGACCCACATTCTGACCCTGTCGATGTTTGCTTTTGGTCTTACTTGCGGCCGAATTACGTCATCTTATTCCCAGGTTTCATTTTTGTCGGTCAGGGTTTAAGTTCATCCGAACTTTGCTCCATTACAAGGTCTGACCCATAAACCGACTTGCGTCAAAGGACCAGGTCATCCAATTCCAGGTTCCATTTTTGATGGCCCGGATTGCCAGTTCATTCGCACCTCTCCTCTCTCTATTACAGAGACACACACTTTTGCAAGAGCTTTTAGGAAACGCTTCTCATTTTCGCTTACCAATCGAGAAACAACACATACACGCGTAAGCAATATATATAAATACATAAACAATCTATATATCTATGAATGTGAAAATGTCTGTGTTTGTGTGAGTGTGTGTGTGTGTGTCTGTCTGTGTATATTTCCCTACGCAATAATTGTGTCAATTTTCAGTCTACAGACTCGAAATTTCACATACAGGGTACTGAAATTTGGGAAAACATTTGTAATACGTTTTTGGCCAGATATTTGGTTGTTAAGGGGTCAAAGTTTAACGATTTGACCTTTGAGAACTCTACCAAACTCCTCCGCCAATTTTGGGTATAAACACTTGAAATTTTAGACACAGGTTTCTTGAACATGGATCAAATTAATAGCTTGTTTTGAGCTCAAAATAGTGAACGTTAAGGGGTCATAATAAGGGTCAAAGTTTAAAAAACTACCTCTGCGGTCTCTACCAAATTACTCAGACAATTTCTGGTCTAAACATTTGAAATTTTACATAAAGGATATTCAGAGATAGGGCAAGCTTTTTAATCGGTTTGGCTCGAAAATTTGAGCTACCAATATATATATATATGTATGTATGTTTTCATGTTCCACAGAGGCGACGGATTTTCACAAGATCAGTATCGTCTTGAAACTCGACCCTTCAAGTTAAAAATACTGAAAGATTGGCTAAAAACATTCATTTCTTCACCTTCAGCTGGACACTTTTCTGCAGGGAGAGGTTGCTTTTTTCGCCGATGTTATCGAAAGTCATCCTCTCTTTTCGATTGTCTAGCCTTAATTTAAACCTACGTTACTTCCGGTTTGGCGGTGGTCGTAACAGCAAAGAGTTCCTTTTTGCTCAACAGACACTTCCAAACACCTGGGCAACGCTGGGCACCCATAGTAGTATAAATATATATATATATATATATATAAAAGTATATATATATATATGCATATATATATACATATATATATATATACAAGCATATATATATGTATATATGTGTATATATTTGTATATATGTATATATATGTGTATATATATGTTTGTATATATGTATATATATATATATGTATATATATATATATATATATAAATGAATAAATACGTATAAGATACGTATTTAAATATATTTCGAAGATACAGTGCATGATCAGTCTGTCTTTTTTTTTGACATGTTGTTGTTGGCTTATAAATGTATCTTATACGTATTTATTTTTCGAACTAAACAAGCGCTTCTATTAAAAGAAACACAAAACCTTACCTGAACTCCGTGTGACGAACGCACCGTTCCGACATTTGAAATACGACTGTAAAAACAACAAACGGGCTTCAACAGACTCTATGCTCCAACAAAAACATGGTAAAAATAAGAAAGAAACACACACTGAAGATGAAGTGTATCTTCAAAATATATTTCAAACAAAATAAGTATCTGGTTATTCTATAATAATGCGTTGTTTGGCTTAAAACGTATCTAAACGTTATCGCTTATATTCCAACTAAATCAACGTTTCTATTAAAGGAATACATACCAAACACACACACACATACATACACATATATGTATATATATGTGTGTGTATATATATATATGTGCATGTATATATATGTGTATGCATATATGTGTGTATATATGTATGTATATATATGTATATGTATATATATGTATATGTATATATATATAGATATACGCATGTATATACATGTATGAATAGAGAGAAAGGCACACACACGTACAAACACACGCACGCACACACACACACACACACACACACACACATATATATATATATATATATATATATATATATATATGCATATTTAGAGAGAGGATTAATTTCTCCACATGAGATGGGTTATTACCCCAAAGGAACTTTGGAATTAAATACCAGCCACAGTTAAAATCCAGGTAGGTAAATGAATATATATGTATATATATATATATATATATATATATATATATATGTGTGTGTGTGTGTGTGTGTGTGTGTGTGTGTGTGTATATATAACTACTTCATTTACTCACATAAAATTAATATACGAAAGTATATATTTATGCGTAAACTAAGTATTTACTTCAAAAGTGCTCAATACGTAGGTAGAGCTAGTTAGTAATTTTTAAAATATATATGGTGATTAAGCTACACTGAATATTTGGCGTTTCATCCACTCTAGGATTCCTGAGGCTTATGCGCTGAGGAATCCTAGAGTGGATGAAACGCTGAATATTCAGTGTTACTTAATCGCCATATATATTTCATAAATTACTATATATATATATATATATATATATATATATATATATATAAATCAATAATAAATAAATACCAAATGAAATAAATTTAATTATTTATTATTCGTATATTTTTTATATATCTCCTCCATAACATTCCTGCATTATTCTCGCTTACTAAAAATACGTTTTATTCTCTAACAATGCTTAAAGCAAACTACGCCCACTTCAAAGACAATAACAATTATCATTTCTCGACGTTATTTTTGTAAGAGCGTCGAACTCATCCTTCATCTTTAAATAATCATGAGAGATAACCTCAAAGCTATCCGCTAAATGTTTCTTTTAGCTAAGTTTAAAACCTTTTGATAATGCAAATATTCGTATTATTTGATTCTTCTGACAATTTTTTGCATGTTGAGCATTATTTTCAGAACGTTTTTGTCGATGTAATATCTCATCTTCTTCAGGTGTATTGTTATATAGGGGTTTCTATTTAAAGAGAGTCTTATTATAAGTGATGCTTAGAAAGAGTCTTATTAGAGTGTTTATCGCTGAGAGAGAGTCTTATTAAAAGTGATGTTGTGTAGAGAGATGTTGTTGTAAGACAGATTGTTCGTTTTATGACGATTCATATTTATTAAAAGTTCATTACTTAGACGTGTAGAAGAAGAAAGCTCTTTGAATGAGGAGATAGTGTTCAGACAGTCTTAGTGTAGATATGAGATGTAGATTCACATTGTGGATATGAGATGTGTATGTGAAGACATTTTATAACACAGACATATAGACATATAATAACAATTCACTTTACCTTTTGCTGGAATCACAACACAAAGACGACGTTTACAAAAACACCTGCTGGTTTTATTTCTTCTCACGACCGGCCGTGGTTTTCATCATCAAGAATTCAAAGCTTCACATATTAAGTTTCAAAGTGACCGTCCCGCTTCTAGACGTTCGAATCCTCAGACCCTCTCTGACTTTCCTCGCTTCTGTCTCTTAACTCTAAAGTTTTTTCTCTATTTCTAGAACTTTCTATTTTCCATGACGTCATACACATGTTAAAACATGTGCCTTCTGTCACGTGTTCTGGACATGCGTGTCCAAAACTTTTCCTTTTTTTACAAAAGGAATTTTTACCTATACTCAGTAACCTATATTTCCAATATCTTAAAAACATGTTTATTAAATTATCTTATAGCTGCATTCTTTCAATTAAATTTTCATAACAAAATTGATAGTGCACATTCTTTTCTTGAAATATTTTATCTCTATTCAAAAAAAAAATCGTTTGCTTTGCATTCTATTTTCTAAAACAGACAAAAGTACATAGAAGCTAGAAGTAACGTTAAGAAAGAAATAGCGACAGCTAAGAGGGAATTTACGGAAACCACTAAAAAACGCATCGAAGCACAAAAATTAGGAACTCGTGACTTCTGGAAAATCTACAACAGTGTAGTAAATAATGGGCAATCAACGATTCCCCCACTAACCAACAATCACGAGGTTCTTTGCTCAGCAACCGAGAAGGCTAACATGCTTGCCAGTCGGTTTGCCTCCAACTCTACACTGGACCCTTTAAACCACCCCCTACCTGACTTTCCTATGCGGACAGACGCCAAGCTAGACGATCTGGAAATCACCCCTGCTCAGGTGCATGCTATCATAAAAAACCTTGACACTTCCAAAGCATGTGGACCCGACCTCATCCCTGCTGTGCTATTAAAAAAGTGCTCAGCCGAAGTAGCTCCAGTTCTCTCCAAACTCTACAACAAATGCCTTAATGAATCTTGCTTTCCGAGCTGCTGGAAAACTGCTTCTGTGGTACCAGTATTCAAGAATTCTGGCGAAAGAACTGACCCATTAAATTATCGCCCTATTAGCCTCCTCCCACTTTTTGCCAAAATATTTGAGATCTTAATTAACCATGCTCTAGTCCAGCACCTTACAGATGCTAAACTTCTGACCGACCATCAATATGGATTTAGACAAGCCCGTTCCACGGCAGACATCCTCACTGTAATCTCTGAACGCATATACCATTCACTGGACAAAGCGGGAGAGGGCAGAGCGGTAGCTCTAGATATATCTAAGGCTTTTGACAGGGTATGGCATGAGGGTCTCCTCAGGAAGATTAGATCTTACGGTATCACTGGTAGAATACTTAACATAATTAAATCCTTCTTAGATAAGAGAAAAATCCAGGTTGTCCTCGACGGTCGTACGTCTAAACAATATAATATAAATGCCGGAGTGCCCCAGGGATCTATCCTTGGTCCTCTGCTGTTCCTGATATTCATAAATGACCTCCCCGATAAAATTGCCTCTGAGATGGGTATATATGCTGATGACACCACACTCTATAGCAGGCACGACAGGAAAACAAATGAACATATATCTAAAGTAATGGCAGAAACACTAGAGGATGACCTCAAATCAGTAGTGGAATGGGGACAAAAATGGATGGTAACGTTCAATGCCACCAAGACAAAACTGGTTTCATTCAATAATTACAGGAAACCTTCTCTACCACCTATAGCAATGGCCAACAACTCTTTAGCTGAGAGTACGTCTTTCAAGCTCCTTGGCCTAACGTTCACAGGAAACATGAGCTGGAACAATTACATCGAGGGCATTGCCAGGGCCGCTGCGAGGAAGGTGGGCTCTCTCTACCGTGCTAGAAAACTTCTAACACCCGAAAGTATCCTGTACCTCTATAAGGCCACTATTCGCCCATGTATGGAGTATTGCTGTCATATTTGGGCCGGTGCATCGGCTACTAGTCTCTCTCTCCTTGACAGGGTTCAAAAGAGAGTCGCAAATCTGATAGGCCCTAAACTGGCATCAAAACTTCAGCCTCTGTCCCATCGTCGAAACGTTGCATCCCTCTGCCTGTTCTACAAGTATTATAATGGTGAATGCTCTGAAGAACTGCAAGCACTTGTGCCCCCACGACGTGAACACCCTCGACAGACCCGACAAGCTGCAAAATCCCACCCCCACACTGTAGAGATCCCTAGATGTAAAAGATCGTTCTACTCCAGTAGTTTCTTCCCCAGAACTGCTAGACTTTGGAATTCCATTCCAGGTCACTGTTTCCCCAACTGTACTGACATGCATAAGTTCAAGTGCAACGTGAACCAACATCTCGCTGCCCTAATCCCTACATAGTGCCCCAGTAGATGTTTCCCCTGATAGTAGCCCCCTACACCAAAGTGGCAATGTGCCTTGTTTGGGGTGAAAATATAATTAAAAAAAAAAATTAATTCTCACACGTAATCTATTTCTAAACTTAAATTACGAGGTTCGAATTTCGTCTATTGCTATTTCATTTTCATTTTAACTAAATCTCTCTATGTTTATACTTACATGAAAAGGGAACATCCCTTATCATGTAGCAGTATCCTATCGATCCCAATAAATGCAGTTGTAAGTTAAGTTCTTCTGAAAGTTCAAGGTTTAATCCTCAAGGAATGCAACATTAATGTAAATAACTTTCTGCCCAGTCAAGGCAAGAGAGCATGTTACCCTCGAGAATTTAATAGAGAGTTCTATTCGAAATTTCATGCGAATTATCGAATTGCTCAGAAGGATCCCCGGGTTCGAATAGCTACATCTGATAAGGTCGGAAGTTACATCGATTAGAAACGTTCTCAAAAATATTTGAAGAATGCACATACTACGAATAATCAGACCTTATTTGCAAAATTCATAAAATAAATTTACAAATAGTATACTATATATATATATGTACATATATATGTACATATATATATATATATATAGTATAATTATCGATAAAGTAAGTATTTAAGTTTTGTTTAGATCGATTCTTAAATGCTGTTTGTCTCCGGTGATTAGACATTCGAAAGTAAGAATTAATAGGACCATCATTCAAGCATCAATTAATATCTATACGATACTTGACACAATAATTGTGAATGAAGAAATGAATTGATTTTTTTTTTTGTTAACGATTAGTAGGAGTACCTTACTTGATTGTAAACTCACACACCTGATACCGTGAAATGTATAGTCAAAACAAACTCGTAATTTCCTTTTTCAGATAAATTTGTATATGAAGTTAAGCATGTGCATAGTTTAATACATATCTTTGAATTAACTAATAATATAATGAAAACGAATATTAGACATTGTGTAAGGTTGTCCAGGGAACCAAAACGTTGTGATGCCAGTCGCAAAGTAGAAAAAAGAATAGAAAATAACTTCAACTCGCCTTTTCTTTGTAACAACGACATTATTTCCTCATTGTTACGGCCGTGACATCACCCAAGTGATTTCGAACGTGATATTTGAACATTTTTAACGCCTCTCACGTGAATTTTCTTTCTTCTGTTCATAGTATTTTTTTTTTTTTTGCTTTACTGGTGATGTCAGTTCGCATGTATTTTTAGTATGGCCGTCAACCTGCGTTATATTACAATATGTTTAGGTAAGATGAGCTACATTTATATAAATATAGGTCTATTTAAACAGAACAATATAAGGGTGAAAGTGATTTGTTTTAATATAAATATGTTGGATTTTTCTAAAATATAAACGACAGATACAATGCATCAATTGATAATTATTTCTTTAATGATTGTTTCTTTCAGGAATAAGAAATCAGGTAAAACACCACGATATTTCATTTTAAAATTTTGCTGTGTATTTGATGAAGAGCTATTTTACACCTATTAAGCAAGTATCCTTGAATTTCAATTCCTTCATAACAACCCAGATTTTTAAATCTGTAATATTGTATATTACCAGAATCAAAACCAGGTATGTGATATTGATCAAGTTGGAAACAGTTTTCAAGACATAAGGTTTAGTAGCATTATCTGAAGATTTGAATAATGGTAAGCATACAGGAAAATGGCGCATCAGCTTTTTGCTTGGTAAATCGAATACATACGAACCTATTGTCAATCAATCTTTTTGTTAATTTTCTATTGCTAAAATTGAATACAATGAATATAATAAATCATTATTTGTCTTTTCGGGGAAAAATACAATAGTTTGTTTCAGATGTAATTCGTGACTGTCAATTACTGCCTTCACGTTTAATTTTGCCACGCACGTTCTTCCTCTCTTAAACATTATATGTATACTGTATAAAATAACAGAAGGAAATACAAAAAAAACACAGGTAGTGTAAAAAGTCATATACTCTTTACTGCACGACACCTGGTTATGCTATTTAGAATCTTCACGTTGGAATACTTTTAACGGTGTAAACTCTATAACTTTACAATCCGTCATTAGTACCAGCACTTCATGACGACCAAGAAAATACTGACTGACAGTTTAATATACTCGACTTTTCAGTAATATCTTTGTGTCAGCTTTTGCTCACTGCCGTGTTAACTCCGTACTTTTGTGACCTCTGTGCCACGTTGTAGTTAGACTTCTTACTATTAATCGCTTTATGTCATTTTTATAAACAAACGTCACTATAGGTGAGCAATATTTGCATTTATGCTGATAATTTATCTCAATGATTTTAAACGTCTTGCTCTTAAAATATCAAACACCATTGCAGACAGCTGATAATCTCTGGACGAAATTTTCTTACGCGCAAAATATTCGAAATTTAGGATATAAGACAAGTTTACTTAATATTATATAGGGATAAATACTATGGATTTTTAAGAATAATCGAAATATACTTTATTGAAAACGTCCTCCTATATTTTGACCTGTATATCGATTGGTTGCCGTGTAGCATAACTCTTACTCTACTTTCCCCAAATCACTCAGGTTTGGTGTTCAAAGTATAGGAGGAAAATTGACATTAATTGATTCTACAAAATTGTACTAAAGCACAATCAGTCCGGATTTAGTGCCGGCAAAATGTCGATAAAAAAGACTGTCGTTTACATAATGTCCTCTCGCTTAATATGTTTACTTACGATAATTGTATAATGACTTCCCGACTAATCATCAAAGTTGAGAAAATGACACGGAAGCGCCGATATTGTTGCGTAAACAAAATGTCTGTTTTAATTCCTCAAAGTGTTTACTTGTCTCATAGATTGGCGCTCTATTATACCCACTTTATTATAGTCTTCACTCGTAGGAGGCAAAAAACAGGTATATTTACTTTTCGATCTATATTTATCTCATATACATACATTTACTCTGATGTATTTCCCTCAGGAACGAAAACGCATTTCAGTGTAGATTACCTGTAATTATTATATACTAACAGGGAGATACAACGTTGCCCGGGACTAAACAAGAGTCAACGCATGTTCCACACTTTCAATTCCTTTGTCATCGAAATGCGTGAAATTGTACATTTTAAATTAAATAGATTGGTTGCCTGCTCTAGTCGGTAGCTAATCATTCTCTGCCAATACGTGCGGCTAGACAGGCAACTATATATATATATATATATATATATATATATATATATATATATATATATATATATATACTATCAGTTTCTATTCCTATCCGTGTCTTGATTATTATCTTAAATTCCCATTCGCGCCTTAATTTTAAAATCCCACTCGGTCCTTATTCCAATGTCTTTTAAAACATAACTGCTGCTGATATCTGATCGAAGTTCTTTTTCTCCTAATTATGCTTTTTTCTAATATCTTTTTTCTTAATAATAATAATTAGAATTTAAGTCCATTGTTAATTCTATTAGAAATAGTTAAATATTGTGTATGTAGGAAAAACAGTCGATTGTCTATTCTTTTAGAAATCTGGATATTAAATATGCCAGTTAAATTAATGCACAATGCGAGTTAAAATATATTGTTTTAATACAGGTGAGAATTTAATTGAGGATTGTTTTGTTTGTCAAAAGCGTTTTTAGACAAACATGTGTAAAACTACGTAAAAGTTAGTTGCCTTTGAAAACTACGCTTCTGACGTCATAATCAAAGGGAATTTGTCGATATAGGAATCTAAGGGTTCGAATCTACAAATCAATGGATGGGGTAGTTGTCAGTCAAGATGTTATGAAAGAGAGTTTGTTGGAGGATTGAGCTCCTTAGAAATGAAGGGAGGAAAAATAGACCATGTAAATAAAAGTTTGAATTACTGATATCACCGATCGGTCGATTGAAGAATAGAGAAACCAACTGTGTTTGTAACTGTTGTCTTTTATCGTCATTCCTTCCAAGTAATGTGCCTCCTCCATCACAAGTAATGTCTCCCCTCCTCCAATGTGTTACCAAGAATTATCCCAGTAAGATATAAATGTTTCCCTCATTATCATCGTCATGTGTTCTGAATCCTCCTATTACATGAACATGAAATATGTGCCCCAATATGAGTCCCCGTTATATGTCTCCCAATATGAGCCCCATGCTACCCTACATATATTCAAGATGGAGAAAGAGACCAGGACCGCAGATAGAAGTTAGAATCGCAGTAAGTTGTAGTTAAATCTATGGGTAACTGGTGATAATTTTTTTTTGTTATTAATATTTATTGGCTATATTTTGTTATATCTTGTTGAATTTGTTATTTTTTCTATAAGGAAATGCTTAAATGTATTGTCCCATTATGTTAATCTATTTTGTTTATTCTTTTTATTATTATTATTAATATGAATATTAATATAATGATGATGATAATAATAATAATAATAATAATAATTATTATTTATCATTATTATTATTATTATTATTATTATTATTATTATTATTATTATTATTAATGTTATTATTTCAAATTAGTGACTCAGCTAAGATTTCCGCATTCCCCTTTGCTTTTAAAACTTCCATATATTCCTTTCTTAGAAATTCTTCAAGCATACTACCATTTTCTTATATATATATATATATATATATATATATATATATATATAAAAGTGAACGTGTCTGTGTGTCTGTCTGTGTACATTTCTCTACGCAATACATACAAGTTACTGAGATTTGGGAAAATCGATGTGATTGGTCTCGGCCAAGAGTTTTGCGGTTAGGGGTCAAAGTTCAACAATTTGACCTTTGAGAACTCTTCCAAAATCCTCCGACAGATTGGTGTCTAAACACTTGAAATTTTAGATACAGGTACCTTTGACATTGATCTAACCCAATAGCTTGATTTGAACCCAAAACAATAAATGTTAAGGGGTCATAATAGGAGTCAAAGTTTAAAAAAATACGTTTTTTATCAGCATACACCTCCAAACACCCTGGCAACGCCGGGCCGAAATGCTAGTATATATATATATATATATATATATATATATATATATATATATATATATACATGATACGTATTCCTATGTGTTTGTTCTTTTTATTTTCTTATAATGAACATCATGGAGGACATCATATCCCGAACATGAAGGGCACTGCTAACTATTAAACAAGCAATTCAGCTGCAGACTTTAGACAATCCACTATGTTCGAACGACTTTGCTTGCATCCGTTGAGTGTTGAGAGATAGGGCAACATAGGATCCATAGCCTTTCACCCAGAGGCGATTCAATCATGTCTTGAAACACTTCCTCGTCTAAGACCACTGATTAACTGTAAACAACGAGACAGTTAATCGGGTTCTCGTAAGGAAATTACCGGTGGATCACTACGATTTCACCATTGCCACGAGGTAAAGATATAATTCAACGCTGTAAGTAATATTCTATAGTACGAGGGATAATTTGTATAGTGGAATAATTTGCAAAAATATAACAAAATATAAAATAAATAATGATGATAATGTAGTTCCTAAAACTCCGTCTGCGTTTCTTTATAATATCACGTCAGCTGATATTTAGATTTGATAATGAATACTCTGGAAACTAAATCTGATTAATGTCTAGTTTGTTTTCTTATTTTTTTCTTATTTTTATTTATCGAACGGATTTCATTACAAAACGTATCTAAATTACCTTTGTGTGAAACTAGCAAAAGATAGGCTCAACCGTTTCAGAACCTATAAAGACGAACGTTACACACACACACACACACACACGCACACACAAACACACACACACACAAAGTGACTTTAATGTAATAGTGTATATGTGCACATACATATATATATATATGTATGCATGTATATATGTATGCATAAAGGTTGTCGTTTTCTATATTAACTGAAACATTTTACGAGTGTCATAATGTAAACTCTTACAGAGCCTCCACTATTATTTATATACATTTGTTACAATGGCAGTTATTCATCTCTACTTCCAAAGCACGTTAATGACTGAGTTGCTTTCTCAGAGTCTTACTCTGTAAATTTATGCAACCCAGAAATGAAACCCTGGCCATGTAAGCTTACGTTCGATCATAATAACAATGTAATTTGCAATCAATTCGATTCAGTTGGTGAAATAAAAAAAATAATCAGAGGTATTACCTTTTGAACGCCCCTTTTCATATATATATATATGTATATATATATATATATATATATATATATATATATATAGAGAGAGAGAGAGAGATAGACAGACAGACAGATAAATAGATAAATAGGGATGATAAAATGTAAATTATTAACTAATTAGGTGCAATAAAAATGTAAATTATTAACTAAACTTTTCTAATTAAAATGAAAACGTTCTTTTCTGAAAACAATAAGGATGACACAGAAGTTTTTGCGATTTTTAATTTTTAAATTCAGATTAGCATATCTCGGCTTAAACTACAATGTATTGATCGATCTAAGCACCATCAGAACTAACACATTTTTCGAACGCAAAACAAGTATATTTATGTCAGTAACGTATATATATATATATATATATATATATATATATATATTTATATATATATATATATATATATATATATATATATATATATATATATATCTTCCGGTTTGATGATGATAAAGTAGCCGAAGAAGGATTTGAATTAGGCTAGGTTTCTGAAGAATTCCCCACGCAAAAAGTTTCCGAGACGCTTATAAATGTTGTATTCGGTAGGTTAAATATCTGAAGAATAGATCGGATGAGGCTAAATTTTGTAATCTAATTCGGTCAACTTCCGCAGTAACGGTTTAGTAACGTAGGGTGAAGCATTGTCATATAAAAGAATTGGGACATTTTTTTGACTAATGCAAGGTGTTATTGTCGAAGTGTCTGATACATTCCATACATTTGTTGAATTACCAATCCGCCGTAATGGTTTTGCCTGCATTCAAACAACTGTAATTGATAAGACCGGGCGCAGACGACCAAACACACAGCATGATCTTCTTTTGATGCAACTCTGGCTTTGGGAAGAGTCATGGAACTTAGTCGGCATCTAATCAGGTTGCTGAGCGCCATCGGTTGTTGTAAAAAATTACTTTTTTCGCAAGTCAAACGCTGGTCAAGAAACACTCGTTCTTGTAGTGTAAAAACTTCTTGTTTCTTTTGGCTGTCTTTCCATTCCTGAGGCACCTATTTATCAATATTTTAGCTGTTTAATCTCTCTTGGTTAGAAATTATCGCATACGTTATGTTTGATTCAAACGAAAGTTTTCATACAGTTGTGCGTAGATTGGCTTCGATTAATGCTATCAATTCATCGTTGTCAACATCCGTTAACCGACCACTACTCTTATCATCTCTAAGACTCTCGTTGCCGCAACGAAATTTCTTAAAACACCATTATACTATGTGTTCACTACAGATTCTTGGCTAAACACTTCATTAATCTCGCGACGAGTTTCAGCAGATTTTGGGTCCAGCTTGAATTTAAATAATAAAATTGTGCAAATTTCTTTTTTTACATCTTGTATTTAGCATTCTACAAAGAAGAAATAATTGTGTTAAAAACAATTGTAATTTAAACGATTAGATAGAACGAAAAAATATCTTTAAAATCGAATGCAGAGTAAAATTACCATAACCAAAACTAATAAGAAAATTCACAATTTTAAATGTAAATTAAAATTTTCGCAATACCTTCTTTCACAACTTAGTATAACCTGTAATTTTACTAAAACAGGGTTAAAAAAAGGTTACCTGCTCAGCTCTCTTTAGATAAACAAATTATCTGAATTTGAATGTTACAATTAATTAAATTCATTGAAAAAACATAGGCACAAAAGGAACTCATTATTTATTTCTAATTAAAATGGGAACTGAATTAAAAACATCATAGATTAAAATACACAAATATAAGGAACAGTATACTTTTTCAAAATGTCCTTTAAAAATTTTTTAATTTTTAAATGTGGTCAAGTATTTGTTATAAATACACGCTTTAAATATGTAGACGTACATGAAATACATATATTTCGTCCGGCGAATTTGGGATAAAACAGTCCGATATTGGTTGATCAGATGATGTAAAAAAAACCTATAAAATCAACTATGTCAACTTGAAATGATACTAAGTTTATGATAATAATTCACAGAGTGATAACTTTTAGTAAATTATCAGTAGTTAATATTCTCACTCAAATATTCGTAAAATATTAAATTATATCCAACTTAACGTTTGAAAATATAACGTTGTAAGTTGATCGAATTTAAGTAGCTTGATCAATACTTGATATGCGTGATCAATTTGGGAAAAATAGATGTCGCATGTCATAATCATTACTCGTAAAAAAACACGAGGCTGTGCGCAACGTTTCGATTTGATGTTTCTAGAAACCTCCACTTCCGATACAGAGCGAATGCCAGTTCAAAGCGTCTGTCATTTGCTTTTAATTCATAATTTAATAACACGAAATGGCAGTTTTAAAGATTTAAAAATTCGCTTTTTATTAAAAATTTGATTATACGAAATGGAAGTTAAAAGACTGAAAATTTAACTTTTAGTTTTAAATTTACTTCTTTATTTATACATTTTGTTTAATCCATACTTAAGGTTGCCTGAACTTCAAGGGTGTCTCCTATCTCGAGCGACGCCACGGCCATCGAAGGCGCCAGAGTATTTTCCTATACAAATAAAAGAATAACATCGATGCCGCCAGTTCATATTCACCATTTACAACTATGGATCTATCTTAATTGATTTTCATATTCCAGTAAAATCCTAGAAGATAAATCTCGCCTCAACCACCAACACCACCCATGCAGGGGGCATTGTGCACACGTCGAAACTAGCAAGCGAACATCTCGAAAAATCGTTCACTTGCTTTAAAACAAGTGTAAATATTTTTAAGTATATGTCTTTCTGCACATGCATCTTATTTAAAAATATGTCTACCCTCAAGTATGCTCCTCGACTCTATTTTCAATTGACATTTAAATGAGATTTTGTAAATATTTTTTAATCATTTATTTTTAAGCTGTTGGAATTTTTTCTTTTCTAAAATATATGATGGGTTTTATCTGATATGATTTAGTCCAGTCCTCTAGCCAACATTGCCAAACCGTACAAGTTGTTATTAAAATAGAGAAAAAGAACGATTTTAATTCATTTCCCTCATGTTGTTCTGTTATGACGTTTTATCGGAAGACAACTTAGCCCAGAAGTCTTTGCAAATACCAGATGTTACCGTAAACATAATTGCTAAGTGTTTGGGTTTCAAAGTACTTTAAAAAACAGCTTACAAATGATGTTTATAGTGCCTTCAAAAACACTTGTCAAATATGACGCACTTAGTATACTTACCAAGAAAAAATCCGAGGAAAGAAGAATGCCGTGACAAGAGTCCAGGGGTGCTGGATTGCCATTGCAGAAGAATCTAAGAGAGCAATATTAGCCTGTTAGGATCGTTTCCATATCGAGTTGGATTCAAGAATAATAGCATGGATGGCATTTTGCTTACATTTTGCGCCGTGCAATCAGATAATATTATTAGTGCCAAATACAAAGAAATACAAGTGTCTGTTTTCAAAACTACCGCTGTGCATAATTTAGTTCGGAAATTGTATGTTTTAGGCGAAACCTATAAGCAGCAGAAATAAATCGGAGGAAGCCACGCATGGAACTGTGCTGCAGTTCCTACAATTTATCCTCAAGTGGCACTTTGTGGCATAACTTCTAGAACTTACGTTGATTATAAGATTATTTGACGATGCGTGTTTCTTTGGCATCGCGTAAACGAAGTTTGTCTAGAAAAAAAATATCTCTAGTTTCCCACGACCCAGTCTGGACGTTTGCATCTGGCTGGAATGTTCATTGAAAACGAGCTTACAAGACAACCAGATTTTATCGATGTTATTGGCCAATGTTCCACAATATAAACAAGAAATCATACATTCTAAAGCCAAATTATCGAATGTCAATTTTTTGTGGATTGTCATGTTTTGTATTTAGTTGTTCCGAACGTTAACAATTGCATTTTAAAAAAATGTAAATTTGAACTGATTATTTTTTGTATTGAATTTTGTCTTGGACCATACATGTAAACAGAAGCATAACAGTCGGTAAAGTTGCTCTAGAGTATTTTTGAAAATTTAGGTAAAGCTTATAATTCCACATCGTGTAAATAAGGCTCATGTAATGTGATATTTGAGTGGGTATTGTTTATATATAGTGATAATAATTAAAAGTATTGTTGCAAATAGCAATGAGGAATTGAAGTATAAGGTCTATCGCAAACAAACCAGTAATGATTACGATATACACTTTTACTCTCATCAAAATGATAGAGTGATAAGAGGCATCATAATCTGATGTGGCTCAGAGCTTGGAGAATATGCAGGCGTGAACATTTAGAGGAACAATTCCGACACATACAACATACTTTTAAAAAATTGAAATACCTACCAAACTTCTTACTAAAGGCCAACAGAAAAGCCCTATTAATTTTTAAGCGCAATAAAGACAACCCCATATCTAAGAAAGAACACTAAACAGAAGTTTTATCATACCTACAAATAGTTTAAAAAGCGCCATATATATATATATATATATATATATATATATAATAACTAAAATAGCTATTAAAATATCTTAAATAATCTCCTCAACAATAAACTCAAATTTAATTTCAAGATCAAACTAGCATATACTCTGTGACTGTGGACAGATATGCATTAGCGAACACAACGAAGTCTCGACAAGAAAATCTACGAACATAAAAAGGACACAAATAAACAGTACATTAACGGCCTTTTTTCAACATTATGGAGTATGACCGCCACTTTGATTTTGAAAGCCTAACAATTCTAAAAAAAACTACACATTGAATCTACACGTTGTTTATCTACTTCTCCCCCCAATGTAATCAAACAAAGGAAATAATTTTTTTAAAATATATCTCCGCACCAATGTAAAATAATTAGCAATGAAAATAATTAAGACACTGGTTAATTTATGTATTTTTATTTTTTATTAAATATTTTACATACACAGGTAAATATGTATAATATACTGTGCCCCTTTCCTCCTCTCTATATATAACGCTTGATCTTCTCGTCATTGAGAATTTTAAAATTTTAATCTTGAAAAAAATGCGCAACATGGGCGAAAGATTGTCGAGTTTTCCCCTTTCGTTTTTATAATATTCATATACATATATTGCCTGTAACCGGCCACGCGTTGCTGGGGCTCAGTTTGTTGAAATGGAACAAATTCCTCAAGAAAAATTACATTTTGTTCGTTTATTTACTTTTGTTACTTTTTGCAATGTTTTTTATCAATAAAAGTTGTTGTCCCCCCCCCAATATTTTTTACCATAAATTGTTAGGTGAAAGTATTTTTGTTTTTTTTTCCGGAAAACTTGCACTTTTTTAAAAAGAAATTTTGCAGTAAATGTTTCTTTTTGAAAACGGAATTTTTATTATGAAAATGAATAGATGAATGCTTTATATGAACATTGTAAATAGGTAGGTGAATGTAGAGAATGTTTTATTTCTTTTCAAGAGACTGTACAAATTATTTTTCTCAACAGATGTTAAGAAAAACAGAAAATATACTTCCGTCATTAATTATGCAAAAATATAAATAAAGTGGAAAACTTTCTGTTATTAATGTTTGCTAAGAAATAAATACAGTAAACTTCGCTGAAGTGTTAGCATATGCTGCATCTTAAAAAAGTTGTTTCATGCTGATAATTAAATAAAATACACGTTTAAAAATTTAGTAAAAATAAGTAAAATCATGAATGACGGCTCTTGGGGTGAGGCAAGTAAGTAGGAACAACACAGTCATTTGTGGAAAACAATTAATATTCGAGAAACTGTAAACAATAACAAAAATACCTGATACCAAATGCAGTAAAATTAAAGTATCTCTTATACGTGCTGAAACTGTGTTTCAATTATTTTTATTTCATTTCTTTTCTTAAAAGTTGTCTTCACAACAATTAACTGGCTGCATGTCGTTTAACCATGGGGGACTTCACTCTTGGAAAATTGTATAAAAAGCTATGACTATCATTAACTCTAAATTTGGGAGTGCAACTCGAACTTAGGGTTAGTGGTTGATAAGTCATTGTTAGGTTGGTCAGAAATTTCGTGAAAAATAGTGAAAAATTCCACCCCGTTTTCCAAGCTTATAACTCCTCGAAAAATGTAATTCAAACCCTATTTTTTTCAATGAAAGGAGCAAGTACCACGGTTTCATTAAAAAAACAAAAAACAAACAACGTGGTTTAAAAAAAAAGGTTTTAAACTTCGGACTTTACAGGTAAATTTCTAAAAACACACTACATTTTTGTTTTCAATTTGAATATATTATTTATTGATCTTTTATCTTCAATTTGTGATATATAACACTTTGGTGAGTAAATTCATTGTTTACTTTTTAATAGACATTTGAAAATGGGAGGCGTAAATTAATTCGGCTCCCTGTCTTTCCAAGCTTATAACTACTCGAAAAATATTATTCAAAACCGAATTTTTTTCAATTAAAGGAGCAAGGACCAAGGTTTCATTAAAAAAAAAACAAAAAAACAAAACAAATAACGTGTTTACAAAACAAAAGGTTTTAAATTTTGGACTTTACAGGTAAATTTCTAAAAAACAATACTTTATTTGTTTTAAATTCGAATATATTATTTATTGATCTTTTATCTCCAATTTGTGATATATAAAACTTTGGTGAGTAAATTAATTATTTACTTTTTAATAGACATTTGAAAATGGGGGTGGCGTGAATTAAAAAAAAACGTTTGTCTAAAATATTTCATTCTATTTATTGGAAAGAGCATAACATTTCACATTGGCCCTGAAAATATCGTAAAAATTGAATTAATAGAAACATTTTGATAGATTTTTTAAGTTTAAAAATTGAAAATACTGAGCTTATAAAATTCAATTACTTTCATTACTGTTTTTCAAAAAATAAAAAAAATAATATTTCTATTACGTTTTATACAACTTTAATAGTTTATTTTGGAAGTATAATCCATAAAGAAAATAAACTACCCACTTTTAAAGAAGAAATTACGAGTTTTTTTTATACTTTATTCGCAGTTTCGTGTTAAGGGTGTCAAAAACTTCATACAAAAATTCTGATACACCTAGTAATTTAAACCTCCTTACTCCTTACGCGATAAGCGGATATTTGTTTATTATTTTTTTTATTCAGTGTATAAAATCCACTTTGAACAACATATTTGGAAATTAGAAAAAAAAACAAAAAAAAACTTTGTTTTAGCATGTTAAAAGTATTTAAGTTCGTAGATAATTAAATTCTGCTGTGTTTGGTATAAGTTTTTTTTTGCTGTTGTTTCTTGCGTTTTAGAATTTTTGACTAATGGGGCTGCTTAGATCGTATTTTAACTAAATAGTATAGACTAAATACTTCTAAATTAAGCGGGGTTGCTTAGATCGTATTTTAAACTAAACTTCGGAGGTTGGAATGCCCTCTAACATGCACTTTGAAAAATCGATTTTATAGCGAGATTTAAGAATGGGTAGCCGAAAAAAAGGTGAAAAACAAAACAAATAATCAATAAATAATTGTTACCAAAGGCAATAAATGCTACTTTTGGTTACTTACATGAATGAGTTTATTTTATGTTTTAAAGTATTTTCAAGCGAATTTCTTTATTTTTTTAATCTAAAATTGCGGGTGTGTCGGTGCTAAATATCTCCAATTTTTCTAGAATTCTCCGCTACATTGCAAACGAAATCTCCATATCTAGCGGGAAAACCGCTAAATTGGAAACACTGGTCACGTGACGGCAAGCGGTGATAAATAATTGTCCATAAATAAAAAATGGCCTATCGGTACAAAGGAAACTACCTATTTATTATAGAAAAATTAAGCATAATGTTATAATTAAAAAGAGATATATAAAAACACACATGGGTACAGTAAACATATTATGCCAAAATGTCGGAGCAGTCATTTATTTAGTTATTTAGACTATTAATTACGAACGAACCAAGAGTTACATATATATATATATATATATATATATATATAGATTTATTTTTTCAAGTTTTAACATTTTTATTATCTGTTTAATTTTTTTCGTAATATAGCACGACACCAGACTACCATGTTCTTGTAGTAAACTCCAGATTCAATTTATTTATTGAGACAGGGACGTATCACTGCATTTAATGCGTGTACACATACGCATAGTGTCATCCTGAGAACAATCATTTATACACAGATTCGACATCTATAAATTTTCCATAACATAATTAAAATACCACCACATTTATTGTTTACTTATGAGATAGGGTAGTGTATTTGCGTATGTTTTTCTATTTATCTATCTATCTATCAATATATATATATATATATATATATATATATATATATATATATATACTAGTAGGCTGCCCACGTTGCTCTGTCATAATATGCGCTTAAACGTTATGTTTTAATTCATGCAGATTTCGTATTTATTATCATACAAAATATCCCTTGATTATTACATTGCACCTAATATATATAGTAAAGATCAAAACAGTTAAATAAAACTTTGGTGCCGTCAGTTGCAATCGAAATCAAACATTATCCGCTAAAACCCTGGTTGTCGAATGCGGGCTTCGAATATTTTAACGGCATCATGATTATAATGAATGTTTTGTAGAGTCTCTTCAGGAATCTTATTACAGTATTCGTCATAATATGTCGCTCAGTCCCAGAAAATTACACAGTTCATTTGAAAGATTACAAGACAGGTGACAAGTAATATTTACGCACACACACACACACACATATATATATAATATATATATAAATATTTAAATAAATTATACGCCTGGGCAAAGCCAGACGTCCCTCTACTGCCAGTATATATATATATATATATATATATATATATATATATATACTGGCAGTAGAGGGACGTCTGGCTTTGCCCAGGCGTAGAATTTATTTAAATATTATATTTTAATTTGTGCTCATTTCATATATATATTATTATACTCCTGATTTCCAAAGTAAAAATTAGTGCCATCAGATAGAATTGAAACCGAAACTATATCATTTAAAGCAGGTGGCGTTACCATTGTACCAACGGGACACACGTATAAACTAACTAAAACTTAAGAATTAAAAATAAACTAAAAGAATGTACAAAATGTTTAACGATTTTACGCATTCTTGTTCTTAACGCCACATATGCACAGTGTCTCTCGTTTTAGCTTGGGCCAGGCTGAGGGTTACCCATTCTTTCCGGTTGAGGTTAGAGCCAAATGAAAGGACTGCTTTGTTTCTCTCATTTATTCCTTCTGCCAACGCAGTCGAAAGGACATTAATGTTGTTCGTAACAGACATGTAACATTGGCAAAGCTAGTGCGAGATGGTAGTCACTGCCGCACCATTTGGTGTCAAAATAAGGGATAGCGATTTTCGTTGCATTGTTTGTCACACTTTACCTTCGCTCTTACCTCGCGGCGGATCTGTGGCAAAGCGATTCTGAACTTCCTATAAACTAATGGTATGTTGGTTGATATTAGGTTACCGATGCTCCTCTCCATGCCTTGTTTGTAAGATGTGAGCCTTTTTGAAGTATAAGGAGAAGGAATCAATGCTGCTTCCCAATATTCGGCGATCGAGTAGTGCAGCGCTACATCTGACAGCTGACAGGTGTAATGTCTGTGCTTTGGTTCCCTAAGAGTTGTTAGCCAAAGTCGCGAGCAGGCTCTTGAGCGTCGATAGCTTCTTGTGAAGCTTACTGGAAGAGGTTACGTATGGAAGTGCCCTGCCGAGTGTCACGGTGTTATTAGTACGGTATGCAGCGTTTTCCAATACTGTACGTCCCGAGGTTGTATTGAGCTTCCTTTGGGCTAGATAGTTCTTAAGATAGAATGGGCAGACCTTAGTGTTGTCTTGGTTCGTGTTAAAATACCACTTGTCATAGTATGTTTATAGTGACATAAGCGATTTTATAAATCGATCTTCGATGAATTTGAAAGCACTGATTGTGTTGCAAGTTAAGTTTCGTCTGCATAGTGCACCTGCTGCGTTACAAAATGTTGACATGTCATTTGTATATATATTGAACAATGTGGAGGGTGGAACTGAATGGGTTGAATAAGAACTTGTCTCAAATTCCTCCTAAAAACTGTATCAAATCCCATAACTATTGCATTTAATAATTACTACGTAAAACAAACGAAGACAACCGCAACCCATCTTACGGTGCCGTGCGTTGCTTTAATCGTGTTTTTGTACTTCATTTTCTACTTTGG
>NC_136503.1:60519754-60569754 GCF_053919585.1 Euprymna scolopes | reverse complement strand
ATATTAAAGAACTAATATTCACAAGTAAAGTAATCTCAACCAGATGTTAAAGCTCAATAAAACCGAAAAGGAAATAAAGCTTATAATTATATACATATATATATATATATATATATATATATATATATATTATATATATATATGAGAGAGAGAGAGAGAGAGAGAGAGAGATAAATGCGTGTGTGTGTGCACAACTACGCAGCCCAGAGTGGCTCAGTTGACAAATACATTTAGATAATATATTTTAATCATACACATATCACATGTATTATTAGTGAGCCACTTATCTAATGATCTTCATATTGTACCCAATATTTTGTAATTACTTCAAATATCAATCGAGTTTAATAAATTAGAATCGAATTCAGCATTTTATTTAAATTCTTAACTCGCGACATATGGGCACCAAACGTTTCTAGATTTACCAATGTTAAAGATTAAATAATTTACACATGTGTACAGAAGTCGTATAGGTCGACGTATTCCTGCCAAACTCCCTTTTTTTGACATTCCAATCTACTTATTGAAATATAAAGATTAAATAAAATTTGGCCCACAGACTCAAATTCCAAATGTATTGAAAATTAAACCTGTGGACCAAAAGTTGAAAGACTTCTTTGATAGAGGTCGTTCCATACACAAACAAAGGTCTTATATATATATATATATATATATATATATATATATATATATATATATAGTAATTTATAAAATTACTATGACAATTAAGCTAAACAGCCTGATGACTACTGTGTAACTTAATTGCCATGTATATTTTAAGCTAACTAACTAACTCTACCTAGGTATTGTGCACTATTAAAGTAAATACTTTAAGTTTTAGCATAAATTTATGCTTTCGTATATTAATTTATGTGATTAAATTAAGTAATCATATATATACATATATATAAAGACTATGTATATATATACATAACTATATATATCTATATAAAGAATTTATAATGAAATGGAAGTCCAAATAAAATTCCTTTTATAATATATTTGGGTGTGGTTTACGTTCTGGGAGAAAGGGGGATGCATACTTTGTTAATATAAGAAGTAAGAGTTTTGGAAGGGGTGAGGTGAAGATAGGGAGTAGGAGTGAGGGACGATAGGGAAGTACGATTTTGTGTGGTTAAGTCATCCAGTGGAGAGGTGTTAATATACTTTTAACTTGCTGGTTATTTATTGGCTAAAGCTTTTGCTGTGATCTGAAAGATATTATATACTTATCATCGTTACTTATGTATCTTAGGTTTTTATGGTTGTTATATTCTTTTCTCGTAGCGGCTTCATTTTTCTCTTGACATGTTATATTTATTATTTCATTTTATTTATGTATTTATTTTTTATTTCTTTCATAGCTTTTTTATCCGTTCATTGGTTTCTAGTTTTAAAATTATTTATTTATTATTTATTTGTTTGCTTATTTATAATATATATGTCCATGTAGTAAAATAACAGTTAGTTTTGACATTGTTTAAATTGCCCAAAATATTTACACAAAGAACATCTTACTGTCAACGCTATATGGTTGCTGCTATGCGTAAAAATAAGACTTATAAGATAATCCGTGTATTTTAAACAGCATGTGACTAAACATTCTGCATGGTAATATTTTCAACCTGGCAACGCCGTGTATATACAGCTAGTATATTGTCTAAGGAAAAAGTTATGTGTTGTTTATTGGTCATTGAATGACATTCAAATATATGAGAAATGCCAGTAGGCATTTTTTCAAAAGGGACATCAACCCGGATTTAAAAAAAACGGACAACATCAACCCGGATTATAAAGGAAAAAAGAACAAGAGTTCCGTGCTCAGCAATGGAATATAAGCCAGACATCTGTTAGAAGTATTAACGTGTCTAGATATATCTTTCGAGCAAATTGGGCTAAATCAGCAGCTGTATGTTGTCCCCACGTATGCAAAACGTTATAGGATAGTACTGTGGTATACTTGGAAAAACGTATTGGGTTCACTTCTTTTTTTGCATATAAAACCAATCTTTTCTCTTTTCATAACTAACGGCCTGGTTTCCACCTGGCCTTTATTTCAACGAATGGATATAGGCTTAAGGAAGTATAATGACAATGCTTTTACAGATTTCTTGGTCTGACCTTCACTTCTGATCAGAAATAGACCACATAATATGTTGTCGAGGGAGCCGAGAAAATGTTTGGATCGTTCTAACGCTCCAGTAGCTATATCTCATTGATACGGTATGGTATGGGTGATATGGTACACGCATAAGAGAAAATACGTCCTAAGAAAGGGTACTGTTGCAACCTCATGAGATGAGCTCCTCAAAGCGCTGTTTTCTGCATGGACAGGTTACAAAATTGATTTGAAAACTGTTTTTTTTTCTCATTTTTGCGTGAATTATTTTCGGTGAAAATATGCTCCGAGCACTATCTTTGCTATATCCTTATTTGATGGCAGGTGCTCGATTGAGGCTTATTTTATGGTTTCTTCTTGGAAAGCAGTTGCGGCAAATACTTGACTAGCTACAACCATTATCGGGAATTTCCGTTACCACATATCTGTGCTAAAAATTAAACGAAAATTACATGAACAGAGCGTTTTCCAAGAACTGTTCTTCTTTGAAGCACAATATGCTGGAGCTGCTTGTTCTAAGTCCAGCACAAACCGGTTTCTGATGGGCAGCTATATTACCCAATAATTTTTCACCGAGGAGGAGATATTACAGTGTTCCCGTGAAATTCTTGAAATCTGAGCATCAGTATCTGTCGTTTATAGATTGATAGATTTGAAGGTATATGGTTAAATATGCAGAACTGTCGATAATACCAAGACAATTGGTAACTACATAAAGCTACTGACAGGCAATGTCTTCCGTAACGAGAGCAAGATATCCTGTGTATAAAATGAATGGTTTCGTCCAAAATCAAGTGAGAATCACATCAAGGATGAAAACCTTCAACGAAATAAGCAAAATAATACAGACAATAACATATTTTAGATAAATTTTGCTTAACATCATAGCAATATAACTTAGATGGATAAACGGATAAAAAAGCTTATAGGAATGATAGAATTTCGGAAATAATTTTAAAAAAGGAGAATTAAACTAAAATAAAAGTCACTAAATCCTTCCATTCTCATTTTCCGTTCAGCTAATGCTGGATAGGTGTGGTTTTCACAGCTTAGTTTAGTGAATAACCATGTAATAGAAGTAAAAAAGGGAATAAAAAACAGTTGTGTATCGCACAGCTTTTCGACGACGTGGGAGGTTTTCCATTTATCACTTCCGTTCAAGTGACGTATTTTCGTTTTACCAGGCGTCAATTTGATGTTTGCAGTTTTATGCTAGCAAATTAAAGAGGGAAAATAATAAGGGAAATAATGGAACGAAACAAAATTATAATGGAATAAAAACACTGATATATATATATATATATATATATATATATATATATATAAGCCAGATGATTGCGAGCTTTGTTGAAACTGAAATGCACTTGCTCAGCTTAATTGTTCTTAACAAATGTTTATATTTACTTGATATCTTGATATATATAGATTGCTAGATTTATCAAATAATTAATCTGTTTCTATTGAAACATAGAGATTGAAATTACTCTATTTTTATAGACATTTATACAGTGGAAATATATGCATTATACATTTTAATTCGTGCAGATTTCTGATTCATTATTATAGAGTGAATACTCAGTGGATTTTTATCCAATATTATGAATGATTGCAAAAATTATAAATAAAAATGATGACTTTTGTACCATCCACTAGAATATATTAGAATCGTTTATCGCTCAAGTCTTCGTCGTTATTAAACCAGTCTGGTGTCAATCCCGCCAGAGCTACAAACAGATGATACGAAAGGTTAAAAATTAAGCGACTTTGGGCTATGACAGATTGCAGAATCTCTGAATTGCAATGTTTTTATTTAATTATTGCGGAATTTAGCGTGTGTTATCATAGAATATTTCACAATGATTCGAATTGCGTTGTGACTTGGGTTATCTCTTACATGAAAAAGCCGCCGATAAATTGACCCCTCATTTTGGTAAAACAATTTCACAACTTGCGTACGGTTTTCAATACGAGACTTTGCCATGATTAATTTTCAAGCGTATGCCTATAAAAACTTTGAAATATACAAAACAATAACAATCAATGGTGAAATGACAAAGATTTTTAATCCTCGAGTGACTTTTTGGACACACTGTAAAATTGGACAGGGTAAGAATTGTATATACGAACTTACTTGCAACTGAATAACATCGTCGATCAATAAAAGTCGCTATTAATTACAGCAATATCATATTTTTTCAAGGTGATTCAATTTCGAAATGGAAGAATATTTTAATGTATTTTATGTGATTAATGTAAATAAAATTATCGTAGAAAAATGAAAGGTGGTTAAGCTTTCTTTTCTACCATATCTATGAGCCTCACATCATTTTTACTATCAATTATGCGGCATAATAACAGTAACACACCGGAGATTTTTATAACACCGAAATTAGCAAGGTTTACCCAGACCATTGTCACATTAGTGACCATTTTGGGAATACCAGGCATACTATGTAATGTATTGTCGAAATTCGCCTTCCCAGAACTAAAAATAACTAATCGAGTAATCTCTTCTTACCTGGAATAAATATGAGACTTGTGGGATGAGCGTCTTTACCCGGTCGAAAATACGAATAAGTATGATATTTTAATTTGTCCAGATTTCGTATATATTATTATAGTTGTGGTTTCAAAAGTAAAAAAATAAATGATTTGGGTGCAATCATCTAGAATCAAAACCGAAGGCAAAACTGTAGCATTTAAAGTTTGTGACGTCACCACTTTACCAACGTGACACGCATATGAACTGATTTTGAATGAACTAAGATGAATATACAAAATGTATAACGATGTTTTTCAATTCTTACCCTTTACTGACTCCTTAAAAACATTTAAACCGGCTAAAGAGCCATAAAAGAACGGCCCCGAAAAAAATCCAACCATGTGAAAACCATAGTGTCGCTCTGCGACTTTTAGTTTCCGTAGAGATACTGTTTGAAAATATAGAGACAGACAGATAGACGGACAGACATAATGAGTTTTATAAATTAGACTACAAGCTGTTTTTAAATAAAATATCCCTATACACTTTTCTCTCGTTTTAGGAAACCGGCTTATTTAACTTAGGGTGAATACTTCTTTGTTCGGGTATCATCCTTTATCTTTTCTTCTCTGTTTATTAACCCGTCTAAATTTATTATTGCCTTTTTTCTGACTTTATAGGTAGCTAATAATACAACACCTTTCTCGTTGCTTTTCATTTCAGATGAGAAAGCATGGAGAGAAGCGACTTTAAACGAAAACAGCCCAGAAGTAAGAGAGCTTATCTCACGACTAATGGACAGAGAGGAAGATGAATTGAAATAATTGCAGAATGGATAAAGCCTAAATATCGCATGAAATAAGAACAGGGGGAAATAGTCAGTTCATATAGACATCAACAAAGAGATTAGTCAGTGCATCAGGTTTATCTTGTTTAGTATGCTCGTCTCTTCCAGTCTTTAGACTTTTACCATTTTTCCCCTGTGATTCTCATGGATAAGTCTGCACTTGAGGAATCGATGATCAAATTGTCTGCTTGTCTTTCTTTCTCATAATTTTTTTTTTAGAATTCCTTTTTTTTTTCTCGTACTTAGATATTTTTAAGGCTGAGAATAATAGGCATCTCCAGTCTTTCGATGGTCACCTTCTCTTCTTGCGTGAATTCGCTTTATGTACGGTCTATATCGATTTCCAGAAGAATATGAACATTTGAAATAATTTCAAATAAACATGACGTCAAAAGCAATGGAAGTTGTCTTGCATTACTGATGATTATTTTCTCATGTATTTTGTGTGAGTTTAAATTATTCGTGTTTGGCAGTTTTTACTGGACAATCAACACTAGTATTCATTATATTTACTGAAACGATAAAAAGCAATCACAGTTATTGTCTCAATAGCAACTAATCGTTTATGTAAATCTCTATATTAATGAATTTATTGCTTCTTTTTATTTTAGTGTGAATTTTGTAATTTTTAATTGTTTTGATTAAATAAAACAACACACACACACTTACACACACACACACACACACACACACATATATATATATATATATATTTCTAACCAAATTGCATGATAATTCATAAAATGTGTTATTAAGTTCAAATTTTGTTATCGATATTACATATCGATTTCGTGAGTGAAGAGTATTATTATGACATCATAAAAAAGTTCTTTCTTCAATTCTTAAAGGTTTCTTATTTCCAATTAGGGTGGTTGATTCACACGTTAATTATCGTCACATTTTTTGATAAGCTTCTGGATTTGACCTTTACTCCTGATCTTAAATGGAACACATACATCAAGTCTGCAGCCAAGTCGCTGGGAAAATGGTGGGATCCTTCTACCGCTCCAGAAAATATCTCATTACTGATGCAATTCTCTATCTATATAAAAGCCAAGCACGTCCAAGGATGGAGTACTGCTGCCACATCTGGGCAGGAGCTGGTAAAAACAGCCTATCCTGCCTTGACAGAGAACAAAAATAGACTTCGTGGCTTGGTGGAGGATGCCCTTTTCTCTTCCCTGCAACCCCTTTCCCACAGAAGAGACGTAGCGAGCCTATCTTTGTTCTATCGTTATTTCCATAGCAAGTGCCCGTCTGAGCTCTATTCTCTGGTCCCCCCTCGCCAATCTTAAAAAAAAAACACCCGATTAGCTGAAACCACCGTCAATAATTTCCCCACTCCTTATCTGTGCCTAAATCAAAACGTAGATTCCATGAACAAAGCTTCTTTCTGAGAAATGCACGCCTGTGGAACTCTGTTCCGCTTGCCTGTTTCCCTCCCGACTTCAACCTGGATGTCTTCACGTCCAACAGAAAAAAATTCCTGATGAACCGCCCCCTTAAGTAATGACACTTTTCAATTCTCCAATACTATTACTACACTATCCCATTGATTACTGTACACACAATAACACTTATTTCTGAGTGGCCCTTTGGCCTTGATACGTTGTGACCTCCATGTAAGAAAAAAGAGAAGAATAGAGTTATCTGAGTTTGTCTTCTTTTGGTCTATATGAGAAGCTTATTATTTTCATTCGACACAGGCATATCAACCCGATAAACAAGGCCTGCGGTGCGGAAGAATCATGTAAAAAATTCTCGGAGAGAAGACGATCACGACCATTGCAACTTCAACGGGGTCAGAGGTTACAACACGACTATTGCATTTAAACTTTAATTAAAGCTGTTATGCATAGAGTTTAAATTTTTTAAAAAGTAGACTAATTATATAACAATGTAGACGACAATATTATAGATTTGTTTTTTTTACACAGTGATCACCACTTATCAAGGCTCGGAGGCCACTCAGGGATAAGGGTTATTACAAGTACATTACGTTAGTGTGGAAATTTGATGAAGTGTTTAATTAAGCGGCGGTTAATTAGGAATTTGTTAACATTGGACTTGAAGAGATCCAAGTTGTAGTCCGGAGGGAAGCAGGCAGACGGAACAGAGTTCCACAGGCGTGCAGTTCTAAGAAAGAAGCTGTGTTCATGGAATCCGCGTTTTGATTTAGGCACAGATATAGAGTGGGGGACATTTTTCACAGTGGATTCAGCAAGACGGGTGTTTTTCGTGAAAGATTAGCGAGGGGGGACCAGAGATTGGAGTTCAGATGAGAACCTGCCATATAAATAACGATACAACAAGGATAGGCTCGCAACGTCTCTTCTGTGGGAGAGATGTTGCAGGGTAGAGAAAAGGGCATCCCCCACTAAGCCACGAAGTCTATTTTGTACTCTGTTAAGGCAGGATAGGCTTTTTTAGCAGCTCCTGTCCAGATGTTGCAGCAGTACTCCATCCTTGAACGTACTTGGCTTTTATAAAGATAGAGAATTGCATCAGTAGTGAGATTTCTTCTGGACCGGTAGACGGATCCCACCATCTTTCCAGCGACCTTTGCAACAGACTTGATGTACGTGTTCAATTTAAGATCAAGAGTAAAGGTCAAACCCAGAAGCTTGTCAAAACACGGGGCCTCACCCATACGAGAGCCATCCATCACAATTGATGCCAGCTGGGGATCAGAGCGTTGATGATGTAAGGATAGGAGTTTGGTTTTGGATGCATTAAAGGTAACCAGCCACATCTTCCCCCATTGAACCACGCGCTCGAGATCAGAGGAGAGATAATCAGAGAGAACTTTGTCATTTACAGCCTTTGATGTGTTGCCAGAGATGGTCGTGTCATCAGCATAGATGTCAACGAATGATTTAAGTATGTGTTTAGGGAGGTCATTGATGTAGATCAGGAAGAGGGTTGGGCCCAGGATTGACCCCTGGGGGACTCCAGCATTTATATTGCAGGCCTCCGATTTTTGTCCATCTACCACTACTCTTATGAGCCTATTGGAGAGAAATGATTTAATGATTGAGAAAACATTTCCAGTTATACCATAGCTAGAAATCTTGTGAAGTAGACCCTTGCCATACCTTGTCGAAGGCCTTTGATATGTCAAGAGCAATTGCCCTAGAAAGGAAGCCTTTGTCAAGAGATTCACTAATCCTGTGGGATATTACCGTCAGCACATCTGCGGTAGATCTTGCAGAGCGGAAACCATATTGTGTGTCACTAAGAAGGTTATTCCTGCTGAGGTGGTTGACTATTTCTCTATTTAATATGGATTCCAGCAACTTACTCATAACACACAGGAGACTTATTGGTCTGTACTGAGAGGGAGATGACTTATCACCTGAATTCTTAAATACATGGCAAACTGATGAGGTCTTCCAGGAAGTGGGTAAGTACTTCTCCTTAAGGCAGCGCTAAAATAGTTTCGTAAGTATGAGAGCAAGTTCTGGTTGAAGCTTTTTTAACACTATAATTGGGATGCCATAAGGGCCAGTTGCTTTACTGGAATCTAGGTTTTTTATTAGCTTGGCGACCTCATGCACGGATATTTGTATGTTACCTTGCTTGTTCTGTGTTATAGGAGGAAATATGGGGAGTTGATGGCCTTCGTCGCATAGGGTAGAATTAGCTGCAAAGTTCTTTGCAAATAGTTTAGCCTTGTCTGACGCTGACGAGATGACCTCTGGTCCATTGATAATGGTTGGGATAGAACGCACACTTCTGTTCAGGATCCTTTTAGTTATTTGCCAAAACTGGTGGGATCCAAGCCGCTGATCAGCTACCTTGGATTTAACAGACTGGGCATATAGCTCTCTTGCATTTTTTATTACTCTTTTACAGTGGTTGCTGACAGACCTTAAAGCAGCTTTAGTCTCAGTGCATCTATTACGTTGGTAGCCATGGAAAAAGTGTTTTCTGTGCGCGATAGCAGCAGCACATTCTGGGGAGAACCATGGCTTTGTGTTAGGTTTTTGTTGGAATTTTTTAGATGGTATGAATTGGCCTATGCCTACAATTAACCATTTGGTCAGATCTGATACTATAGAGGACACTTCCTTTTTAAACATGGAGTGCAGAGGTAAATCAGATATGAATGTACGGAAGCTATCCCAGTCAGTCATAGAGTATCGGTATACAGTACGGTGGAGGGGTACGTCTTGGGGCTTCTTACATTTCGTTTTTATCTTAACTGATACGACGGAGTGGTCGGAGGATCCTAGAGGAGAATCAACGGAACATGAACATAGCTCAAGGGAAGTTGAGAGAAAAAGGTCTAAGAGGGTTTCATATTGACCGGGTGTATCGGGCACACGGTAGGGTTCGTGAACAATCTGAGTGAGGTCATAAGCAATGGCAAAATCATGACAAAACCTCCCCTCATCATCTCTCTTATTTGAATGGGTCAGCCATTCCAAGCTATGGACGTTGAAGTCACCACAGATGTGGATGTTAGCCGAGGGATGTGAAGACAGTATGTGGTCTATTTTCTCAGATATGCTCTTAAAGATAGTAACTCATCTGTTGTAGGGCCTATAGAGGGCAAATATAAATGCAGTGGTGTTAGCAAGTGCAACCCTGAAGCACATATAGGGTAAATTAGGATCTTCTCTAGAGATATCCCTGCCACACGGGAAGCCATCCTTAATGTAGGCACATATTCCATTCCCATGGCGATCTTGGGTGTCAGATTTAGCTGTTAAATTAGAGTATCCGTTAATTATGAACTCATCTAGGGAAGTGGTCGGCCCTATTCCAGTTTCACTTTGAAATAATATGTCCGGTTTCGTCCCCTGTAATTGGGTTTCAACCTCTGGAAGGTTGGAACGTAGACCCCTGATGTTGGAGAAGGAGACCTGGTAGTAGGGGTCTACGTTGGAAGATGGGGTTCTAGGTTTAATCGAGTTTTTTTTTCTGGAGATATTTCATGTAGAGGTTTTGGGATTTATGGAATAGGTCAGTATACCTGGTTAGAGCAGCACAGAGAGGGAAAGTAAGAGAGAAAAAGACAGGAACATTTTTTTGTAGCACACGAAAAGGTAAAGCCGTAACAATTACCCACTAGTATGGCATCGAGAGGCCCACCCAGAGATCTGCATGGTCCAGATCCACTCACCAAATGGAAATACAGCAGTCCCAGTACTTTGCGCCTGCTGATAGGACAGCCTCCTTAGTGGTTAATCCAAGGTTCGGGTCCCTATCAGGCGGATAACGTCAGCCCAGACAAAACGTTTACCTCCAGCCCCCTTACTAGTGACATGGCCGCAAGGACAGACAGAGACAGAAAAATTTCCGACATCTCAGACTACTGGTCATCAAGTACTACCGACCTTTAAGCAGCTTTTTCTTCACCGTTTGTCAGAAAAATCACTCATTGAATGAGGACTGAATGACAAAATAGGAGAAGCGAGAGTTACTGGAGCTGCCGATAACACATCCACTGTATTATCTACTCTCCATTAAAAAAAAAAACGGGGGGGAGGGGAATGGGGACAAGTGACCTATTTATATCTAAGTATTAAGTCCGGTGCTATGTTAACAATTCAGGACACTTTTGATGATAATCTCCCCTCCCATATTAATGGGTGGAAATTTGTCGTTATCTATCGAGTTTAAATCATTAGAGTTTCATCTTATAATAAATTAAAATCCAATAATTAACTATTATCAGTTTGTAAAGTCGGCTTAATATTAATTTACATTCGAGTTTAGATAATTATTCAAGGTTTTACTTTAGGAGGTTGGCTTTCATGAGTAACTGTTTCTTTGCACTGTATTATATTTAGAATGTACTTGATCATAAGGCTAACTATATTAGATGGTTTGATTTGCCAGCAAGAAGCAAGCATTTTCAATAGAGGCAAGCTTGCAGTAATAGTATATATTAAGTATATTACTTAAATAAAGTCCTAACTTTATCTACTCTATTAGAGAATAATTTCCGGCATTTTTTCTTTTATCGTTACTTGCCGGCATTTTGTTTGTTTTTATCGTTTAACTTAGTACACGAAGTAAAAGCGTGGAGATGCTTCGAGATGGGTTTTCAACAAGAGCAGGCATAAATCGATTTGATGGAAAAATGTGCGATTCACTAGTGCTGATGACAATAAAAATATAGGAGCTTGAATATTCGTTGATGATCATTCAACCTTGGGCAATGTTTGGTCCCCCTTCTAGTATATATATATATATATATATATATATATATATATATATATATATATATATATATATATATATATATATATATGTGTGTGTGTGTGTATGTGTGTGTGTTATGAGAATAATGGAAATAGTATTCCGAAAAAATAGAGAAATAAAAGGAACAAACCGAGTTATGTGTTCATCAAGGTTTTGCCTTTATTTCATCCAGAGGAAGTCTCGAAATAATGCCGAAAAGTTAATGAAAACATAAATCCGTTTTTTCCGTATATATATATATATATATATATATATATATATATATATATATATATATATATATATATATATATATATATATTAGTAATCGTCGACATACAGTCCTGTTTCGCCGTATCACAACTCATCAGTGCCGGTAGACTAGCATTTCTCCCAAGTCAACGATTAAACCTAGAACCGTCGTGTTGACAGTTGACAGTTCTCCCACTCGACCACAGAAGCGATGCCCGCAAATAACTCGTCGGAATGTCTTCTTAAATAGACACCCGTCACCACATTTCCAGTGCTCAAATCGCCTGTTTTTTAACAAACAAAAAAGGAGCTTCGCATTTTTCAGCCAATTAAGTAGCGGGTGAGATTATTTACGACGGTGCTCTACCCAAAGAGGGGGCTAAAAATACATTAGTATTCATCGATATACAGTCCTGTTTCGCTGTATCACAACTCATCAGTGCCGGTAGACTAGCATCACTCCTAAGCCAAGGATTGAACCTAGAACCGTCGTGTTGACAGTCAGCAGTTCTCCCACTCGACCACAGAAGCGATGCCCGCAAATAACTTGTCGGAATGTCGATTTAAATAGACATACGCCACCACTTTTACAGTGCTCAAACCGCCTGTTTGTAATCAAACAAACAACGAGCTTCGCATTTTTCAGGCAATTAAGTAGCGGGTGAGATTATTTACGACAGTGCTCTACTCAAAGAGGGGGGCTTAAAATATATTAGTAGTCATCGACATACAGTCCTGTTTCGTTGTATCATACAAGGTAACTGCAAAGTAAAAAATATACGTATATATATATATATATATATACGTATATATATATGTATATATACATATATGTATATATGTATATATAAATGTATATATATATCATAGATATATTATAAAATATTCAGATGACAATATTACAAGGCATGTTGTATGCATTGTAAGGGACACATCATATAAAATGTTAATAATTAATTGTATAATAATAAGAGACTGCAAATAAGATAATGTATGATTAGTATAAGGCACCACTGAATATATTTTAAGCGCTAATATCCACATTATTACATTTTAAAGAGAACACTTTTTATAATAAAAATAACAAAGACAATAAAATCATATATATAAATATATAATAAGTTAATTATGATTTGAAGAAAAGTTTGACGTAAAACTCTGTAAAACAAATACATTTGACAATATTTTTTCTGATTTTTTACACCTACAGTATCGGTGTTAAGATGATTTTCTACCCTAAGAGTATTACTCCCTTCTAAATTTATTATATATTTTAAATAATGAAAAAATATATTTCAAATAAAAAAAATTACTAATTTATATATTGTTGTGGTGAATCACCCTCCAAATGGACTGTTCCATCCATTATATTAACCATAGACTTTTTGATCCCAGGTGTAGATTAAACACCAGAGCGACCTCACCTGTTCGGTGACGTTTACTACTGTTTTCAGTTGCAACCTTTTTGCATTGTTGTTCAAGCAATACATTGTTTAAACTCTATTCAGTTGTTCTGTTTTCTTTGTGGCTTATTGCAAGCCATAACATATATATGTGTGTTTGTGTATATGTATGTATACGTATATATATGCATATATATACATATATGTATGCATACATATGTCTCTACATATGTATATATATATGTATATATATATATATATTGAGTACAATGATTAATTATTTATAATTAAAATCGGTGTCAAGAGGAAAAACAAACAAAATCCACGAATTGTACGATCGTTTCGGAAACGGTTTTTTATTTAGATAGGCAATACGTCTTGAACAATACAATAATTTTATCATTTGATTTTATAAAACAAAGTCTCTTCATCAGCAAAAAGTGTAGATGGGATTTTACTCTCCATATTCTTAAATATTTAGACAAACTTAGCCAGGTAATTATTTAAAATATTATAACAAAAGGCCCTCATGGATACAATACAATCTTTAACAAGAACACAACCAAAGTTTTTACTCAGCTATGCTAAACCTACAAAAAATAATTAGTTCCAACAATAAAAAAATTAGTAGGATACAAAATGCAAATATGGAAATTATGGTAAGCTGTAACTGCAGAAGAAAGAACAAATGTCCTTTACAAGGTAACTACAAAGTAAGAAAATGTGATTTATAGCTGCACAGTGTAAAAACCTCTAAATATAAATTATATTAATAGCAACCAAATAAAATCTTTCTCACAGTCTAATTCCACCACAGAGTTAATCAATGACAGCGTCCTCATTAACCAATCTACCAACCAAATATAACAAAACATATCACATACCAATACCACTCTTAATCTAGCTGATAATAAACATATTAAACAAAATAAAATTAACTTCAGGTCCACATCTGGACTTATAAAACACAAGATCTCCCCGCATAAACACTCCTTCAAAAATCTTCCCTGGAAAAACCAGACTTCTTTATCTAAACATATTTGGCGACTTAATGGTAGAAGTATTCCCTTCAATTTTAAATAGGAAATAATATGATCTTATAAAGCATATACGCCGGGGACAGATTCTGCGCACTTTGTAGATATGAATCCCTTAATATTTTAAAATATAAATACACTAAATCCATTCTCTTAGACTCAAGAGACGAAATTCTTAGGGACGCATTCATAAATGTTTGTTTAGGTTTGACAAATTTTAGCCACCATAAACTATAAAATTATCTTATTACAAATCTATTTTAAACATTTATAATTTATAACTTAATAACTATTATTATTATGATTGTATTATTATTATTATTATTATTATTATTATTATTATTATTATTATTATTATTATTATTATTTTACTTGATATTTTACACTTATTATCTCATTTACTTTATTATCTATTTAATTTTGAACTTATTTGTTAATGTTTTTATTAATATTAATTCTTTAACTATTATAGTTATTATGATAAATACTACTATTATTATTAAATTACTCCCCAAAAGATTAATAGTATTACTATTGTAGATTTTATTAATATTACTATGTTTAAAGCATTATATAAAAAATAACTAATTTCATAAATTATTAGTGGTTACCTTCTATTGAACAACAAAATTTTCTTTACTTTTCTATTTGAGTATCATTTTTCAAAAATAGCAGTTATCTTCAGTTATAAATAAATTATTTAATTTAAATTCAGATATAGCGTTTCAAACGATATTAAACTGGTAATATTACTTTTATTAGCGTTTCCTTTGAAGTTTATATATATCACCATTCCAACCATTCATAAAGTACATGCAACAACATGCCAATGACTAGATGACCTTAGATACTTACAAGCTTTCAAGGCGGACGAATAAAAGGGTATATATATATTTTTTTTTATTAGAAATATTAATGATATCCCCTCTTAACATTCCTTTTCCAACCGATTTAATTTTTATTTTATTTTATTTTACTTTGTTTATCAACATCAAAATAAGTAACTGGTTTTCTTTATATTTTAAATATTTTCCAGATATATCTGCCTTTCTTAAAAAATGCTAGTTTTATTTTTGGTGTCTGTAAACCCCCATCCACTCTTTTTGCTGATGTAGAGACTTTGTTTTATAAAATCAAATGATAAAATCATTGTTCAAGACGTATTGTCTATCTCAATAAAACATCGTTTCCGAAACGATCGTACAATTTATTGATTTTGCTTGTTGTTTCTTTTTGAAATCGATTTTACTTAAAGATTTTAAATCATTTTACTCAATATAACAATAGCTCTTGGTATCTATGCATATCGAGCTACATTATAACGAACACTGTTTTCTTTTAACTGTCTTAATGCATTTACTAATACATTAAAATAAACTCCGCTCTTTAGACTGTTGTTCTAATTCCCTAAATATATATGCATATATATATATATATATATATATATTTACATATATGCATATATATATGTATATGTTTGTATACACACATACACACATATTTTCTTTTATTAATATTATATTTTTTCCTTGTACACATTTTTATGAATTATTCCATGTATTTCTACCTTTGGATTATTATGGACCATCTTCTTCTAATTACGGGATTTCCTTGGATATTACTTGCACAAATGGAAATTCTTTTAACTTTCTTGAAGTTTTACATTTGGATTTTACCGTCACTGGATTTTTTATCTTCCACCAGACTATCCATTCATGTGTAATCACCTTTTCTTTACCATATTCCCTCTGCTTAACTTATTTTGTTTTCAAGTAAGATCTTTGACTTACTTGTTGTTTCATCAAATACTTCTGCATGCAAAATCCGATCCCGTATTTTGCTAATTCCTACCCTTTGATGAGAAGGAGAGTATTTCTTCGAAACTCCGCGGATTAAGGACTATCCATTTATCTATTGTTTCCTTTCCAGATTAAATATGTCTTTAACTCATTTCAAAGTGTTTTTTTACATATTTTATTAACTGTTTGCTCATATATATATATATATATATATATATATATATATATATTATATATATATAAATTTATTTATACAAAGATTGATGGCTACATATGTGCTTACATGTTTCTATAATCACCCGTGTTTGGGAGATTACGTCTTTAGATCATGAATTATCTTCGAAAACGAATTCATAGCCTTAAAACGTAATCTCTCCAGAACGGGTGATTACAGAAACATGTATGCACATATGTAGCCATCAATGTTTGTATAAATACATTTAATATAGCTGCTCTGTTTACTCATTGGGACCTTTTTATATACACATATTGTTTCAGTGGGTGTACTTTTAGGAAACTAAACTCTACTGACATAATATATATATATATATATATTATATATATATATATATATATATATATATATATATATATATATATATATATATATATAACGCAATGTAAATAAAAACACAATTAAGGAATAAATTAGGATTTGCAAGGATTTATTATTCGACGGGATATTTAAAGAAGAATATGAATATTTCCTTAACCTGCGTAGTTTAAAATAATGTATGGTTCTCATCAGATGGATTTTAGCAAATAATTATTATAGCGATATATAATTTTCTGGTACTGGCATGAACTGAAAAAAACGTTTTATGAGTTAAAAACGTAGAAAATGAAAATGCATAGGAATTTGGACAACTCAGCGGAAGTAAAGAAAAATATGATGCGATTTAGGAATAGAGATAAAATTGATTAATACTGGCGATTATATGGACATGGACTTAATCGCAATATGATAATATTTATTTATTTATTTGTTTGCATATAAAGCAAAACAAATAATAGTGCGGAACTAATTTGCAACCTCCTTATATAAACACACTAAGCACCTACAACACTCTAAACATGCATTCATTACTTATAATAACAAATAAATGATTCTATTACGCCTTCGACTAATAATAATACATAGTATAATGGATTAATAAGACGGTTAGATGCAACTCTAAGAATGTATATGCACGTATGTATCGATATAAATAAGTAAACACACGAATATAATAATGAAATTAATATAAAAAGAAGTTCACAAGCAACTACAAATGTAATAAAATCGCAAAATTCAATTATCAAATTGAAATAAATACATGCATATATACGTGTGCATATGCCTATATCTCCATGCTCATGTGTGCATATATCTATGTACGCACATTTACGTATGCGTGTAAGATTATAGATTATGACGTATATACTTCACCAACGAAACCAAAGTAAGTTGTCTCCCTTAAACCATCTGCATTATCCAAGACGTATGTGAACACCACACTAAAACAGAAGTCATTAACATCCAGAAGTAACACGCAACATTTAATCATTTTTATACATAACAATGCTATAGTACTTCTTAATAATAGTTAATATTAAGCCAGCGTAGTATCTTGGACATTAATTGATATAAACTGCAACCTCCTGAAATAAAAAATTATTTAAACAGAGAAATGAAAGCCTTGCTGAATAATTGCAGACGTTCTTTTTTGTTTTCTCCCCATGATTAAATAATTCTACCCTGGAAAATATGGAATATCAACAGCTACCGCCCTGTATGACACACTATGTTGCTAAATAAATGTAATATAATTGGAAATTATTAAAAACCCTTTCTAATATTAGCATTATCCAGTTACATACTAGCTCGTGTCCGCTGTGTTATCCACAAACTGCCTCGACATATTTTTAAACACTATCTTGTGATATATATATAAATATATATATATATATATATATATATATATATATATATATATATTTATATATAAAATAAAAATTCTGGATCTGAGTAAAACTTTTGTAAAGGAAAAATAAGCTAATTCGCAAAACTTTAATTTAGTAATTAATTGGTTCACCATTCTGAAGCATACACATTGATTAAGCTTTATAAGTTTGGATAATAATAACTACTACTGGTGAATTAAACTATTTATCTCATATAGACGATCTTTGCTTTAATTTTACATTAAACATTGGACAAGAAAGGACACCCCCAACAATGTTGATATTTTTTGTGTTTTCTGACACTGTAGCTGACGAATTTGTTTGGGCTTTTCCTTCTGCAAGAGCATTAGATACACTAATCATATCCAAGGAGGCTTTTATAGAGACGGTGCCATTTTTGCTACAAAAGCTAGAAAAATGAATTATAATAAAACTATCAAGTATCTTCATAATTGTCTTTATACCTTTGAGCTTTCTATAGCACTGACACCTAACAAAAAATTAAGCATTCTTAGACCTATCTCTTAACCTTAACTACGAATAGTACACTCTATACCGTAAGCGAAAACTCACGATTTTATATATTCACAGGTTCTTAAATCGCCCTAATTCAACTATTACATCGAGAATTGAAAGACTCTCTGCTGAGAAAAGCTTTCGAGAAAAACTTTATTTTCTTAAATAATGCGTTAAGGGGATCAGAAATTATCGAAGAGATTAAATATAACCATACTATACATAGTAACTACACATAACGTATCCTAGACTAAAAGAAACCATCGTATTAAACTTAATATCAATAATAATTGTATCTTCTTATTCACGGTGATAATAACCGTTACTCTAACCATAACACCTCTAGCTTACGAAAACGTAAAACATATTGAGGATAGAGAATAATATCTGGCATACCCCCTCTTTAAGCTCTATAGCAAAACAAATATACCTAAAGTATTTAAAGATTGTAGAAAAACATTTCATTTACTACACATATACATCATTATAAGAAATTAAAAAAAAATCTCTTATGTTTCTTAAGAAACAATGTCTAATTAGCACGGACAATAATCTCATCAAATAATTAGAAAAAAATCAGTCGAAAGAATTACCTTCTCCTTAGCACCTAAAAGTAGTAATAATTACTAAAAAACGTAAGAGCCTTCTCGAAAATAACTGTATCCATAAATATATAGTTTATACCAGCACCGTCACTGAGTTACAAACTATAGTTCCTCCAATCAGTTCTAATCATTCGCAACCGCGAATGCTCCTTTAATCAATTAGCAACAACCACGCTTTTTAGATTGTACCAACTATTCCAACAAGTAACAAAACAATTAGTATCGATCGGAATAGATTTCGCATAAGAACTCTTATTATACTGACAACCTATCTGTTCCTGCTGACCCTATTAGTGCCTCACCTCCAGTTCCAATTATTATATGTCTCTTTTTACATCAAGAACTATTATAGTAATCACAATGCCAGCAACAATAGACAGATTTCATGCAAAACATACACATAAATATTGGATCTACTGTTACCTCAATTTAACTTAGAATTTCTAACTACACATCTTAATTTAATAATAAATGGTTTCAGTGTTCTATGATGTTTTTAACTCATTAATTATTTATCATACTAACCGAACCACATTTTTAATAAATATAATAAAATTAATCTTATATCTAAGATCATTTCCTTAAACAATCGGCTATTCTCAGTAAAGCTAATCATATACCATCTGCTCCAAGTCATCCAACCTGTACATCTCTGAGACTGTAATTATAATACCATCTCCTGCAATTTACAAATATGCTCAATACGAAAAGCAATCTACTTCTTTAGCATTAGAGGAAATAAAATACAGCAATTTTGAAATCACTTAGCTTCTAATAAGTCCCGTATATAATCACTAAATAAAAGTAATTCCCACAGAAATTAGTCATTAATTCTTCTTTTGCAGTTTAATCTCTTAATTTATTGCTTCACTAATTACTTTACACATACATTTACTAGGCAATCGCCGTTCTGAATGTTTTAAAGTCTCTTTAACATCTCTATATTTAATTATAATCCTTAAAGAGCATTTTAGGTGATAAAAATAAGATTTAATAACTTAATTCGTTACCTTCATAGTCATTATTATTATTATTATTATTATTATTATTATTATTATTATTATTATTATTATTATTATTATTATTATTGTTATTATTATGTGTATATAATCGCCAATATCATTCAAAAAGTTTATTTGTGTTACGAAATCACATTTCCTTGTCTTTTACTTCCGCTGAATTGAAAGTCAAAACGCCTACATGTTTCATTGTTCTATGCTGTTTTTAACTCATAAATTATTTATTTTAGTAAGCTATCGTCTCATTTACGATGAAAACATTCCCGGTGCATGTTTAAATTGATTCTGTTGCCGGCAATTTTAACTTTTCGCTAGTTATGAAATCGTCTTACACCAGTTACTCTGGATCTAATTAAAAACGTCTTAAACGCATTGAAAATGTCCTTTCCCGCTTGCAAACTTTTTTTTCCTTACGGAATAATTGGATTACGATCATTATAATTTTTTTATTTGGATCGCTATATCAATATTGTATATTACAACTAGGTCTACTTTTGAGAACATTAAAATATATACCTAACCTCTGAATATCCTTACATTTGCATTTTTCTTCTTTCATTTCTTTTTTCCATTGCATGAATTTTTTACACTATCTTTTTTGTGTATATGGTTAGTTTTCATATAATGCTGATTTAATTACTGCTAGTACCAGCAAATAAACCTTCTCTATAATGATTATTCGCTAAAATTATTCCTTTGGTGTAGAGAACGCATTCGCTGAAACTCTACAGAGTAAGTAAATCTTAATATTTTTTCAAGTAACTCTTGGATCAATAAAATTCTGTAAATTATATTTCAGTTGTATTGTGCATTTGTGCTATTTTACTTGCTAGATAACTATAAAGTGAGTAATATTGATATTTTCTCAAGATTTACAGAAGCATTTGACTTGTAAAATAAATTGTTACTTGTTGATGATATATATATATATATATATATATATATTATATATTTATATAAATTTTGTATAAACTAAACGGGCGGATGACTAGCTCTCTCTCTCTCTCTCTCTCTCTATATATATATATATATACATATATATATACATATGTAGGTAGTCTGCCGCTCGTTTAGTTTATACAAAAATACTATATGTATCTAAAATATTTGCCCGTTCGTATGTTTTAGATTCCGTGGACTTCAGTTAGTTTAAAACCATACAGATTATAACATTGGCAAGCTTGTAATATCTTTATATGCGACTATGAGACAACACTGCTTACCCGACTTAGTCTATTATAGACAAAGACGGTCGCATCTGTCCCTGTGTATAACAAACTGAACAATATGCAATAAAATTATTTTATAAACTTAGAAAAACTGCCACAAAAATGTGTGGAATGCTTCAGACTTTATTTGGAGTCATTGCCTGAATCAAAAGCCAGTTTTTGAGTCGCATAGGAGATTAATAAGGAGGTGCACGACTTATATGATCTTCACCGAGGTGCGCGACTTGACACACAAAAAAACAGCCTCTTAATCACCTGCTAACGCACGCGTCACTGTAACATCCAATGACAACAACAACAACCTTCTCACTCAACCTGCCTTTTATACCACTATCTCAATCCCTTCTCTTGCGCATACGCCTGTAGATTCCTGACAACCTCGAGACTTCCGCTTATAAAAACACAAGTTTTGTTGTCGCGCATGCCTATACAAGGCACAAACACGTGGGCGTTTGTTTTGTTAGTAAGTACTACATCTGTGACGGATAATTAGAGTTGTGGGAGACGTAAGAGAGTAAGTACACTAGAGTTGATTCATCAAATAAAGTATTACAAGGATAAGGACCGTCGTGTGTCTATAGAGACTAAATTACTAAATTTGATATCAGTGTTTAAACTATACACACATTTATTTGCGAGAAACTAAAGATGAGTAAGGTTAGCGCGAAGTTTGTCCCAAACAGAAAAAATCACAGTGTATTTGAGCAATATAGGTATCAGGAGAATTACTCACTATCCCTACATTCAAGACCTTGTTACCTGTTACTTTTGGTTAGGGTAACCTTAGAGGATGCATTTATGAGATAATTGAAGAGATGAAAAAGGCTGTGACGAACGTCATCGACACCCTCATACAAAATGGTGTTTAATGTGGCTTTCAAGATGTTGTTGGACCAGTGCAAGTGCATTGCAACCGGAGGTGATTACTTAGAGGAAGGTTAAGGTTTAATATGTACAACCAATAAAATGCTCATAGGAAAATATATTGAAATTTATTGAAAGCACCTCGTATGTCATCCTGGTAGAACATGAGCAAAGATAAGTTAGAAAGAAAAAATATCGGGTGAATAGCAGATGAGAAAAAATAGAGATAAAATTAATAATAGAAATAGTCATATTCGCCAAAGAAAACGTCAGGTAGCCCTGCCTTTTTAAAAGAAATAATTTTTTCAGTTAATTTATGTAGCAACTAAAAGAAAGTGTGTCTGATTTTCTAATCGAAGAAGTAATTCTGTTATGCCGAAGTATTTCTTGAGAAATCTGCGAAAAATTATTTTGAGGTCCGTGTACCTGTGTAACCATGTGTGTGTGTATGTGTGCAGATACAAGAACGGTGTTGGAGAAAAGGGGGGAGAAGGAAACAGACAGGAATAGAGAGCCAAATAGAGAGAAATATGCTTTAATGCTACACATTTGTGCCGGACAATGCCGGGTTCCTACTAGGTTAATGTAAACCCCTATTAAAGCAACGTACATGTGAACATATTCAACGCTTCAAATATGTATTAACTTTTAAAAAATTCTAATATTTTTCACATTCGCGCGCGCCTTTTGAAAGCAAAGAGAATTGGAGAGGGAGAGCAATTGCCGAGAAGCAAATGGGTTGCATAGCGGAGATGCATAGAAATGCAATTGATATACGCCCATGCGTTACGTTTGAGCCTAAAATGTACAAACATTTATACACTTCTAGACTAGAATTCAGCGGTAACGGACTTGTTCGATTGTGTTTGAGCCAAAAGAAGATGCCGGTCGAATGACATAGCAAAAACCTATAACGGCCACGTATGGAATGATATAAAAAGTCTGCTTCTTTAAATGGATAGCATAAGGGCATCATTTGGGAGTACTTAAATAATGGAAACACTTCTTAATTCGTGTTTGACTGTGTTGGTCGATAAAACAAAGTGCCAGTCGAATGAATTGGCAAAACCCTATAACAGCCGTGTATTTAATTATTGAAGAAGTCGGCTTCATGATGATGAGACACAAGACAGGTAGTTGGGAGTTCTGTAATAATGGAGACACTTCTTGGTTCTGTGTTCGACTGTTTTGATCGCCAAAACGAGGTGTCATTCTAACGACATGGCAAAAACTCTATAATGACCTCATATAGCATCATATTGAAGAAGTCTGCGTCCTTAACTGGATGGGGCAAGACTATCAGCTGAGAGTATTAAAATCATGGAAGGATGAGAAAACAAATACAACGCCACAATTGTCATCTGATGAACCTTATGTGATTGGATTGCAGAAACCGAAAACTTGCTTCTCTTCGTGAGGTTAACAAATACTTGCTATGTTGGACGTTTACCGTGTTTTGCACAATAGCTGCTGTTGGATGAATTTAGCTTGAGGGAGATTAAGATAGCCATTCTCCTATGAACGGTTTAGATATGATTTCTGGGATTAAAACGTTATCGTTGGATTAATCGAGGTGAGGTTGGAGATTTTATATTCCTTGATACCTCAGTCCTAAGAGAAAGGAAAATGATTGCAAGAAAACCAATATCGTGTCCGACGTCCGTTAATGAAATTTAAATGACTTTGCCGCTTAGATATTCGTGCCATATATTTGATCCCCCATTCATGTGAAGTGTCTTCCATTGCGTTACGCTATACTTATCAGGAAATCATTCAGCCTACGGACATTTCTTGTGTTTCAAGCATTGACTGGTATTCTGATAAACATTCAACCAGAGAATATTTCCTGCGATTTAAGTTCTCGTCGAGCCTTCCGATAATGAAAGTATTGAAGGACTCTTTTCTGATACATGTTTCTTTTATTTTTTTTCTGCCAGTTACATGTTTTTTTATCACAGCATCATTCAGTTGTTTATTGTTTACAATTTTTTTTTAAATGAAGCTATAAAATTATAAAGTTCAACTGTCTGAATTTTTGTGTGTATTTTTTCTTTTTTACATTTATCGTTTTGTTTAATCTTTCTGCTTTCTTCTAGCCTAGCAAACGCTGCCATTCTCGCTTTAGTCGACAACTGTACGCACTGCTGTACAACACAAGTATTGGTTCTCTAATGAGGCTACAGGGGTTGGTTTTCTTGTTTTCGCCGATACCCGACTACATTTAATATGGAAGCCTTCGCCCCTATGGGTCTGACATTAAGCGGAAGACAGTTGGGTGGCGCTACTTCCAGGGTAGACTAGCGTGTTCTTTGGACAAGCCGGGACCGAGCAAACTAACATAAAAGTAAGACTGGAGTTAAATCCAAATGCTTGGAACCGGATCGAAGATATAATATATTGAATCAGAACACGCTGCAATATTTTTGTTAGCCACTGTTAAATCTATATTGATTATGTTCAAAAGTACTACTGTGTCTTATTTTGATAGAAATCACCTCAGACAAACTATAAACTTATGGAAGGGCTAAAAACACTGAAATATGAAAGACACAGAATATATCACTTAAATATATATAAAAAAAAAACTAACCAACGATTAAGGTTCCTATTTACAATTCCTCCCAACGTGACATACGTAGACACCAGGGTCGTTTTTAATGGTAGGAAAAAGGAACAAAAATTAAAAATTGTCCCAGTCGTGAAGGATTTTTCCTCCACTGAGAGAAGACAAAGAAATTGAAGTGTAGCATCTGACAGACCAATACTACCCTTGGATATTGGCCCAAAGGCAAATAACCAACGACTAAGGTTATACAGATGGATTCCTTCAAGGAAAACAGGTATTTTCCTTTCCATTTGTCAGAAATGTCGCTCAGTTAATATAAGAACTAATAGAAAAATAAGGAAAACGACAGTTATAAGGGTTGAGAACAGTTAAGCCAGAGTTCAATTTCTACTTACCGTGAATTTTTTGGAAGAGTAATTGCTAATAGAAACATATTTAAATAAAGTTAATTAACAAGTGTTTAACCTTGACATCTCAACGGAGTTAAGATCAATACGCTATAGATATACATGCCGATGTCACATATGCTCACACTATTTGTGTTTGTTTCATTATGTTTGCGACTTATACGCCGTTTGTTGCAAGTCGTAAATCAATCTATTCTAAATGCACGTTTACTCCAATATTTTCACCTACATTGAAAATATTTGGCTTTTGTTAAAAATAATTTTCATTCTAATTATCTAGCATTAAGAATTATCGAATTGATCCGTTTAGCAACCTTCAAAACTTACATGCTACTGATATTAATCAGATCCAAATAATGAATAAGAAACACATGCTTAACTGAATCCTAAAAAAGGATAGGATTGCTATTTATCTGCTTCTCCATCGGAGCAAAATGTGGCACGAGACAATTTTTAATGTGGAAGGGGGCGCAGCTCGCCAAAAGCGAGCAGTATGGAAGTAGGAAAAAATAAAAATTGTCTTACTATAGAAAAGATTTTCCTACATTGACTAAAGAGAAATGACATTAAATGTATCACCAGAACAGATACAACACTGTGGATTATGAGCACAGGTGTATAAGGGTTTCCTACTTTGGGGAGTTGTGCAGCAAATTGTTTTTTTTCACATTATATTTAAATGACTGCATGTTACTTCAGTCGAAAAACAAGAAGTCGAGAAAGTGAATTACTATAAGCAAGCAGGCCGGGACAGGAGCTATTAAAGCCGAAAACTATCTGGAAACGTCTAGAAAGAAAAATTAGTTTTGTTGCTTGTCGGTTTAATTAGAGATATGTATATTGAAACGGCACACGTGCGTAAAGCTCGACGGAGACGATTACGTTAAAGTACTTGAAAAACAATAACAAACGTACAATATTGTGGCGATTAGATAGCAACTGACGTTTGACTGAGGCTACGTTTCTTTTTGTTGTATAAGTCAGAGATATTAGTGGTCGATACATTAGGATTTGACAACGATACACTGTGCATATATAAATAGTGTGCTTTCACAGATGTAGGGTATTAGGAGGTGCAATAATTCTTCAAGATCTATAAAGAAATATAACCTTCTTTGCAGCAGAATTGTCAGTATCCTCTGTGAATTTATTACAATTTATGTTACTTTATTATGTTAAGACCTCGAATTTCCGTGCTAGACTCTCGGAAACTAACGTCAATTGTTTTTTTTTTGGTAAAATTGCGTTTATTTTTTTAAGAAACTAGCTTTGTTTTCTCCGATTAAATCTAATAATTGATATTTGGTCATATTTCACTACAAAGGAGAGGGCATTTTCCATAGGTATGCTGATATGTGGGCGTTTGAGTTGTCTGCATGTCGAGAATAGAATGCAATGTCGTCACAAAATATATCTAGGTCGGAGATTATCAGGGAGGTCGATTGTAAAATTACAAATAATAAAGCTTAAAAAATCGACTCTTAAAAATATTCGCAAAGGTCGGCCTGTTTTTTTTTTCCTCTTTTTAATGAGCAAAATATAATTATAGTTATAATAAATATGCGCCCAGTAATACCTTACGAGTTTTTTCTTAAATAATATTAGTTGTAGACTTTCTTAGAATCATTGACTATTTGAAAAACTACTCCTCAATCATGAATTTCCTGAGGTCGTGGCTGCTATGTCCTCTAAGCTAATACCGTTAGAATAAACTGCCAGAATCAATACGTTTGGTGTAAGCGTACTTCTGCATTTCAGATCTGGTGTACTATAATCAGATTGAATACGATTTACCGATTTTAACGAGCGAGGATTAAAGACATATGGAGCGGAACTATGTGAGCGGTTATTGCACCAGATCTAATAAAAGCAAGTGAAACAGAAGATATTTACCAGCTATCATAGAAAGCAAGATAGGACATTATATAATTAATCCGGTGCATTTTTATTAGTAATGGATAGGATAAAGCTTACTATCATATACAAAACATGGTTTAAAGTGTTCATCCCCTTGTAAGAAATGAAGAGGGTGGTTTGCAGAATCTTAGACCTATATTTCAATGGGCTTTACTGTTTGTATTTTGTAGCTAACTTATAACGGTGAAATCAAAACACGCTTTCTGTCCATGCGCAATAATCGCTGCACGTCAAAGTCAAGTAGTGATGAGAGTGGAGCATACTACAGAATTTCCACGTGATTTTACCATCTTCCATAATTTATTGGCACATTATGCTACCTATATTGCGCACTATGGAAGTACTTCAACCCTCCCTGATATATCTACTATAGTCAATCGAAATAACATTCAACCCGATGATCATATCTTGGTTTGAAAGTAACGACTATTTTCCAAAAAATCACTTACCTATAAAATATTATTCACTGGGTCCTTCCATTTTTCATTGCTGAGAATTTATCCATATTTATATTTTATATTCCATTTCCATTTCAAATAAATACTTTTTTCAGCAAGGATTCCAAAAAACGCGACATCAGATGTTTTTCACAGGGAGACAAATGTCAGCGTTTTTTGCAGTTCAATTCTCCGGTGGCGTCAAAATTAATGTCTCTTTCTATTGCGTGCTGTAAACAAAAGTTAGTAAATATGGGCCACCACACCTGAGAAATTATCCCATTTCACTTATAAGTTTTTGCCGATAAAAAAAATATATTTTTATTTTCTTAAAGAAATACATGAGTTTTAAATTAAATATATTTTATTCTTCTTTATGGAGTGAGTTTTTTTAAATATCTAAAAAAACATTGAACTAAACAGAAAAAATTGTCGTAATTCTCCGGGTTTTTTCTGTGCAATATAACAAGTTTATAAGGTTTCACTTAAAAAAAGACAAAAAAATTCAAGGTGTTTAAAAAAAAAAGTTTTAAACTTTGGACTTTACAGGTAACTTTGCAAATAAATGTCCTTTTTTTGTTTTAGATTATTTTATTTATTGATCGATTAGCCTCAATTTTGTATATACAAATTTGAGGTGAGAAAATTAATTATTTTCATTTTAATCGACATTTCAAAATGGAGGGGTGGATTTTAAAAAATCGCTTGTCTAGAACATTCAATCAGCATAACAGTTCACATTGAACCTGAAAATATCTTAAAAATTGAAACAATGGACAAATTTTGATAGATTTTTGAAGTTTAAAAATTGAGAAAAATCTAACTCGTAAAATTCAATTGATTTCATTACGTAAAAATGGCTGCATGAACGCTCGCAGGCACTTTGTAAACAGTTTTTTTTTAAATAAAAAATAATATTTCTATTATTTTTGAACAACTGTAATAGTTTTATCTGGAAGTATATTTCATAAAGAATATAAACAATCCACTTTAAAAGGAGAAATTACAATTTTTTTTTTTATATTTTATTGGCAGTTTTGTGTTAGGGGTGTCAAAAATTCGCACAAAATTCTGATACAACTAATGCATCACCTTATTCTGAATAGGACAAGTTTCTAGCACAATGAAACACTCCACATAACCAGAAGCTGCAGAGTCAAACAGATAGACAGAGAAATAGAAAATTTAGCGTGCAGAAAATATTCGATGCTTACGGGCTGTTTTGTATAATAATAATAATAATTATATTTCAAAACAAATTTCCCTCATGCAAATATCACACCTTAGTTGATAGGTGATAACACAATCAGTTGCTTAGTAATTGTCTTTATATTCGTAAAAACAGACTGGCATAGACCCGTATACATGTTAAATCATGATATAATATAGCCCGTTAAATATTTTCAGTAATTATTTCAAATATTCCAATTCGTTTAGCTGAAACATTACTAGCGTTTATCAGCTTACGTGTCATTGATACTTTATATATATTGATACTATATATATATATATATATATATATATATATATATATATATATATGGGGGGTGTACGTATGCATAGATATGTATATATATATACATATATATATATACATATATGTATATTATTTGTACATTACATAAATAAAATAATATAGCGACATCCCCATATATAATTTATGACAAATTATGTTAGTGACACATTTTCGCAGGTAAATAAATATTCCATGCTATTTTTGAACTGGCTCACTTATCCCTATTACGAATTTACTTTCATATATATATATATATATATATGTGTGTGTGTGTATATATGTATGCACATATATATATATATATATATATATGTATGTATATATGAATTAAAATGGAGGCGGAAGGACTGAATACTCAACGTTTCGCCAGATTTATTCGGGCTTTTTCAAGACTAACTGTCAGTGACCATCCCTCTTGAAAAAGTCCGCAAACATCGGGCGAAACGTTTAGTATTCAGGTCCTTTCACCTCCAACGTAATTCATGTCGTTGGATTTAATCCAGATCAACAATCATATATGTACTTATACATGTACGTATATTGAATCTAACGAAGAAACGGAATTCAAACATCCAAAAAGCTAGACCTGCTTCTTATAGTAACATTATAAATATGTCGTCTATATGATTAATGGAAACTTTTTCTTATAATATTTAAAATTAGAATCAAGCGTATTTAAATAACAGAAACTTATTGCATACTCTCTCATGTTAAGTATCCTGTTCCTCAATAAGGCCACCATTCGCCCATGTATGGAATACTGTTGTCACATTTAGGCTGGTGCATCTGCTACTTGTCTCTCACTCCGTGACAGGGTTCAAAAGAGAGTCTCTAAGCTAATAGGTCCTGAACTCTCATCAGCCTCTGTCCCATCGATGAAATGTTGCATCCCTTTGCTTGTATTACAAGTACTTTATTGGTGAATGCTCTGACGAACTACAAGAATGTGTTCCTCCTCGACGTGAATACCCCCGACAAACTCGACAAGCAGCTAAATCCCACCTCTTCGCAATAGAGATCCCAAAGTGTTAGAAAGCATTCTCATTTAATAGTTTCTTCCCCAGAACTTCTAGACATTGGAACTCCCTTCCGGGATTCTGGTTTCCCAACTGTATTGATACGCAGAAGTTCCAGAGTAATGTGAACAGACATCTTGCTACTCATCTCCCTTAATAATACCCCTGAAACTTATGTCCCCGATAGTAGCCCACAACTTCAAAGCGGCACTGTGCCTTGTTTGAGGTGAACATTGAATTAAAATAACAAATTAATACGAATTTTGTAATAAAACACAAAATACATATAAATTATGAATCAGATTCATCATCTTCTTGTATTCATGTACATTATTTTTATGATTGTATGCATATATATATATATATATATATATATATATATATATATATAAAATCATAAAACAATGTTAAAAATATATATATACACATATATATGCACACACATATGTAATATTATAATAATTGATAATATATATATATATATATATATATATATTGATATGCATACATATACAGCATGTATTTTTTTAACACAGTGGTCACCACTTATCAAGGCCCCGAAGCCACTCAGGGATAAGGGTTATTGCAAGTACATTACGTTAGTGTGGAGATTTGATGAAGTGTTTACTTAAGGGGGCGGTTCATTAAGAATTTGTTACCGTTGGAATTGAACACATCCCAGTTGTAGTCAGGTGGGAAGCAGGCAGACGGAACAGAGTTCCACAGGCGTGCAGTTTAAAGAAAGAAGCTTTGTTCATGGAATCCACGTTTTGATTTAGGCACAGATAAAGAGTGAGGGAAATTTTTCACAATGGATTCGGCTAGACGGGTGTTTTTCGTGAAAGATTGGCGAGGGGGGACCAGAGATTGGAGTTCAGACGAGTGCCTGCCATGGAAATAACGATAAAACAAGGATAGGCCCGCAACGTCTCTTCTGTGTTAGAGAGGTTGCAAGGTAGAGAAAGGGGCTATCCCCCACTAAGCAACGAAGTCTATTTTGTACTCTGTCAAGGCAGGATAGACTGTTTTTTAGCAGCTCCTGCCCAGATATGGCAGCAGTATTCCATCCTTGGACGTACTTGGCTTTTATATAGATAGAGAATTGCATCAGTAGTGAGATATCTTCTGGAGCGGTAGAAGGATCCCACCATCTTTCCAGCGACATTGTATGTGTGAATGTATGTTGATATATATATATATTATATATATACATGTATTATAATATATACATAATATTTATATATACGTATATATTAAATAACCATTTATGTATATATATATATATATAAATATATATATATATATATATGTATATATATATATTTATGTAAGCGTATATACCTTATTATTTCCAGTCACTCAGTCGTAAAACGTGCTTGTCAACTTAATATAAGCAGAATGTCTAAAGGATAATTGACATTATGATTACGTAGGCAGATCATTAATCCGGTGGAAAAGGAGCAGACATAAAACTGTATTGTGAGTTTTAAAATATAAATTTCTTCGCTATTTTTCTCTCTTCTTGCATCGCAATATAGATAGCTGATTGCTGTTTAATGCACGCAGATAAGAAACACACATACATGCATACGCATATATAAGCTCACACATACGCACACATACACACACACACATATATATATATATTACATAGAAAAATGTAAGCATGTAAAATAATATGCTTAAGATTAAACTTGGAACAGAGAAAGAAAAATATTCGAGTAAAAAAAAATGCAACTTAAAATATTGTTGCATTAAGATTTTATTATTTATGTCAATTTGAATTTGTTAAGTTCTGAATGCTGCAATATTTTAAATTATCAATTTATTATATTTCCTGTAGAATATCTTGTCTTTTTTCTTCTTCAGTCTTTACAAGTAGTCCTTTTACTTTTCCAAGTTTAATCTGAAAATTTTAAGTCCACAATTTATTTTTATTTACATCATTATTAAAATAACGTTCATCAGTTCAAACTTTTAATCAATTCAGAAATAATCAGATAGCAGAAAGTAAATTATATTTTAAAAAAGAAATTTAAGAAACAGTTTAAAAATTAAAAATTAATTCCGTAGAATGTCTGCTATCATTTGATTAAAAATCATTATGAATAGAAGTAAGAAAGATCCAGAAGGTACCTATCTGTTTAATTGATATTTCTAAATGATGAATTTAATTTCACTCTAATCTTTTGCACTCATAAATATACACAGAAGAAATGAACGGATATATTGCAATCAAGTACGTATATATATATATATATATATATATATATATATATATATATATATATATATATATATATTTAAAAGAGTGTAGCCATCAATAATTGTGTTTTTTTTTAAAGGTGTTCATCATATTTTTATTTTAAAATATTTTTATAACGCGTTTCGAGCTTAGGGTGTGCTCTCTTCAGATGTTTTCGTAAAAAGTTTTTCTTTAAAATGGGAGTTTGTAGAGTTACCTCCGCTGATACTAAATGTGTTTTTCAGAGTGATGTGTGGTCTCAGATATTCTGACTCCAACTGTAAGTTTTCAAAGTGTCCGGTCAAAGTTATATTCAAAGAGTGGCTTTTGGTCCATTTGGTGAAGGTTTTTATGGTTATTTTAGGGTTCTTTTTAACGACTTTCTTTCCCCATTGTATATCACACACTCACACACAATCACACACGCATACATATACATTCATGCACATGTACACATGCACACGCATTCATTTTTTTCTCTCGTTGGAACTACACAACCATCACTTTAAATATATATATATATATATATATGTGTGTGTGTGTGTATAATCAGGCGATATATTAATCAGGTACGTATATATATATATATATATATATATATATTAGTCGAATTCAATTAAGAATAAGAATTTATTTGAAGATTTCTAATAATTTAGTTAAAACTGATGTTCAAAAATAACTCATTCTGTCATCTTTTTCCAATAAGATTCCCTACAAATTATTTTTCAATGTTATCTCCTTTTCCTTTTTTCATTCTATCTTTTCACTCATTACTTCTCCCTCTCTCTCTCTTTCTCTCTCTCTCTCTCTCTGGATTTCTACCTCTTTTCTCCTTACTACCTTTTTCTTCTTTGTAACGTTTTCTCTAAGCGTTGACATTATAAACACTTCGTATTGTATCGGAACAGTAAAATAAAAGACGGTATTAAATAAATAAGCAAAAAGAAGGGAGGAAAAAGAGAGTAACAGAATGAACGGGCGATGTCGTAAGCTAAAGATGACATGCGAGCGAGCTTTCTTTAGCGTTTTAATAAGAGAAGAAAATAAACACACCTCTCTTTATTACTATTGCTGATTAAGACAATAAAAATCCTAAAGTCTACTGTTTTTTATATTTATTTTAAAATTATTTGAATATACACAAATAAAGTTTGTAGCAATAAAAGATAATATATACATTAGGGAAATTGAAACTCATTTATATTAATATATTAAAATCCTGTCTTTTTTACGAAAATTAAACATTGAAACTAGTGATAAAACGTCTATGTGGAAACAGTGTTTTTTATGCTATGTTTTTTATGTAATATATATATATATATATATATATATATATATATATATATATTATACCAACAGGATTTTTCCCTCCACTGATGATTGCGTACGCATGAAGCACTAGTATATGTTAGTCTAAATTAACAATTTTATATAAATATATATGTACGTATATTTAAATAGAAAAACGTATATATATATACATATATATATATATATATATATATATATATATATATATATATATATATATATATATATATACTACCGGCAGGCATTCTCACCCTACACTGATTATGTAAATGTGTGTATGTATCTCTAAATTAATAATTATAATATAAATATATCTACACATAATCAAATAAAAACACATGTATGTGTGTGTGTGTGTCTGCTTAAATATAGACCAATTAACATGATGATAAAAAATGAAAAAAAGCTAGCTAATAAAGGTTTCTGTCCTCGCTCAACAGAGCTAATTCGAGGACAATTACGATGAAAACATAGCATACATATGGCGAGGGAAAGAAAAAAATAGATGATTTTTTTCGAAGCGAATCCTGATAACGAGCTTAAATTCCTTAGTAAAACCATTTGGATGGCTACCCCTAAGACATTGGTTAATCTACTATAAATAAAAATGTTTCCAATTTTTACAAGTCTAAAGAAACTGCTCTGTTTACCTTCGTGTACCTTAGCTAGGTAATATCAGTGACCGATTTGTTAAGCAAATCTCTTTGTCTGTACAGCGGAGTTATTTTGCATCGAACCCACGTGTTTTTTGCAATAAAACTATGTTGTCGCCAATTTTTAAAGACGTCCCCCCCCCAATAATTCTATTATTTATTTTTTCAAATGTAGCTGCATCTACGTTGGTAAAACATCACAAAGATTGGATTTTCGTTTAATACAACCCGTACCATCAAAGATTCGTTATGCAAAATGTTTACTTTCGTAAGTTCTGAGTAAACATATAGTCCTTTGATATGCGATCACCTCGTAAATAACCGTGCATGTGACACAAATTTTAATCCTGACATGTTAACTATCCTGAGCAGACCACACTCGCTTTTTTATCTAAAAATTCGAGAAACCATTTTTATCAAGTCCTTTAGAACCCTCTTTACGGACTAAATTTAATTTCTATGTAATTTTATCCATGTTCATGTTATTTTTTTTAATAAGAATATTTTTCATCTACGCTATACACATCACCTTTTTTTAACGAAAATTTTCTCGATTTAGTTTTGTTAAGCGAGGAAGGAAACCCGGTTAGCTTTTCTGCTTTTAATCGTCATTTTAATTGACTTATACCATATTGAGTCCTTATAAAATTTTGTACCCCAAACAATTTTCAAACATATATATATATATATATATATATATATATATATATATATATATATATATATATATAATCGAAAGTGTTGTTACCCTGCAATTAATCATCACGTAAGCATGAAAAACTAGTATATGAATTAATAATTATATATATATAGATTTATACATATATTTATATATATATAAATGTACATATAATTAAATAATAGGTACATATGCATATTACCAACAGTAATTGTTAGCGTGCACTGATGACTGCGTAAGCATGACACATTAATGTTTTAATTAATAATTATTATATTAATATAAATATACGGGAAAACTACTAAATTGGAAACACTGGTCACGTGATGGCAAGCGGTGATAAATAATTGTCAATAAATAAAAAATGGCCTATCGGTACAAAGAAAAGTATCTAATTATTATAGAAAAATTATGTATAATGTTATAATTAAAAAGAGATATATGAAAAAAAACGCATGGGTACAGTAAACATCAGGAAAACTTGCACTTTTTGTTTTTTTAAAGAAATTTGGCAGTAAACGTTTCTGTTTAAAAACGAAATTTTTATTAGGAAAAGAACAGATGAATGCTTTATATGAACATTGTAAATAGTTAGGTGAAAGTAGAGAAAAGTTTGGGTTTTTTTCAAGAGACTGTACAAATTATTTTTTTCTACAGATGTTAAGAAAAACAGAAAATATACTTCCATCATTAATTATGCAAAATTAAATAAAGTGGAAAACTTTCTGTTATTAATACTTGCTAAAAAATAAATACAGTAAACTTAGCTAAAGTGTTAGCATATGATGCATCTTAAAAAGTTGGTTCATGCAGAAAATTAATAAAAATAAGCTTCTAAAAATTAGTAAAATAAGTAAAATGATGAATGACGGCTCTTGGGGGAGGGCAAGTATGTAGGAACAACACAATCATTTGTGTAAAATAATTAATATTCGAAAAATTGTAAAAAATAACAAAAATACCTGATACCAAATGCAGTAAAATTCAAGTATTTTTCATAGTGGTGAAACTGTGTTTAAGTTATTTTTATTTCATTTCTTTTATTAAAAGTTGTCTTTACAACAATTAACTGGTTGCATATCGTTTAACCATTGGGGACTTCAGTCTTGGAAAATTGTATAAAAATCTATGACTATCATAAACTCTAAATTTGGGAGTGCAACTCGAACTTAGGGTTAATGGTAGATAAGTCATTTGATTACAACCTTCGAGAAATTAAGCCTCCTTACTCCTTAAGTGATAAGCGGACATTTGTTCATTATTTTTTTTATTTAGTGTGTAAAATCCACTTTGAACAACATATTTGGAAATTAGAAAAAAAACAAACTTTGTTTTAGCATGTTAAAAGTATTTAGGTTGGTAGATAATTAAATTCTACTGAGCTTCGTATAAGTTTTTTTTCTGTTGTTTCTTGCTTTTTAGAATTTTCGGCTAAATACTTCTAAATTAAGAGGGATGTTTAGATCGAATTTTAAACTAAACTACGTAGGTTGGAATCCCCCCCCTGAAATGTACTTCGAAAAATCGATTTTATAGCGATATTTAAGAATGGTTAGCCGACAAAAACGTGAAAAAAAACAAATTATCAATAAATAATTGTTATCAAAGGCAATAAATGCTACTTTTTTTACTTACATGAATGAGTTTATTGTATGTTTAAGTATTTTCAAGCGCTTTTCATTATTTTTTAACCTAAAATTGTGGATGTGTGGGCGCGAAATATCTCCAGATATTCTAGAATTCCCCGCTAGATTGCAAACGAAATCTCCAGATCCAGCGGGAAAACCGCTAAATTGGAAATACTGGTCACGTGACGGCAAGCGGTGATAAATAATTGTCCATAAGTAAAAAAAAAATAGCCTATCGGTACAAAGAAAACCACATATTTATTATAACAAAATTTAGATATATAAAAACACGCATGGGTACAGTAAACATATTATTCCAAAATGTCGAAGCAATCATTTATTTAGTTATTTAGACTATTAATTACGAACGAACCAAGAGTTACATATATATATATATATATATATATATATATATATATATATATATATATATATATATATATATATATATACACTGTGTATCAAATTATTAACGAGTTTAAATTTTTCGTTGATTTAAGGAATGAATGAGTAAAACTCTATGAAACTTTGAGTAACTGCTTACAATACTATTCAGCTACTCCAGCCAAAAAAATATAGTATTTTAAGCAGTATTAGCGAAATTATGGCAGAAGATAGGAATATCTGTTGATTTCAGTGATCAAGTTATTACCGTGGTTGAGGGATAAAATGATATACATATCTTGTTTATTGAAATAATTTTCAAACAGTAAATTAACTTTTCGAAATTAATACATAAAAACATTAACACGGTTAGAAATCAGGCAACCATTACTTCAACATGAATTTCTTAGTGTACTATCAGTCCCAGCATTCCAGTGACTGTAACCCTCCTTTTCTTAGAAGAGTTTTTGCAATTACTGGCATGAGGACATTAAGGACGAATCCATGAACTCAGGATGACTTGATATATTTACCTGATTTTTTGAATGCTACAAATAAGCTCCTACCGTGCACTGATCAATTTACCTGATTTTTGGAATCAGCAGTACATCCATGTGATTTTTGGAATACGACATCTTATGTCAATGTAGTATCAGATAAATATATTATATGCACCTTTTTCAACACAAGATAATGACGTCATCACCGTTAGTAAACACGTAAGACTATCTTCCCCCTACTGGAAAAGAAGGACACAGTATGTATAATTTATATATTAAGATGATATTGTGTGGGTTCTTAAATCTCACGCAATGAAATTTGCCGGAAAGCGTGACACACAAAAGAACACACACGGTATCGTATTAATATATAGACTAGCGTGACCTGTGGAAATTCCACAGGGGACTCATTTATATGTAATATATTGATGTTGGCATTCTGTAGATGTTCAGCGTAAATGGAGATATTTTGATATTATTGTAGCTTTTTTGTTAAAACTGCAAATGTATTTATATAAGCTAGCACGAACGCGCGGTAAAGTTCAGTCGTAAAGAACGCCTCAATGTGTTATTTTAATTCTTGCAGATTTCGTATATATTATTATAGAGTTAATGCTGTATCAATGTTTATGTTATAAAGTTGCGATTTCAAAAATAAAAAAAATATAACCATATGACTTGTGTTCATTACCTTGAATCATAACAGAAATAAAATCGTACGAAAAAATCTATGTATATATATATATTTGTAGTCATCAACGTACAGTCCTGTTTCGTTGTATCACAACTCATCAGTGCCGCTAGACTAGTACCTCTCGCAAGCCGAAAGATGAGCGTAGAACCATCCGTCAGCAGTCAGCAGTTCTTCCGATCGACCCACGGGAGCGGCGCACGTAAATTATCTAGCCAAATATCTATTTAAACAAACATTTATCCACCACTTTTACAGTACTCTAACCGTTGTTTATAAACAAAGTGCAAGTGTCGTATATATATATATATATATATATATATATATATATATATATAGTAATTTATAAAATATATATGGCGATTAAGCTACACTGAATATTCTGCGTTTCATCTATACTTTCGTATATTAAATTTATGTGAATAAATGAAGTAGTTATATATATATATATATATATATATATATATATATATATATATATATATAACTTGAGTTCCTTCAGCCATAATCGAAACCGAAACCAAAACTTATCAAGGATTCTTGGTAAAATTATTTATGACAAGAAATAAAAGAACATAACAATTAAACGACCCAGATGTAAGAACCCACACGCTATCGTATTAATATATAGATTAAAATATAAAATAGCAGGACCCGTTACTAGCGTTGCCCTCTTGAAGCCTCTTCCCCTTCTCGCAAAAAGTAAAGTACGGTTGTTGATAACCTGTAGGTACTGTTTGAATCTGAAAAAAGTAAATAAGTTAATGCGTAAATCCGTATGCAATAATAGAACAAGAAAAAATGATCCATTAGAATTAGAATAAAAAATATAAAAACATTTTTTTTTTTTTAGAATTTAGAGTTTCTCACTGTATAGGAACTCTTTAGATTGATATCAACTCACCATGTTAAGTACGGCTTTCGGAATAGACATCACCAAACCTCTTCTGGAAATAGTCACCACTACCCATCTTTCGAATAGACACTCCTATTATCCTCACGAGAAGAACGTATATCGGAACAGCGCATCCCCTTTTTAGTTGGAGTGGTAGATAAATAAATCCCCCAAATTTTACCGTGAAAATCGTAGGCACATACCAACCCATAATTTATATGGCTGGTGACTGTGTCGATAAGGGAGATTTTTGTATCGCACGTGCGAGTAACAATCTGGCAGGCATTGCATTACAGTACAAACCACATGTGTTTATATCTATAGAAGCACTTGTCTGCGCAATATGTGAATGATATTTTCGTAATCAGAATAGACATAAAAATTGGTCGTTTTAATGAAACATGTGGAGCTGGATGTAATGTAAACATTTACTCGCCAACCCCCAAAATATTTACGTGTTCGAGTGTAAAAGACATCTAAGTGTCTACCGTACTAGTAAATAGCACAAGGCAAAACACGTAATTTTAAGGAAAAATATGGAGGTGGACATAATGTTTTAATTACCGATCCTCACAAAAAAATAACGTGTGCGCGTGTAAGGAAATGTAACCATCAACCTTACTATTACGTGGCAACATCAAAAAAATAAGCAACGATCAACATTCATTCGTTAATTGTGCATCTTTGCCACCTCGCTATTTCTAAATAGTTTAATCAGATTAAATTCAAGCCTTACGTTCAGTTCTTTATTACATTGTTAGGTGGAAGCACAGAATAGTTATAGAACAACCTCCTCTCCCTATGTTAAGAATGCATTTAAAAATAATAACAGTATTATTTTAGCATGGTGTCCAAAGAGCACAAGTACACACATTAATTCTTCTCTGACAGGGTTTTATTTGAGGGGATGGGGTCTATATTGCTTTGTCGGGACTTCGAACATGTCCATACCAAGTTAAACATAGAATTGGAAACTCGAAAAAAAAATCACGAATTTTTTTTTTTATTATTACGAGAAAAGATGCATTTCCCCTGTTATTATTTCAGTAAGAAGGAATTAGTAATTCGTTCTTTTTCTTACTAAAATGAAATAGCATTATAATTTTTTCCATGCGTTATGTAATATAAAATTTACTGAAAATATAATAAATAAATAACACGACAAATAATTATGTGATCTTGACCCGAATGTCATGAATAAAAAGTTCCGAAAACTTTAAATCTTTCAATTCAATGAGAATTTGCTAAGAATTTTAAAGCCGTGCATTTATATTCGACCGTTTAAAGGCTTTACCTATTTCATTTATTTTTTGTAAAAAAAAAAACAAAACAATTATAATCAGTTGTAAATAATTACTTCGTGACTCCTCAAAAGCCTTAAAATTTTCGAATAAAAGTCTACTGTTTTAAAATTCTTAGCAAATTGTCATACTAAAAATAAGTTAGTTTCATTTTGTTTTCGAGTTACGAATCGATGTATTAGTTTTATGGACACGGACGATTATTTTTAGCGCTGATTTGGCCATGGTATTCCGATATATAGCGAACAATTGCTAAAGATGTTGAAGATCTGCATTTTTAGTCGACGGTTTAAAAGATTGACATATTTCGTTTATTTTTGTGCTTACAAAGCAATTGTAATTGTTTTCAATAGTTACGTCGTTACTGCTAAAAAGCCTTTACATTGTCGAATAAAACGTCATAGCTTTGTAAATCTTAAAAAATTGCTATAATGAAGATATACATCGTTTCAGTTTATTTTCGAGTTTTCGAATCGATGTATAAGTTTTATGGACGCCGACGATTATTTTATGCGAAGATTTGGCCATAGTGTTCCGATATATAATGAGACTTTGCTAAGAATTTTAAAGCTGTGCATTTTCATTCGATAGTTTAAAGGTTTTACCTATTTCGTTTATTTTTGTGTAAACAAAGCTATTTTCGTTATGTGTCAATGGTTACTTTGTGATTGCTAAGAAGCTATTTTAATTGTCGAATAAAACGTCGCAGATTTGTAAATCTTAGCAAATTCTTATAAAAATATAGTTCGCTATATTTTGTTTTTGAGTTTCCGAATAGATTTTTAAGGTTGATTGACACGGACTATTATATTCAGCGTTGATTTTGGCAGGGTAATTCTTAATCGTCATTTATGCGAACAGTTTTATATTTGTAAACCATCTATGTGTATAAATTTGGTTGGAGATTTCTTTACGTGCAAACATAGAAGGAGAGGGCTGTGTGTGCATATGAAAAAAAACTTACTGTCGCACGCTAGTTCCATGACATAAGGTTACTAGTAGTTAGCCGTCTCTTTATGAAAGGTTATACTTCCTTTTTTGTGCTCGCTAGTGTATAAGAAATGTAGGTAAACGATGTAGGAAAATGCGACTGTGTTCGTACAAGTTTTTACCTATGAATGTCTGTGGCGTTATATGAGGCTAGCAATATGTAAATGTTTGCTTCTGGATGAGTAATAGTTGGTAAATGCTATTCATGTTAACGTTAGTTCATGTGGACGGCGACACAATTTTTGTGAACTCATAGAAGTGTTCGTTAATGTAGGAATTCGTTTCATTCGGGAATATAAAAATGGACGGTTTCATCCAAATGTAAAGACTGGTATATTATGGGGGAGAATTTAACAATTTTGTATGTGGAAATATGAAGATATATGTTATGTCTATGTAAGTAATCTTACAGTTACGGACGGCGTAATCTCACTGTATTTCTCGGTCACAATTGATAACAATTGTAGGACTTAATATGTAAAGAAAAAAGTCGGGATTTCTTTCTCATATAATGTTCCGATTATGATGATTCTTCTTAGTGGTTGGAATGTAGTATTTTAATATCACCTGTAAATGTGTATCTGAAAGCTACATACGATGGTTGGTAATATTTTAGATATAATAAATTTATATGTGGCATCTGTTAATGCAAACCTACGGTAATTTTGTCCAGAAGGGAATTTTTACAATAAAAATATTATATGCAGGATAATTATCATAATATTAATATTAGTCTATTAGCAGAGTTACAGATGATCAATATGATTCAGCATAATACCATCAGTTCTAAGCCAAGTGTAGTTCAAATAAAAGGGAAACATCAAAACTAAAACAAAATGAGGCCCACGGTTTTTTTTATCACAAGTTGTTTCAATAGAATAAGTATTGTATAAAAAAAGCGTATTTTTGGAATGAACATCTAAAACGTGCTACTGAATTATAATCGTTCATTCAAAGAGCAATCATATTTTGTTAAGACAACAATATGAGTTTAAAGAATTCGTCACAGACATTCCAGCGCCAATATAGCTGATAAAATTTCCACGAAATCATTTTTTTTCTGATTTATTATTTAATGATACTTATTGGGTAGTAATTGCTAAAAGGGGGTTAGTCTTGAATTCCATTCTTTTTTATTCACGTTCACCCCTAACAAGGCATCTCGCCACTTGGACGTAAAGCGCTACTATTTGAGACCATGCCTAGGAAAGACTAATAAAAAGTTGATTTACGTTACATATAAACTTTTGCATATAAATACAGTCATTGAAGAAAGGAGAAGGAAGGGAATTCCAAATACTTGCTATTCAAGAGAAGACACTATTAGAGTAGAACACTTTCTGGTATTTAGGGACCTCAACGGTGAAGGGGTGAAATTATGTTGCTAAGCGGGTTTGTTGTGGATATGTATGTCTATCGGGTGGCGCACGTGCAACAAGATCATCAGAGCACATTCCATTAAAATATTTGTAAAAAAAGACATAAAGAAGTAATGTGACAGGCGTTCGAGCTTAGTTGACAAAATGGGACTTATTAGATTTAAAACTCTTTTTTGGATCTTATCCAAGAAGCAGAGTCTAGTGGTAAATGCATCAGCCCAGATGTGACCACACTACTCCATGTATGGACACATGGTTGCCTTGTAGAGGTAATGGATGCTCTCAGGTGTGAGTTGCTGCTTAGCTCGATAGAGGGAACTAATCTTCTTTGCAGCAGCCTTCGCAATGTCGTCAATGTATTTGGTTCAGTTCATATTGCCCGTGAATCTTGGGCCGAGGGGTCTGATAGATGGATTCGTAGGTAGGGTGTTATTTGTTAGAGATATCCGTGGTTGGAGATGCATCTCTTAATTGTTAAAGGAGAAAAGCTTGGTCTAACTAGTATTACGTGTTACAATGCATTTGTGTCCCCGTTACACGATGGTTTGGGGACCATTTTCTAAAGATTATACCATTCAGTAATGTATATGTGCATCCGTTCTTCCCTCGTGACTATTATAGAGCGTTGTATCATCAGCAAATATACCCATCTCGGACAAGATATTATCAGGAAGTTCGTTTATGAATATCAGGAATAATAGCGGTCCTACAGCACTCCCACATTAATATTTAACTGTTTGGATGTACGTCCATCCATTCTACTGTTCGATTTTGTCTTATAAACTAACCCGGTACTTTCCGTTAAGAGGTAAGGAAGATGCTGACGTCCACCCGAAAAGACTTACTCCCTCACCACATTATGTTTAATATTTACTGCATATTGACTGTAGTTGCAGTATTCACTTATTCGAAAGTAAACCACGATCATTTAATGTATTGATAAGTAAATATATTCCTCAAAATAGTTCACCCGTCTTGTTTTATAAATACGCATGTACTTAGAGAAATAACTATAGATGGATTGAATCGACATTGAATAATATAATACATTAAATAGATATAAATATAAAGATCGCTATATGAGAAAAGATGACGCTATCACTTAATTACACATCCCTGTTGATTAGAAAAATAAATGTATGCTAGTATTTGCACATATATAATGTATATTAAAACACAAATAACAAAGCCTTTAGTATATCTGTCTATTTCTCTCTCTCTCCCTCCCTCTCTCTCTCTCTCTCTCTCTCTCTCTCTATATATATATATATATATATATATATATACATAGCAGGAGTAAAAAAAGATGAATATGCTGTTCTTATATCAAATCTCCGAGTAAGTTTGAAAACTAATTATTTGTAAAGTGTGAGATTCTTAACATAAGCATTTCTAGATTAGGCTATCGTAAATGATTTACCAGCTTATAAAATCGAAATTGCTTTTGATTGTTATTCAGATTCCCCGAGTTGACTTACGATTATTTATTTTGTAAGGGTCTTGCAGAATTTATAGTTCAATTTGTAATAGTGTCTGTTTCGAGGCGATTGAGGGCTATTCTACAGTACGCTTACACGGATCTTTAATATATTTTATAATGATTCAATCTATACGTAAAATAAAGGAAATGAAATACATCATATTCTTTTGAAAGAATATATTGGGGGAAAACAGCTTAGTTATATCCCTGTGAGATGTTTTACTGTATCTTCATTGAGGATAATATATATATATATATATATATATATATATATATATATATATATATATATATATATATATATGATAGCGCGGCCAATCTAACAGTGTTTCCCGGTGAAAGTATGCAACAAATTCAGAACAGACTTAGTAAAAGACACCCTCCCCGCGAAAGCAAATCAAACTACGGTTGTTAGTGGAGGCCGTTGCCTGCTCAGCAAAATAGAAAGCACTGACGGACTTTACCAAAATTAAATGGTCTGGCTTTAACTGTAGAGCATTGTCTACAAGTGCCAGTTGTTAAAAGCCACTAAGTGTGATTATCAGCACTGGTCGTTACCGGCGATTAGTACTCGTTTGGGGCGATTACTTCCGTGTACTCGCAGTTACAGCTAGACATTGGCTGCTTTTGTTACTGAAACCCACTATTCTTTAGCCGCCCATTTCATTTCTTGCGTACGCTGTCGGTCACAGGCGGTCATGACGAGTGTCGGAGACCATCGGACTGCTCTAAAATTAAACTTATTTGCGTTAACTCGCGGGTACTTGCTTCTTCTGCGTCTATTGATCCTGGCGAGTGTCGGACTAATTGGACTGCTCTGAATTAATATCGAGTGTCTACTGTCATTTCATTAGAGGAACATGGACTGGCGGACAAATCTTGTGTCTTCAAATATCGCGCACTGTCATCCCTTGACGTCCACCGTCAACTATTGTAATCATTGCGCTTTTAATGTGATTACTGCCACTTCATGTCATGATATTATTATTATTATTATTATTATTATTATTATTATTATTATTATTAATAATACTACTACTACTAATAATAATTGAAGTTATCAACGTCTTCCTGAAAGGGATTGGATTCATTTCTAGAGGATTTCCCTCAATACCAGCTCCAAACCAGGAGCTTTAAAGATCCACGGTTTCCTAAGAATGTTGGTGGTACCTACAATAGCAGAGGTCTGAAGGCCGCCTAGAACATCGGAGATTCATAGTTTTTTCAATTGTCCTTCCAGATGACTTGATACTACTCCTAGCGTTCCAACTACGACCGGGATTATTTTTGTTTTAACCCCGTATATACGCATTATCTCCAAGGCCAATGGAGTTTTTTCGAGACCTTGTCAATGACGACCAAATCCGGACGATTATCTTCCAATTGCTTGGTCGTTATGACACTTTTGCCCCACCATAGCTCTACATTGCCATCCTCATTGTTATCACTTCATCAAGCACCTTCTGAAACCACTTTTACGCACACTTCACCCCAGCTTTCTTACAAACCTCCCCATATATCTGTTGTCCCATGCGATCGTGTCTTTTGCGGTACTCTCTATGGGCCAATCTACTACATCCTTCTGTACAGTGCTCAATCGACTCCTAGGTCTTGCCACAAATTTGGCATTCTGCAGCAACTTCCTCTCCTAGAACCACTTTTTTGCCAGTTCTTGTGCTGCACAAAGAAACGCGTCAGTACTATTAGCCAGATACCCAGCTCTAAGCCATTGCCATAATCTTTCATCGGCCATTTCTGCTATATCCTGGAAAAACATTCTGTGCATTTTCTCTCTAGCCAGTTCCTCTGCCCTTCTCTACGTTTCCATACGTTTCACATAATCAGCCTTGGTCTCACATATCTCCACTTCATTGGCCACAACCTTAAGCATCCACTCTTCACTTCTAACCACATGCTCCTTCAACGACATCTTCTTAGTTTTAACACAGTCTTTTACAATTTTCAGTCATCTCTCACCGTCTTGCCTATTGCGACGCTACTTCGAATGTGAAATATACCAAACATTGCTAAAACATTTCTTGATTTGATATCCATGGCATGGAACTCCTTGTCCGACCATTCTCAAATTCCCGCACTGTATCTCAAAACCCTGACTGCGCATGCATACTCAGCTTTCATTAGGTTTCCTCCATTCAATTTCGACTTTGCAATTAGTTTCACTCTTCTAAGATACTCCTTGCTGACTTACTCCTTCATTTCTCTGTTCATGATTCTACACCCTCCAATACTCCAAAATACTTATACCTTGTATCTTCTATTTCTTTCATGATTTCTCCATTGGCAGCACTATTCCATTCAAATAAACCTTTACTCCCATTTTTTATTACCAGCACCGCACATTTACTAATCCCAAACTCCATCCCAATGTCTTCCGAATATGTCTCTACGAGCTCTATCAGTCTCTTCATTTCCGAACATCTTCAAATAATCCATAAGTAGTAGATGGTTGAGGCGTCTGCCACCAGATCCAGAGTTATATCCCAGTTTATCTCTCTTCAACAGGATGTACAGTGGCATCATTATCATTCTAGGTTTAGCTTCAGAGTTTTCCTTCTCCTAGACGGATGACCTGGGAAGATCTACGGGTCCATCAGTCCCGAGAAGGTTCGTCCCGCGCCTGGGTCCTTATCCGGGTATTTCCGCGACCCCGCATGGGTAGTTAATATTAATTGGTTATTAAGGTTAATATCTACTGAAAAAATCGAGTATTTAGGTTAACATCTACAGAAAAATTTCACTCATCAAACGTGTTGATTCTACCAATGAATTTCCGCCACCGTTCAATACTTTCCTTAAGTCGCCTCTGCCTTCTATGCTTCATTTCTCTCTTTTTATTCTGTATCAATAACGTATGGCGCTACATAGAGATGCCTGTTAAGTTCCGTAATCGATAAGTTTTTAATTGTGATGTTGTGAATTAGTCCTTGAACTGTTTTTACTTCGCTTTCCACCTTCCGCCTATCACTATTCTTCATGTTTGGAATATATATAATCTCGTCTCTGAGAATAACCTCTCTTAACTTCTGAAGTTCTTCTTTTTCTACAGAAGTCAAAGCTCGGGCTTCATCACCACTTCTCTATACTGCTTCGTCCATTGGCTCCATTATTTCAGAGTCATTGATCTCATCTGCCTCAGATCCTTCAAACTTCTTCGCATCACATCTTCTAACCATTCCTTCTCAGTTACCAGCCTCCCATCATCGCTTATATTTCCCGTCCGCACTTTCCCTCCCTCGGTGCTTTCTTCAGAGCTAGTTTCATCAATTTTACTTTAGCTAATCATTTCATTCCTTAATATCCGTTTAATCTATTCCCTTGCAATCACTGAAAGTATGTTGTTATTTTTAATTTATGTTAACCGGGATACCAAACTCGTGACACTCCTAGCTCCCCCTTCTCCTTCTTCTATAGATTCCCACTCTTTCTACAGTTTCCACATATATCAACAAGATTTGGTTCTTCCACTTCTTACAAAGCATTCTCACAGTATTCTTCTTTCTCCATCCACCCATGTTTCTTCTTCTTCTTCTTATAATAATAATAATAATAATGATGATGATGATGATGATGATAATAATAATAATAATAATAATAATAATAATAATAATAATGATGATGATGATGATGATGACGACTGCATCGCACCAAATAGATGAAGGATCAGAAATACCGAGGAGAGAAAACACTCACCAGCCCTCCACTGGTAAACAACAACAACAACAACAACAACAACAACAACAACAACAATAAAAAAAAAAAACTGAGAATTTGGGGAGACAATTTACCACTCAAATTCCAGTGACAACTCATGGTTGCTCTCAAGAGAAAACACGCTGCTATTATGGTAGCAAAAAATCATTAATAATAATAATAATAATAATAATAATAATAATAATAATAATAATAATAATAATAATAATAATAATAATAATAATAATAAAAATAATCACGGTTCTAGGATATATTTTTCTTAAATTACTAGCTGAACCTCCCCGGCCATGTGTTATCGTGCCTGAGTCTTCTGACGCAAGTAATAGATTGATTTGTATATCAGAGATACACACGCACGAACACAGACAGACACACAGACACACACACGTAAACACCCCTACAAACACACGTATAGAAACGCGCACACACAGACGCACATACGCACGCACACAAAAAACACGAACACGCACACAAACACACGCAAACACACGGACGCATACACGCACATAGGCAAACAAACTCACGCAAACTACGAAAAGTACACACATTTACACACAATATAAACATCCACACGCACACACACGAACACACACGTTCTCACAAACAAGCACCCACATACACGCATACACTGCGAAAATAATAAGGAGTCGAAAGTTTAAAGGCTATAAGATTACATATAAGGAGGTTTTGAAGTACATACGCTCTCAGTTTACGATTATGAGTAAATGTTAGAGTCAAGCATGATAATTAACTGTGTAATGGAAAGAAGCAGTGGTAACTGTAAATGTTATTTTTTCATGGATTTTATTTGTTTACGGTGGATACTGGAAATAATTGAAAGTGAAAAAAATTTAAAAAATCGGAAACGTGAACGACTGATTACAAAACAAACTAAAATGAAAAATATGTTTTGTACGGAGTACCGAAGAAAATAAAACGCACTGTTTGTATCAGGGGTGTTTTTAAGGGGATCAAAATCGTGCTGACAATATCTGCGTAGGAAACCGTAAGAGTATTAATACGTAGAATTGCGTTTTATTGCGGTTTAGATTTTTTAAGGTGGTTTAATATTTATAAAACGGTTGCTTCGGGTAAAGAGAGACGCCATGTTTGTTAAGGTCTTACGCATTAGTTTTTTGAATAAATTGTTTATTCCCGAAAATGAATCTGTTAGTTCTCAGCCAATGAGAACAGCCGAAAATTTCTAAGGGAAAAATGATTATTTTGCAATCGGTAACTGGAAAGATAATGCTATGTATATGAGTGTCTGGACCAGTTATGAACGGTGGCGGGGAAAATAGTTATAAAGTGTGTATATAGTTCCGTTGATAACTGGGCGCGGTAAGAGGACTGTACATTAAGAGAGACAAATAGGAACTACCTCATCAAAAGCTGTTGGGATTGTAATGTTTCTCGTGGATATAATTCAGGGTTTTATTATAACGACTAAATGTGTCTAAAATGGCGTTATAAAGTTACATAAGATAGTGTCTAATGATCTAGACATAATACACTTTTAAATGTTGTTGCAAACTTACGATATTTTTGTCTACAGGCACATTTCTGCAATCATTTTATTATATAGTACATTAGTAAGTACCGAATAATAATAAAAACATGTGTCCGTTTTTACATTTGGAAAAATAGGACTGTTTTTCAGTAAAAAGAAAATGAAGATATGCTTTTTTGTAAAATGTTAGATAATGTTTATCAACACAAAAATTGCTTATACAGCTTCTATATAGGCAAACTACCTTACTATACCTGTTTATTATTATTATGATTAGTATTAATATTACTCTAACTGCATGTATTATTTAATGATATTATTAGTTTTCGGCAAAACAGAAGCGTGGGCAATCAAGTGGATGTTAATTGAAAACCGCTTATTGATGTACAAATACTTTCCTAACTAAACCGATTTTTTTTGTTTTACTTTAAAATCGCTATCAGGTATGTTTAAGT
>NC_136503.1:60322254-60514754 GCF_053919585.1 Euprymna scolopes | reverse complement strand
TATATATATATATATATATATATATATATATATATATATATATATATATGAAATTTATTTATACAAACATTGATGGCTACATATGTGCATACATGTTTCTGTAATCACCCGCGTTGAGGGATTACGTCTTCAGGCCAAGAATTATGGTCGAGAACTGATATTTCAAACAAAAACATTTTCTTATTTCGTTTACAAAGTTAGAATGTAAGATGAGTAGGGATTATAAGCGGGGGGAAGGACAAGTGATGTCCTTGAAGATAATACACATCTTTTTTATTTCCCTTTTTTATTTTTTATATTCCCTTTTTTTTTTAAGTTCATCTATCCCATCGTTCGGTTGTATGGCATAAGGCACTTGAGAATATAGCATTTTTGTCTTGCGGTCTGTAAAGACATTTACATGGGCATTAAGTACTGACCTGTGCCGTTCAATCCACACACACACACACACACTAGAAGCAAACATACGCTTATATCTATACTCAAGAGTGTTGTATTTTACTCACACACACTCACACACACGCACTGGAAACAGGTCATAACTATATCGACACAGGAATAAAATTAAAATTCAAAATTAAAATAAATTAAATAAATAAATAAAAAAAACAAAACAAAAATAAAACAAAATAAAACAAAAACAAACAAACAAACCAAAAACAAAAATAAAACGCCGAAATTTATCAAACTCCTCACGCATATATATATATATATATATATATATATATATATATATATATATATATAAATACACGTATATATACTCACACCTTGATACAACCGCACCTATATACACATACACACACATATATACACATACATAGACATATAATGCTCATATACAGTTAAAATATGTTTATATCTCTACCTACATACACAGTTATATCAATGCATGGACGCTCAAACACAGATATCCATGTACACACCTGGATACAATACATCATGACTGTTATTATACTAAAATTAATATTAATCCCGCTAACAATCCTAGTAATAATACTTCTTATAATATTGATCATACTAATGACACCACCAATACCAATAATAAGACCGTCGATTGGGAACCCCAAAACCTGTAGACCCCAACCGGACAGACGCCCCAAGAAAATACAGATATACATACATATATATATATATATACACATATTATATACACATACATACACATATACATATATATACATACACACATACATATACACATACACATACACATAAAAACATATATATATATATATATAAAGCATATATATATATATATATATATATATATATATATATATATAAAACACACCCATACATACACACGCACGTGCACACCGGTATACACACTCCAGTCACCACGGGCGTATATATACATACACAACATACATGTATATATACCCAGACACCTATACATTTTTGTAATATATATTATTACAATCATCGTATATGAGACAGCCTATTTTAATAGTTCATATATATATATATATATATATATATACATACATATATATATACATATACATTTATATACACACATATACACATACACACACATACATATATGCACACATGCATACAGAAACATACATAAATACACTTATACATACATATTTACACAAAATACAGACATATATATATGTACACCGTTACTAAATGATACATCCAAAATACAAATAGAAATGAACTCATTTACTACATAATTCTCCTTTCTATCCAACCCGACACGCAAAGTTATATTACCCGCGCCCACCAGCTTGTTACTTTTTCATAAGTTGTACGTTTTTTGTACTACGTAAAAGTTTATACTACGTAAAAATTTATAGTGAATTCAGCTTGAAGTCCATAGGTCTATCCCAATATTTAGTAAGCACCCTTTCGAGGGTTACACAGATATACATAAGATATATAACGACATAACAATAATATATAACATATAACAAAAAATCAGAGTATTTAGGTTATATAAACGGAGTATAAATGCTTATATATTGTGGTACTTACCTTCATCTTTATTCATTCCCCCTATTACTTTATTTCCTTTTCTTCTCTTCCACTTCTCACTCTTACTTTTTTATCCATTTATCTATTTATTCAATATTATTTATTTATTTCATTCATCCATTTATTTATTTTTATTTATTTATTTATGTATCTACTTTTATCTTTCTTTCTCTTTATGTTTTATTTCTTTCTTTATTTTTTTTTCAACCGACGTATATATAAATACAGATCATAAACACATACATGTCCACACCCACGCATATCCACATGTATACATTATTACGAGGTTCACCTAAACAATCTATTACCCGCTTGGTTCAAATATACTTTCATACAGGTATTTATTTAGGTTGGTAATATTATAACTGCTTGAGAAAGTAGAATATTAAGCGACTCATGTAATACATAGGGGTATGATCATAGTTACGATCTCACTTATCTACTTATTTGTTGGGGGGTTACTGGATGGGGGATAATGATACTCATAGTTGTTCTGATTATCTAATTTAGAGTTCTTAAAGTGCATGTATTCTGAAATGTTTGCAGGATATAGCATTTTCTTGCTTATTATTTATCAGTTTATCCCTATCTTTAAACATAGTTATTTCAAGTTTTTTCTGATAAGCATAATGGACATGGTGAGTTTAATGAGTGGCAAGTATTGCCCCTTCTAATAATCTTCCATTTTATTCTAGGTGTTGTATTTTCTCTAACCAATTTCCAGTAGTATAACGATAAGAAGTGTCCTTTTCATACGTTTGATTATTCATCGAACGCGTATGCCCATAGAATCTATTTTTGAAAGACATTTGGGTACTCCCTATGTTGAATCTTTCATACCTTGGGTTCTCTACTGGGAATATCCTAGCCTGGTATACCACTGATAAGGTTAGACATTCATTTTTTAGTGGGCATTCCTCAGGCTTTTTGCAGTTACATTTATCCACAGCCGTGATATCACTAGTATTTAGACTTTCTCTATTAGTCATCCTTAAGATTCTTCCATTATGCTTGTTTATAATTCTTTCCAAGTTATCACCACAGCTATAATTTAATTTTAATGTATTTTTATTAAATATTTTATGTAATATATTATTTGATGGGAAATGCTTGTTAATAAGTTGTAAAAATTTTGTTCCAAGTTTTGTTTTCAACATAATGTTAAAGTGCTGTATTATAAATAGCTTTGCAATCATTGAAAGTTACTTCATCAGATGAATTGTTACTTATTCTACTTTCAATAGATAATGGTATATATATATATATATATATATATATATATATATATATATATATATTTATATATATATATATATATCAGCTAACACTCGAATTTAAATACCGGAATGAGGTCGCTGGAAAAATGGTGGAATCTTTCTATCGATCCAGTAGATATCTCACCGCTGATGCAATTTTCTATCTATATAAGAGCAAGGTGCGTCCAAGGATGGAATAATGTTGCCACATCTGGGCAGGAGCTGCTAGAAAGGACGTCCTGCCTTGATAGAGTTAAAAATAGATTTCATAGCCTCGTCTATGGTACCCCCTCACCAAACTTTCGCAAGAAACACTCGTCTAGCTGAAAACACTATCAATAATCCCCCACTCTTTATCTGTGCCTAAACCTAAACGTAAATTCCATGAACAAAGCTTCTTTCTTAGAACTTCACACCTGTGGAATTGTCTTCCGTTTTCCTGCTTTCCGGTAGACAACAATATGGTTGTCTTCAAGTCTAACGTAAACAAGTTCTTGATGAGCCGTTCCATATAAGTAAACACATTTGACGAATTTCTATTACTAATTATTACTATATTGTCCAATTTCTACTATGCACAGTTTATCCATTATCCTCGAGTGGCCTCTTGGCCTTAATAATGTTGTGATGCCTGTGTAAAAAATTAAAAGCTAGAAAAGCATTTTATCCAAGGCATGAAAATTGTTAAACAAAATGTTATTACTATAGGATTTAAAAATAAAGGTACAAGATGCCATTTGAAATTTATTCATCTTCAAAGGGCACTTTTATAAATTTTACAAAGTAAGTTATGCAAATTTAATTTAAATTGAATCAAAACATTACCTGGGATTTATTTTATGTAATGTACATTCTGTTGCACTATTTAAAAAAATCATTGAAACTTTTATATCTATATCATTAATTGCAAGATGAACGATAATGTTTTTAAATTGCAACAATATATACATTACATAAAACAAATACGAGGTAATTTTTGATTCAACTTAAATAACATTTTTATACCTTATTTTGTAAAATTTATAAACGTGCACTTTCAAGATAAATAAATTTCAAATTAAATCTTGTACCTTTATCTTTAAAGCCTATAGTAAAACCATTTTGTTGAACAATTTTCATGCCTTGGATGAAATGCTTTTCTAACTTGTATTGTATCTTTTTACGATTATATTTAAAAACTCCCCTTCTCTCTATTACAGTTTGTATTTCTCTTCACACCGCAACTCATTTTTGCAACCCCCTCTTTGTATTATTACAGGTCTGAATATTCCCTCTGTTTCACTCTTTATTTTTCCTCACACCCCAACTCATTTTTGCAACCCCCTCTTTGTATTATTACAGGTCTGAATATTCTCTCTGTTTCAGTTTGTATTTCATCTTACACCACAACTCATTTTTGCAACTCCCTTATTGTAATACAGGTCTGAATAATGAGAAAATCTGAATTTTTTTAGCAAAAACTTTAAAATAACTTTTTTAGATTAATTTTTTTTTTAATTTCTTTCAGAATAGAAAATCTTGAAAATTTAATAAAGAACGTATTTCATATAGGTTTCATTAAACATATTCAGTATACAACGGGAAAAATAGAGATGAAAATTTCAAAAGGGCACTATAAATGGTTACGATCAATAGCAATCCTCGCCAGCGAAAGTCTGTGTTAGTGTTATTCTATCATTATTATTATTATTTAAAACATTTTGTTTCCTGCTCTTTCGCGCGAGGACTAATATATATATATATATATATATATATATATATATATATATATATATATATATATATATATATATAATTTTTAAAAACAGTGATCTACGGACACACGTGTTTCGGAGTCCTATTCTTCTTCAGAGTAGCTTTACTGTTGTTAGGATTCGAACCCCGGCCCTTACGTATTTCAGTCAAGCGCCCTAACCCATTACGCTATGATGCCATAGATAATTCACTGTTTAGTTTTATCGTTTATCTGTTTACGTAGTTTTTTGTTGATTTTTTAAACGATATTAAGACTAATATATATAGGGAAAGTACGAATGAAAAATTCCATAAACATTATTTCCCACATTGCAACACTATTGCTGCAAATATCGCTTCATTTTAAGACTTTATCATACCAAAAATATTTTACATTTTGTAATTTTTCCCCTTTTGCTTTCAATAGAATTTGCTTATATTAAAGCCTAGGTTTTATGTGCTAGTCTCTCCGTTTTTTTTTAAATTTGAAGTTAATATTATATTTTAATTTAATATAAAGTAATTCACGTTTTGCATTTGACTTTATTATATCGTTATATAACCATGTCACATGATTATGTGTATAGTCGGACTTGGCAAGATAATCTTACATATAGACCAATATTTCTTTCACGTATAACATATATGTCACATCGTCTATAATGCTGTTCCTTGTCTACATGGACTACTCTGCGTCTATATGTTCGTCTCTTAGAATCCAAATAATTAGATGTTTATTTCTCATATATATATAGTTACGAGAATGTTACCTCTATAAGTATGCGAGTGCGTACATTCGTGTATTCTTATTTTGAGAGAAAAGCTTACGCATGGATCGATCATTTTTCCATTTGCGTACATCTATGTAAGTCTGCATCTAGACACACACACACACACACGCACACACACACTTATATAAACATTGTCTATCTCTCTATACATCTATCTATCTACATAGTTTATGCGATGTTCCATTGGGAATTGACCGTCTTTTCTAGAACCAACTCCGCTGTCATTTCTTCCTGACGTCCTCTTGCCAAATGTTCTTTCAGCAAAGCGGATTAGTATGCCTAAAAGCGGTCGGAAAAGTAGATTAGCAATGGACAAGGAACTGACATGAACTCCTCGTTCTGAAGGTTTCATTTATCTTATGTGGACCAGTACACAAGTATTATAGTCGGTGAAATGAACACAGGAATAAAAGGAATACCAAAACCCAATACACTCATTAAAACCAGTTTTTAATTTCTTAAGTGGTGGCGATCCTTTCTGTTCGGTGAACCCATTGCATATGGAATAGGTGACATCGGACTAAATTCTCTTCGGATTTCTTATGTTCGGTTACGAAGTGATAGCTTTATGGGTTTCCCTAGTTTGGAAACTATGGAATTGTGTAGCTTCAATTATGAATAAGTGCTTTTTTATAACAAAATATAAGGCCACCCGGCATTGTCGGGTAATAAAATATGATATGTTGATTAATTTAGCTTACGTTTTTATTATTATATTATATTGGACCCAGGATATAGTAATGATTTAGAAAAAAGTTTTAAAAAAATTACACATGTACAACCAGCGAGAATCGAAACTAAAACGTTTAGCTTATGATTTACTTTTTCCTTTGACGTTAATGCCTGAGCAATGAATGCATAATTGCGTCAAGTCTAAAAATCAAATATGGACAAATAACTATTACGTTAAACATGTATATTCAAATGCAGCCGTTCAACTTTCACGTGGTAAATGCCACGGCTTTATTTTTCACTCTTTTTCACCGATTTTACTGGGCTATACCTCAAGTATAAAGTCTAGCATTGGTTCGATTACTCAATATATAAAGTTTAATAGCTGCAGACAAAACTCTGACCGAGGAGTTTTGTAGGCAATTTTTGTAAGTCAATATATATATATATATATATATATATATATATATATATATATATATATATATATATATATATATATATATATACCCACACGTTTATATATATATATATATATATATATATATATATATATATTTATATATATATAAAGATGTTTGTATTTACTATTATATTTTTACGAAAATATTACGCAAGTATAAATTATATAGAGTATCTGCATGAATCTAATTACACGTAATAGTTAACTAAACATGATCGTCTACTCAGAAAACAAACAAACAAAAAATTAATAGGGTATTAATTAAATGGATGTTTAAAATAATATGCAATTACATAGATATTTTCCAGATTAAAGAAATTCCACGACCAATATATGGCAAAGTTGTATTTTCTTTTTAAATAAATAGAAAAATGTTTTAATGTGAATATCAATACAAAATAAACTTAAATTTATAAAATTATGGATTATGAAAACACAGGATTATCATAATGAACAATGCAAAATATTTTACATATTTTCAACGTAGGAAACACAAAACAACTTATAATTTACTTAAAATGAAATTATTAACTTACTATACATGTTTTTCACGATTTTAACACGCTTCAATTAACAGTTTTTTTTATTTAGACGAGCTGTCTTTTGAATGGATGCTAGGGCCTATATGAATATATTGATCAGTATTAGTCACCGGGTTTTGCGAATATATATTTTATAGAAGTGCCGCATTGTATAAAGACTTACATATGATTAAAATATAGAGTCTACATAACATTCCTATTAGTCTGTTTCTCTCTTTGTCTGACCATTCCATTTTTTCTGTAGAACTACTGAACCTATCTAGATTGAAGTTTTTTATGGATATTAGTAATTATAAGTTTAAGCGCTAGAAAGTTTTATGGCATCACTGCGATGTAAGTAAGGAGTTACGAGATTCCTTAAAAAGTTCCCCGACATTGTTGTACAAGCATTTAAAACTGTCATAGACTCTTGAAAATTCAGTATGTTATTGCTTGCTTCTTATAAGTTGACTGACCGATTTTTATGATTTCACACTTCAATAAACAGATACAGCAGAAATTGAAATACAGCCTACAAAAGCTTATTGTTATAGCTGGTGAGTTTCAAAACTGCAACCTTGACACTATTTTATTAGATATTGTTCTTCTCACTTTCTCGGGAAGAAGAATTTTTAGGAAGAACACTATCCAATAATATACGATTTTAAACTTGGGAAAATGGCATAGTAACGTATGGAATGCTTCAGACTGCTTTTGGGCCATCTTGAATGAATCGAGCATATGTTTGTCAGTGCCATAAGAGATTCCAGGAATGCACAGAGTCTGTAGAAGATAGTCAAAAGTATATGAGGAGTAAGTAATTCAGAACAGAGGCTTTGATCTTCAAAATAAAAAATTCGTGGATAAGGATCGGCGTGTGTCTATAGAGACAATAACTACACGATTTCCTATCAGTGTACGAACTTTGCACACACTTATTTGCGAGGAATTGAAGTTTGTCCCCAAAATGCTGTAAGAAAATCAGACGATTTGACTGAGATAGGCGTCAAGACAATTCCTCGCCATACCTATAGTCCATACCTTGCTTATTGTGACTTTTGATTGTTCCTTAGCACAGGGAAACTTTAGAGACTGTCGAAAAGAGAAAAAGAATAAAAGAAGGAAATCAAATTACTACGAATTACTAGAGGTGAATGAGCAACGGCGAGATATGGAGAGTAACAGGTTTACAAAAATAACGAATGAAAGAAATATAAAATAAAAAAAAGTAAATATGCAAATTACAGAAAACTTACCGAATATGGGTTCCAGCGGTGAAAGGTGGACAACATTGGGTTGGTCTTAAACCTTGCATTTGGATCTATGTTTGTAAATTCCAAGATTGTGTAATATGTAAATGGGTGAAGTGTTAAAGCAAAAGTGAGAGTTTTGTAAAATTAATAAGGCTGAATGGCCGATAACTAAATAAATATTGTGATAAAAAAGTTATTATATAAGTAAACAACTGCCTACCGGCTCTTCATTTCCGGTGCTACGATTGTTTTGTTCGTGACAAAAACAATCATTAATCTCTTTCGTTTGTGGGCACGTACTCTCAGCCTACTAATTTAATGAGATAATAATTTTAATGACTTGTTTAGAGTGACATATATTCCGAAAGGAGCATAAAGTAAATCAACATTGATATTTTTCTACGCTTGCATATATTCGTATGATTAAGCCAAGGTGTCTGTTACCAGGGCGATGTCAGATTTCCGTATATTTGTGCATTTGTGTATTTATAAATTAGATTAAGATAATAATTAGAATGTTCGAGAACTGCCCGCCTATAGAACTCTGTTCCGCTGGTCGGTTTTCCACCCGACTACAATATTGTTGTTACCCAGTCCAACGTAAACAAGTTCTTATTGAACCGTTCTCATAAATAATCTAATTATAGTAATTTTTCAATACGAACAATTACTACACTACTGCCCAATACTTATCGTACACAGATTAACCCTTATCCTCGAGTGATCTCAGAGCCTAGATATGTAATACACCGTTTGTAAAATAAACTACATCATTAAAAGTGGACATTGATTGACGGAGTCGTGTTAGTACGAAAAACTTAATGCCGGTTCTAATTTATGCCGGATCTATTGTGTTTGCTACACACAATCTATTATATAAAGAACAAACTTGGCACGAGCGTTTGTGTATGTCTACGAAAGGCTTTTTGCGGCGGGGTTCTCGCGTCAGTTGTATTCCGCGAGAGTTTTCGCATACTTCCCAGATTGTAATATCTCAGATTTGCAAACGAACATCGTTTCTACCTTTTTTGGGGGGTGAGTTAAACAAAATTCCCAACCGTGCTGTTGTTGCAGAGATGTTTTTGCTTTGTAGCATGAAGAAAGCGAAATTATTCGAACACAAATACCGGGTAGTATCTGTTCTGTAATTGGTCCTTGGTCAATGTAGGGAAAACCCTTCATACTGAGACAAATGTCCGTTTTTGGGGGGGAGCTGGTTTTCCCTCACATTAAAAATGACCTTGTGTCTAATTTGCTTTCGTGGAAGGTTCTGCAATTCACTTTTGTTTTTGATTGACTACGTTAAATCCGAACGCTTTAGACTACGGGTCGCGCGAGGGAGTAGGGGTAAGACGTCAGCTTTTCTTTCAATATCTTTTCCTCCTTCCCGTCACTGGTTCGAGCCTGCCTGTCTACTACCACTTTCTTTTGGCTCAACACACACCTCCAAACACCCTGGAAATGCCGGGTATCCCGGCTAACATTTTTATAAATCGTATGTACTTTGCATTGATTTTTAGCGAAATATTGCTGCTATTTTACTATGGGGATCATAACATATCAGAGACCGGTGGCCTCTCGTGACTAATGGTTAATTAATGTAAGACAGCACCATAATGATTGGTAATCATAGAAATTTAACATGGCGGCTGGGCATAAACGTGTACACGTTAGATCTAATATGGTCATGGGAAGGTACGCCGTTGTTTTATGTTCGACAGATTAGTAAAAAAAAAGAAACCATTTGCTCATAATTTACTTTGAGACACAGAAATACAATAGGGGAGATTGTTAGTAGTGGTTTTAGCTGAGCGAGTGTTCACTGCGAATGTCTACAGAAAGGACCAGTGACGACAGCTTTGTTTGACACATGCGATAAAAATAATGATAGAGAAGGTAGAGACTCGCCATGTTTATTCCGTGAGAAATATTGATGAGCGTAGAAAACAAGGTTCCGCACTCTAAATTTAGATTCCGTTTTAAACCATGGCAAGACAGGACATTTTCCTCAAATGTGGTAACATACTCTATTATATATACTGCTCGTTAAAAATATGTAGTAAATATTCGAAACCGTTATAAGTGGTAAACATGCATGTATTAAGAAAAGACAGGCTTGTAACATGAGTTATGATAAAATTCAAACGATTTTCTGTTGTCAATGCAAATGTTATCTGCAGTTTATGAGCTTGAATGGACTAAAATTTAATTATCTTATTTATAACTAACTAAAACTTTGTTCTGGCATATATATATATATATATATATATATATATATATATGTATATATATATACACACATAAATATACATATGCATACATACATAAATATATATATGCTAGCTGTACCGGCCCACGCGTTGCTGTGGCTCAGTTTGTTAAAATGCAACACATTCCTCATAAAAATTGCATTTTGTATTGTTTATTTATTTTATTATTTTTGTACTTTTTTATCAATAAAAGTTGTTTTTCCCCCACAAGAAAGGGTGAATTTTTTACCATAAATTCTTAGATGAAAGATTTTTGTTTTGTTTTTTTTCAGGAAAATTTGAACATTTTTAAAAAGAAAGTTGTCAGTAAACATTTGTTTTTTAAAACAGAATTTTTATTATAAAAAGAAATGATGAATATTTTATATGAACACTGTAAATAGTAAGGTGAAAGTAGAGAAGAGTTAGATTTCTTTTTCAAGACAATGTACACATTTTTTTGTCAATAGATGTTAAGAAAATAAACGGAAAAATACTCCCATCATTAATTAATTCTGCAAAAAAATAAATAAAATGTTGGTTTAGTGTTTAAACATTTGAACAACGCTCAGCTGAATCCAGTGGTTGTCAGTCGAATCTTAAACTACTTGGAATCCGGTGCAGGTAGGTGGGGTTAAATTCTGCACGAGTACCATTCTTTTTAATTTTGTCTTTTGTTCAATTTTTGTGCGGACTTTTAGCGCTAGCAAACTAACAATTTTAACCAAAATGCTATTTTAATAAGTATCCAGCTTCTAATACAAATTTTAGTAAATCAACTCCCCCTAATTGAAAACACTGAAGGTAAGGACGAAACCAAATTATTGCCAGTATGTTTGTGAGAGGTTCTATAGGTGTATCAAAAAGTGGCCATTAAAAATGATGATCAGAACCTTAATAATTCAACTTGCTATTTTTTGAAGCTTATAACTACTTGAAAATATAATTATAACCCTAATATTATTTTCAATTAAAGGAGCAAATACTAAATTTAAAAAAAAACAGGTTTAATAGCAAATTATACAATATTTGTTGCTTTAAAGCGGTTTTCTTTTAAAAAATATAAAGAAAATCAACATATTTTGACTTGCTTTTAAATATATGTATATATATATAAATGCCAAAAAATCACTTGCCTAAAAAATATTATTAAATGGGTAGTTTCATTCTTCATTGTTAAGAATTTATCAATATTTATATTTTAAATTCCATGTATTTTTTAAATAAAAGGAGTTTAAAAAAATGTTTTTGTAAATTTTTTTGCCCGGAGCGTTAAATAACTGCTGCTGCTAAAATTAAATTTATGAAGTCTGGTTTCGTACAAGGTAAAAAATAATGTCTCTTTTTTATTGCGTGTGTTAACCAAAATTAGTATTTTTAATCCTCCGTAGTTAAAAAGAAATGCATATTCACTTATAAGTTTTCCCCTAGAACAAAAAAATCCCCTTCATCGATTTTTAAAAAATTCTTTTAATGAAATACACGAGTTTTTGATTGATATATTTTAATACTTCTTCATCGACTATTTTTTAATATCTAAAAAAAAGATATTCAATGAGATAGAAGAATTTGCCGTCAGCGTCTGGTATTTACTTGACGATGTAAGCATTACATGAGCTTTCATAAAAAAAATCAATGTGTTTAAAAACAAAAGGTTTTACACTTTGGACTTTACAGGTAAATTTCCAAAAAACTATTCTTTTTTTATTTTTAATTGGAATATTTTCTTTATTGATTGTTTATGTTCAATTTGTGATATATAAGACTGACACATAAATTAATTATCAAAATTTAAATAAACATTTCAAAATGGGGGTGTGAATTTGAAAAAAAAGTTTGTCTAAAATATATTTGGTTTATTGAAAAGAGCATAAGATTTCACATTGACCCTGAAAATATCCTAACAATTGAACCAATTGAAAAATTTTGATAGATTTTTAAAATTTAAAAATTGAAAAATATTTAACTCTTAAAATTCTATTGATTTTATTACGTAAAAAGTGGCCGCATGAAGGCACACCGTGATTTTGTAAACATTTTGTAAACACAGTTTTTTAAAAAATAAAAAATAATATTTCTATTATTTTTTAAACAACTTTAATAGTTTATTTTGAAAGTATATCCAACATAGAAAGTTAACAACTCACTTTAAAAGGAGAAATTACGAGTTTTTTTTTTAAATATTTTATTTGCAGTTTTCTGTTAGGGGTGTCAAAAATTCCTCCCAATTTCTGATACATCTAGAGGTTCTATTGTCTTTTCTTTTTTTCTTTTTTCAATATTTTAAGCAGATTTGTCACTCAGCTAGCAGATTTGGTGCTTATGCACTTTATTGCCGAAATTGGAGACGCCATTTTTTCACGCAGTTGCTATCAAAATCTATGGGAGACATCATTATATGGCCGAACGATTGCTTCCGGAAAGAGAAAGAATAAATTTACCAAAATTTACATTTATTACTTCCGGAAACGATAAATTAAACTAAATAAATTTACCCAAATTAACATTTATTACTCTCTTGACAATTCAAAAAATATATCTAACATTATTTATTTGTGCGAAAAAAACAAAAAACAAACAAAAATACATACAAGCGAAAGTGTAAACAAAAAAATAATAAATGTTTTGTTTTTGTTTTGGTTTTCAAATGGCGCTCGCCCAGTTTAAACTATTATGAATATGTCATTTCAATTTTCTATTTTTAATAAAAAAAAAAATGCTCCATGAAAAACTTTCCCGTTCTCATACATTAAATCGAAACATTCCAATTAAACAATTACGGATATGTTCTCTTTTACTTTCTTTATTTACTTTTAAAGCAACATTGGACTTTTATAAAAAAAAGTTTTTAGTTTTTTTTTACGAACAAATAAATAATTTTAAACACTTTTTTAATTGTCAAGATTAATTTCTTCCAGTAATATCGGTTTACCAAGTTTCTGGAAGTAATAAATGATAATTTTATTTTAATTTAACGTTTCCGGAAGTAATAAATGTAAATTTAGGTAAATTTATTCTTTCCCTTTGCGGAAGCAATCGTTCGTCCATATAATGATATTTCCCCTAGATTTGGATAGCAAGTGCGTGAAGAAAATGGCGTCTCAAATTTCGGCAATAAAGTGTAGAAGCACTCCAGATTTTTATGGGTCGTTATTTTTGCCATAAATTGTTAGGTGAAAGTTTTTTTTTAGCAAAACTTGCACTTTTTTTAAAGAAAGTTGGAAGCAAAGTTTCTTTTTGAAAACAGAATTTGGTACTCCTTGGGCGTTGAGTTCTATGGCGACAAGCATAAAAAACACGCATCGCTCCCTTTCTGACGCAAGCACACGTAACACTTTTTTTATTTACTGACGTTGTCGTAGTAACTAAACGATTATTTGTCACATTATTTATTTTTAAAACTTTATGAATATTAAAAGAAAAATTACTAAACATTTATTAATAATGCCTCACTTTTACAGACATTTATTTTTAAATTTCTTTTTAAATGAGGACTTTTATCGACTTTTTTAATAGCATTTGCGGATGGGTATGCTGACATTTGTTTTTTAAATTTCTTTTTAAATGACTTTTTATCGACTTTTATTTTAATAGCATTTGCGGATGGGTAAAAAGCGAAAAAATAACTAAGCCATTTACTGCCAATTCCTCGGTATATTGTCTTTGATAACATTTATTTTTTGTGAGAGTGAGAATTATCAGTATATGCTTTAGTTATTTTTTTTCGCTTTTTACCCATCCGCAAATTAAATAAAAAAGTCAGGAAGGGAGCGACGCGTGTTTTTATGCTGATTGCCATGAAACTCAATGCCCAAGGAGTACCCCGAATTTTTATTATAAAAAGAAAAGATAAATGCTTTATATGAACACTGTAAATAGTTAGGTGAAAGTAGAGAAAAGTTAGATTTTTTTTTTCAAGAGACTGTACAAATTATTTTTTTGGTCAACAGATGTTAAGAAAATAAACAGAAAAATACTCTCATCATTAATAAATTCTGCGAAAAAAAAATAAAATGTTGGTTTAGTGTTTAACCATCTGGACAACGCTCGGCTGAATTCGGTCACCACGATGGCCAGTCGAACCCTAAACTAATTGGAAGCCGGTGTGTGTGTGGGGTAATTTCTGCATGAGTACCATTCTTTTTATTTTATCTTTTGCTCGATTTTTTGTGGGCTTTTAGCGATTGAAAAATAACAAATTTAACCAAAATGCAAAAAAAATTCAACAATTAAATAATTTTGCTCAGCTTCTAATATATATCCTATTAAATCAATCCCTCTTATTAGAACACACAAGAGCAGGACGGAACTAAATTATTGCCAGTATGTTAGGGAGAGGTTCTATTTTTTATTTTTTATTTTTTTACAATATTTGAAGCAGATTTGACACTCAGTTACCAGATTTTTATGGGTTGCTCGTTAACTTACGATAAAACTTGCGAAGTACGCGCTGGATTGTTGTAAAAATGGAATGGAAATTTAAATTTCGCTCAGTTTTAATCTTTTTTTTAATTGTGCTTCTCCCAAACACATATAATAAAGAGAATAACATTCTACAATAGTTGGTTGGTTGGTTGTTTTTGTTTTACGGCATATCAACCCTTTCTGGGTTATTTAATGCCGAATCCAAAGATTTTGAAGAAAAAGTTTTCTAATAGAGTATATTTGTTGTTTTCACGTTGGTTTCTATTTAACCCATAGTTGAAACCCTAACAGGTACTACCACTCCGGGTCAGAGTGGACCTGGGAGCAATGGTAATTAAAGGGTGGCTCCACACTCCCCAAAGCCCACAAGCTGGGGCCTCACCACTGGATATAGTTTAAGGTCATATCCAGGACCCCCATTGAGGGACTTTTACCCTCTGCAGGGGGGCAGTCGGCGTATTCTAATGCCCCACCGACAGGGCCTCTACCATAGTACTTTATATATATAAAACACGAAATATTAAAAAAAAGATATATTAACGAAAGAGAAATAATTCCATTTTTAAACGAAAAAGTCAATTTGGTATATAAAAGTTCCGTTTAGTGATGTCACGTGATGGCACGCGGTGTGAAATAATTGTCCCCAAATAAAATATGGCCCATCCGTACAAAGAAAACCACCTATTTATTATAGAAAAATTAAGTATAATGTTATAATTAAAAAGAGATATATAGAAACACGCATGATTTCAGTAAACATATACCAAAATGTAGAAGCCATCCGTCCAGTGTTTATTTAGACTATAAATTACGAACGAACCGACAGTTCCGTATATATATATATATATATATATATATATATATATATATATATATATATATATATATATATATATATACCAATTGATTATATCTATGCGTTTCCCAGATAGAATTCCAATTAAACACGCATTATTATTAAAGACTGCTCAATGCTGGGCAGAGCTGGTAAATAGTGTGTTTATTATACAAACATTATTGATTACGTATGTGTATACTAGTATCTACCGTACCCTACTTAATCAGACAATGCAGGCACTTAGAGGACAAAGACCCAGTTTACGCATAAGTTTATACTTTTGTAAATTAATTTATGGGATTAAATGAAGTAGCTATATATATATATATATATATATATATATATATATATATATATATATATATATATATATATATATACTAGTCCGCATTGCCCGGTCGTAAAATAAACTTTAATATGATATTTTGATTGATGCAGGTTTCAGGTTTCGTATTTATTATTATAATATATTGGAACCAAGATATAGTAATGATTAAAAAAAACAAAAAAAAACATAAAAAAACAATGATTTGTGCCCCACCATCAAAAATCGAAACCAAAACTTTTAGATTACGATTTCTTTTTCTTTTAACGTTAATTCCTGAACTATAAAACACGTTTGCTGCAAGATTAAAAATTAAAACCTGAAGCAATAGCTATTACCTTCGCATGCGTATTCGTAAGTCATTGTTCGACTTTCACTTAGCAAATAGCATTTCTTTGATTTTTAAACTTTGACACTGATTTTCCCCAGCTAAAAGCTTAATATAACATTTTGCATGGGGTCGAATATTCTATACATTAAGTTTTGTGTCTGTCCACTAAAATCTTACAGATAAGATTAGTGCGTGCAAAAATTAATAACAAATACATATACGCATACATAATGTAGAAAGAGGTTTGTGTTTACTAACCTATTTTAACAAATATTATAATAGTAATAGTATAAATCATGTAGAATATTTGCATGGATATAAGTACAGCTAATAGTAAACTAAAGATGATCATATATAAGAAAATAAGAAAAAAAATATATAGGCCAATAACTGAAATCAATGCTTTTAAGAATATACACATTAGCTAGATCTTTGCAGATAAATGCAATTCAACGATCCATTCATAACAAAGTTATATTTTCCTTTTTAAATAAACAGCGAGAAGTATTTTTAGTATGTATATCAATATAAAAAAAACAAGTTTATTGGAGTGTATGTATGTATGTATGTATGTATGTATGTGCTAGGATAAAATACGCATAAATGTTATAGTGTAATTTACGAATTATTAATAATTAATTAAAATCTTTAAGTGACCTTATGGGCACCCTGTATTTTCAAGTTTCGCTGTAAACGTTATAAAACCCTAATTTTTATATAGAAGAAAATATTTTTAAGCTAACTAGAACACGTTATTTCTCTTACCCGAGATCGCAGCATATAAGTACGGAGCTTATAACAAGATAAATAATACGCACACTTTCAATCGTGCTTCAATTTCGTTGTGCCGCCTTCGAATTGTTATACTATTTGATTAGGAATAAAAAGGGGAAATCTCGTTAGCAAAAAAATATAGCGAACAAAATGAAAGGATTCTTGCTAAGAACACAAAAAAAGGGAATAAAAAGTAGTTGTCGAAATTGCTTAATTAGTGTGAAATTCCGAATTTAATACCGTTTTGCCGCGAGTATAATTCGTTTTGAACATTACTCTAAAATGGAAAAAAATGCAGTAACGAAACAAAGTACCAGGTTTTAAAATACAGTAAACAAGAAAGTTTAATACAATTTAATGATGTGAATTTGATTTTAAAAATAAGCAAACAAATAACTAGGATGAATATATATATATATATATATATATATATATATATATATATATATATATATATATATTAAATCCGAAAAAATACGCACATATGTATACAGAAACACATACACACATCTATATATATATATATATATATATAAAATATATATGCGTATATATATATATATATATATATATATATATATATATATATATTATATATGTTTAAATACGCACACACGTATACTCGGAAAACACCGACACACAACATATATATACATATATATATACACGTGTGTGTGTTTATGCATATACTCATGTGCGTATTTAAACGTATATAAACATATATATATATATATATATATACGCATATATATTTTATTATTGTGCATATATATATTTACATGCATTAAATTAATGTATACGTATATACATTTAATTTTCGTTGATATATATATATATATATATATATTTAAAAGTATTTTCATTATGTGTATATATATATATGTATATATAAGCTTATATATAACTGACTGCGCTTATATATATATATATACATATATATATGTATATATATATGTGAATGTGTATACTAGGATTTTGAAAAACACATAAATAAATAAAATCAGAGATAAACATATGTATGCATTAATACATGTAAAAGAACACATACATATCAAGATCTTGTATGCGGCATAAAAACATGAAATCGTGGGAAGACCTCCATCATTAGAATAAGTATGGGAGCACCAGACTGGTGAAAATATGACCGGCGAACAAATTGAAAAGAGATACAAATAATGCACACGAAGGACGATTCGAAACTTAAAAGGGATCTATCAATTCAAATGTAAGTGACATAGAGTGAATGTTTGATACGGTTGATATATATATATATATATATATATATATATATATATATATATATATATATATATACAGTGCCACGCAAAAGTGTTGGATACATATCATTTTCCTTCATAACTTTAATTAGGATTCAAGATTTTACCTAAATTTGATCAGTATATTCTAATTACTATTCTAAATTATATTCGGAGCAGTAATTACAAAATAAAAGTTTAGAAAGTTTATATTTAAGGAAAAATATGAATTAACAAACGCAAAAGTATTGGATACACTTTTAAAAATATCTTTTTCTGAAATAAATTTAAATGACCTTTGCTTAGCGTGTTGCAATAATGCAAACGAGCTATTATTGAACAATCAGAGAGCTTTATATTAAAATAATTTTATAATATTCTTACAGTTTGGAATCCCTCAATTACAGCTAACCAGATCATTACTAAAACTGCCTAAAACTAAAGATTTGTCTATAGACATTCGTCCAAAAATCATTGATAAGTACAAAAAAGGAAAAGGATATCAAATAATATCAAGGAAACATAATCTACCACTTAGTACAGTTGAAAAGGTTAGAAAGTTTAAAACATTGATAAAACCTCTTGCAAATCTTCCAAGATGTAGTTATCCAAGGAAATTAAACGAAAAAAAATCAAACCTTTCTTACTCTTGGTGAAATTCAAACCGACCTCAGAGAAGCTGGGATTAATGTGAGCAAGGATACAATCAGCAGAGTTCTAAATCGTGCAAGTTTTGTATCAAGAAAAGTTCCATTATTGAAGCTTAAACATTTCAGATCACGTTTGAATTATGTTAAAACATATGGAGAACAGCCCCAAGAATTGTTGAACAAGGTAATCTGGTCAGACGAAACGAAAATCGAAATATTTGGAAGAAACACAGCAACACATGTATGGCGTAAAAATGGCAGCGCCTATAAATAAAAGAATACCATTCCTATGGTAAAGTTTGACGGTGGTTCGATTATAGTCTGGGGTGTTTTTCATCCAAATTTACTGGTGAATTAGAATGAAAGGACGTATGTCCAGGGAGACATTGGAGAAAAAAAAACTCCAGAAATCTGCTGATTTATTAGGACATAATAGCAATTTCGTGTTTCAGCTGGATAATGATCCAAATCATACTGCCAACCTAACCAAAAAATGACTTAGAAATAATGGAATTGCCGTTCTTATTTGGCCAAGTCAGTCTCTAGACCTCAACTAAATTGAAAATATTTGGAAAATATTGAAGATTCATATTTACAAGAGGAATCCATAAAATATTCAAAAACTAGAACATTTCTACAAAGAAGGATAGCGCTAAATACCTGCATATTTTTGAAAAAGCCTTGTGCAACTATAGAAAGCGATTGGACGCTCTTGAACGCAATAAAGGCTATTTAACCAAAAATTAAATCAATGTATCCTATACTATACAATTAATTGATTTATATTTTTACTTTAATATACACTTTCTAAACTTGAACTTTGTAACTCCTACCGCAAATATTTGTTAGTATAGTAATAGGAATATACTGACCAAGTTTTAGGAAAACGTTGAACCCTAATTAAAACTATGAAAAATGTACCCAATACTTTTGCGTAGCATTGTTATATATATATATATATATATATATATATATATATATATATATATATATATATATTAGCAGGACCCGTTAACCGGCGTTGCCTGGTAAAACCTGCCCCTCTCGCACAAAATAAACTGCGGTTGTTGTATGTGGCTACTGCCGTCCCTGAACAATTGCGGACGCTGGCGGCTGTGGCTGAAATTGAATTAATCTGGCTATTAATGCTGGTTTCTGCCGATAAGATGCAGGTATCGTTAGAATTTAAATAGCAATTAATGGTGTAGCGTAAATCGCTATTAATTAATGAAATTACGAAAAATTGTCTATTAGAATAATAATGTAAAGTTAAAACAGAAGTTTTAGAAGTTAAGAATTCTCACTGTATATGAATTGTTTAGAGTGATCCAAATCAGTGGTAGGATTCCCTGCAGTTTCTGCTTGTTGTTCAAATCGTCCACTTGATTTCAACGCTTCCGCCAGTATTATTGAAGTAAATTTCATTTTTACGGCGTATTTAAAGTGTAAAACAAAACAATTACACATTTTCATTTAGCTTTACTTCATCGAGTTTTTTTTAAATAGACATCAGTGGTTACTTCTTTGTTTAAATGATGAGTCCGGTAAATAAATTTTTCTATAACCAACGAAAAACCAGATTGTTACCTTATGTCTTGGATTATTCAAAATACAGATTGGATCTCTTTACCTCACTACTACCAAAGATTTTCACTTCTGAATTTAAAACACAATTTGACTATGAAATTTTATATACTGTTCATTTTGAACCAATATATAATTTCCCTTACTTTATGATATGTAAAAACTTTAGAAACTTTTAATTATGATTTTCTGTGTTTATTGGTTTTAGCAAATTGGTTATAACACCTTATAATATTTTCGCCTCTCAGGAGATGGGTAGACATCGAAAACCAATAGGTTAAGGAGATATACTTATTAAAATGTATTTTTTGTCTTACATATAATAAATCTTTCTAGATTTGAAACTTAACCATTTCACGTCATAAAATTAAAATTACTAAATTTATATATATATATACAAGGTTATCCAAAAAAGAAACAAAAACATAGACAGTATATCTAGACCATATGCTGTAGAACGGAGAAAAAAGGTCATCAAACACCCTAGTGTTTTGATGTGATGTTTTGAATATAATAAACTAGTTATGACCAAAGTTTCATTTCATTCGGACAAAACACTATGAAACGGGGCCTAATTAGAGTTGAGCCCCGATTTTGGGTCACCTCTCTCTCTCTTTCTTTCTTTCTCTCTCTCTCTCTCTCTCTCTCTCTCTCTCTCTATATATATATATATATATATATATATATTTGGCGTAATGAACACCTAAAGTTTAAATGCCGTAATGAACAACTTCACGTCATTAAAAGTCTACGTAAAATAGATCCCTCGTGATAACTGATCCGATAAAGGGCCTGGGGTAGCCATAATGGATCATGAAGAATACGTCAACAAGATGTCACATATTAAGCGACAGTGAAAATTTGTTAAATCAGGCCCTGTTGACACCCATGATTCCACGAGTACTCTGGAATCTAAATTCCAGAAAAACATTAGTTAAATGGGCAAAAGTGGTTTACTTTCTTCTGAGGTAGCTAGTGAGATTAGACCCTCGAGATCTATCCGCCCAAGATTATATGGTCTACTCAAAACACACAAAGCGGATATTCCATTAAGACCCATTCTATCTATAGTAGGGCCCTCACAACAAAAGTTTGCAAAATGGATCTTCAATATTCTTCAGCCAGTATCAAATTATTATAGTAAATACTGTCTGAAAGATTCATTTCATTTCGCTGACTACATGCAAAAATCAACGAGTACAAAAAATCATGTGTTCGTATGATATCAGCAATTTATTTACTTGCGTCCCAGTTTTAGAAACGATAGATATTTGTGCAGACTTTTTATATTACAGACCAAATCCAACTCTCTTCGTTCCTGAACACGTTTTTGTTGAACTAATTAAATTTGCCGTTACATCCATTGAATTAAGTTTTAATGGTGTAATGTACATGCAAATTGAAGGTGTGTCGATGGGCTCCGTGTTGGGACCAACATTGGTCAACATTTTTGTAGAATTCAATGAGGAAAAAGTAATGACCCATAAAACCATTGGTCTATTTCAGATATGCAGACGACACGTTTTGCATATTTGATACTAATTTGGATGCAAACGATTTTTTCTCGTTACCAAACAGTATGCACCCGGCGTTAAAGTATGCATATGAAAATGAAGATAATTCCGCCCTGGCGTTTCTCGATGTTTTGGTAACGAAAACTTCATCTAGTTACCTCACATTGATTTATCGCAAACCAACATTCACTTGGGTGTATACACGCTGGGATTCATTCTGCCCTAACAAGCGCAAATATAATTTAATCTGGACGTTAAGACATCGTGCCATAATGATTTGCTCGCCAGAAAAATTGGATGAGGAATTAAATACAATTACAGATGCTTGGTCCAATAATAGGTATCCTTTAGATGTAATTGAAACCACCATTAAAAGGAAAAGAGCACATTTTTTACGAACAAAAAACAATAGGGTGGATAAATGTGCGGTTTATATTCGATTGTCCTGGTTGGGTAAAGTAAGTGAAAAATTCACCAAACAAATTAGTTCAACTGTTGAAGGCTGTTATTTTGCTTCAAATGTTAGTGTTTGTATAATACAAAACCATTACTGCCTTCCAATAAAAAATATGTTCTACCTCCTCATAATATTAGTAATGTCATTTATTCATTTAAAGGTGGTTGCGGTGCCGACAATGTAGGTCGAACGCCTTTAAAATTGGAAAGTCGCATACAACATGTTCCGAGCAAAATCAGGAATGGAACATTCCTACCTACCGACGCTGTAAACAACACATATGGATCCGCTACAACGGAACACTTTATTAAATATCGGGATTGTGCAACGAACTTCAGCATCGACTCTTACTCCATATTGAGTCGTGCTCACTCCGTATATCATCTAAACGTCGTGGAGATTGTTCACGTTCTCCTTAGGAAGCGTTCCCTTTGTAAGCAGAAGGGTTGCTTATTGGGTTTGAATGTGATCAGCCTCTAAAATTCATCCCCATGCGATTGCTGTTGCTCCCGTCTCTTTTTTAGATTTTATCATTAAGGAAAACAAATTACTAAAAAATAAATCCCTCGATTCAAATTTTGATGAGTGAGGGCGAAACACGTCAATTGACTCGTTTTAATTTTTTTTCCTCTATTTCCCTACTTTTATTTTTTAGTCGCTATCCATTTTCATTTTCTCATCGGTCTTTTTTTAAATATAAAATGAATTCCGAATGAATACGCCTTCCCTTCATGATTGCCTTAATAAAGTTTTGTACTACCAAGAAAATCATGATATATATATATATATATATATATATATATATATATATATATATATACCGATTGTAGTTCTTAATATAAACATTTCTATATTTAAACTCAAATAGTAGCTAAGAATACGAAAGAGGTACTATTGCAACGAACGAATATTTCTTGCTCAAAATCTTTTTCTACATATTTATCACTATTCTCACTATACTTCTGCCTGCGATTAATGACGTATGTACGTAGATAAGCATCTGATGGCGCTTTGCCATAATAGTGACCTTACATAAGTAAAGTCTTCTATTACCTTTCTTGAACTAGAAGACTTGAAGATCTACGCAGATTAGAGTAGTGCTATTAAAACGAAGAACCTTGTGCCCTGAAAAGTGTATTGTTCGAAAAAGTCTCACCATTCTCGATGCATTTTTACCATGGATTCTACGACGCATCTCTTCTACTGACGCATGCCCTTTTCTTACTGTGGCAATCTGTCAATATCTGCAGCATAGAGATGGTATTTTCATATTAATATGCTCAATCCAGTCATCAACACAAGGCAATTTGTAATTCCCTCTTATCTATTCGGGCGGTATAAAAACAGAAGACATTTCCGAGAAACGCCCCACTCTCTCTCTAACTTATATATATATATAATCTGCGTACATATATATATGTGTGTGTGTGTATATATATGTGTGTATATATATGTGTGTGTGTATATATATATATATAATCTGCGTACATATATATATATATACATATGTGTGTATATATATATGTCTATATATATGTATATATATATATATATATATATGTATATATATATATATATATATATATATATATATATATATACATTGAATATGGCGTAATGGAAAAAATATAAAGGTAACTGCAGCTTCTCTTCCAATTTCCGGATTTTTACCATGTCAAATCACATTTCCATTTCTTTTGGACGAGTTGATTGTTGCTATTTCATCGGATAAGTTACGGGCAGAATAGATTCACTGATTAATATAATAATTCAGTGATAGATTTTGATTTTGCGCTACAAAACAGATACTGTTAAGAATTGTATAAGTCAACTTAATTAAAGGAATTAATTATTAGATGGCCAACATCGTGAATTTTGTAATATAACTTTTTGTCATTTCTTCTTTCTCTCTCTCTCTCTCTCTCTCTCTCTCTCTCTCTATATATATATATATATATATATATATATATATATATATATATATATATCTGTGTATATATATGTATGCATATATATATATAAACACTCTAGGATGTATAAATGGAAAAGGGTATTTACATGAAAGGAAACAACAACAGATATTTTTACTACATTGGATTTATTAAACTGCAATTTTAAAAGTATGTGTTTTTTTATAATACCTTTTTAATCTAGTCTAAATATAAAATGACACACATATGACAAAATTTAAAATGTTTTGAAATCAAAATGATTTCACTAAGCGTCCAATCTCACACGATTGCTCAGATTATTATTCTGATCAAAGTCATTATATTCACAACGTTCCGGTCTATGTAATCTGCTACGTGATCATGAATATGTAAAACCTCGTTCCGAACAGAAAAAAAGTGCATCTTATATGAATAAAGCTGTAACAGATATGGCTGTTTTTAACTGAATATTGATATAATATGCACTTCTAGTTTATTGTCATCTCATAGACAATGATTGCGTTTTATATGTTATTCGTAAGTACTTTCAGCTATATTAAAACAAAATATATTAGTTTAGTCCTTGTAACTTATTGAAGTCTAATGTTAAACTGTGTACAAAATAGAGGAATTGCAAATTATAATCAATAGCACTCGATGCCGGATCAGCTAAAGTTTAAATTCAGCTAGATTGAATATATTCATTTACATTCTAATAAGCAAATACACACCAAGCTATTGGTAAAACACCACGTTCTGATGCAAGAATCATATATTTCTGATTTCGGTTAAATTAACACAGACATATATTAATCAATAAATAGAGAAATAAATAGATAAAATATGTTGGCCATGGTTCTTGAACAATGTGTAGTTTTAATTAGCTTAGACTTCGCACAATAAACAATTTCTCATAGAATACTTATATACGTTCGAGATCAGTCGCAACATTAATAATTTTCATTAGTTTTAAAAAGAAGACATTTTATTTAGAAATATTATTTTTTTGATTTCAATACTATTTTAAGTTAAAATAAAACAGATTATTCTGCATTACAATTACGTTTTAATATGTGTTAATATGTTTGATACAGATTGAAAATAGGAACTTATTCATGTTTTTAATATGTTCTCCGGTCTCTTTCTTCTCTTTTTTTATTTGTATGTGCTGCCTTTTTTTGAAAACCGTCCGTACATTATTCTATTCTTTTTATCTATTGTAAGTTGCAATTAGTTTCTCTTTTGCTGTAATAAGTTTCTGTCTTTTGTTTTCGTTTTCCATGATCCGATCATCAATGCTCCTGAACCATTGACATGATTTGACCCTGTTTTACACAATTTATTGTACACATATAAGATTACGAATAAGGATTAAGAATAAGATTCTAGGAATAGGAGGTTTATTTTAGAGAGGTATACAAGGTTTTATAAATATACACACACACGAAATTATAAATCACACATATATTTAAAGGAACTCTGTGTGTTTGTGTGTGTGAGAGTTCATTTCGAATGGACTCAGAAATAGATGGACCAATTTGCTGGTTTGATACCTCGTCCCTTGTTTGATAGGAGGTAGGTTCTTTCCACTGTCGGATCTGTGCCGCGAGTAGCTTGATCTGTGTAAGTTAATAGACTTTCTTGTGTGTGTGGCGTGTTTGCTCAGTTGGTAGAGTGCTCGGCTAGCATGCAAGAGGTTCGGGTTTCAAATCCTGAACGCGGATATGTCTAACTGATGAGCCCAAATGAGGGCAAAACTAGAGTCTTGGACTTCCGGTTTGTCGGCTTTCTTGGCCCTTGTGGGCTGCGACATTGGTTATATACACTTTCTGAACACACACACACACACACACACATATATATATATATATATATATATATATACATACGGCAAACACACCCACCTATACACATATATATATACATACATATAAGTAAATAAAGGAGTAAATAAAAAATTTGTTTCTTTTCATAAACTGGTCACCCCTTATCAAGGCCCGAAAGCACCTCGGAGAAAAGCGTTATTGCGTCTACAGTACGTTAGTGTTGAGATTTGATAAAGTGTCTTACTTAAGGGGGCGGTTCATCAGGAATTTCTTTATGTTGGACTTGAAGACATCTAAGTTGTAGTCAGGTCGGAAACAAGCAAACCGAATAGAGTTCCACAGGCGTGCATCTTTGTTCATGGAATCTACGTTTTGGTTTTGGCAGAGATACAGAGTGAGGAAAATCTTTGACAGTGGTTTCAGCTAGACGGTTGTATTTTATGAAGGATTGGCGAGGGGGGACCAGGGATGGGAGCTCAGACGAGCACTTGCGTGGAAGTAACGATAAAACAAAGACAGGCTCGCAACATCTCTCCTGTGGGAGAGATGTTACAGGGAAGAGAAAAGGGCATCACCCACTACTTAGCATATTTTGTACTCTGTCAAGGAAGGATAGGCTGCTTTTAGCAGTTCTGCCCAGATGTGGCAGCAGTACTTCACCCTTGGACGTACCGGTCTTTTATATAGATTGAGATTTGCATCAGCAGTAAGATATCTTCTGGAGCGGTGAAGGATCCTACCATTTTTCCAGCGACGTTGGCAACTGACTTGATGTACATGTTTCATTTCAGATCAGGAGTAAATGTCAAGCCGAGATGCTTATCAAAATATACGCTTTCCCTAGATGAGAGCCACCCATTTTAATAGATGCCCGAGGTGGATAAGAGCGTTGATGATGTAAAGGTAGGAGCTTGGTTTCAGATGCTTTAAAAGTAACCATCCACCTCTTCCCCCACTGTACAACGCGCTCGAAATCAGAGGAAAGAGAATCAGAGAGAACTTTATCATTTACGGCCTTTGATGTGTTGCCATAAATGGTCGTGTCATGAGCATAGATGTCAACGAATGATTTAAGTATGTGTTTTGGGAGATCATTGATGTAGATCAGGAAGGTAGTTGGGCTGAGGATGGACCCCTGAGGGACCCCACATCATTAATACTGAGGGCCTCTCTGATTTCTGCTCATCAACAACTACTCTTATGAGCCTATTAGAGAGAAATATTTTAAGGATTGAGAAGACATTTCCAGTTATACCGTAGCTGGAAATCTTGTAAAGTAGGCCCTTATGCCATATCTTATCGAAGGCTTTGGATAAGTCAAGAGCAATTGCCCTAGAGAGGAAGCCATCTGCGGCAGATCTGGCAGAACGAAACCATTTCATGTCACTAAGAAGGGTATTGCTGCTGAGGTGGTTGACTACTTCTGTATTTAATATGGATTCCAGCAACTTACTCATGACACACAAAAGACTTATTGGTCCGTAATGAGAGGGAGATGACTTATCTACCTGCATTCTTAAATACACGGCATACTGATGAGGTTTTCCAGGGTGTTGGAAAACACGTTTCCTTAAGGCAACACTTAAACAGTTTTGAAGTATGGGGGCAAGTTCTGAGTGAAGCTTTTCGGAACCAAAATGGGAGATTGTTGTGTTATCTCTAATAAGGAGGACCGTCGTGTGTCGTCCCGTTGTGCAGTCTATTCGTGCATATGCCGTTGTGTGTGCTTGTGTGTGTGGTACATGTATTATTTGGACATAACTTCCTGCGTCGTCGATGTTGGTCTATCTGGATTCATCTCATGTCTTGGAGGGAGAGTGGTAACTGTTGGACGAAGATTCAATCACTCTAAAACGATGAATTGGTTTTATAGTTTATTCAATTCCAGGTGTCTCGCAGAAGGATGGAAAGTAAATCTCTGGCTTGCGTGATTTCTTTTGGTCTCATTTCTACACACATCAGCGTCCCCTCCGCAGTGAAGGAGAGGAGAAGACTGTGAAGCCGTCTGTCGCCTTCTAAGTCCAAACCAAATCTCCTCCATTCAGCGTACCTGGTGACGTGATTCACAGGCAATCCAATCAGCTGATTCTGACTTCCGGTCAACGTGTCTGCAATATAATTGACACACCTCCCTCCCTCCCCCCCTCTCTCTCTCGATCCATTATCTAACAATTAGAACGCCGTCATGGTCAGTCGCTTTACTGGAATCAAGGTCCCTGATTAGCTTGTCGACCTCACGCACAGATATTTGTATGTTGCGTAGCATGTTGTCTATTACAATTGGAAATAGAAGGAGTTAATGGCCTTCGTCGAATAGGGTAGAATTAGCTGCAAAATTCTTGGAAGATAGTTTTGCCTTGTCTGAAGCTGACGAGATGACCTCATTGATGATGGTTGGGATAGAACGCACGCTTCTATTCAGGATCCTGTTTACTATTTGCCAGAACTGGTGGGAACCAAGCCGCTGCTTCGCTGCTTTCGATTTAACGGACTGTGCATACACCTCTCTTGCATTTTTTTTATTATCTTTTGCAGTTGCTGCTGGCAGTGCTTAAAGCAGCTTTAGTCTCAGTGCATCTATTACTTTGGTAGCTATGGAAAAAGTAATTTCTGTGCGCGATAGCAGCAACATGTTCTGGGGGAGAACCATGGCTTCGGGTTAGGTTTTTGTTGGAATTTTTTTGGATGGAAAGAATCGGTGGATGCCTGCAATAAACCGTTCGGTCAGGTCTGATACTATAGAGGACACATCCTTTTTGAACATGGAATTGAAGAAAAAATATTATTATAAGCTATATTTCCCATTTGTTTTTCTATCGAGCTTTTACATCTGGTTGAGATTACTTTATAAATATTAACTCTTCAATATTAATAATATACTTTAGTTTTGCCATCTTTGATTATTTTGGTAAACTACACTGTTATTCCTATTTCATAATATATATATATATATATATATATATATATATATATATATATATATATATATATATATATATATATATATTGGGGTTCGAGTCTCTCGACTGGCGTTAATCGTGAGACCCGGCACTGATTTTCCCGAAACGATGAAACACTAGTATCTGTAGGTATTTAATAATTATTATAGTAAATAATAATGTCAGTCCTTTTAAGAAACTTGTTTCTTATCGTTGAGCACTTTCAGTTTTAATAAAATCGGTCAACTTAGCTAATACGCGCAAATCGTTATATAATGATTAGATCACTCTCTGATTGACGTTAAAAGCATTTAATACAAATAAATGTTTTATTTCAACTCTATTTCTCGCGGTTTGCGATAGCCTAGTAGTTCGGCTCCTTGCTAATGAAACGAGGCATGACTTCCGTTGCCGGGGTTCGAGTCAATCGACTGGCGTTAATCGTAACACCCTGCACTGATGATCTACGCTAAGCCTGGCTAATCCGAGATGTGTGACGATTTGAGAATTCTAGGAGCTATATGTGCTTTTCAGTTATATCGGCATTATTTCCAGTCATCCTGACCCTCCGTTTGCAACTGGTAATAAACAATGTCGACTCAGGAGAGGTATGGCTGGAGATTTCGCAACCCTTTCCACAAAAACAATTTCACGCGCTGGCACCCTTACTGTGGGTATCCATAGTCTGTCAAGACTGAAGGAAGCCTTCATATATATATATATATATATATATATATATATATATATATGTATATATATATATATATACACATATATATATTATGCTGAGAGTTGTGGCTATCTAGTGTTTTTATATACGTACATTCTATTGCATTTTTAGTTAGCTTCCTAGTTTCCCTTCTCATCAGCAATTGGTCACACACTTACAGGACACAGGAAAAGATGATCCGAGATTCACTTTTCCTTTATGTATGCTTTTTTTCGCTGGAACCGTAGATATCTAGTGAGCTGACTTAGGTGTATAGGTGTAGTTGAGATTTATTTTTCTCTCTTTCTTTATATATTTCAATATTATGTTAGTTTATATATATATATATATATATATATATATATATATATATATATATATAGAGAGAGAGAGAGAGAGAGAGAGAGAGAGGTGTAGGTGTGTCTGATTATTTATGTATATGTATGTTTATCTTATTTTATTTATTTTATTTTATTTATTTATTTTCTATTTTAATTGTTAATTATAAATTATTTTGTATCGCTATCCTAGAGTAAAGTTTATCCTGTGTACACAGTTTTCGCTATTTCTCTCATGCACTTTAATAAATGTTGGAGTTCTTTAAAGTATGGGATAGCACATTTTTCATGAAGGCATAATCTATATGGACCGTCTAGGACCTTAAACGTGCTTGCTTGTCTTACATTTTTCCATTCGACTACCGGTGACCGTCCGCTTTCTTTGAGTTCCCAGTATTATTTTGCTAGTTTGTTTTAATTCGGTGTTTTTTTAACGTACTTTTGTGCTCTAATATCGGGTTTAATCTAAGGAATTCATACCTACGTAATATTTCTTGTGGTTCGGGGTTTCAGTTGCAAATATTGTGGCCGTGTAAACTATGCTTTTGGTTAGACATTTATTTTTATGTAGGCAAAGTTTGCATTTATCTTGTGCATTATTTGCTTTTTCTAATTTTTATTTCTATTATGGTTGTCGTTGCCCGGGGTTGGTTTATTATTATTATTATTATTATTATTATTATTATTATTATTATTATTATTATTATTATTATTATTATTATTATCATTACTTCTACTAGTTACATTTTTGTCCTTTTTGCTAGTTTTATTCTTGCCATGTTCTATAGTTTATTTTGTTATTGTTTTCGTTGCTTTTATTTAATATTTTATTATTATGCACTTTAATTATAATGTATACATTTTCGCAGCAGCTGTCTGATAAATTTAGGTTATTTTTATTGAACATATTTTGTAAGTGATTGGTTACGGGGAAGTGCTTTTCGAGGAGGTCTAGGAATTTTATGCCAAGTTTTGGGTTTTAACATTTGTTTGTATGGCGCCGTGTCCAGATTATATTTCTTTTTTTTCTATTGTTAATTTTAGTATAATTATCGGTGTTTTGTTGCTTGTATTATATATCAATATTTTTGTATCTATTATTTTTATTGTTGTTCCCTAGATGTGGATTGACCTGTTAAATACATTTTCGTTGCTTGAGTTATTGTTGAGTCTCCTTACGATCGAGTTAGGAATCTATTTTCTAATTGATAATGGGTGATTGGACTTAGCGTTTACGTATATTGGATTTGCGTTGTCTCTTAAGTAGGGTTCATATGCGTTTTTATCTAAATTTAACGTGACTTCCAGGAATTTTATTTTTATGCTAGCTAGTACGCTTGCATTTAGGCCTAAATTTTTCATTTCCTTGTGTATGATTTTCTTAAACTTATTCCCCTTGACTTTGATATAGTATTTTATTATAGCTAATCTATCATCTCTATATAGGTCGATATCCTTAATATCAAATATGATTGTGAAGGTATATAGAAGGAATACCCCCACGTCCGCAGAGTCTAAAAACCCATAGCCAAATCAAAAGAATTTGTCATTTTAGTTTTTATCCATTGGTTATTGTTATTTACTAGAACTGATTTTCTAAATTGTTTAAAAATGTGGATTTCTTCCGAGAGCATGTTGGTGTATGCTTCGGCAAACTCCAGGGCAATTTTCAAAAGTTCTTCGGATATCGAGGGTAGAAATCTATTATGTCGAACTGTATAAACGTACATATATTTTTGTTTTCTGTGTTTTTAAACAAAGTGATTGCTTCGGCAAGACTTGCCCACTGGTTTAATTCTAGGTATTGTTTGACTTTTTTTGTTTACACTAGAAATACTGTTTTTTGCTAATTCTACCTATTTCTGATTTAGTTCGGTTGATCAAGCGAATTCTAGACTTATTATCGAAGTCATGTTTGTGAACTTTGAGCCAAATTTATGCTTCTCTTTGTTTCAATTTGCCGACCTTATCGCTAATTTTTAATTCATCGGTGATTTGTTTACTTTCAGTATTAATTATATCTATGTAGTCGCATTCGTTTGTATAAAGTTTTTTGTATTTTTTTGTAATGTTTTCTATGATTAGTTTATATTCTTGTTTATCTATTTTCTAAAAATTTCTCATTTCATCTGCTTTTACAAAGATTCTATTAGAGTTGTTTTTGTTTCTTATGATTTTGATGTAGTTTCCGTTGGAAACTGTTACGTTGATTGTGGAATTCTAAATTTTTAATTCCGTTTTAAAAGTCATTTTTAAAGTTTATCAAAATGCATATATATATATATACATTCAATTTGTCATTACATAAGCAGTAATTTGCTGTTACACAGTCATAGGCATGTTTCGGTCTTCTAGTATTTAGCAACTAGCGACTTTTTCAGACAACAGAGCTTTTATCCAAAAGCGGAATTCTTAGTCCTAGATTAAGAGTTCCTCTTTTAAACATAAGGGTTGTTGCCTGAAGAGGTTTCTAGTGACTTAATATTAGACGAGCGGAACATGCTCTTTATTATGTAGGAACAAATCCCTGCTTATGTAAAGACAAATTGAAAGTGTAACTTGGTCTACTTCCGTATTCAGTACTCGTGTATCAAAAAACGATACATTTTAACTGGTTACCTTACCTTTCAAATATAGCAAAGTTAAATTATATATATATATATATATATATATATATATATGTATATATACACACACATACACACACATATATATATATATACATATACTGTGTGTGCAAAATAAAGACTTCGAGACAAGGTGTTGATGGCAAAAAAGTGTATTTCATTTCACGTTACACTTGTTCTAATGTCTAGTTCGACAATTTCAAGCATTATATCGTTTGAAAAGTTTCAAAAACCAGCATTTCCTCAGACTTTATGAATAATCACACTTTAGGCAATGTAGAATTTTTTGAATAGAAAGAAAATAAGTGGGGGGTCCCTAACGGGAAAGGTATGCGAAAAACATTTACCTTATATATATACTTCAGAATACTGAAATGGAATATGTCTACTGGTATGAAAATCCAGTGATTTTCGGTTTACAAAATAGGATTAGATGCAATATTTAATATAATATAATGCCAGCCAAATATTCCTCAATATCCCATTCCTTTATTCTATGTATCTAAAATGTTTTAAAAACTTTAATTTTCTATGTTTATTGTTTTTAGCCAATAAGGTGCAAATCAATGAAAAACATTTGCTAATATTTTTCCTCTGAGAAGGAGAATGAGCATAAAAAAAAACTTATGGATTCAAGTAATAGATCTATTCAATTGTTTTCTTTGTTTTGAAACAATAAAATATTCTATATTTGAAGATTAACTTTTCCAAATTATAATATTTAAATACATAAATGTTGATATATATATATATGTGTACACATATATACATATACATATATATATAAACTATAAGATATATCGATCGATATATCGAGGATATCCTCACTCCATCTGTGTCATAGTCATTACAGCATCTTATTAGTTGCATGTAACCTTCTAATTTCCAGCCGGACTCTAAATCCAATTATTTTCAGATTATCCCTTCATGAAAAATTTGCTATCCTATACTTTAAAAAAACCCAAATCTATTAAACTGTAGGAGAGAAATAGCGAACAACTGTGTTCACAGGATAAGATTTACTCTAGGATAGAGATACAAAATAATTTTTAAACTAACAATAAGATTAGAAAATAAACAAATAAATAAACATGCATATACATAAACTATCACAGCCCTATATATATGTATGAATATATATATATATATATATGTGTGTGTGTGTGTATGTGTGTGTGTGTGTGTGTGTAAACTAACATAAAAAAACTTAACCTAGATTTAAAACAAGTAAAGACATAGGATATCTAAGCTAAATAGCACACACAAAGGAACGGGTCAACTGGCAGTCAAATAGGCTTTCGTCCTGTAAGTGCCTGCTCATTGGCTGATTAGGAAGGGCGCGTTGGATACTAGAAAGCTGATTAGCTAACTAAAAACTCAATAGAAGGTGCGTATATAAAAACACGAGACAACCACAAAATTCTCGCATAAACCTGAAGAATACTATAGTGGATTAAACGCGGGATATTCAGTGTAGCTTAATCGACTCATATATTTTATAACATACTATATATATATATATATATATATATATATATATATATATATATATATATATATATATAGAATGACAACAAACTTATAAAAACTTGGATGCCTACATAGCAAATTACACTAACATTATTAAAATCGTGTCACTAAAAATTTTACAAAGGTGTTAAAGCAAGGCTTAATGAGTAACGCTTGCTCAGTTCGCTCATCATCAAATTATAATGAAGATAATTCGTCTGCATTTTACCGCAGACCAATCCGTATATTTTCACCATGAATCACTTGCTTACATTTTTTTAATATGCTGGAAGTGACCAATCACCGAAACAAGAATATTCGATACGAGTAATATATTTGTCATTCTACGAGACAAACAGCTAGTCTGCTGACGTTAATACCATATTAAAAGGTGGCTTCGTTGCTAGGGTAAAAAAAAAAACTCACGACATAAAATAGGCTTTTTATAGGACTTGATATAAAGATTCAGTTCCTTAAACTTATAACTATAAAATATCTAGAACAGGTCCTCTCAACCACTAAATTCTTTCTTGGTTCATAAAAGTAATATTTGAGTGGCAGATATCGCAGAATCATTGAATCAACGAAACATTCCTTCATTAGCCAAAACATTTTGTTGATTTGTTATCATTTATGTCCCAAGCCATATTTTAAGATTATCGCCGAAATCTCTGCAGACAGTAATACTAACATGATGAAAAATGGCAGAGCTGCTACGAAGACGACCTTTCTGCATCTCTCTCTTTTAAAATTATGGTACATTTAACGTGTAAAGCAATATACTTCTTTTCACCATAAATTCTAGATCCCTAGTTGTCTTAAACTGAAATGAATGATGGTGGGTTTTCTCTATTCCATCCGTATTTTTCTGAAAGTTACTCACATCAAAAACTACCTAAAGCAACTATCTGTAGTTTACTTTTCTATTTTTCTCTACTTAAAACGAAACAGCCTTCCATGGGAAACATTCATTGCTTAATCACAATACCAGGGAGCTGCCGTGTAGCGTACTAAAGCATACTAGTCGAATGTAAACAAACTCCTGTATAGCCGCGGTCTTAAATAAGCCAATTTGTCCCTGTCACGAATATCATTACAGATAACTATGGCTTTGTCTCACTCTTTACCTGAGACTTATTTAATCTTACGTGTGAAGACGCATTTGGGTCCAAGACAATTGTGACTCACCTCTAAAAACATATACATTTGAAAAATTACTAAAAACCTAGTTTACTATGATTGAGTCGTTTTGTTCTTTGCAGGAACTACTTCATATGAGAAATGCATAAAAAGGATTATTTTTTTTTTTTTGCTTTATGTTTCTCCGGAAGTAATTTGGCTATGTTCTGTCGAGCATGCTTGAAACAGGAAACTTTTATATTCATATATTTACTCATGGTTTTTGGTTTTTGCGCGAAACAATTTCCAAGCGTTCCATTAAACAATAACTTCGTCACGGAAGTTTAAAATGGAATTCTTTATACATGTATAAATATAGAAATCCACATTCAAACTGTTTCTCTGTATCATAACATATCAATGCGCGTGGATTAGAATCCATTCCAAACCAGGTATTGAACGTACAGTCATCTAGTGGATAGTAGGTAATTGTAACCACGTGCTATGAGATCAGTGTCCGTAAACGGCCTTATCAAATGCCTATTTATATAGACAATAGCCGACCGCTTTTACAGTGCTCGACCTACTTGTTTATTTACAAATAAACAGACAGAGAGCTTTGCATGAGTTTGTATCTAATCAGTCAATAGACGAGCACAAGTGGAAGAAATATGATAATAAAGAATCCCAGCAAGAATAAATAAATAATCGTGCCACTTACAAACTACTTGCTAGAATTAATTGGACGAATTTAGAAGAAAAGTCAATCATACTTGTTGATTTTCTTTTGCGTCAAGATATTCCGTAGGGTTTTTTTTTCTGGAAGTATTCTTTTCTTGCTGTGAATCAATTTTTAATTAAGTTCATTAAAACAACTAAAAAAAAACACAATATTAACGTTTTGTAATCAGACAACCAGTAGTCGATTATAGAGGTTATAATATATAGCGGTTATATATATATATATATATATATATATATATATATATATATATATATATATATATATATATATATAGATATATATATATGTGTGTGTATGTGTGTGTGTGTGTGTGTGTGTGTGTAGGGACAAATTTGCAATAAAAAAATAAAAAAGATATAAGACATAAGGATCCTTGCTCATAATCTAACTTCTAGGGCAGAACAGTGTTATTTTCTGTACACAGTAAGGTGTGTATTCACGTGCGACCGCTTGCTGTCTGTTTCGTCTGAGAGAAAATGAAAATTTGCAAAATAGATAAAAAAACCCTAAATAATTTCCATTCGGCGCTCTTCCTTGCGTTCTCCACCCCCTCTCTCTCCTTTACTTTAATATATATATATATATATATATATATATATATATAGATATATATATATATATATATACTTTAATATATTTATATATACTTTAATATACAGGGTGGCCAAAAAGTCCCAGGACACTGGCCGAAAAGTCCCAGGACACTCTATTTTTAATATTTTAATGCTGTTAAATATGATAGAATTGTGCAAGAACAACGAGGGCCAACATACTGATCCCCTAGACCACTAAATTACTCTAGTTGTTTTCTGCTTTGTTTCTAATAAATTTCTCTTTTTTTGTTGAATATATATGTTTTATTTGTGTTTCATTAAAAAATACTGTGTTTTATTAAAAATACATGTATAGTGTCCTGGGACTTTTCGGCCACCCTGTATATATTTTTACTTTAATATATATGTATATTAATTTTATTTATACAAACATTAATGGCTACATATGTGCATGCATGTTTCTGTAATCACCCACGTTGGGGGATTACGTCTTCAGGTCAAGAATTACCGTCAAAAGTGATATTTCCACCAAATACATTTTCCTATTTCGTTTATCAAGTTAGAATGCAACCTGGGTGGGAGTCATAAAAACGGTAAGAGGATGAGTGAGGTCTTTGAAGATAATAAACATCTTTTTCAGTTCCCTTTCCCCCATCCAACCTAACTTTTGTTTTTATGGCATAAGGTACTTGAGAATTTAGTTTTCTTGTCTTGGAGTCTGTAAGTTAAGAACCTTAGCTATGGTCAACTAAGTACTGACCGGTGCTTTTTAATCTACATCCACCCACACATACATGCAACACACATACAACACACACATACACAGACACCGCCACACACACACACACACACACACTCACATTAATACATATATTCAAAAGCGAATCCATGCTGTACGCTTTTATTTTATTCACAACAATTGTACTGAAACGAGACAATAACTCTCAAACTACGCAGGAATAAAGTTAAAAATCACATTAAGGTAAATAAAACAAAACAAAAAATAAATAAAATTAAATAAAAATAAATAAAATAAAATAAAATTCAAACAAATAAACAAACAAAATATGAATAAACATAAAACACGAAAGTTATCTAAACCCCACATGTACCTATATACATATATCAATATACTTATAAATGCCTACACTTTGCTACACCCGCGCATATATACACACACACATTACAGACATACAGAGACAAATAATGTCATTTTTCCTTTACTTCTGTAGCGTGGTAACCCCTTCGTATATGCAATAGTATGCTACTACACTCCAGACGGGTGTATATATATATAAACACACACATACACACATAATACATATATATATACATATATACATACACACATACATACATATATAACATACATATAAACAACATTCGGACATCCATACATTCTTGTAATCTATATTGTTACAACAATCATATACGAGACAGCATATTCTAATAGTTCAGAAATATATATGCATATACATACATCTACATACATACACACATACAAATACATCCATATACAAACATACACACAGATATATAGATACACATATATATAAATATACAAACATACATGCATACATAAAATACACTTATACATACATACTCACACAAATATAGACATATACATATATACATGTACCCTGCCACCAAATGATACATCCAAAGTAGAAACATACATCAATACATTTACTATATAAATTCCCTTTTTCTATCAAACTCCACATGCATAGTTATATTTCATGGCCCCACCCGCTTGTTACATTTTCCTAAGTTGTAGGTTTTTTCGTAAAAATTTACACTACGTAAAAATTTATATTGAATTCAGCATGAAGTTCATAGGCCTATCCTCATATTAAGCAAACACTCTTTCGATGGTAAGGCAGATATGCATAAGATGTATTACGATACAATAATAATATGTTATAACACATGACAGAAATCAGAGTATTTAGGTTATACAAACCGAGTATACAAGCTTATATATTGTATTACTTACCTTCATCTTTGTATATTAACCCTAATTTCCTAATCCCCTTTTCTTTCATTCACCCTTCATTCCTTACTTTCTTTCATCTATTTATTTCTTCATTCATTTTTTTATATAAATTAATTAAGAGATGTTTATTATCTTCAAAGACCTCACTCATCCTCTTACCGTTTTTATGACTCCCACCCAGGTTGCATTCTAACTTGATAAACGAAATAGGAAAATGTATTTGGTGGAAACATCACTTTCGACGGTAATTCTTGGCCTGAAGACGTAATCCCCCAACGTGGGTGATTACAGAAACATGTATGCACATATGTAGCCATTAATGTTTGTATAAATAAAATTAATATACCTGCTCTGTTCACTCATTGAGCACTATTTTGGTAGACACATGTTGTTTCATTGGATGTACTTCTAGGAAACTAAACTCTACTGGCTATATATATATATATATATATATATATATATATATATATATATATATATATATATATATATATACTAACAAGCCGCCCGGCGTTACCCGGTCATAAAATAGCATAAATGTTACATTTTAAATCACGCAGAAACTGAGAAACGTTCATGTAAGTATTATGTTTTTTTCTGAACAGTCCATATTTTGTAATTTAAAAGATATTCGATCTGAAGTCAAAACCTAAACCTAAAGACAATGGATCAACTACGATAACCATTAGACCAGCTTGAATAATCTTTAGAAAGTGTTGTCAATCCGACTTATGCTTAACCTAAGGAAGCTGTCATGTTCCATGACTGCGCATGCGCAGTCGTTAAACTGTTAGTGATAGATAAAGATTCCACCACCTCCACGTAGCAATTTTTCAATTTTTACTCCTTCGCTGACATTTTACCGAATGAACACGGATTAAAAAGTTTTTACATGTCCGAATAATATATATCTACTGAATTTTAACTCTGTGGATTAAAAAGCGTTGCGTAAATAGGTTGAGAAACACGTTCTCACTTTTATTAATATATGTTCCGCATCTTGTTGTTTCAAAATAGCATGCTAGATGCTAGTTACGAAAAATGATTTGTAGCTATCGTGTGCGATGGTCAGTGTTTAAATAGTAGAAATTCTTCGATAACAAAACGGAATGCGTGAATAACATAAAGGATGTTATAGAAGCGGGTAAGTATGTAAAGATAGGTGTTAAAGTATGTGTTAGAAATGTTAACGTTTTCATAACTCGCGTAAATTATTTTGTGACAAAATAGGGTGATTGTTCTTTTTGTGATGAATTGATTTACTATTAGTCACGTGCTATATTACTTAAGAAAATATTATCAGATATACCCGTACAATGAAATGATTAGTTCAGTTGTCAACGAGTGTTCAAGCAGACGGGTGTCTGTTGAGCCGGGGTTTGGATTTGACGCACATGGAAATAAATGGGTCGACATAGAAACATGTGGACTTGTCTGAAGTGTGAACAGCTCTGATGAAGGGAGCAAGCATCGACATAAATTATATCCAAATATATGTTATTGTTTGGCGTTTCTCTGTTCAAAATAAAAACATCTTTAATTGCAGGAAACAAGAAAAGCACTTGGAAAATGTATGTATTATTTGTAGGTGTTAATGTAATCTGTTGTTCTTTTTAATAGAATGCGTATTATGCATTGCCCCTTTATAAAAAGTTATTGAATGTATATACAACCACAAACTTTATATAGACACACTATAACATGTACTGATTTTTGCATATATATATATATATATATATGTATATATATCTATATATATATGCAAAAATTTAACATTATATATATATATATATATATATATATATATATATATATATATATATATATATATATATATACAATCGTTATGAACACTTTAATAACCTCCCACATCTACATATTTAGAAAGCAAAAGGGCTCCTCGCATTTTTGTATGTTTAAGAAAGGTTTTTTTTTCGGAGGATTGGGCAGTCACAAGTGGGTTACTATTTTTTACAATTTTTTATATACTCACTAGATCATAATATCTAGGATTTGAGAACGTGGACTTCGGGCCAAGATAAAAGTGTAGTATCTGTCCGGCAGATGCTGCAATCAAAGACCTGTGACCTTGTGGCAAACTTCTGTTCTATGTAGGGGCAGCCCTATATGGGCCAGCTGGAAAATCCCATTTCCCACCTCTCGGGAGCTGGCCCCCTTTTCCGTTTCCTCTCACCCGTTCTCTCTACATTAAAAAGGGGTTTTGTGCCTAATTTGCTCAGTAGAGAAGCAAATAAGTTCAGCCGTCAGCGTCCTTTCGTGCCGGGATGTCTTGAAAACAAATCGCTTTGATCAATGTGGGTAAACCCCTTCATATCAAACACTTGCTATTCATTTGGGGATCCCGCCCTTCTATAAATATAACGCCAGAAAGCGTAAAGATGGACTGACCCTCAGCTAACGTTCATTTCTTTGGCCAAATCAACGTTTTTGTTGCGTCATAGCGTAGCAGTAACATGTCAGGTTTTCTTTAACTTTCTTTTCCGCCTTCACGTTACGGGTTCGTCACGCGATCGAGCCTGCCTTCTAACACTTTTTATTGGTACTCAACACACACCTCAAAACACCGGGGCAACGCTGCATACTCCCGCTAGTCTAATATGGCAAACCACACGGACTGAAAACCTGGATGTGCCAAGTTCGAATCCAATTCGTTCCACAGTGCCATTTTCACAAACCACACTTGTCTTTGTGTTTAACATTCTTAAAAAGCGGTCATTAAAATATAGGCACGTTAATTATAACCATTTTAATACTTTTCGACTATAGACCACTATTATGTTTTAAAATAAAATAAACTGATAAAAATGGTAAACATTTCTGGAAAATTGAGCCAAATTCGGTCTTTATTGAAAAATCTTACTATTTATGTACCTCTTTTGAAAGAGGTCAGGATAAAGGCTATGGTGAGTTCGTAAAATGCATTCACTTTGTAGATTAAACTCTAGTATCGAAAAATATCACACCGGACATTCTGATCGTATTTTAACCAGACAGAAATTATGGAGTGATTATCAAAGAGGCATCCTTCAGTAGTATAAAACTACACGAGTTATTCAAAGTATAAAAATACACAAGTAAAATACGATACATATCATGAAACAAATGTATAGAAATTTTAGGTTACCGAAATTACGACTAAAAGGTAGTATCCAAATTTTTCAGTAATCCTAAATTCAATTTAGTATTTCACAATCCTGTAGTTAATTAATCTTGAATTTAATTCACTAATTTACAAATAACTGAGGATAACGTTTACTATATGATGTATACTGGATCCGCATGTCTTCATAATAACAAGTTCCCATAATCAATTCAAAGGAGAAGATGTCTCGTATAAAATAGATTTAGTTAATCATCCGCTCAGGACACGACCGTGACATGCAAGGATTGACAAAAGACTTCGAGCCATTATTCTGCACAGCTTTCTGCGTTCCAGGGTTTCGAGGGATTCATTGCCCTGTAGGCGCCACCAAGATATTCGGTTAATGGCAGGCAAGCTTTTACATAGAGGTTTGATGCCACCGAATGGCTTTGGAATATGCGATTGTGTTCACCGGCTTGACTTACTTTACCATTGAATGTATGGATATCATGGGATAAGACTTCGATTTCTTCTCTTACAATTCTGTCCGTCCTTTTTTGGTTATGTTTCTTTTTGCCTCCCATTTGTCGGAGGGTGTGTGCTTCGTCTAATTTTTACTATCATTGGTTAAGAGACAGTTAGTACTGAGTGCAAATTATATCAAATATATTGCGTTCTCTAAAACTATAATATCCATGAAAATTAATAACCACACAAATAAATAAACGGAAATAATGTTCTGTATATAACGTATATAAATTAAACACCTGCGCATGCATATAGCGCAACCGTGAATAAATTTATCTATTTCCAGGAGGTATTGTACAGGATAATATTAATCTATATATCTATAAAATTAAAAGTTTCTGTCTGTGCGTCTGTGTCTCTGTCTGGGTCCATTTCCCCACGCAATAACTCTGTCAATTTTTAGTCTACAGACTCGAAATTTGATATACATTATATGGAGATTTGGGGAAATCCTTGTAACTGGTTTTCGACTAGAAATATGGCTTTTATGGGGTCATAGTTCAACAATAGACGATTGTCTAGCCTTAATTTAAACCTACGTCATTCCGGTTTGCCGGTGCTTCTAACAGCAAAGACGTTAGGTTGTTTCCCGTTCTTTTCCCCCTTCGCGGTACGGGTTCGAGCCTGCCTTTCTACTATCACTTTTTTTGTTCTTTTGCTTAACACACACCTCTAACCACCTGATCAATGCCGGGCTTAAATTTTAGCATTAAATAAAATTTTATCGAGGTGTAACCATCCTGAAATGTGTTTACAGATACCTAAACAATCTTTATTTTACTGAAATAGTACGAAATCCAAAAATTACAAAAAATATAATAGTATTTTGCCAGATAGTAAGATTTAAACATAATAATACTTTTTAACAAGGATCACAAACCAGATACTATTCGAAATATGTCTAGTGATATAAAGTTAGATATGCGAGTATGTTTATATAAATACTTGCTGAAGTAACCGGTTTCGCCAGGTTACATTTCATATATTTTAATACTCTCTCTTCATGTATTATTATCACATTGATTAAACGAAATATAAATTACAGTAGCATCATTCTTAACCCCATTACATTAGAATTGTGGGTGAATTGTATTTTATAGAAGTCTATCTAGTAGACTTTATCCTATATTCTACTTAAATATTTTATTTTCTAGTCCTTTTTCGTAATTAAAAATATGATGTAAGAATTGGAATTATTATTTTATATCTTAGTACATATATTAAAACTGTAAAATTTCTTTTTGTCTTAACCATTAAATGCACGATATATATATATATATATATATATATATATATATATATATATATATTAAGTAATGTGATTAATAATTTAAAAATGACAATTATCTCCCCTTAAAAACTTACAAAATAAATACTCTCTCTATAGATATTAACTGTAGCCTCTTTAAATCAAAATACGCTAACGGAAACAATTTACTGCACGAGCGTCGCCCTTTTAAAATTCATCATTCAATAAAATAAAAAGCTATAGCAAACATCTAAATGACTACCTTAAATACAGTTCCTGATTTCAAAAAAAGAAAAACCAAAAGGTAATTATATATCTATATATTTTTAAATCAAATTTATTATGTAAATTCAAAAAAAAAAATATATTTTTTCTACTCATTTCTATCTCTAACCTGTACCAATTTTCTTATTAATTTTCTTATAAATTTTAAATCCAAACCTTTTACTTCAATTTTTCAGATTCATCTGCCTTACTTTTAATGCTAGGTTTATTTTTGGTGTCTTTTCAATTCAATAGAAATCCTCCTAAATTTGCTGATGAGGAGACCGTGCTTACCAAAAAAACTATGTATAATTGTTCTACGTGGCTTCATGTATACCACAAATAAAAAGCACGGATTTCCGAAACGATCGTACAGATAATTGACTTTGTTGTTGTTCCTTCTTATGAAACTGATTTTTAATTTAATTAAATTTTGATTTTTAAATTTTAAAAATTTTTAAAATTTTTAAATTATAAATCACATTACTTAATATTGAATTAGCTCTAGGACATTTGACTATCGAGCTTATTATATATCTAAATTACAACGAGCATTTCCTGTATTTTAATTAAACTAGTAATTTCACTATTACATTAAAATACACTTAGCTCTTTAGACTATTATTCTAATCTCCTTTAAATTATATATATATATATATATATATATATATATATAAAATAAAATACGTATTATATACGTTTGAAGCCCCACACAACGCAATGTTACAAAATAAACAGACGTTTATTTTATTAGAAAATATGTTAAAGTTCATAAATATATTTCGGCGGAAATCGTCATCTTCTGTATGTCATTTTTTGTCCTTTTGTTAGGGGGGCGGTTTGCTATGTTATTGTTGGAGCGAAAAAGTAGCCGTTTGTTTTTTATACGGTAGTTTTTTTTAAGTCTCGGAACGGTGCGTTCATTTTGTAACAATGCGTTAGGTATGGCTTCAAACGTATATAATACGTATATTATTTAATTCAAACTCAACCGACCGGCGTTCTAAGTAACAAAATTTTAACGGTAATCTCGCGTGAAGAAAAGTGTTCTCAAAAATAAGTTATCGCTAAAATATTGACAAACCGCCCCCTTAAGTAAGACACTCTATCAAATCTCCAATACTAATTATTACTACAATATTAACTCATTCATTACTGTACACGCAATAACCCTTATCCCCGAGTTGCGTCCGGGCCTTGATAAGTGGTGACCTCTATGTAAAAAAAAGAAGATATCTGCAAGTTATTAAAAAAAGATTTATTATCTCAGCTTTTAAATATATTATATATATTCATGGAGATTTCATATTTATTAATGCAAAAGTTTTTTTTAAAACTGCCTTCGTGCCATTAGCTAGCATCGAAACCAAAACATTAACCGTTCAAGCTGCATTCCCTACCGATGTTTTACCGGGTGAATGATAAGTCTTACTATTAAACTACCAGAAGTATTGAATCGGACTCAGAAAGAAATAAAATTTCAGTCAATTGAAATAAACGTTTTGCATTTTAACTTTTCCTAATATATGTCTGTATGCGTTATTCATCCACACAAAGATTTTACTCGTTATAAACCATCTTAGGTCTAGGATTATTATTCCCTGTTAATTGTAGTGTAATCTGACCAGTAGCGTAAACGTTTATCTATATGTCTATAAAAGTGAAAGTGTCTGTCTCTCTATTTGTCTGTATGTGTGTATCTTTGTGTCTGTCTGTGTATATTTCCCTAAGCAATAACTCTGTCAATTTTTAGGTCTACAGACTCAAAATTTGATATACAGGGTACTGAGATTTGGGAAAATCTTTGTAATACGTTTTCAGCCAGAAATTTGGCTGGTAAGGGGCCAAATTTCAACGAGTTGACCTTTGAGAACTCTACCAAACTACTCCGATAATTTTGGGTCTAAACACTTGAAATTTTAGATATAGATTCCTTGAGTGTGGATCTAACTTAATAACTTAATTTGAACCGGAAACAATAAATCTTAAGGGATCATAATAAGGATCAAAGTTTATAAAAGTTTGATCTCTGCGGTCTCTACCAAACTACTCAAACAATTTCTGGTTTAAACATTTAAAATTTTACATAAAGGGTATTCAGAGATAGGGCAAGCTTTTTAATCGGCTTGAGCCGAAAATTTCAGCTACCAATATATAAATGTATGTATATATGTTTGCATGTTTGCCTAAATCTTTCGACAGAGACAACGGCTTTTCACAAGATCAAAATCGTTTTGAAGGACGATGCCTCACACGACAAATACCGAAACATTGGCTAAAATCATTAATTTCTTCACCCTCAACTGGACGCTTTTCAACAGGGAGGGGTCGTTTTTTTCACCGATATTTTTGAAAGTCATCCCCTCTTTCCGATTGTCTAGCCTTAACTTAAACATACGTCACTTGGCGGAGGTCGTAACATCAAAGACGTCACGTTTGTTCCGTTCTTTTTCTTCTTAGCTGTACGGGTTCGAGCTTGCCTTCCTACTACCAGTTTTTTTTTTTTTTTGCTCAACACACACCTCCAAACACTCGGACAACGCCGAACCCCCATGTTAGTCTTTTAAATATTTACACACAAATACATATATTGTTTTATTTATATAGATTTGTGTGTGTACGATTTAAAATAATCAGCAAATCATTATGGATATTGTAGCAAATGTTTTAGGCATGATGAATCGTAATGCAGTTTATATTAACTTAGTTTAAGTTTTATTCACTGCTAAGAAGGAATGGGAGTGAATGTTTCGTATATTAATAAATATTACAAATAGGAACATTATTTAATTACAATTTCCACACTATAGTTGCTTGGGAATATTTCAATAATAATTATATATGGCCAACGCTATATGCTGAAATTGAAATATGTCTTATTTTAATTAAATTTTACCATAGTCACTAGCCAGTAATAAAGTAAGATTTTATGAATTGAATCTCTTGTTCATATTTCTTAAGCTACAGTTTTTACATTTCAATAAAATATAAATTTTAAATAACAATCACATACATAATATGCAATAAGAATTTATAAGGTTTGAAATCATTACATAAAGTGGTTCCAAACTAACTGCGATTACATAGTCTGCCAGATCATTTATTAAGCTTTATTTTTACTTTCTTTCATAGAATTCTTCCTTCTCATGCCTCTTCTCTCCCCGTTCTCTTACTACTTCACATTTCATCAACTAATGCCAGACAAAATTTTCTCATTCTGTAAATAATACTTCATACGGAGATTGGTTTAATAGCATCATCTTTCAAGAGACAGAAAAGTTAAGTGCTATATTAATCCATAATTAATAATATGTAAACAATGTATAGGTCTCTATTCCGAGCCGAAATTCTGTCTTATTTCTGAAAGTGCAACAGAGAGGCACTGAAAATTATAAACTAATCTGCAAATCAATACATTTCTTAAGTACATAGACTTTGGGATACATATTGTCCGCAACAGCTAATGCACTTTTATATTATACACGGTTGATCATACACGCATATATATATATAATATTTCACAAGTAAACGAGTCATTCGACTCATTACAACATACGTTCATGCGCTTTTATTCCTTGGCATAACTAAAACTTATTCCTGTTTGCTGTTTTTGAAAATTAATAATACTCGCTAAATTACTTTAACTGTGAAAACCGGACATACAAATTTATACAAGAATGCGTATATATAATTCTATATAACTAGATATTGAAAATTTATAAGTAATTATATTGACTGGTGATATAAAGAAAAGAGTTATTTACACACACACACTCGCACACACACAATCGCACATACACACACACATATATATATATATTCCATTTAACAATTTTGCTGTCATCAACTACAGTCTAACATTTAATTAAAAGAAATATTCATAAAATATCATAGGTAGATACATATTCCCACGCGACAAAAATGAAAAAAAAATAGACTCATCTTTTTATACAAGGAATTTAAGATCCTCAACCTTGTAGTAAGTTAACATACTTCTTCAACCATCAAAATATTAGAAAGAACCAACTTCATCTTTAAGCGTAAATGTCTCTTGGAATAGACCCTGGATTATGTTAATTACACAACTTCCGTGCTATCCAGTTGCTTTATTATACACAATGTCGATTTTAAATTTAAAAATCTACAAAATAACATCACATCCCCCTCTAATTTTAAGTCAAATGTCTATCTGCAACAGAAAAATAATACATTCTGAAACACATTTTTAAAAGTTGAAGATAGATACTTGCAATGGTCTCCTAGACACCAAAACAATTTGCATAAATGTATTAAAAAATATTTTAACATGGTTATTGCAATCACCTTGCAACCTTATTATTGACTTCCAGAATCTGTTTTGTTAAACAACATCAGACCAAGAAGCCTAGCAATATTATCGCTGTTGATACTACAGAAGACTTTTTCGATGCAAGTTCCCCATAGAACATCATTTACGCCTACCTAAGGATACTTGTGAAATCAGGCGAAAATTTCCGTAGTACATATGAGCCATATATCAACATTTTCTTATTTTCACACAATAAAATCAGAAGACTAATTAATAAAAATAAAAGAAATTGTTTAATAAACAGAAACACTATTATACATATATATATATCTATATATATATATACACGCACACAAACACACACACACACACACACACATATATATATATATTAGGGAGAGAGAGTAAGAGAGAGAGAGAGAGAGAGCGGAACAAACAGAGAGTAAGCAGACAGATAAAGGAGATGAAAAATTAGGTAGATACATAACTCAATACGAGTAAAATTAAATTCTCCAACTGATCCTTTTTTACCACATTCATATCAATTTATGAAGATGAGTTTAACATAAAATACTCGTGAACGTCATATGTGGAATCATTTTTACTATAAGTACTTAGCTATTTAATACTCCAGAATACTGACCTCTTATGACTATGGATTAAGTATAATTATAATTTTAAATATATAAAATAGGTTCAAATTATCCGGTTTATATTAGATTTAATAGATAGAAATATGCAGTAATTCTTAAGATTGCATAACAACGCATCTTAATTCTTCGTTTGGTTTATTGTAAAATATTTTATGTAGTACTAACGGGGGTTACCCGAGTGTTTGTTTCCGGGACGGGGGGGGAGTTTTAAAAAATGTTATGGTAGGTAAGTAGGAAGGATCAAACCCGGGGTCATGAGTAAAAGTAGGAAAATAAAGTGTGAAAAAAAAAACCAAAAAAAAAACCATCTGCAACGTTAACAGTTCGGCCACCAAGAAAAGTCCATTCCAGTTGTTTAGGAAAAAAAAACGACTACGGTAGGTCGGCGCGAACGTGAAAATATAATGTGAATTGTCCAGCACGCTAACCACTACGCCACAGAGCACTGCAGCTTAGTTTAGTGATTTTAAATAACTTCACATGAAAGAACTACGAAGCCAAACCGGTGTTCTCTTCTCAACTGTTCCTTGTGAACGATCCCCAAACGGTGTTAAGTGGTGGCAGGGGGAGGAGGAATTTATTAGAGAGAAAATATTTTACCACTTCCATTGATCTTAACCGATTTTGGCCGTGACTTCTCAGCAGAAAAAAGTATAGAAATCTAAGATTATCGAGAAATTTGAGAAATAATAAGCCTATAACACACCTCAGATATTGTTTTGCCGTTCGTGCATATTATATTTGCATGAAATATCTTGATTTTTAATCCTATTAAGGTAAAAATCCGACGAGAAAAAATGAGTTCATTTTATTTATATAGAGAAGAGAAGATTATTAGGATAAAAATCTGCTTAACTATGCATATTTTAGACATACCTGTATCTGCTGTGATATTAAGTCCGATTAAAGATCGGTCTTTGCTTATATTATGTATACTACCTGTAATTTCGGTAAAGGCGGAGTCGATCACAACAAAAGTATTATACGGTAATCATTCATTTAGTGTAAGTCTGGTTAATAAATTGACTAAAATGCAAACAGTTGAAAATAGCTTTCATATAACTCTATAGAGCGATCTAAATATTAATTGCCGTTGTTTTTGCTTTTGCGACATAAAATAATATATTCCTCTGACAGGCATCATAGTTTCTATATTTCTATAAGAACTAAAGGCGAAATTAATACGACGATATAAAATAAAATGGAAACAGAAAGACCTTAGGTGAATTACAACGTTTCAACCAACATTTGACGATTTTATAACTGGCACAAAATAAAATCTGCTGCACATATTTATACATTATACACACATATATACTGTAGCAAGTATAAGATCTTAAAGATAAAAATTAAGGACGGTAATCCTTAAATAAAATCCTGTAAATCTATTGTCATGTAACTAGTTATTTTACTGACAATATTCAAATTGAGTTGCTGTGGACAAGTCGGGGATCTGAATAATTTATACTTTGTGAAATAATTCCTCATAGCATGCACTTTTGGCAGTTAGTTTTCGTTTTATCGAGTTTCGTACTTTGCATGTGAGGTTGTTACAAAAGTTTCGTTTGCGGGTTTTAAGAGTCTTACAAGCCAATTGTAAATTAACCATACTCCTACTTGGACTACAGTAATTGCAAATATATGTTTCGATCGAAATTAACGAATATAATCGCAAAATTTTAAGATACATAGTAGACACCATGCTTTTATATTTTAAATACAGATAAAGCATTATACCTGTAAATTATAGGTGTCACAACTTTTTGCAAAATTTCAGTCTATCCTCTTTTATTTAGCCGAAATGTATTCCTAATAAAATAAATATCAAGATCGTATGATTTTTTATTCCTGCTTTTATTGCTAATATTTTTATTAATACGTCTTTCCAACTCATTAAACCATATAAATGGACGATCATGCGTTTATGTTCTGAGAAACTTTACCTAAAATTATACATATCTCTCGTTTGTGTTACTGCTAATGTAGCAATAATATTATAATATATTTATATATGCTTTACTTTTATTGCTATAACGGTATGATATTTAAACGCTCCATGCATAAACATACATTTTTAAAGTGTATGTCAGAATGTAATTCAAAATTTATACAAGTGATGATAATATAGAGCAATCGTTTCCCTGACTGTATTAAGAATATATTTAATTAAGCGCTGTGTTAAAAAAGGGTAAAAATATCGATACACATTTTAATGAGAGTAATAGAGATAATTCCTTCCATCATCTTCACAAAAGTCAAAATCGCATCCATCAGCTTGTAGTTTATATGTTTGCAAAAGTTCAAGCAGAAATATTTTTATATATTAAAACTTATCAAAACAAACTACGAGTAGATTCCTACATACAGCTGAAAGATCATATAAATACTAATGGTCAAGGTAGAGATATAGGTTAGTGTGTATTTTACCTTCTAGCTTTACATGTATTCCACGATATATGCATGGAAGGACCCAAGATGCAATGACATGTCAGAAATTATGCAAAACCAGACCCTTTTTTTATTACATCTACTTTAAATCCAAACTGTAAGGCAATTTAAATGACTTCTCTCTGGCCAAACATACACAAGTGAACAAGATCTACTGGCTAGGGGGTATTATTTGACGATAATTAAACTACTGAATTTGATAAACAAATCAGAAATCCTTGGGCTACTACGATGCTACATGTACCCAATAGAGTTGTAAAAAATTGCCTTATTCGCATATATTGTTGTGACTTACTACGACTGCAATAACATTGAATCCACTTAAGTTGACTGTACGGATATATAACCTTTTTTGAAACAGTAAAGAGTAGCATAGTGCATGTTCCTGATAGTAAAATCAATAAAACTTTATCTTGCATTGTTGGTGGCTAATGTACATAAAGATACCTTAAACACTTTATCCTTTAAACTTAGTTTAGTGAGGTTTGTAACCCTCTTTATAGGAAACGATCGACTGAAGACGATGGCTTTGCAACTATGGTTGGTGCGCATGAGGTTGCCAATAGGTAAATTATACCTTACTCTCCCTTACTTTCAGAAAACATTCAAAGCTCACCGAACGAATATTTATTTTTGCAAATTTTAGGTATAATGAACATGTTTGCAGCAGCATAAACAAGGGATCTGGTGTCTACATTTTTCCTAACGAAATATGTTCGTCATGAATTTACTCGATATATCGAAGCTAATTAAGTATGTTCGCGTATTTTGGAGTTTCCTATTCATGGAAGGATTCCTACAGTCCAGCAGTTTGTAATTCATTTTAAAAATAGTCCGAGAGCTTATTTCAAAAGCGAAAATGCTACCTAAATGCAGACCCCACAACAGTCACTGCACTTTTAAATTGTGTGAACGAGATGATTTTGCAAAAATTCCTATTTATAATTATATTCCATCTTGTTACACATGGGTTTACTAGACATGAAACAGAAGAAAACGGGAAGTTTCTGTTGAGGATAACCCAGATGTAACATTTATTTGATGCTACAATTGAAAAAGTTTACTCGGTGCACCCAAATTACCGTGATGTTTTTTGTCTAGACTCCATCTTTGTGAAATAAGAGGACCGGCTCATTTTCCTTTCTAAAGAAAGGAATAACTTGATGACAATTACAGGGAAGTTTGTTGGAGCTTAAATGTGTTAGAAAATCACAGCGAGTAGAACAGAACTATGGCTGACATTCCAGTGTTATACACACCTATTTTTCTAAGAGTCTTTTTGCAATAATTCTCCAAACATATGATATAAGTAATCCAGTATCATTGTAGCAAACATATAAATACGATTTATCTGAGGACTATAATAATCAACAACAACAAATATTCCATGAGTGAGAAATAGGATTAAACGAAGAATTATATAATTCTGTGTTGAATTTTTTAAGGATGTAACTGCTATGGGAGGAAAGGAACTCTACGAATCTGGATTACCTGAAACTGATCGAAGTGAAGTGAATAACTTACAGATATTTTGTGAGAATTACATGTGATGTTAATTCACTGACCAGATTTATTGATGAGAACATACTAAATCTTTTGTCAGACCAAAATATGTATATAGAATAATTATTGAACAAGTGATCCATAAAAAAGGAGAAAAACTAGAAAAGTTTTGTCACCAATTTATAGCTGACCAAATTCAGGCAGAGAAGGGAAATATCTTTACCTATAGGAATTCAGGAATCTCTGCAACTTTACTCCCCGGGGATCGAACAGCTCACACATCATTCACGCTTTGTTTGGATCTGAGTACAACTAATAAACCTGTTTGCAATATAAGTAAAAATTGGGGTATTGCTGAAGTTCACACAAGATGATTTTTGATCGTATGAGACGATGGTACATTGTCTCATAAGAAGTGTTAGATGCTGGTAACAGAACACTGCAGGATTTGCGTAAGTCCAACCGTTTTGTAGGTGTGACTGTAGTGTATTCGGCTAATTTTTGGCAAATTTCCCAGTAATTCCCATGGAAACTAAACCACACAAATTGAAAGAGTGTTTAAAATCCTCTGTACTGTGGAAATATGCCAAACGTTTAAAACATTCTATAAATATGAGGGCAAATTGACATGGTGATTTTCTGTCTGGACCTGTTGCTGATACCCTTTTCAATCTTTGAGAGGGAAGACTATTCTACATTGAAATAAATTCATCATAAATATCCACCCTAGTTAACTCAGTTAAAGAACTAATGGAAAAAACGTTTTTCATCAGTGATTTAAAATTTTGTAAATCACGATTTTTATATAAAAGAACAATTATGGAACCAAAAATATTTCAGTGAATCCTTTGAATGATCGACTTATTAAAAAATGTTGCAAGGAACTGAGTATAATTAAAAATGAATAGACTATATCGCAGAGGAATCTGAAATAATTAATGAGCCAGTTCAATTTTTGAATTTCCTGGAGATAAATAGTGCTCCACCTCATTGCCTTTGGTTGAAACCAAGAAATTGATGAGAAATGTTTTCGAGGCTGCATTAAACTTTGGAAAAGGTGTAGATGTTTTTTATCCCTCATATTCTTTAAATACCTTCAAACATGCCTTTGGAGTTCACACACTCTCAGTTTAACATACGTTTGTAATTAGCAATGTCTCAATAAGTTCTAAGGTCAGAAAAAACAAATTGTTTGTTTGAATTTAGAAGAGGATTGTTTTCATACGGAAAGCTATATATCGGTGCTTCTCGAATAGAGAGTAAAAACAACCCTTTTTATAGTCACTCAAAATGTTAAAACCAGAGATATTATCCATTAGAATTTTTTTCCTGAGAAATTAAACAAACTAATAAGTGAACAGGGAAAATGATTTTACAAAGGGCATTCCCAAAGTTTAACAGCATTTTGAGACCACCTTCTGTTTCGTTGTAGAAAACTTCCAAAACTTATTTAATGGGGGAATGAAAATGCTTTTGTTTACAGTTTTGAACAATACAAAGGCTTGGTATACTTTTATCGTCGTAACTAAATATATATGTAAATAAATATATATGTAACTAAATATATACGTAAGTCATTGTTTATATTTTTGATATATCCTATACACCCTTTTTGTTTTGGTGATTGCGTGACAATCTGCTATGCAATTCTATAGTCCTATATTTTACAACTTTATAACCTCTAATTAAAAGCATTTATTTTTGGATTCTTTATTTCGGTTATTAAAACGGATAGCTAAAATTGTATTTGCGCTAGGAAATCCCCACAGGGAAATGCACTCTTGTTTTACACAATTTCAATACTTATGTTTTACATTATATCTTCTTACATGGTTTTACAAATACTTAGCAATTAAGAAATTGAAATGTGTCAATGAGTGCGAAAAATAGAATCTTCGTTTATTTTTTCTGCTTTTTTAAAAACATGCTTTGATTGGCCTCTCTTGCTATGAATGTCAAAAAATGATGATATCAAAAATATATATTTCCGAAAGATATTACATTTTTTTCATCATATTTTGCTTCGGTTTAGATACCTCAAAATTTGAAACTATCGCTTTAGACGTTCACCTCTTTTCATAACCTTTCATACTATCACAAATCAGAGTAAATTTTTTGAAAGCTATTTTTAAACCCAGTCAACGACGGGCTCTTCTGCTAGTATATATATATATATATATATATATATATATATATATATATATATATATAGATCAAAGACTCACACACACAGACACAGACACACACATGTATATATATACATGTGTGTGTGTGTCTTTGTGTGTGTGAGTCTTTGATCTATGCTAGCTAATAGATTTTCTTGTGTGCGGCGCAGTTGCTGATTTGATGGTGTTCTCAATTCCCACGTAAGAAATTCGAGTTTCAAATCTCAGGCCTAGATATGTTTACGTGATGAGCTAAAATAAGGGCAAAACTCGAGTCTGCGCATCCAATTTGTTTACTTGCTCATGTCGTCTGATCCGCGACATTGTTTGACATTGGAAATAATTACATCCTTTAACATAATGGAGAATATTATATATATATATATTTATATATATATATATCTTAATTGAAGTCTCTGAACGTATATACCGTTCACTGGACAAAACAGGGAAGGGTAGAACTGTAGCTCTTGATATATCTTAGGCCTTTGACAAGTTATGGCACGATGGTCTTCTTAGGAAAATTAGATCATATCTTATCACTGGAAGAATACATAATGTAATTAAATCTTTGTTAAGTAAGAGATAAATCCAAGTTGTCCTCGACGGTCATACATCTAAAAAAATATGATATAAGTGATAGAGTACCTCAGGGGTCTATCCTTGGACCTTTATTATTCCTGATATTCATAAACGACCTCCCTGATACATTTATTTCGGAGATCGGTAAATTTGCCGATGACACCACTCTTTATACCAGTCATGAGGGGGAATCAAATGAACACATATCTAAGGAAATGGCAGAAACACTAGAGGATTTCCTTATAGCTGTAGTGAAATGGGGACAAAAATGGATGGTCATATTCAATGCTGCCAAGACCAAGCTTATTTCCTTTAATAACTACAAGAAACCTTCTCTACCAATAGCAATGGCCAAGAACACATTGCCTGAAAGTACTTCATTTAAACACCTCGGCCTAACGTTTACAGGGAATATGAACTGGAATATATACATTGCGAGCATTGCCAAGGCTGCTGCAAAAAGGTGTGATCTCTCTGCCGAGCTAGAATATTACTTACGCCTGAAAGTATCCTGTACGTCTATAAGGCCACCATTCGCTCACGTATGGAGTGCTGTTGTCACATTTGGGCTGGTGCATCTGTAGCTTGTCTTTCACTCCTGGACAGGGTTCCAAAGAGAGTCGCCAACCTGATAGGTCCTGAACTGTCATCTAGGCTTCAGCCTCTGTCCCATCGACGAAATTTGGCATCCCTCTGCCTGTTCTACAAGTACTTTAATGTTGAGTGCTCTGACGAACTACAAGCACTTGTACCTCCTCGATGTGACAAGCTCCGACAAACCCGACAAGCAACTAAGTCCCATCTCTTTACAATAAAGATCCCTAGGTGTAAGAAAGCCTTTTACTCCAATAATTTCTTCCCCATAACTGCAAGTCTTTGAAACTCCCTTCCGGTATCCTGCTTTCCCAACTCTACTGATATGCAGAAGTTCAAGTGTAATGTGAACAAACATCTTTTTACTCATCTCCCTTCACAATGCCCTCGCAAATTATGTCCCCGATAGTAGCCCTTACTTCAAAGTTGCATAGTGCCTTGTTTTGGGTGAAAATTGAATATATATATATATATATATATATATATATATATATATATATATATATATATATATATATATATATACAGATTACTTACATATGTTTTACGAATCGAAGACAAAGTTGTTGAAATGTTGTTCTAATGAAATAATTGAAACGAACGAAACATCATACAAAATACTCTAAATTCTAGGCGGATTTTTTAAAATATTTTTAAACTACTTAAAATCTTAACAAACCGACTTTCAATTTCTAAAATTCTGACAGGTAGACGTATCCGTAATCACGATCTTTACTCTGTTTCTCCACCAAAACCTTTTTAAAACCCATTATATTTTTATTTTCATACGTCAACTTTTGTTCTGATGAGTCACACGATTTTCTTTTTTTCATTGAAGCTACACTCTGTGCGTCTTCCTGAAAGTGTTTGCTGTCATCACTCTTATTGAACTACATGAGGATAACTGACCTTTAAGTCACGAATGTGAACTTCGTCAGCGTTTTTGATATTTAAACCTTTTTTGCCATCGTGTCATACAATAAACACATCTATTCCTGCAGAAAATAAGATGGCAAATATCACTCTAGAAAGTATGCGTTCAACAATGCTCAATGCAGAGAATGAATATGTCGAAGGGTTCACATAGTGGGGGCATTTTTAAGAAACAAGAACGTGAGTAGCACAAAAGGATAGGTGATAGTACGCGTTCAAATAATGGTTATAACCCTCAAAATGCATCAACTGTTACTCAGCATAATTAGCAGGTAAGAAGGAGTCCGATGTAATTTTAAATATTCCAATTATTAAATCAGTGTTCCTTTATACGCGAGTTATTTTCACTGATCTATTACTTGTAAAAATGTATGGTTTGGGCTGAATTGTGAGTGAGCAAATTTCTTTCCAGACTTGTAGATTTCTCCTATTATTTCAATAACACTAGTAAATCATGCTGTGTTTTTGCAATAATTTCAAGTGACTTTACATTTTTAACACTTTATGACGTTTGGTTTAGAAAGTATTTATAGAAATAGAAAATACCTAAATAAAAACTGCAGTTTATCATGTATATTTTGTTGTCTAATTACATGACAAAAACGTATTATGAGCAAAATCTCACAAAACCTTTAGCTGTGAAATTTATTCAGTATGTTTGCATTTTGAATAATTAATACATTTAGTTCAAGAGATACTAAGTACGAAAAATTTGTGCAAGATATGTACACATGTGCATACAATTTATGTTTATAACTTTATGATGAAAATATATTTTAAGCAAAATCTGACACAGCTTTGTTTTTAATTTATTTGTCTCTGATATATACTGATGTTAAGTTATAAACCAGACAGACCCGGAGGCCTAGTGGGTTACTTGCTAGAATCATTTTTTTCCATAAGTTGTTTCCACTTTAGTTGTTGGATACCGTCCTCTGGCTTCTCTCGTACGTATCTGATGTCTTTTTTAGAAAGAATTCTGGCAGAAATAATTTCGGAGAAACCAATGCTAGCAAAAGAAAAACCTGGTCTATACAATATTATACTGATCAGTCCGCCTGGAGTTTGTGTTGCAATAATCTTTTCCTAGCATTGTATAAATCATCGTGGTTTTCTGTAAATGTTTCAATAATTCAATAGTGTATTCGTCTTCCATACCATTTTCCATTGACGATCGTTTTCCATGAGATATATATATATATATATATATATATATATATATATATATATATATATATATATATATATATATATATAGAGAGAGAGAGAGAGAGAGAGAGAGAGAGAGAGAGACAGCAGTCAGACAGACAGATACTTATTTCTACAGCCAGGCACCGTCGCAGATCACAAGAGCCAAGTAAGCCAACAAATCGGAAGCCCAACACTCGAATTTCCCCTTTATTTGGGCTCATCAGTTAGACACATCCGAACTCGGGATTTAGAATGCGAGGCTCTGGCATGCTAGGCGAGCACTCTACAAATACACACATAAAAATAACTCTGAACTTACACAGATCAAGCAATTCGCTGATGGATGGATGAATAAACTACCTGATACCGAATAAGGGACGTCGTCATCAAACCAGATATAACCCAATCCGACGTCTCACAAGGAGGAATTTTTTACTCGTAACGACGATGCTATCATCACACGCTAAACTATATGTATATATATATACTTACAGATGTATATGGCGTTGCCCAGTAGTAAATGCAACGTTACATTCCTTAACAAAAGTTAAATAAAAATTTAAAAAAAAAAGCAGAAAGAAACTGGGACATGTGCATGCGAATATTATATTTCAAAATAGTTCATTTCTTGTAAATAAAAAACAATACTCAGGCGGAGATCGAAAAAGTTAGTCAAATACGATAACTATTAGCCTAGCTTTCCACTATCTTATATAAGTGTTTTCAAACATTTTTATTCTAAACACGAGAAAGCTGTCATGTGGACAATTAGCGCATGAGCAGTCTTGAAATAATGTACAAATAGATGAAAATTCTCTGACCCACAATGTACCATTTTTTTTCGATTTTGACCTCTATGCTTTCCGATCTGCCGGATTAAAACTGAGTAAAATGTTTTTACATATCTGAATACCCTATATACCAAACTGCAATCAAAAATTTAAAAAAATCGTTGAGCAAATAATTTGAGAGTTGTCCTCACACGGATTCGCACTAAATTTCTCTCTCTCTCTCTATCTCTCTCTCTCTCTCTCTCTCTCTATATATATATATATATATATATATATATATATATATATATATATTACAGTGATTTAAATTGTTTTCCATTAATACTCAACTTGACACGTTTCCTATTTATTTAATTTATTTACACTCTTTATTTTCATCCTGTAAATAATTCCGATAACGAAATACATTGTTATTCATATGTTTTATTTCTTTTTATGTATTATCATCACTTTTGTAATTCTGTCTTGACCCTTTATATAATCATTCTTAATTATATTCATTTTTTCATGTATCAATGCTGGTTGTGGATTCCTTGTTATATTCAGTGTTTATTGGCTGCAAAGTTAATAGTCGATTATATTTCAACATGGTCATGTCTATTTCCGTATATATTTTTGACCAAATGTAGCTAAATTTAGCCAAAATGATTTGTCCTGGTCCGGTGTTTCGATATCTCATGCAATATGTATGTTATTTAAGTTTCTAAGTCGCAAATTTTCGAAAATTTCCCGATAGTAATTATAATTACATATTGACGCAACATTTTGACAGCTATATCTATATTCTCTGAGTCGATATAATAAATTAACAGCCTCCCTTTATATTTTATTTGTATTTCATTTTCCCATGTTCCATTTTTACCTACCTATGTGATGTTTTTACAGACGTTGATAATGTTTTCTTATTTTTATAGATTGGTTGCATCGTGCAGGTATATTTCATTCGTAATTACTTATGATACCAATTCTATTACATTATTCATGGAGTTTGTAACATTTATAATCGGCTTGGAGCATTGTGCACTGTTATTTAAGTCGTTTTATATGTTCTCTTTAATATTTGATGAGATATCCTTACTTAGAGGAAATTCCAATATGAAAATATGGCTTTCTTGTTCAGTAAACTTTCTTGTGTTTATATTTCTATTTCTAATCTTACCTTACATGTCAGATGATGTGATGACGTTTGCTTTCAGAACTCACGGATATTTGTTATAAACTTATTGTACATTTTGGTCATCAAATTTTGATTTGGTAGTCGAGCTCTTTCTATTTCTTTCTTGTTATTAATATTTCTCAATATTTTACAAAATTGCCCGTAACGCAGTGTGGGAAACATGCATAGATAATATATTTTGAATAAACCATGATCCTGGGATATGTTAAATCAAGAAATATTTGTACTTTACTACTAGTGTAAAACAGTGTTGCATAGTTTAGAGCGTGTAATAGCATGGTAATCAACATTATATTAATGCCGGTTTGATTTAAACAGCAGCTTCTATTCTCGTTTTGTGAAGGAATTAGCTTGTAGGGGTAACGCCGTGAATTTACAGGAAATGATCACTATTATGTTCGCGTGTGAGAAATATTAGTTTTAATTGTTCCAACGTAAGTGGTTTCTTGTGTGAGTTATTCGAAATGCAGGATTAGCAAAGCATTGTGAAAATAGAAACAGGATATAAATTACTGATTTTTATGTCCAGATTGTCATGCGTAGCTTGAAAGTACTGTGATTATTTTTAAGAGGATAACATCCCATAATCATAAGAGTGAAATCAGCCGTTTGTGTTCATCTCGTAAGGACAGTAGTTTGAAAACAAATTGTTTAAAAAGAAGAATTAAATTCCCATTCGATGTGGTAACTTTCCATGATGAGAATAAGGATTCATGTGTATGGCGCACACAAACTCATGTTGGGTGATTTAACGTCAGACGGACAGTGTCCCCTTCTGCTCGTGCTGTAATTGAAAGTTTGGAGGGAAGACTGATTTGATTTTTCGTGGCAAATCTTTATATAGCAGTGTTCTTGAACGTTCCTCGCTGTTCGCTTCATCTGTACATTTGGAAACGTAATGTAGTTCCTTAATTCTATGCGCGCGTTCACGACGTTGTCTACTTGCGCGTTCTTCATACGCGAGGGCGGTGAAAATGGTGATTGCTATAAAATGTTCTGTTATATTGTCTCTATAATAAAGGGTTGTGTGTTTGATTATCATAAAGGGAATCGTGTGTATGACATGTATTTTCAGAACCTACCTCTGCTTCTACGATGTTGGACCATCTGGAGATTTCTCATCCTGGAGGGAGACTTGATACCTGTTTTTGGATGAAGATTCAATCACTCCAAGACAAGGAATTAGTTCTATAGTTTTTATTTCACTTTCTCCAGATGTCCTGCAGAAGGTGGAAGTGAAATCGGCCTGTGTGGGTTCTTCTTCTACACACGTCAGCGTTCGTCCCCCCTCAAGAGGAGGAGACAACGGGAAGCCGTCCGTTGTCTTCTGTGTCCAAATGAAATCTCTACGATTTAGCTAACCTGATCACATGACTCACACGCAATCAAATCAGCTGATCTTTTACTTCTGGCCAACGTGTCTACACTATAACTCACCTCTTCCCCTCTCTCTCTCTATGTCCATCTCTCTATTCCTTAATATTCTCTTTCTCTCTCTCTCTATCCATTCTCTAACATTCCTTTCCCCCTTATTTATAAAAATGTATGACGAAGACATACATTTTTTTACTACCCACTTTTACTAAGGGAATCCTAAGCTCACCCCACTGGCAAAGGAACTGTCATATCATTATTCAATAAATCATAAATCAAATAAATAAAATTACATCTACAAATAATACCATGTGGCGCGAATCCTTGCGCCCTCGAAGGTCAACAACTCTCTGTGACCGCATGGCTTCCATCTCGCATCTTAGAATCATGCAGAGATCACAATATCTCTCGTCACGCTATAATGCGTTTCCACAAGCACATGACTCATACGAGATAAAAGATTTTTCTTATAATATTACGAGAGCATTTTCCTATCTCTCCCGCCGAATTACGCATCCGGAGAAAAATCCCACGAAAAAACGACAAAAAAAAATCTACAACCATTTAGAAAATTAGAATAAATATCGACTGAACCTTTGACTCTTCCAAACTTAAGGACTAGTTGACCCCTTATTCAACCCAGTAGTGTGTCTTTTTTTTTCGTACACTACTTAATCTTCTTTCTTTCTTTTTTAACATTTTATTATTATTATTACCATCATTATTAATCAATTAGCATGTTCTTACTTATAAATTTATTATTATCTCAATAAATCCCACAAGGCAAAACTCACTCCTCCTCCTTCTGCGAAAAAAAATGCATGTCCAAGAACAAGAAAAAACCTGGACGATTATGCTATGAGAAAACATCAATCGCATGAAAATATAAATTTAAAAAAAAATTCTTACAATCATTCACAAAGTCTCGTCTCACCAATAAAAATTACAAATAACAAAAACATAGATTCGTGGAAACCCAAAATTGTCCACGTCAGCACATTTTCAGGTCAGTTTACATAACCTTTGCCCACCTCACAGAATCTCAAAAATAAAAATAATTTTTTTTTTAATCACAGTCGTTTACAAAAATACATAGACATTTACAATTAAAATACATAGTCGTTTCCAAAAAACAAAAAAACCCCGACTCACTTAAAATTTTCAGACAATCCTTCAAAAACAAAAATTCAACACAAAATAACAATCGATGGAAACTAAATTTTGTCTACGTCACCCAATACTTGGAGTCTTCTGAAAAAAATATCACCTTTTACTTATCCGAGTGATTTCTATTATGGCCTTTTCTGCAATTTTCTCTACTGCCACTTATGCCACGTCAGGGGAACTCCATTTGCTCCCTTATGTTGGACAGAAATACATTTCGCTTTGCTATATTGAAAAAAAAATTTTTTTCCAGGTCGGTAACCGCGACTGCCTTTCAAGGCATATAGCCCATCGAAACATATCGGGATTCCATCCATGGAGTTTTCCATGTTGATCCTACTCGAAATCACAGAATCCCATTACCCTAAGATAACACTTGTGTTTTTTCCCATCTAAAAACATACATTTTAAGATTTCATAAAACAGTTTACATATAATAACATTTTTCCACAACAGAACAAAAATTCTCACGAAAAAAAAACCCGTACAATTAGAGAAAAAAGCAATTCCACATTAGCAGAAAGTATTCATTGTTTCTTAACAAACAAAGAAAAAATACACATTGTCTTTTCCTAAAAGTACACAAAGCTTTTACAATTTAGCAACAATTTAACCTTATAATTTGTTTAACTTATAAATTCATAACAAATATTTGATTGACGTTTTTCTCTGGTAATCGTGGCAGTCATCTCATTTCTTTTTCCCTTTTGTTTCACCTCTGTAACTACAGTTTACGTGTTCTATTTCTTTTACACCAATTTGTTATCAGTCTGTCGATTGATATATCTGTTTTTTCTTATTTCTCTTAATTTATCAAATAATATAACTATACATAATTTTAACGTGCCTTTTTTCCGTTGTGTCAATATATATTTGTTTCACCACTGTTTAATAAAATGACCCTACGTTGTTTTCTTTTTTTTGTCTTTAATTTCTTTATCTTTTCCTTTTTTATGTGTAGTGTACAATATTTTTTCTTTCTTTTCGTCGTGTCTATATAATATATATTTTTTTATGGTAACCACCCGGTTCAAGATTTTTCTTTTTCCTTTCACACTCACGACACCAAATGAACGTTTGAATACATATACGGCACAAACATAGAATGTTTTCTATGTCTCCCGTCTTAAATAATTTATTCGGCCGGACCCTTTTTCACGGCCCATATGGCATCATTCAGGGATTTGGGTAAAGTAACCTCATGTTCGTTAACAGCTCTCATTCAGCCATCCCATGCCAATATCTCAAAAAAAAAATTTTGCCGACATCTCATTCGTCAGATTTCTGACTTCTTAAGTTCTTACGTAACAGTGGCATATATTCTATCTTTTTTTTAACCCAGTTCAAGACAAGCGATGGCCATTTTCTCTTTTTGCAACGGTGTAAATATTTCAAGTTATGATTGACACATTTCCAAACAATTTCATTTGTGCGTGTTTCCATTACATTTTCTTACTGTCTCATCGGTCCCTTGCTTTAAACAGAATAACGCAATTCTTTGTTTTTCCCTTCTAATTTTTACATTAAGTGATATTTTTCTTCGTTCATACCGAGCTAATTCCTAATACGATTAACATTTTTTTAAAAACTATTTTCTATATATGAAGTTTTACATCTGTGTGTCTGTATGTCTTCCGTTTCTTTCTTCGGGAAAAGGTTGTACGTGTGTATTGCTTTTTTCTATTGTTCTTTCTTTTTCTTTTTTATTTCAGACATTTTATTGTGTTTTTCTTGTCTTTTTTTCCGTGGTAACCGAAGTTCTTTTTTTTCTCTTTTCTTTTAAACCCACCCTTGCTAGGTGGTCTGGTCAGTCACGGCACCAAATTATGCTTGTTATATTGTCTCTAAAATAAAGGGCTGTGTGCTTGATTATCATAAAGGGAATCGTGTGTGAGTGACATGTATTTTCAGAATCTAGCTCTGCTTCTTTGATGTTGGACCATCTGGAGATTTCTCATCCTGGAGGGAGACTTGATACCTGTTTTTGGATGAAGATTCAATCACTCCAAGACAAGGAATTAGTTCTATAGTTTTTATTTCACTTTCTCCAGATGTCCTGCAGAAGGTGGAAGTGAAATCGGCCTGTGTGGGTTCTTCTTCTACACACGTCAGCGTTCGTCCCCCCCTCAAGAGGAGGAGACAACGGGAAGCCGTCCGTTGTCTTCTGTGTCCAAATGAAATCTCTACGATTCAGCTAACCTGATCACATGACTCACACGCAATCAAATCAGCTGATCTTTTACTTCTGGCCAACGTGTCTACACTATAACTCACCTCTTCCTCTCTCTCCCTCTCTCTATTCCTTAACATTCTCTCTCTCTCTCTATCCATTCTCTAACAGTTCTGGCCGTATGGAGCGCACGTATGTTGAGCACAGAAACTGATTGAAGAAAAAAAAACATTTACGTTAACCTTATGCTTTTTATTATTAACTGATAGATTTCATAAACGCATTATTATTTTCCACGATAAAAAAATCGAGAAACAAAGATAAGCGTCGTATCTGGTAAAGTGTTTTTCTCTTCAAAGAAACTCGCTAATCTTGTTTAACTTCTGGTTGATTTAGTTTGTTAGTTATAATGATATTTTGTACTCTTCCCTACATCAAAGAATTAAAAATGGCGACATACACATCCGTTTCATAGTATCGCTTCATTGCTTTCCGGATAAACACACGACACCGGCCATATCTCAGAACGATTTTTTAGATTAAATGAACATAATTTGTAAATAAGAACATTAATCAGATGTTAGACTACATAACTCTGAGTGAAAACGTAAGGATGAGAAAAAAGTTTAACTTACTTTACCTTCTGCATCTTAAATGAAATATTCCCGAATTTCTGCTATGGAATTAATGATAACTAAAAAAAAAAAAATAAAAATATTTATCTGATCAAGTTTACGTTTAGTATTTACTGTTATTAAATAGTAGCAACGTCATACATAAATTTAGGTAAAAAGATAGACAGTTAAATGCCGTGGAATTTTGGACTTTACCCAAAGATTAAAAAATATAGTTAATGGAATATAAATTACGCGACTTACTTAGTATTGATAATAAGTAACTAGTGTGTTTCTACGATTTAAATAAGATAACAAATCACTATAATTGTAACAATAACTGTTTCCATGAGACCCATGCCAAACAGTGGTTATGGCTCCTAGAATTACATGGTTTCTAGGTTACATATTTACCGAAAAGTTAAGAGACGATTACTAAAGCGATGTGCATGCTGGATTTCACACGGGAAACGATAGTCACATATTCGACTGAGCACATGTGTAAAAGTGCGCCGACGAGAGTATGGCAGCTGTATGCAAATGACCGAGCCACCTACGAAATTACGTCACGACAAACAAAAAAGAGAAAATATTATAAAAAGAAGGACGTGTGCGCAAATCAAGCTCAGGTGTAGGGGCAATAGTTTTCAACAAGAGATAAGGCCTTATTCGGGAAATTACCGGAAATAAATATCGTCGCTTCAAGGATGAAAAAGTGAGTCAGGTTGTTTCTTTGTCGTTGTTTCTTATGACAATGTCTACATCATGTTTATTCTTACGTTCTAACACGTGTGCAAACTTGTGTAACGCTACACATAACATATACTGATACTTATAAAAAATAATATGACGTGCAGCTATACTACGGGCTTAATATACCACGAATGCTACATCACAATTTTTACTAATATAAATCTATGTGAATGTGTTACACAACGCTCATTGTAACTTAGCGTGTTGCAACTCGATCACTATAGGTAACTTCTGGAGACAATGTTTATAGGGGCGCTATGTGAACTGTTGAGAAGGGATGTGTCTGTTCGCATTGCATGTAAACTGAAACAGTTTAGGAGAGAAGCAGGTAACATGGAGGAATTGCACAATGCAGCGAAGTAAGTGTTAGGCATCTATGAATATATATTGTGAAGAAGAGGGTTTTCGTTGCTGGTCAGCTTAGTCGACGGAATTTACGCCGAAGCGCCAACGTGCTAGAAGTTAATCAGTTCCGATTTTGTAAAAAATAGCACAACCTGTTATCATATGATTTAGAATTTTTTATTGTTACACAAAAAGAATGGATCGGGGATTCAACGGGTAGAGCAACATGTATACAATATTTGCGTTGTTGTAATTAAAAAAAAGAAACATATATGCATTAATTGCACATGTAATTTTGTAATTTAAAAATATATTCATATTTTTACTGGTAAAATCTTTGCGATGCCATTTGGATGCCTTTTTTCATATGTAGTAGATGGGATTGTGAATGACACCACACTTATTTAATATTAACTATTCACATTATAGTATATCTCTTTACTTCAATTATAATGTCTACATAAAAAAAAACTAGAATATTTATTCACATTATTCCGATGTAGTCATTATTAAATTGTAAAAATCCCAGTATTCATCTACATATACTCGTGTTTAAAGTTGTCTTAAAATCTGCGGTATACAGTTTAAAAGATAACAAGTGCGTTTTTTTGTAGTTAGTCACAAAAGCAAATATATATCTATCAATAAGAGCATACGTTAATAACAGCACACACATATACAACACACATACATTCCAATATACAGATTCCATCGCAAACTTTACAAACCATGAATGAATCGGTTTTCAGTATCTATTTAAAAAATACGCAATAGGTAAACAAGGATAGGTAGTAGGTAATAAAAATAGTTGAACTATACAGAATTTCCCTCGTTTAATCCTCGTACGGAGCCGTCGAGAGATTGTATAAGCCTGATGGTTTCGTGTGTTCTACGATATTCACGTATGTACAGTTTGCTTGCTAATCATTCAGATTCCTTGCCATTCTCACCAATGTTTTCACTAACCGATGAGCGAGATTTTCAGATTCAAACATTTCTCGCCTTCCTTTACTTTCTTATGGGCTGAGGTGAGTAAAATATTTTTCTATATATAATTTAGCCTATTTGAAAATTGGTATGTTTACATTAATTTCTCTTTTTATTTGTTTATGTTCTAACTGTTATATTAGTTAGATTCTTGTATTATTATTATTATTATTATAATTATTATTATTTACATTACATAGGAGTAACTACTTGAATATAAGGCTTTATGGGTGTACAGTAGTCGTTTGTGTAATATCGTAATAATCCTTATAAGTGGAGCGTTGGTAAATTAGATTACGTAAGAGGACGGTTCATCAATAATTTGTTTACGTTGGAATTGAAGACGACGAAATTGAAGTAAGCTGGAGAGCAGATATAAGGAAGAGAGTTCCAAAGGCGTGCAGTTATAAGAAAGAAGCTTTGTTCATTTGATCTACGTTTACGTTTAGGTACAAATAAAGAGTCAGGAAAATTATTGGTAGTGGTTTCAGGGAGATGAGTGTATGTCGTGAATGTTTGAGGATGGGAGACCATAGAATAGAGCTCAGACGACCGTGAAAATAATGATAAGGAACAGACAGGCTTGCAATATTTCTTCTGTTGGAACGAGGTTGCAGGGAAGTGAACAGGGCATACAATACCATGATACGAAGTCTATCTTGAACTGTCAATACTGATAAGTACTTTCTAGCAGCTCATGCCAATGTGTGACAACAGTCCTCCGTGATTGGACATACCGGGCTTTTATATAGATCGAGAATTGCATCAGCAGTTTGATAACTACTAAAGCGGTAGGATGTCCCCATTTTTCTTGCTACCTGGTCAACGGATTTGATGTATCTGTTCTATTTCAGATCAGGAGTAAAAGTCAAGCACAGAGCCTGTCAAAACATGGAGCAACGCCAAGACAAGAGGCATTCATTTGAATTGATTCCAGATGGGGATAACAGCTTGGTTTTAGATTTATTGAAAGTAACCAGCCACCTCTGTTTCCTCATTGTTCCACGTGCTCAATATCAGAGGAGAGCGAATCAGAGTGAACTGTCATTTACGGTCTTTGATGTGTTACCATAGATGGTAGTGTCGTCATAAAGTTTACCTTGTAATACACGTTTAAAAAACAGACAGGAAATACAAAATACTTAATCTGAAAGCTAGGATCTCAGTTATGTATAATATTTTAAAAAACGTTAATAATTTTCTGTATTTTTAGAAGTTAATCGCAAACATTTAATGAGAATGTTTATGCGTATTACTTACGTTGTATTATGAATTTCATATTGATGCGTTCTTGGATATAGTAAAAATTATGCAATGTACCAAACACATGGGAACAAATACAGACATATATAAACACACACATATATATGCATATGTATATATGAATATTTATATATATATATGCATACAAAATCAACATCATATACACCCAATATTGTACTCCCATATATATATATATATATATATATATATATATATATATATATATATATATATATATATATATATGTTAATCGTCTTCCTGAAACCCTAGACTAAGTATTGTAATAAATTTCCTATATTATTTTACGCTTTATCTTCTTAACTTATTCTATCATATATATATATATATATATATATATATATATATATATATATAAATATATATATAACTACTTAATTTACTCACATAAAATTAATATACGAAAGTATAGATTTATGCGGAAAATTTAAGTATTTACTTCAAAAGTGTTCAATACGTAGGTAGAGCTAATTAGTAATTTATAAAATATATATGGCGATTAAGCTACCCGGAATATTCGGCGTTTAATCCACTCTAGGACTCCTCAAGCTTATGCGCGAATTCTGTGGTTGTTTATCGTTTTTATATCACTTTTATATAAAAACGACAAACAACCACAGAATTCGCGCATAAGCCTGAGGAGTCCTAGAGTGGATGAAACGCTGAATATTCAGTGTAGCTTAATCGCCATTTATATTTTATAAATTACTATATATATATATATATATATATATATATATATATATATATATATATATATACATATATAAATGTGCGTGTGTGTGTGTGTAACGATAGAGAAAAATATAGATAGATAATTAGATAAAACGATAGATAGATAGATAGATAGATGGATAGATAGATAGAAACATATGTGTATACAAATTGAAACAATGATACTATGGACAATATATATGTATATATGCGAGCGTGTGTGGGAGTTTAAAGTTGAATGTGCGTGACTCTTTGTCTGCTTGTCTACAGATTCATTATTTCGCTTTATTTCGAAAGTCAATTACTCTGGATTTGGCGCCGATAATACTGGTTTCCAACTTGGATTCCCATGTGACGTAATATTTCAATCAGGGATGAACTGATTGGGTGCTACCGCACCAGCCAGAATGGTAATTGATGATTTCTGAATACTTTCCCGTGGGCGTGGCCAGTGTGCGACAAACATGCGTCATAACCCAGGTTGTATTTCTTGTAAAGACGATTACGCGAAAAGAGGCACGGTTTACTCAGAGTAGAGAACATGCCGCACCACTTTGATGAAATGATGAAATGGTTTACCTAGTAGGTAGCTTAGATAATAAAGTATGTTACAGGTAGACATGGAGGTAGATTCAGGTTAGGAAAATCGACGAACAAACAGCATGATCAAGAAAGGGACATATATATATATATATATATATATATATATATATATATATATATATATATATATATATATATACACTAACTCACACACACATATATACTTTATATACCGGGTATTAAAAACAATTTTATCTATTGAAATATAAACACAGATATTTTAAAATATTAAGTCAGGGACATACTAGCGATTATATGAAGTTTAATTAAGTTGCATATTAAGTTAAAAAAGGGCAGTTAATTAATTACTATTCTATTTTTCAGTGTTTATTATTAGATTATTTGTTATATTTCTGCATTACATTGAGTTATATTCATTCATAGTTTCTAGCATATAGATGTCTACGTGTACATAGTTCACAGATACACTCTCAAACCTATGGTCGCATAACACTGTAATTAACAAGAAGTCTTTATCTATCTATATAATTATAAAACTCAAATGACCTTGTAACGAGTGGATTAACCCATTTCCGGTTTACGACATCCGGTTGCGCATGCGCGCATAAACATTAATCCATAACAACGTAAACAAATAAACATAAATCGCTTCTTTTGCAGATTGTGACCTTCTCACCGAAATATTAACGTTATTATTTTGAAATTATTATTTAACATGGGAAGAGTGGGGGTGTTTTGCAACTATTCTCTATTACAACTATACTGCTGTTATTTTCTTACAACTAAACAACTTTAACCCATTGACAAACATAAGAACAATTGTAGTAAAGACAAGACTACTACTACTACTACTACATCTACTCTCTATCCGTCCCTTTTCCTTCCTTCCTTGCTTGCTTCCTTCTTTTTTATTTCTGTTTACATTTCTAAATACAAAATTGTTGTGTGTGAACGGTGAATTTGTTGACACATTTAGTAACCTTTTTCAATATTAGTTTTATTTTATTTTATTTATTTAGGTTTTATTTTTGGCTTCAGGTTTTATTATTTTTTTTTTTTTAGATTTTAAGTTTCTATAACTTGGTTGAAGAATTCCAATATGCGTTTTTCATTCTTATATTTCTCATCGGTAGGTTGATGTGCGTTTTTTCTGCTAAATGACTTTCGTCGCCGTTCGATTCGTAGGAAAATCATGTGTCATTTTCGATTTTTGAGCGATTATTCGGAAAAATCTTAGACAAATATTGAGGATTTTTTTTTTTATTTTTAAGTGATCTGCCCGTGATTTTTCATTTTAATATACTTTCACTGAAATATTTCTGTTATTTAAAAAAATATATATTTTCTTTACGTCACAGGTGTGACGCTCATACATGAATTCCATATCTAATATAACATACTGACCCAACGGGTCACCGATAGTCAAGTAACGAATACACCCTTTGCTTGCACGTATGAATAACGCGTACAGACGTATAACGGCAAGTTGCAATTAAAACGGTTCATTTCAACTACTCGGCATATTTTTTAATTCTTTCGGCGCGTGCTCAATCTCAATTTATTATTTTCATGTCCTTTAATATAAAATCTTACTTACCCATTTTCCGATAGCTAAATCCGGAGGTAATGCGGTTCTAGTGCTAAAAGTTGTGATTTCGATTCTATCCATATTGTTTTTTATACTTTTGAAATCACTATAATATATAGTATACAATATAGTATCCAGTATGCGAATTGGCTCTGTAGTTATAATCTAAATAAACTAAAACATTAAAATCTAATTTAAACTCCGAACGACCGGACGCCCTATTGCTCACGCATCTCTCTCTCTCTCTCTCTCTCTCTCTCTCTCTTACTCTCTCTCTCTCTATCTATCTATCTATCTATCTATCTACCTATTCCCTTCTCTCTCTCTCTCTCTCTCTCTCTATATATATATATATATATATATATATATATATATTTAAATGTGTGTGGCAAGCAGAAATTGTTGATTTTTAAGACTTGTATCAATTTTAATATTCTAAAATAATTTTAGAACACGTTTCGAGCCTTATTTAGCTTACTGTTATTTTTTAGTTAAAAGGTTGATTATTAAACGTTTGTTTTAAGGTGAAAAGTTTATGGGATTCCCTGCTAGAGATCATTTTTTTTTTTTTGCCAGCACGATTGAGCTTTCAAAAGATATGTGTATATGAGACTTGTTTTCTCCAGTAGGGTTGGGTTAGGATTTATTCGGTTAGTGTGAAGCCCATGTGGTTGGTGGGAGTTATTAAGTATATTTGATGAATATTTTTGATGTTTATCCTTTTTGATGTGTGTATTTGTCAACGCGTGGGTGCGGGGTGGGTGCATGTGATTAAGAGTGAATGGTTGTGCGTTGCGTTTGTGTATGTATTGGTTAGAATCTGCGATTTCTTCTTTTCACATGCGTGTCTGTGTGTGTGCCTTTGCTTTTAAGAGGATGGAATGTAATGACATAGAGAAAGACAGGAAATGTGTATGGGTGCGTGCACGCGCCTTGACGCGGCCTTCGTGTGTGAGTGTTTTGATATATTTGAGTGTGTTCGTGTGTGTGAGTGTATACACGTAAGTGCATGCATCTTGTGGGCCGTCTCGTTTTGGCTTTTGTATTCCTATATAATTGTCTTACCAAGAGGGCCTAGTAAGGCACAGGGGCGGCCCCCAATATAAACATACACACATATTTATATGCATATATATGCATAAATAAGATGGAAAAGAAATTGTGAATAAATTTAAAAAGGAGTAAGAGTATATTTATAGATACACACATATGATGATGATTGCAACGTCTTGTCAGACGAGTGCCACTCCCTCAGACATTTAAAATCCATGAGCCCAAATGCCTGAGGGAGTATCTATACAAATATGATGTTACAGAGTCTTAGCTTTGTACGACAGCTTAGTCGCTCTCTCGGTTCAAAATGTTGAGATCCAGCAACAAGCAAGAGCAAGATAGCCAGCAACAAATTAAACTGTAGACCAGCTTAATGCGGGTAATGGTCTTCCGCTTTATGGTTTTTTAAATCAGAGATTTGCTTCTCCTAGAAAGGTTGCATTCACCACGGCTTACGGGAGCCCTCTCCACCACCCCAATACACATATACACACACACAAATATACACGAATATATACAGATATATATACACACAGATATATATATATACACAGATATATATACACACATATATACAGATATATACACACACATATATGTGTATACATGCATACGTCTCCATAGATAAAACAAACAAACAAACACACACACACACACACACATATATATATATACATATACATATATACATAAATGTATATGCATTGATTAAATTTGCTTTCATTGAATGTGGGCAGAATAATGCATTTTGTTACTAGTAATTTGCTTAGTTTTGGGAAACTGTATTATATTGGATGTTGGTGTGCGTGGTTGTTCCTCATATTCCGTATCTTAATTTGTGTTTGGGCTGGCACACTTGTATCAGCATGTGTGCGCGTAAGTGTATTTTGTGTTTTGTTTGTTTATATGTGTTGCTAATGGGATTTTTTTTTGTTATAAAATTTTTTGTGTTATTAAGTAAAAGTAGCTGTCGGATTGGAAAATGCGCATTATACTGAATTTTCTTCCACTGCATGTATGTTTTTTCTTTACATAGTAGTCACCACTTATCAAAGCCCGGAAGTCACTCGGGGATAAGGGTTATTGTGTGTACAGTAATCAATGGGATAGTATCGTAGTAATTGTTAGTATTGGAGATTTGATAAAGTGTCTTAAGGGGGCGGTTCATCAGGGATTTGTTTAAGCTGGACTTGAAGATATCAAAGTTGTAGTTAGGTGGGAAACAGGCAAACGTAAGGCAGTTCCACAGGCGTGGACTTCTAAGAAAGAAGCTTTATTCATGGAATGTATGTGTTGGTAAACATACATGCCTCTACTTTCTGAGATTTTAATGTTGGATCGATGCAAGGTTACTCTATTACTAAGGGTATTAGTGGCGCCTATGTAGGGTTTCCCGCATGTTACACATTTTATTTCATAGATCACGTTTTTTTCAGTATAGTCTAGGTCTTTTTTGTTATGAATGTTTGTGTAGGTTATAGAATGTGTATGTGTCTCCCTCTAATATTATGTTACAAACTCCACATCGTTGTTTTTTTTTTCATTTTGTGACTCCTTGTGTCTTGGGTTCATCGAGTTTGAATGAAATAAGAATGCTTTTTAGGTTTCTGGGTTGGCGTTTGCTTTTTTTATTACTTTTATTGTTTCAAGAAAGGTGCTTAGTTTGCTATTTTTGTTAAGTATAATAAGACTTTTCTTTATCTCCATGAAAATTCTGGGTTGTTTGTGTTATGTATGGAGATGTATGTCAGGATTTTTTCTTTTTTTCGTTTGGAGTGGGTCTCAATTTTTTATCTGGTATATTTTTTAGCCAACTGGATACCTTTATCCATAAGTTGTTGTGGGTATTTTGTTTTTCTTAGGTTCATTCGTAATTTCTAAGTCGGATTGTTTGGAGGTGTTTGTTTTTGACTATGGTGCAGACTGAAGGTGCTAGGGTCTATGGTTATGGATTTTATGAAGCTTTTTAGTGATGGCTTTATAAGTGTATATATTGTTGAGTGTCTGAAGGTTTGTAGTAGATGCCTGTGATAATGTTATTGTTTTAATTTTTCCGAGTATATCTAGGACGGGTAAGTTTGTAAAGCTTTGTTCTAGGATTAAATTAATTTTGGAGTGTAGATTTGAAGCTTCGTGTGTAAGTCCTTGATGACCCCCCCCGTGTTAGTTTGCACAGAAGTAAGCAGTAATCGAGGTATTTTTTCCAGAGTTCTGTAAATAGATTTTTAGTGCTGTGACTATCCTAACTTTTCATACGTTATTTCTAGTAAGGCGAGTGTAAGGGTGGCATGTACTGGTGAAATTTCTGTTCCCATTACTGTACCTACTATTAAAATATAGTTGCCGCTGTCTTACTCGAAGGATTTTATGTTTAAAATCATGTCTATAATTTCGATGACGAATTGTTTTGTGAATCTTGAATTTAGTATTTGTGTGTGTGTGTGTGTTGATCCAGTTAGCAGAATTGGTCTCCACAGGGGAATCGCATAAACCTCTCACTAAAAATACAAAATTTTCATTAAAAAACGTTTCACTAAAAAAATAACTGAAGAGGGCTAAATAAGGCCCAAAACCCGTTATTAAAATATCGTATTTTGGGCTAATTGCGCCAAATCCGGAGGCAATTGCCCCAACTAAAAAAGGTGCCTTTTATATGCAGGTTTGCCAAAGCAGCATTTTTAGTTAGTTGGCGCAGTTACCCCGGAATTTGCGCAATTGCCCCAAAATACAGTATTTATATTTATTACAGAATAATAAAATTCTAAAAAATCAGCAATTGTGGCTGGCTGCATCTTTTAAATATATTTTTTTTGCTGGCATACCACAATACTTCCTTGATAAATTTTAATTTAATATCATTAAAACTAACTTCTTGATATACTTATTCATGAATATGTAAGCGACTACATGAAGAGTAACTAATTTGCACATTTTTTAATAACGGTCGTTAAATAATTACTTGTACGTTTTTATGGTATGTTATTAAATGATTAGTTTTATTAAAGTATTAAACTGAACCCTATTGACGCATGGTTTTTAAATTCTGCAATCATGTGTAGAATTTAAGATAAAAATGTTCTAGCACACGTAGTTTAAAAACTTAAGCCACATGTATCGAATTAATGAATTTTATTTAAATACCTATTTGGATACAATTGCCGATTCTATTCTTTAAAAAGTTAAACTTTTAGCCATGAGTTTTTAAATTATCAAATTGCACATAAAAATCATGTAATATGTACATATGCTTTCGGAAAAGTAAGAAATAAACTAGTAAAAGTGTGATATATTGATGTTTGGTATACTTTTAATGTCAAATGAATAATTTTGAAATGATGTAATTACTACCTAAAGCTAAAAAAAGTGTATTAAAAAAAACTTAACGAATAGACTATTTATATCATTTTTGTAATTTGAGCATATGTTCAATACTATACAATATCGATACTGATTATATATCCCAAATATGCCAGACTCTACTGATTCGCGATTCTGATTGACTATTCCGACATACACAAACAAACACGCATATATATATATACATATACATATATATATATATATATATATATATATATATATATAATTTATACATATACATATATGCATATGTATATATTATTATTGCTATTTTTAGGCACACTACTAAAGAGTTACAAAAACAGAAATGGTACAGTTAAACCGCTTAACCACCATTCTTAGTATACTATTTTCACTAATTAACGATGGCTGTGCATGGGGATACGGAGCACATTTTGTCGTAAGATGTTCATTACAAAAGTAAGGTAACATATTTTTTAAATTCTCAAAGTGGAAGGTGTGCAAAGACGAGATCATACAATATTAATGAGCGACAATTTGTTCGCTAGAATTGATTTTTCTACATCGTTACTAGCTTTTTAGATGCACTTTTGCCATATGACGCATCTTTGCCTCTGATACACATTCATGACAAAGATTCCGGTTTATAGTCCAACACTATTACTATCAGGAAGTGAGAGATGAAACTTTGGTTTCATGGATGCATTAGTTCCGTTCTCCTAACAATGTAGTTTGTAAATTTTTCCGTTCCATCTTGGCGGGATAAATATGAAGAAAACGTTTGGAATACCCCAATATGTATAAATATGTATTCCTATGTTGGCAAAATTCATATCAATGAAGCAATTTCGCAATAAAAATAATTTATTTCTTTTACTAAATCGATTGTTCACTTCTCGAAACTAAATTAATATTAAAATCTTGTATTTTCAGTAATCCGTAGAGATAAAATTCAATAAGTTATATAGAATTTGTTGCCAGAAAATTCCTCTTCGGTAATATAACTTTTTTCAAAATTCAAGCATACTATGTGTCTTTAATAAGTTTCCAGTATAAGTATACGTACTTTGATTGATAGTACGCACATAAAACACTAATCCCCTTCAAAGTAATCTCCCCTGGCTTCAATGCACTTGCACCGTTGTAACAACTTCTGAGAGCCCTTAGAGAAATCATTTTGTTTGAGCGTGTCAATGACGCCTGTCACAGTTTCTTTCATCTCAGTTGTCTCATAATGACAGCCTCTAAGGGTTTCCATCTTAGTCAAATCGTCTCTGACAGGAGTGGAGCACCGTTGGAACAAACTTCGCAGAAATCTTCCGCATCTTCAGTTCCTCGCAAATAATTGTGTCAGAACTTTCTACAATGTACTCATACAATGAACTTGTTGCCTCTATAGACACACGTCCTATTGATAAAAATCATTTTTGGCCTCTCAACCCTAGTGTTCCGACAGCTCTCATCGTCCCTCACATATTCCCTGACTTTCTTAAATCTCTTAAGTCACTCTGAAACTGATGTTCAATTCATGCAAGAAGACCCAAGAACAGTCTGAAGCATTCCACACGTTTATGTGGATTTCCCCAAGTTGAAAGCACAATTTTATTGCATATTTTCTCACATCCAGATTGCGTTTTTAAAATTCACCAGATATAACAATCAGGCTTTACTAGGGTGTTTTCCAATTCCTGCTGTAGGTCTACATTTGAACCTGAAATCATAAACCTTGGTCAGTCATTCTATGACACGTTATGCAAAAACATATTGAATTTTCAGGAATCTACGAAAATTTAAAATGTTTGTACAAAAATAGTCTGTACACTTATTGAATTTCTTTTATTTATAAAACCTTCTTTAAGTTCTATATCTCAACGCTCCCCTCAATCGATCTCTCTTTCTTTTCCTTTTTCTCTGTAATTCCATCTCTTTCTTTCCCTATGAACTCGCTTTGTTTCTGACATTTCTTTCCGACTCGGACTGCCGCTGCGCGGATTCTGGCCTCTCTTTGTAAAGAAGCCAGCGCTGGAACAAGGCATGATATCTCCGACTGATTCGCTTTTGATAGGAATATCTGTTAATGGCACTCGCCTTGCATGGGTTGTCGTATCACAATGAATAAAATAAACTTAATGTTTTTTGTTGGAGCCTTGAAATAAAAAAAAAAACAGTTTAAATATTTTTATTTCTGTATAAAAATGAAAACAATAGAGCGTTGTCTATTTGTGTAGCTAATTGCGTCTAAGTTTTTTAGGCTGTTAGACACTCAGCTTAAAATATCTTTAATCTTATAAAACAGAAAAATATTTTCTGCACATACATCGAAAATAAATAATGTAAATAAAGCGATACTAACATATTATATATATATATATATATATATATATATATTAAAATAGAAAAATGTGAGCATGAATAGTAATATGATTAAGCTTAAGCATGGAAAAGTAATAAACTAGTTGATTAAAACTGAAAAAAGAAGATATTATGGTAAAAAATATAATAATATTTTAACTTAAAATATTGCGGCATTAAGAATGCATTATGTAATGTAATAAATTGAATTAAAACAAATCTTAATACTGCAATATTTTAAGTTAGAAATTTATTATATATTTACGAGAATATATTGCCTTTTCCTTTCCAGTTTTAACAACTAGTCCTTTATATTCCCATGTTAAAGCTGAACAATAGTAGTTTTCGTGCTTCTATTTTTAATTGTAATCCATGATTTTTTTAGGATTCAAATAAATTCACTTTTTCTTTGGTTAATTTCATTGTTATTTTTGTCTCCATAAACATATACATGTAATAAAAATGTATTTCACTCGTCTTCTTTGAATAAAATATTCCACTTATCTCTCTTTCATGCTTTCCTTCTTTGACTTGTTACTTCTCTTTCCGCAACAACAGTGAATTAGTAGCAACAGAAGTCGCTAAGGCGACGTGATTGCTATAAAAACCAGTCATAAAAAGCGTCGCTCACCTCCTTACATATATTTACTATTTTGAATACTAGAAAATTCATTAGAAAATTTGTTTTACTTAACTAAAATTGAAATTTTCTCTTTCACAATATAACTGTAGATGTCATCTGTAAACTACATATATATATATATATATATATATATATATATATATATATATATCTACTCCAGTCAGAAAACCAAAGTATTTAAAGCAGTATTAGCGAAACTATGGCAAAGGATAGGAATATCTGTTGATCTCAGTGTTTCACGTTATTAACGAGGTTGAGAAAAAACAATATACCCATGACTTGTTTATTGAAATAATTTCCAAACATTAAATGAACTAGGGAAAATGCTTAGAATTCAATAACTACATAGGAATTTCTATGTTGACATAATTAGTACGGGTATCCGATCCTTTTTTGTGAATGACTTGTAAAAGACTTTGGTCCATAGAATTAGTCAAATTTGTGATTTCGTCAACAGTTATTCTTCGCGATACCTTTTGGAGAGCATCCCACAACTCATCTTTACTCGTAAATTCGTGTCCACTTGCATAGAGGCGTCGCTTCATGATTGGGTTCAAATCTGGTGAATTCGCAGGTCACTCCATCTTCTGTAGCACAGAGAACCCCAGTTGTTGCAAATACTCTTTGCTTTTGTTTGCCTCATGCGAGGGAGCATTATCCTGCATAACAATAATAGTTATTCTGGACGGCAAACTTTGCTTCTTAAGCCATGGTTCAAAATGCTCCTTCATAAAAGATATGTAAGCATTTGAGGTCATTTTTTACACCTCCTGGGACTCTCCATGGACCGACTAAAGTTCCTCCGATAGTCCGAGCTCAAATCGTTATCCCACCACCACATTGTTGGCGCCTTCACCGCTGATTACAATGTCGTCAATCTATGACTCATCCCTTGCTCCAGCCATCTGGGCCATCTAGAGTGACACGCATTTCATCCGTGAACAATACTTTGGAAAAATCGTTTTCATGTTGTCCTCTGCTCATTTCAATAGGTTTTGTATGTGATGTTGCTTTAACAGAGACTTTGTCACAAGCTTAAAAGACTGTGCCAGTTCTTTCAGAGGCTACATCGAGTAATTGTGAGACGTTCTCTCAATCCGGTTTGGATAAAGACTTCTCAACTTGTCTGCCCAGTGTTCTTAACAAATTCATGTTTAATTTTGAATAGAGAACGGCGTGAAACAACTCTAGATTTACCATTATCAATTCTCTTGCGTAACTTTGTAGGGTCCTTGACAAAGAACTTCACAGTTTGATGGTACATTCCTATCATTTCCAATATTTTGTGGGTAGTTTAACCTTTTGCTACCTGTTCTGTAATAGTACTCTTTTCAGAACTACTCAATATATTACGGAAAAATCAAGAAAAACATCAGATTTTTTAAAAGGAATTTGGATTAGGAATAACAATGGACAACAATTGCAGGATGGTTAATTTTCTGAACGTTACCCTCAACCTAAACAATAGCACATACGAACCCTACCACAAACATAACCAAAAAAATTTCTACATAGATTACCGATCAAACCATCCGAAATGCACGAAGAAAGCACTGATCCCCAACATTTCTAAAAGAGTTTCAGAACTTTCTAAGAATGAGAATTTTTTTGAAAAAAAAACAAAACAAGGAATACTACAATGAGGCCCTTGGGAGATCAGTAGACAACGGAAAAATTGAATATAACAATAATAGTAACCTCAAACCCAACTGCGTAATCTCGTACCACATGGTGATGAGAGCTAGAAAAACCCAAGACCAATAACGAAAACGTCGAAAATGATAATAAGAATAGAAACGAAGGGGCAAATAAGAACAGCAAAACAGGGAAGGATGAGTGTGTTACCACTAATAAGAGAAATAGACGCAAGAGACAGGTTTGGTTAAATCCACGATTCAGCGAGCGCATCAAAAATAATATATCAAAGGAATTCTATAGAATAATAGACCACAACTTCCCCCCCCCGGATAATAAACTAAGAAAAATAATAAATAGAAACTCTGTAAAATTATCTTTCTCAACATCCAGAAACTTAACTAACACTATAATTAGTTCTAACAATGGAAAAAGTCAGCAAAATAAGGAATAACAACGAACTAGCATCAAACGAAAATACACCAAACAGAAAATGTAATTGTAGAATACCTGAAAATATTTCGTTTGATGGGAAATGTCTAACCTGTACAAATGCAGGATTAAAACCGATAACTCTAAGAAGATATATCTGGGAGCCACGGGAACAGTGTTTAAGGACAGATACAGAAATCACGTAGTATCATTCAAAAAAGAACATGGGATAGAAACTAATAGAGATGGCGTAAACGACAACAGGGATGGGCACAAGAATAAGCATTAGAAATAAATACGAAAAGAAAAAATATCACTGCATTAGGAGAAAAAAATGAAAATTTTGAATAAAAATGGTCAGTAGTCGATAGGGGGAGGAAGTACACCCCTGGGAAATCAAAAAGGTGCAATCTATGTTTATTGGAAGCTTTCTACATTGTGAACTCCAAAGAGGAAATTTTGAATAAAAGACTTGATGCCATACAGCGATGCCTTCATAGAAATAAATTTCTGCTAGCACGGCTTTAATGTAACTAAGGCATATACCTTTTCACAAAAATAAGAATCATCGGATTCCAGGATTATATTTTAATGTAGAGTTAAATAGGTAGAAATGTTACAATATAAATGAAGGTTCCAAATCTAACATGCGAATATAGCTTCCTTTCCTCTTAACCGGGCAAGAAATACAAATAAAGTATATAGCCCATCTAAGAATGTGTTTTTTCTCCATAACGGTAACCATTCTTGTATTCAGTCGTAGCAGTATAAACGGTAAAATTAGTAACACCCTCTTCAAATCAATAAAACACCTCAGTAATTAATCTAGCTATTATTAAAAATTAAATTAGCAACTTGGGGGATGTTAATCAATTTTAATATTAATTCAATTGATTTTGTCGTCTGACACCCTAGGTTGGTAGAGTCCATGCCTACTTATTCTCCTACTTCACTCCATGGATAAGTGCTTTTCACCCATAAATGCAGGAGTAGACATCTTCCCTCCGGAGTGAAACACACTTGGAGCCGTGGGTGTTTTTTTTGTAAGAATAGTAATTAGAGGACATACAATATTTTATTTATTTAGACAAACCAAGAACACAACGCACAAACTATATGACAGAAGTAGCACAGGTGTTTAATAACAGATGCAGGCTAAACACACCCCATTCCTATAGATCAAAAACATAATGTATATACTTAATTGTTAAATAAGCCATTGTATCAGTTTCTGATTAAATTGATTATTAAATCATAGTCGCATTCGAGTAATCAATAAACGAAAACACAAATGGCCTGAATTACCTCCATTTAATCATTATAAGAAACTAAATCGACCCAGTTTCAAACATAATTAACTAGTAGTACTTAAAAAACTTAATTGGATTATTTCCCTTCAAATCATCCCAAGCAACAACACAAAAACTTTTTTCAAGTAAAGTAACTATGAATTTTCAAAATGTCCTACAAGTTTTATATATATATTTAATACACCCATTTTACTTTATTCTCATATTCAATCAAATTCTGAACGTGAAATGGTCTTTGTATCAATGTACCAATAAGTCGATAATCTGTAAACATTACTTGCCAATAATACGAAACTAAAACTAACCGTAAAATCCTTACAAGGTTGTTACGAACATAATATAAATATAGATACCAAATTTAAAAAAAAATATTTTTACAAAAAGACAATCATCGGGAAATAAATGAATTAAGGAATCCAACAAATGGGATATATTTTAATTTTGTTCATTTTAAATGGCTTAGGGCTCCCCGTAGAAACTTCACATAACTCTATTCTTAAATAAGGATACGAAAATTAGGCGATACATTAATATTTAAATGGGATTTTCCGTAACCACAACCAAGGTAGATGTTTTCTCGCATGTTTTTCCTGTTAGGGATCCCCCTCCTTTTTCTTTTTATTAAAAAAATGCTACATTGCCAAAAGTGTATTTATTCATAAAGTCTGGAAAAATGCGTGTTTTTGAAAATTTTATAAAAGATATAATGCTTGAAATTGTCGAACTGGACATTGAAACAATTGTAACGTAAAATGAAATACACGTTTCGCTACCATCAACACCTTGTCTTGAAGTCTTGATTTTGCACACACAGTTTATTAATGCTTGATTATGAAATGTGATAATTTTGTGGCTTAGTTCTTAAGTCAATCTTTTTAGGCTTAAAACCTATTGGTATATGAAGATTTACTGAATTACACAACTCAGTATATTACATATAAGCTTATATATGCATATATATATATATATATATATATATAAATATATTGAACCCTATTTATCTTGTATCGTATTTATACTTGTTCCTATAATTGCCTCCGTTTATTATTTGCAGTGTCTTTGTGCGTAAACCATTGGTTAAACATTGTTATCGTTTATCTGTCAATGTTTCACACTCTCCATCTCACTTTGCTTCTCTCTCTCCCTCTCTCTGTCTCTCTCTCTCTCTACCCAAATTGGAGAAATGCATACAGCGATGAGCAAAAAAACAATCAAATTATTTAGATGCACAAGAACCCACGTTTGCCCAGCTGAGCTAACTTGAGTGTTTATACCGAAAAATATCCAGTAAATAAAACGTTATTTAGTAAATCGTTATTTTTTTTCATTTTTTTCATTTTCTTTGCATTTCCATACACCAAACATGGATATAAATATCACTAAAACATCCGTTTGATCATAAGCTTAATTTCGGCACCATCTTGCCTGGGTGAGTTGCTTTTAGGCTGAGATAAATCGCGTCACACAGACAGTCAGACAGTACGAAAATATATAAGATACCAATATCAGTAACGTGATCATGTTTGTCGGTTTACATGTATATGCCTCTGATTTCGTGTGTGCAGTTCAGATCCTGACATGTCGTGTTTTGCTGCGTGCAGATATGGACATTGCCAGAGAATGAGAGATCTCGATGCCGACTTCTCGATTTATACGGGCATCGAATAACTTTCACATTATTAAGTTATCAGCGTCCATTTTTTCGATAATGGTAACGATTGGATTTTATGTAGACTAGTGCTAGTGCCTGGTTAACTAATCCTAAAAATATATTTTAAAATATATAAAACTTCGAAAACGTGATTTTGCAAACATGTGTATTTTAAGGAGGCGAGTGTAATTTTGACATAAAAATACATTATCTTCTGTGTGGAATATTTGCATTATTGCTTTACATAGAACCGATGTTATGCTCATACAAATTGTTAAAATGCATTAGAGGAAAACTATTTATTAGAGCCTGTGTGCGATCAGCTAAAAGATATGGAACTCTGAACACTAAACGTGATAGATATAGCGTCAAGAAAAATACTTGTCCGCCAGTGATTATTACATGCATAGATTTTTCTTACACATGAACAACTTACCAAGGCCCGGAGGCCACTCGAAGATTAGGGTTAACGCGTAAAACTAGTCTATGTGATTATTGTACTTGGGAAATGATTTGTATATATATATATATATATATATATATATATATATATATATATATATATATATTGATATATATATTGATTTTGTTTTGTTCCTCCTTATTAAATTGATTTTTAATTTTTAATTTTAATTATAAATTATCAATCATCTTACTAAATATATATATATATATATATATATATATATATAAGCCTGATGAATCTTAGCGTGGATGAAACGCGGAATATTCTGTGTAGCTTAATCGCCATATATATTTTATAATTTACTACCTAGCTCTACCTACGTATTGAGCACTGTTGAAGTAAATACTTCAAGTTTACGCATAAATCTATAATTTCTTATATTAATTTATGTGGTTAAATGTAGAAGTCCCTATTTACAATGCCCCCCCCCCACACACACGGGCCAGAGTTATAGACCAGGGTCGTTTTTTAATGTAGAGAAAAGGAACAAAAATAAAAAAATTTGGGACGATTAATTTGAATCGGAAAAATCGGAGCTTTTTAGTGTATTGAGCTATGTATCTGAATCGAAAAAAATGTCAGCCTACATTTCGATGCCAAAACTGATTCCATGTAATTATCTTTTGTATTTTTTATTACATTTTGGTTTAAGAAACGTCTTCCACTGTTGTAGTAATGATAAAATAATACATATTTATTGATTAAAACTCTAGTAAAACTGAAATCTCTAGATCACCTTGTCACATGTGTGCTTTTACGTTTGAGAAAATATATGATCATTCAGGATGTGTTTCTACCCTAATCAGGATTAAAGAACACTATTATAGGAAAACAATATGAGGATTTATAAAGAATAGTAATCGGAATCGGGAATTATATCGGAATCGGGAATTTAGTACGGAATCGGTAATTATATCAGAATCTGGAAAAACTTTGGAATCGTCCCATCACTAATATATATATATATATATATATATATATATATATATATATATACATATATATAGCGTAAAGAAATTAATGTCTCGCATGTCTTAATTATGCTTGATTGGATTAGATTGGAATGCAGATTCTGATGACTGAACTTAAGCATTCATGATCTGCAAGTTCCATCGCTTTCTTTAAGAGATTTTGGACGTCAGACTATAAGAAAGAAATCCCTGTTATGAACATGTGTCAGGAGCAGATATCCGTCCTTCGTATATTCCATACTGCAGACATTAATCCAACAAATTTTCACCGGTTTCTTTTGGAGGTTTTCGAGACCGATGCAACTGAGAGGAGCACTGTTAGTAGATATGTCCGTAGATTTAGAGTGGCGACAAATGTATAAGCAACATTGTTACGTTATGATATTGGTAGATATAACCCTAAACTCTAGACGCTTACTCCAAGAAGGCTAACAGCGGAGGCATCAGCGATCATACAAAAGATGCCTCATGGGGCGGTATATATTCTCTTCATATGGAACAATGCACAAGAGAGCCTATAGAATGGTTCAAATAGCAGTTTGCACACATATTCCCTCACGGAGGATACATAACAAACCGTACGGTTTCGAACGGTTGACTTGTGGAACTGCAATTGTTCAAACTCAACGCAGATTTCGCAAGCATTTATACGAATAAAAAGTAGATAGAATATCGAAACATTTGTAAGAGCGAAATGTTGCAGCTTAGAAAAGTAATACAAAAAAAAAATAATCAGAAAACGCATTAAGTCGCAGAAATTAGGAAGTTGCAATTTCTGAACAAAAATATAAAATGTAATAAATAAAGATTAATATACAATACTCTTTCTAAAGTATTTTCTCGAACAGAAGCCTCAGTCGATGATTTGCATATCACTACTCATGTTCCCAACATCATGAAAATACATAGACATCTGCTCTACTATCAACAAATAGCTTACCGAATTTTGCTTTCCCGACGGTTGGAAAATTGCATGTGTTGTACCAATTTTAAAGATATAACTGAGAGACCCAGTTATCGCCCGATTAGCCCCATTGGTAAATTTGATGGTTGGTTGTTTTTGTTTTACGGCATATCAACCCTTTCCAGGTTATTTAATGCCGAATCCAAAGATTTTGAAGAAAAAAGTTTAATAGAATATATTTGTTGTTTTTAAGTCGGTTTCTATTTAACCCATAGTTGGGACCCTAAAAGATGCTACCACTCCGGGTCAGAGTGGACCAAGGAACAATTGCAATTAAAGGGTGACTCAACACTCCCCATAGCCCGCAAGCTGAGTCCTCACCACTGGATATAGTTTAAGGCCATATCTAGGGCCGTGTTCAATTTGAAAATTCAAGAACTAGTCAACTACCTTATAGATAATAAACTTCTTTTCGCTCGACATTATAAATTTATGCAGTAAAAAAGTGTAACCTCTGAACGTGCGTTAGACGCGCCTGATATAGGGTGGAGAAAACTAATATACGAACCTATTATATATCTAAGGACTTTCACAGGGTCAGGGTATTCTCATTAAAATTCAACTATAGTACCTCCCCCGAATACAACATTAAAAATTAATAACAGAATACAATAGAGTATATAATACACATGTATGTATAGAAATAGCATTATGAATAACACCGTAAAGCGGGGCAAATGCGTAACCAGGGTCCGAAAAACATCGTATTTCACATCGTAACCTGAAAAAACGTATACTAGGGTCACTGTATCCCGAGGTGCCAATTCTGAGACAAGAGAATATGCTAGATTGCCATCGATGATCATCTTTCAGGAAAACGATCCTAGGACATTTTTAAACGTTAATTAACTATAATTTCTTTTTATCAACCATCTAGGGAAGTTAAGATTCTATAATCTTTTAATTAGCCGGAATACTTTGTCCCTAATAGATTAAATGTGATTACTAATTGTTTTTCTTAATATAATTTTACCGCAATGTTGAATACGAGGGAATGCATTATGTAGCCTTCGTTAAATTCGAAATACAGATTGAAGGATTATGTCTTAGTTACCAATGAAATTATTGTAAGAGTCAGAAGTAAATAGCATATTTAGCCTTAATCTCTTTCGAGGTAAATGAATTATATGTGTGAGATTGAATCACGTAATCACGTTACAACTAATTATGTGTAAGATTGAATCACGTAATCACATTATAACTAATTCTGTGTAAGATTGAATCACGTAATCACATTATAACTAATTCTGTGTAAGATTGAATCACGTAATCACATTACAACTAATGATGTGTAAGATTGGATCACGTAATCACATTTCAACTAATTCTGTGTGAGATTGAATAACGTAATCACATTTCAACTTATTCTGTGAAAGATAGAATCACGTAATCACATTTCAACAAATTCTCGGTGATTCATGAAAAACGTAGACTATAACATATTTGCTCTAGAGATGGCTAAGAAAGTGGAAGTAAAAAATACCTGATGAGAAAACTGTCTGCCTTCCACTTGTAGCTACGGCAATTAGACCCGGACACTTGTAGCAATTTACTAATTGTAATTGACCTGCATGATTACTACCGGAAAACATTCATCGGGTACAGGCAAGTAGTGTAACCATTTCAGATTAATGTGTGGCATCAATATTTCTGTTCCTATAATGTTATTGCATAAACGGAAATAATCGTGCTTATTATATAAGAAAATTATATATATATATGTAGATGTATATATATATTATATATTTTATATGTATATATATATATATACAGTTAAAGAGAGATAAAGCAAGAGAATTAGAATTGAAAGGTAAGAAAAATGCGCAACTATTCATCTGTTCCTTAGGCTCGATCTAAGATATTGTAGGTGTGATTATATTATTGCTTTTCCATCTTTGTTAAAAGTGAAGTATTTTTTCGGCTTCTGATTAGTGTAGAGTAATAATGATAGAAATATGGATCGTTATAGCACTTTCATTTTGTAGTTATTTGATTCATAAATTAGAATGTAGGCTATATTAAATTGAGCATGTTATACTTCTGTTTCCAGATAATGTCAAGTATTTAGGCGAGAACACGCACAATTTAAGAGCTAAACACTCAGCATCTGTTTTATGCTTATTAGCCTTTCTCGCTGAAGCAGGGCATTATTATCTGAATTGCAACTGTTCAACGCAATAACTAGACGTCAAATAATGTAATGGCTTCTATTTAAGTGTCGTATTCAAAGTTGAAGGGTTGCGTCTAATATATGCGTTAAAGTTAAGACGCTTTAGTCTCGAAAGGAAAGAAGCATATCGAATTTTAAAATGAATAATAAATAACGAAAATTAGTGATACAAATAAAATACATACCATAACTCAATATAAATTATTAAATAAATATAATACAATAAAAGTTACTAATACTAATGGACATGCTATACACACATATATGTGTGTGTGTTATGCGGTTATATATATATATATATATATTAGGTGTACCCTGCCACGCCTTGCTGTGACTCAATTTGGTGAAGTAGAATAAAATTCCAAAATATGAAAATGCATTTTTTATATACTTAATTTCCCAGTACGTCTGTACACAAGTTATTGTTGTCCCATTTTCTGAGCAGATATAAACATTTTCTGGTTTGCTGACTATTTAACACTCAACATAAATTGTCCATGCTTGGATAAGTTAGTGTGTTGCTGTAAGTACACAATTGTCAAGATTGTCCCTTGGCTTAGTTGATGGTGATTACAAATGGCATTCTAATTAGGAATTCCAATTACCTAAATAGAAATTACGTATCCGCCGGAATCATAGGCGTGCGTGGAATGAAGACATCTTCACCTTTGGAAGTCCTATGGAGATTTTTGGCTGCATGGTGTTCATTATTTTATTTTTCCTGCAAGACGTGCGCCATTGCAAAACTTGGGTTGGTTTATATTTCGAAACATAATAGTTGGTCCGCCAATTTTCAATTGCAGTACATGCAGCTGCACCCCTAGCAAATCTAGAGAATTCAAAAATGTTGTTGAATAATTAACCATATTATCTGCTTCCACGGCAGTGTCGACGACTTGTATCTGATTACCTCATTTAGAATTTTTAGGTGAATAATATCGTTAAGTTCATAGACGCCTTTATTATGAGCTGCAAGAATACTTCGTAAAACCAGCCAAATGAATTTCTTATACTTAATTTGAATATCTGGACAACCTTTCTTACCAACATTTCTTTTAGTGTAACTAAATTACAGAAGATACGAGGCAAAAATATTCGCCTCTAACTCGGATCAGCCAGCACATTTCAAGTAATGCGAGAACTTCGCTGCAGATCGATCGTTCTGAAAATGGACACGCATATTTTGAGCTAACAATAATGTCTTCACGTGGCGCCAAAGAATAGAGTATTTGAGGAAAGCATTGATTTTATCAGGTGGCGTTGATTTAAAAATACAGGTAATGTTAATCTGAAATCTACTACAAGCAATATTACTTTATTCCCAAAGGGCATGTCATTATCACGCAAATCTGGCAAGGATTAATTAAAAGTCTCATGTGATTTTTGTGTGTCATTTTGCATTCATCTAAAACAATAAATGTACATTTCTGCAATATTTTATCATGCTGAATTTTTTGGAGATATTGAATATGGGAGTTTTGAAAAATTGAATGTTTAATAGGAATTTCAAAGCAACATGAGAAGTTCTTTTCCCACTGTATAAAGGTTGCAGCTATTTAGTATAAAGCAAAAACTAAGGGTATGTCAGTTTGGGATGAAACTTCTGCCAAAACCAATTTAATTGGAAAGGGTTTATCAGTTCCTACTGGTGCTGTTGTAATTGGTAGTAATTTTCAAATAATTTTCTATTCTCATTCCAAGCAATTTAAATGACTAAAATAGGATTTATCCATGTAAAGAAAATGGGTCATTCACTGAAATACAAAATCCTTCTATGTTTTGACAAGGCATAATTCATAGTCAGTAAAGTAGGTGACTAAAATAGAATGTATTCAAGTTTTAACAATGTCTTAATCAGTGTAAGTAATTTAGTTTAGTAAAATAGGACTCATCCATATTTTGATAATACCTTATTCCTATAAGTAATTTAGGTGACTAAAAAAGGATGAGTGATTTGAGAGGGATAGATACAAAATAAGATAAAGCTATAGAGATAGAAAAAGAGAAAGCTATAGGCTAATAGAGAAAGAGAGGAAGATAGAGAGATAGAGATATTTGAGAGAGACAGAGAGAGAGAGTTATAGACAAAAGAAAGAACGACAGAGAAAAGATAAAGAGGGTGAGAAAGGTATAGAGGTTGTGAGTGAAATTATAAGGCTTAAAGAGATAAAGAGGGTGATAGAGAAAGAACAATAGAGAGGGAGATGGAGAGAGATGTAGTGATTGACGGATAGAGATAGAGATAGAGAGAAACAGAGAGAAACAGAGAAAGACTGTGTGTTTGAGACTGACTCATTCATTATAACTAAAAAGAGAAACAGCGTTTTTTGTCCTCGATCACTGGAGGTGAAATCCTTCTAAACTTATGCAATTTTTTTTCCGATCAAAAGTACCCTGACCGGTAGGTGTGCAGAATTTGAACCGAAAGTTACTACCTGGCTGCTTGGCTTTGCTCGAAAAATCACATAAACTACCTGCTTTTACCGAGCGTCGCCGATTATGAAAGTGTAACAACGTTACTTAATGAAAATATTGAAGAAAAACATTAAATATAATAAAATAACTAAATAAGAATATTTAAGAACAAGTTTAAATATAATAAAATAACTAAATTAAAAAAATATAACAAAAATAAAAAAATACAAACAAATATAGACCTACCGATTTATTTTTGTAACTAGTATTCTTAAGTGGAAAAAGAAAACACACAAAGAAATGAATACGCGATAGGTATACTTTTTACGTACGTAACTAATAGTAAAGTTACAATCGTTATTTTTCGGTATTGCTAGGACAGGAAATTTTTATTCTCATTATTTGACAGGAAATGTATAAAAATGAAGCAGATTAATGCAAAGCGAAATAGTAAAACAATCACTAATGAAAAAATGAGGAAAAAAAGTTTTTTTTCCGTTAAACACGATTGATTTGTGCCGAGAAAAATGATTTCGAAAGAACAAGTTTTTCATTTTGTAATATATTTTAATCTTAACTATGTAAAAACACGATGGTTATTAGAAACAAAAGCTATCGCAAGATGTAGAGGCACTCGGTTCAGTAGTTTTTTAGATTATAGGTTACGAACCGACATACATCGTACATTTATATATATATATATATATATATATATATATATATATATATATATATATATATATATATATATATATAGACATAAATATATATACATTTTTGTGAATTATTCCATGGATTTCTGCCTTTGGATTATTATGAACCATCTTCTTCCAATTACGGGATTTTCTTGGATTTTACTTGTAAAAATGGAAATTCTTTTAACTTTCTTGAGGTTTTACATTTGGATTTTACCGTCACTGGATTTTTATTTTCCACCAGACTATCCATTCATGTGTAATCACTTTTTTCTTCACCATATTCCCTCTGCTTAACTTATTTTGTTTTCAGGTAAGGACGTTGACTTACTTGTTGTTTCATCAAATCCGATCCCACATTTTGCTAATTCCTTCCCTTTGATGAGAAGAAAAGTCTTTCTTCGAAACTCCGCGGATTAAGGACTATCCATTTATCTAGTATTTCCTTTTTAGATTATATATGTTTTAACTCATTTCAAAGTGGTTTTTAACATATTTTATTAACTGTTTGCTCATACATATATACATATATACATATATATATATATATGTATATATATATTTTTTTTTACATAGGCATCACCACATTATCAAGGCCCAGAGGCCACTCAAGGATAAGGGTTAAAGAGTGTACAGTAGAAATTGGTCAATATAGTAATCATTAGTAATGAAAATTTGGTAAATTTGATAACTTATATGGAACGGCTCATCAAGAACTTATTAACTTTAGACTTGAACACAACCATATTGTAGTCAGCCGGAAAGCAGGAAAACGGAAGACAATTCCACAGGCGTGCAGTTCTAAGAAAGAAGCTTTGTTCATGGAATCTACGTTTAGGTTTAGGTACAGATAAAGAGTGGGGGAAATTATTGATAGTGTTTACAGCTAGACGAGTGTTTCTTGTGAAAGTTTGGCGAGAGGGGACCATAGATTGAAGCTCAGTTGAACACTTTCCATGAAAATAACGATACATCAGATACAAACTCGCAACTCTCTTCTGTGAGATAGAGGTTGACAGGAGGAGAAAAGGACATCTCCTACGAGGCTACGAAGTCTATTTTGAACTCTATCAAGGCAGGACAAGTCCTTTCTAGCAGCTCCTGCCCAGATGTGGCAACAGTATTCCATCCTTGGACGTACCTGGCTCTTATAGAGATAGAGAATAGCATCAGCAGTGAGATATCTACCGGATCGATAGAAAGATCCCACCATTTTTCAAGCGGCCTTGGCAACAGATTTGATATACGTGTTCCATTTAAGATCAGGAGTAATGGTCAAGGCCAGAAGCTTGTCAAAACTTGAGGCCTCCTGAAGACGAGAGCCATTCACTTCAATTGATGACAAATGTGGATTAGAATGTTAGTGATGTAAAGAGAGAAGCTTAGTTTTAGATGCATTAAAAGTAACCAGCGACTCCTTTCTCCATTGTACTACGTGCTCAAGATCAGAGGAGAGAGAATTGGAGAGAAATTGGTCGTTTACTGTCTTAGATGTGGTACCATAAATGGTAGTGTTGTCAGCATAAATGTCTACAAATGATGTAAGGATATGATTTGGAAGATCATTAATGTAGATCAGGAAAAGAGTTGGGACCAGGATGGATCCCTGAGGGACACCGGCATTAATACTGTGAGCTTCTGATTTTTGCCCCTCAACTACTACTCTTATGAACCTATCAGAAAGAAATGATTTAATAATTGAGAAGACTTTTCCAGCTATACCATAGCTAGCGATTTTATGAAGTAAACCTTAATGCTATACCCTATCAAAGGCTTTAGATATGTCAAGAGCAATGTATATATGTATATATATACACATGTGGGCACTGATTGATTCTAATTTGTTCCCTTTGTGTGTATATATATATATATATATATATATATATATATATATATATATATATAGAGAGAGAGAGAGAGAGAGAGAGAGGAAACAAATTAAAATCAACCAGTGTCGAAATTGTTTCACTAATAAGACCTTTTGCTAGGTGGGGAGGAATGTGATCATTAGTGAAAATAATTTGGACAGCGGTTAATTTGTTTGCTTCGTATATATATATATATATATATATATATATATATATATATATATATATATATATACATATATATACATATAAGGTATTGAAATGTCTGCCATAAGAGGGCGCCGCTGTACATTTGTATAATTACAGGCCGTCCGATAATGTCTAGACACCACAAATTAAAAAAAAAAAAAACAAGGACTACTGAGTTTTAAGTGTTAGTCCGGCAAGCCTTGCAAATTATGTTTATAACAATTATGTTAGCCAGAATTATGAAAATAAACAATATTTTTTTACTAATATTCAAAACAGCTGATGAATCTGAAATTATTCAGTAGACGACTAAATGCCGTTTATTACATAGTCTCCTGTGTGTTATGAGTAAGTTGCTGGAATCCATATTAAATAGAGAAATAGTCAACCACCTTAGCAGGAATAACCTTCTTAGTGACACACAATATGGTTTCCGCTCTGCAAGATCTACCGCAGATGTGCTGACGGTTATATCCCACAGGATTAGTGAATCTCTTGACAAAGGCTTTTTTTCTAGGGCAGTTGCTCTTGACATATCAAAGGCATTCGACAAGGTATGGCATAAGGGCCTACTTCACAATATTTCCAGCTACGGTATAACTGGAAATGTTTTCTCAATCATTAAATCATTTCTCTCCGATAGGCTCATAAGAGTAGAGGTAGATGGACAAAAATCGGAGGCCTGCAATATAAATGCTGGAGTCCGTCAGGGGTCAATCCTGGGCCCAACTCTCTTCCTGATCTACATCAATGACCTCCCTAAACACATACTTAAATCATTCGTTGACATCTATGCTGATGACACGACCATCTACGGCAACACATCACAGGCTGTAAATGACAAAGTTCTCTCGGATTCTCTCTCCTCTGATCTCGAGCGCGTGGTTAAGTGGGGGAAGATGTAGCTGGTTACCTTTAATGCATCCAAAACCAAACTCCTATCCTTACATCATCAACGCTCTGATCCCCATCTGGCATCAATTGTGATGGATGGCTCTCGTCTGGGTGAGGCCCCGTGTTTGGACAATCTTCTGGGTTTGACCTTTACTCCTGATCTGAAATCGAAAACGTACATCAAGTTTGTTGCCAAGGTCGCTGGAAAGACGGTGGGATCCTTCTACCGCTCCAGAAGATATCTCACTACTGATGCAATTCTCTATCTGTATAAAAGCCAAGTACGTCCAAGGATCGAATACTGTTGCCATATCTGGGTAGGAGCTGCTAAAAACAGCCTATACTGCCTTGACAGAGTACAAAATAGACTTCGTGGCTTAGTGGGGGATGCTCTTTTCTCTACCCTGCAACCTCTCTCCCACAGAAGAGACCTTGCGAGCCTATCCTTGTTTTATCGTTATTTCCATGGCAGGTGCTTATCTGAACTCCAATCTCTGGTCCCCCCGTCGCCAATCTTTCACGAAAAACACCCGTCTAACGGAATCCACTGTGAAAAATTTTCCCCCACTCAATATCTGTCCCTAAATCAAAACGCAGATTCCATGAACAAAGCTTCTTTCTTAGAACTGCACGCCTGTGGAACTCTGTTCCGTCTGCCTGCTTCCCACCGGACTACAACTTGGATGTCTTCAAGTCCTATGTTAACAAATTCCTAATGAACTGCCCCCTTAAGTAAACACTTCATCAAATCTCCACACTAACGTAATGTACTTTCAATAACCCTTATCCCCGAGTGGCGTCCGGGCCTTGATAAGTGGTGATCATTGTGTAAAAAAAAAAGTTCTGTGATGTGTCCAGTCTGTTATTTACCAGACGCATTTAACATTTATTCCAAGGCAATTGATGGTTTAATGTTCAATGGAAAAAAAAACAAACAAACAAAAAACAAGATTACAAAGATATATTCTTCTTTATGCAAACCCGTAATAAGGATTACTTCGACTTCCAGAACACACACCATTAAATGGTGTATTTTATTTAATAACTTTATAAAATGACTAAAAATTGTCATTTGAGGCATAGATAAAAACCGTCTATTATATACAGCATTTCTAGTTGAGTAATTGATTAATTATATATATATATATATATATATATATTTAATTATAAAAAATTAGAAAAAATACGATTTTATAAGCTTTTTGAATTGTTTCTATCACGATTTGAGTGTTGCATGGTTTTAGTTGGGATTTTATGAATGGGGTGGTTACATTCTTTGCGACTTTCATGTTAGTTTTATATGACGTATTGTTTTGAGTATTTTGCGCGGAACATATTGTAGTTTGTAGATCTTTATGCTAATTATTTCCGTAGATTATTTTAACATTTTGAAGATTTAATCATGTGAGCAATAAAAACTAGTTTTGACATTGGTTTAGATTAGAGCGATTATCGCCTACTTACATGTGAAAAATATTTTTTACACAAATATTTTTTTATAATTTAGTTTTTTTTTTAACTCATAAACTAAAACATAGAATAGCTATAAAACCCGTAGTAGTACCCATAAAACTAACGTCCTTTTCTGTCTTGAGATTTGCTTTCTTCATACCACTATTTTCAATGCATATTTGCCAGCCCCTTTAGATGCTTCGGTGGTAAAAGTACGTAGCGCCCTTGGTCAGTCAGATCTTCGTCACCTCTCAGAAATTGACACATTTTTTTTTTTACATATGCATCACCACATTATCAAGGCCAAGAGGCCACTCAAGGATAAGGGTTAAAGAGTGTACATTAGAAATTGGACAATATAGTAATCATTAGTAATGAAAATTTGGTAAATTTGATAACTTATATGGAACAGCTCATCAAGAACTTATTTACGTTAGACTTAAAGACAACCATATTGTAGTCAGCCGGAAAGCAGGAAAACGGAAGACAATTCCACAGGCGTGCAGTTCTAAGAAAGAAGCTCTGTTCATGGAATCTACGTTTAGGTTTAGGCACAGATAAAGAGTGGGGGGAATTATTGATAGTGTTTACAGGTAGACGAGTGTTTCTTGTGAAAGTTTGGCGAGGGGGGACCATAGATTGAAGCTCAGTCGAACACTTTCCATGAAAATAACGATACATCAGAGACAAACTCGCAACATCTCTTCTGTGAGATAGAGGTTGCAGAGAAGAGAAAAGGACATCTCGTAACTGTGCGATCTACTCTATCAGATTCGTAAACGTCCACTTTTCGCTGATGAATGTTTATCACTTTAATTGTTTCTGCATAGAAAGATACAATAGCACATCTCTGCTACTGACACATGCCAATGCTAGGTATTGCTGTTTTAGACTCTCACAATGTCAATACTTGGGACAAAGAGATGGAACTTTCAAGCCATGAATACAAAAAAGATTTTATCATAAAATGAAAGTGATTCATTTGATCCATTTATACGGATTATAAATATAAGAGGAATTACTTTTTTGAAAGTCCTCGTACTTTATTAAGATGTGTATTTAGTGATATATAGTTTCGAGTTAGTTGGTTGTAATGCTCTGCGGCACTATATTATTTATTGACAATTTATTGTCAGAAGGATGGATTCTCGGACGGAATATCTTAGTTATCTACTGTTATATATACGACGTATATAACCCATAACTAAGTATTATATTTACGTCATACACAAAGTCTCCAGTATAGTGCAGTCATATGGAAATTTCTCATGCATAATTGGCTAGATATTTTTACGTACAGAGCATAAATTAATTGACATTGTGTAACACCAAGAAAACTATTATGAGAAATCATGTGTAGAGATAACATTAAATCATATATGTGCTATATGAGGACATATTCATAATAAAATATGCAGAAATTACGACTTCTTACACAAATATTAATATGCTTGTCCGAATATAATGAATAATAAATATAATATATATTAAAATATTTATGATTGTAATTAACTATTAATCAACTATTATAATAATATAAGTATACATTAAATAATATATAAAAATATAAAATACAATAAAAACATTTATTAATAATTAAAAACAATAAAATAATAAAAAAATATTATAAAATAAAATTGTTAAGTATTGAGACATTATGTTGAACAAAGATGGCGCTGAAGAAGCAGTGCAGTTCCGATCCTGAGTATTAAGTAATTGCCAGTAACAAAGATAGCGACGAAGAATTAAATGCAGGTTCGTGACGTAGACAATGGCGAACTGACTGAATCCAAAATTCCACAATTTTTTATAGAAACTTTGGAAGCTGTTAATTTGTTGGCTATTATAAATTGTGGTTATAAAAACGATCGTCGAAATCATTTGTGTAATACCCCCATTAGGAATAAAAAAAAATTAATAAGAATACAAGAAGTATTAATTCAAATTTTGAATATATAAACGTTTTTAAGCGTTTCTGGAAACTTCTAAAATTGAACAGAAAAAAGTATTCCATTTTCTTGTTTCGAAAACATTCTGCAGCGAAAACTATACATATATGTCAAATGCTTCTGCTCGTTAGTTATATGCAGCAAACAATCTTAGAGAGACGCAACTGTGTGACCTGGTAATTCCGACCAGAAAAAAACAAAAGAAATAACCCCGATCGTTAAAAGTAGAATTCTGAACAACAAGCAGAAGAGAAATCATCCTCATCAAGAAAACGGACATTTTATGGTAAATGTAGATTTTCTGAATCTTAGTTTGACCAAAGGCATTATATCTTTAAATATTATCAACATATTTTCGGGGTTATTTATTTATGTTGGAAGTGTAGAAGAAAATGAATGTTTGTAAGATATGTGTATTAAAAAATGGAGAATAAATTATAAAAAAGGAAGGCGGTGGGCAAATCGCCGTTGTAAAATGCTCTTACGGTTGTCAACCATTCAAAGTAGATTTATTTGTAAGAAAATAGCGTTAAAGTTACTTAAACGTAATATGAAAGTGAACGATGTAAAAAAAGCAGGGGATATTTACAATTTTTTATTTGGAAATTTAAACGCGAAAAAAATTTGGGACGCTGAGAGCGTACACAGTAAAATAATATGTTTTATTGTTGCGTTGATGTGTTTATGTTTATATACGCATGCGAAACCGAAATTCGTAAACCGGATGTTGGGTTACAACACCCGTTACAAGGTCATTTGTGTTTTATAATTATATATATTTAGGTAATTTTATTTATTTAACTACCTCATGTATATATATATATGTATACATATATATATGTATATATATATGTATATATATATATATATATATATATATATATATATATATATATATATATATATATATATATATATATATATGAGGTAGTTAAATAAATTGAATGACGTCAATTCTTTAAGAGGAAACTTATAGTGATAAAACAAAACTCAACAAATTGTTTTAGAGTTTATATAGAAAGCAATAAAGGAAGAAAATGAAGATACAAAACTATATATTAATATATACAGACTTATTTATGTATTCAAAAAGGGTATACCTTAATAAGGGTTGTTAAGTTAGTAAGAAATCTTTATTTCATGGTATTTCGAAGCCTAATTCTTCTCGTCAAAAGAGTAGAGAAGATGCTGGGTAACATAATAAATATCGATGTGTTTGGGGGTACTCTATTGATCTCTGTGATATAGGAGGAGTATTGTCTTTATTATAGGATGAAGGTAGGCATATAATATATCTGAAATAGTGGGTTTAAAATATGTGAACTACGTGTTCTTAAACTCTCGGGGATAAAAAATATGAGTAGAGTAGAGAAAAGGATGGCAATGCAATTGAATATAGAGTGAATAGATGGAAAATATAAGAATTATAGTGTACTTGTAATAAAAAGAATCTAAGGGATTCTTAGTTATTAAATATGGGAAAATTACAATATAGGGAAACAAATTGGATACAAACAAAGTACAAAAATTTAAAAAGAGAGGAAGAAAAAGATGAAAAAGAAATAAAAGAAATAAAAATAAACTGAGGGTCGGATATACAAGAAATATATAGTAGAAGAAATTTCTAAGGAAATGAGTGGAATTGTATTGTAAAGTCTTTTGTATTTTTTATATCTTATTTTTTTATTTTATTAGGGACTTGTCGAGTTCAAAACACTATCTAAACCCAAATAAATAGCAGTTTTCTGTGAGCGATAATGTATGTTTCCGTTCAATTTAGATAGCGATTCTGAAAACATGTTGTCGGTGTAAAATTTTGCAATGTTTTAGAAATTGGACGTCAGAGAAAAAAATGAAAAGGTATTACTTCCCTTTTTTAAGGAGAAACAATATAATTAACTGCCTTTAATTCTAGGGAGTATGTTTAAGTTACGCATATATCATTCCCCGAGTGTTTCAGTTGTGTATGCCAAGGAGATTCAGATGGTGTTATTATTAACGTTTTTAATAATTCTTTAGGTCGGAACCAAAATATCGGAGATAAAACGTAATACAGTTGGAGACTGAGCCAGTGAAAATAGTGTCGGCACAAGGCTAAAAAAGCTGAAACGATAGAAACAGAGAAAGGAGTGGGGGAAAGGGGTAGAATATAGCTTTCACGGAGGTGATGAAACTTAAAAATTTAGGTTTGTTTTTGTTAAGAGACGTGTATAGTTATGAAAAAACTTATTTTATTTTTTTATTTATATCGAATATGCCACTTGTAATAGGGGGTACATTTCTTGGGTAGTAGCTATGAGAATTTATTGTTGTGATAAAAATATTAATGGTGAGGTTAGGCCAAATCTATTAATAAGCAAGTGTTCGTCCGAGCTCAAATCTCTGCCCCCCCGCCAATCCTTCATGATAAACACCCGTCTAGCTAAAACTACTTTCAGTAATTTCCCCACTCTTTATTTGTGCCTAAATCAAAACGTAGATTCCATGAACATAACTTTGTTCTGAGAAGTGCACGCCTGTGAAATTCTCTTCCGTTCGACTGTTTCCCACGTTACTACAACTTGGACGTCTTCAAGTTCAACATAAACAAATTCCTGATAAATCGCCCCCTTAAGTAAGACGCTTTATCAAATCTCCAATACCAACTATTACTACGAAATTATCCCATTGATTATTGTACACAAAATAACCCTTATCCCCGAGTGACTTACAAGCCTTGATAAGTGGTGATCCCCATGTACAAAAAAAAGGAATGTTGAAGTGTAAAACTAGATAGCAATTATATTTGCAGACGAATGTTAAATTTTATATAGGGGTACCAAGATGATGATTTCAGGTATTGGGATAAAAATGATACGGGAAGGTTTTTACTGGTAAATTTAAATTTAGACTTTAAGAGTAGAAAAATAAAGAGGTGATAAAAACGTGATCCTGTTGGCGTTTTTAGGAGAAATTTAACAAGTGGGCTAAATATATAAAGTGGTATATAGAGATGTGACCTTACTAAAGCATATCAAAGTGAGTATCCAAAATTTGTTGCTAGATAGGAGAAATTGGATACGGGGTACTAGTATATATATATATATATATATATATATATATATATATATATATATATATATATATTAGTATCTTCTACCAAAAACTAGCTGAAACTACTGTCAATAATTTCCCCACTCTTTATCTCTGCCTAAATCAAAACGTAGATTCCATGAAAAAAGCTTTTTTTTCTAAGAAGTGCACGCCTATGGAACTCTGTTCCTTTGGCCTGCTTCCCACCTGACTACAACTTAGATGTATTCAAGCCCAAACAAATTCCTGATAAACCGCCCCTTTAAGTAAACAACTTTATCAACTCTCCATTACTAACGATTGCTACGATATTGTCCCATTGATTACTGTACACGCAATAACCCTTATCCCCGAGTGGCTTTGTGGCCATGATAAGTGGTGACTTCAACGTAAAAACAATATATATATATATATATATAATGAATAAAATAATTATTTAGATAAATAACTTGCAGCAACTGTGTTAATCAATTGCTTACAGTAGTTATATGCACTGCATATATTTTTGTATCAAATGTTAGTTCCTGTTTTTGAGGAACAGCTTCCTAACGTGAAAAATGACTTCATTCCCCTTTTGGTAAAATCGTATTTCACACATGCGCAGCCACTTGCAAATTCTTCAAAAATTAGCCACGGTTTGAAAATCAAGTTTCAAAATAGGAGCGGTCCCGTTTTATCACGTAACAGAAGTAGCTTGCAACAATGAGCAAAATAAAAAGAAGCTATTTATAAATTAAAACGGAATATCTTAATCTTTTTCATATTGTCTGTTTGCTATCTGAATGGATGTCTTTCACAAATACACACCTCACAAGTTTACATGCAAAGGGTAACTTAGGATATCTCTCGTGAACATCATTTATGCTTCTCTCGCTCTCTCTCCTTTTCTCTCAATATTTCTCTCTATCTATCTCTCTCAATCTGTCTCTCTGTCTTTCTTTATCTCTATCTTTTTAACTATATATATACATGTATATATATGTATATATATATATATATATATATATATATATATATATATATATATATTGTCAAAATATCGTTCAAAATCACATTATAGATCTGAGTGTTCGTAAGAGAGTATAAAATATAGATTGGCATTTTCTTTGGGGTGATTCTATCGGGAATTAAGCCATGATCCTTTACGACGAATCAGACTCACACAAGTACATTAACAAGTCAGGAGTGTTACGGACTATTCTCTTTATATCTGTCTCTCTTTCTTTCTTTCTGTGTGTCTCTGTCCCCCCCTCTATCTCTCTCTCTCTCTCTCTCTCTCTATATATATATATATATATATATATATATATATATATATAACAGTAGACGTATGTGTGTGTGTAAATATTTAACAGGTAAACTCTTAATATACTGATCACAACGCACTGAAATTTTCAGGAAATAATATTCATGCACTAAGAGTGATTTATAGCGAATAATATCTTTGCTTTCATGCATGTATATCGCATAAAGACATCGGCAAATTTACACGTAAAATATTTGTTAAGCATTAGCTGACATTATGTTTTTGGTGCGAATGCGCGTACATTTGTTTTTTTCTCAGGCTGGAACGCTCGGTTCTTTTTAATTTTAATTCTAACTCATTTTTTTTACATTTTTGTACTAAAAAAAAACCACGAAATCATACGTAAATTTTAGTTGCGGTTTGAAATTTTTAAATATGAAAACAAACCAATATATCTGTTTTACGATCTCATATTTACTTTATTCCATTCATATGTTTTAGGCGAGGAGAGTGGGATGATGCACAGCATACAGACTGTACTGAAATAATAATGTTATTATTTAGAAAGCCATTCTTAATATAGAGAATTGACACGTATTATCTCTATTTTTGTTTAGTATTAGTTAACATTCAGTATCTGTTTCTCAATCGAATTTCTTGGTAGTTTGTTGTGAAGCAAATGTTGCCTAATCACTAACTGCACTTTGAAATATTTATTTTTGAGCAGCATGAATTTTAAATAAGATGTTTCTACAGTGTAGTACCCATATTAAAAAATACAAACAATTTATAATGAAATCATGTATTTCGAAAAACTGCTGCGTCATTTTCCAGAAGTGAGGTCATGTGCTGATGATGTTAGGGAGGGAACAAACACGATTATGTTGCTTTAAAAAGTACTCTAGAGGCCGACAGAGATTACCAAACCTTCTTCTTTAAGGTGAGGTTGGGATGTGGTGAATTAGTGCCTGTTCATTATCCCAAGAATTACCACCACCTTTTCTGTTTATGGAGAGTAGGCCAGTAGATTATTTCACTGAAATGCTGCGTCAGAACAGATACTACAATTTTATCTAAGCCAAAACGCCTAGTATGCGTAATATGGTTTTCTACCAAGCATTACCTTCTTCTAAAAAAATACAAAATAATCGACACAGCATGCATTTGAGGAGGTGAGGAGGGGAATATGGAGTAAGTCCTGGAGATGGCTGAAGCAGTTTGTGATCTAAAAATACTTTATTTCAAATATATTTTTAAAAGAAATCGGGATACGGAGTCAGGCCCGGAAATGTCTGAAGCAGTTTACGATCTGAAAATTACTTTATCTAATATATAAAAGCTGAAACATTTTACTATTTAGACAATATATTGTTTCATGAATGCTTTTAACAGTGGGGTTGGGGATATCATATCAGTCCAAAAATCGGCGAAAGCGTTTACGAGTTAATTACTATATTTCATTTATATTTTTAATAGCGGGGTGTCGTATAGAGAATCAGCCCCGGAAATGTCTACAAAATTTTACGTTTTAGACATTAACATATTTAACTTATATTTTTAACAGTGGGGCGGGGAAAAAGAAGTCAGTGCCGGAAATTGCTGAAACAGTGTACGACTTCAACATTATTTCATTTCATGTATATTTTTAAAATACATTATTACGTAGGTATTATTTTCGTAAGAGGGGGAGCGATAATGTGGGTTAAAATTATGGTTGTCTAAATTAGTAACACATCCAAAAATAATGAAAAATGATGAAATGTGAGTTAATTGATTGGTGCCCCTATTCTGTCTTGTCAAAGTTCAAATCCTGTCCCATAAACCTAGTAGGCGATGCACTAGGTGTGTCAGAATTTTTGTAGAAATTTTTGATACCCCCAACACGAAACTGCAAATAAAATATAAAAAAATTGTAATTTCTCTTTTAAAGATGGGTTATTTATTTTCTTTATGGATTATACTTTCAAAATAAACTACTAAAGTTGTATAAAAAGTAATAGAAATATTTAAAAAAATAGTAATGAAATTAATTGAATGTTACGAGTTCAGTATTTTTCAATTTTTAAACTTTAAAAATCTATCAAATTTTTTTTATCGATTCTGCTTTTACGATATTATCAGGGTGAAAGTGAAATTTTAGGCTCTTTCCAATAAACCGAATATAATATTTTAAACAAACGGTTTTTTTAATTCACGCCCCCTTTCAAATGTCTATTAAAAAGTAAATAATTAATGTATGTACCAAAGTTTTATATATCACAAATTGAAGATAAAAGATTAATAAATAATATATTACAACTTAAAACAAAAAAGTAGTGTTTTTTAGAAATTTACCTGTAAAGTCCGAAGTTTAAAACCTTAAAAAAAACAAAAAAAAACAAGTTTTTTTAAAATTTTAATGAAACCTTGTTCCTTGCTCCTTTAATTGAAAAAAAATCAGGGTTTGAATTACATTTTCTGAGGAGTTATAAGCTTCGAAAGATAGTAGGTGGAATTATTCAATAGTTTTCACAAAATTTCTGACACTGCTAGTGATGCATATTTTTATTTTTCTGAATCCTTTTCCCACAGAAGAGGTGTTGCGAGCTTCTCTCTCCTTTATAGTTATTTTCGTGGCAATTGCTCGTTGGAACTTGACTTGATGGGTCACACTCATCTAGTAATAGCCACCGTCATTATTTCCCCCACCCGCCACTATCTCTGCCTAAGTTTAAACGCAATTTCCATGAACAAAATCTTCTATTTTAGAACTAACTGCACGTGAATTTCTTTTTCGGTGACGTGCTTACGATCTTACGACCGTATGCTCGTCTTGAAGTCTTATTTTTTTACATAGACATCACAACGTATCAAGGTCCAGGGGCCACTCGAGAATAAGGGTTAAAGAGTTTAAAAAAGTCAATTGGATAATATCTAGGCCCAGTGGTCACTCGAGAATAAGGGCTAAAGAGTTTAAAGAAGTCACTTGGATAATATAGTAATCGGTACTAATAGAAATTCTGTAAATTTGTTAAATTAAGTAAAACGGCTCATCAGGAAATTGTTTACGTTGGACTTGAAGACAATTATATTGTAGCCAGCTGGAAAGCAGTTTTATGTAAATAAGTTTTTGTTGAGCCGCCTCCCCTAAATAATCCACTTCTTACCCTAATTATTGTTGTCTCAGTTGCTGCCGTGCACACATTAGCCATTATCCCTGAGTGGCTTACTGGCCTTAGTAAGTGGGTATTATTATGCAAAATAAGGATAATATTTGCCGAAATGAAAGTATGTATACTATTATTTTCAAACAATTCTTTAGAAAGTTTGCGGTATTTTAGGAATTTGTATAGTGTTGAAACATGGAATTCCGGAAATATCTTGAAGATTCGCATATATCTTGAAGTTTGGATGCTGTACATTCCACCATTTATTCTATCATTTTATATATGCACGTATGCATATATATATATATATATATATATATATATATATATATATATATATATATATATATATATATATAGACACGTGTGTTCCTGTGTCAATTTATGTAAGTATTTTATATGATATTTAATAAAACTACGAATCCAGTATTTTAGACTGGATTTCACATCTGAAATCTGGTGTAGAGTTTTCACAATAACAGAACTGTTTTTGTCCACAATCATAAAAATGTACTTAAGAATTTTATAAATATTAAAAGTAAATTGAATTTATTATCTTATTTTTAAAGATACAGATGGCCCAAATTCTCTCTGTCTGTCTGTCTCTCTCTCTCTCTCTCTATATATATATATATATATATATATATATATATATATGCATCTTCTCATCTACTTCAATGTTTTACGATAAATCTAATCATACATACAGCACACACATATAAATACAGGGTGTTCCCAAATTCCTGGGCATATTTTGACATCGAATATCTTAAGAACTATTAAGATATTGGATCTAAAAAGAAATGAAAAAATATCAAAAGCCTTACAAAAAACTTAATGCATTTAGCTTCAAAATGGTACCACTTTCATGTTTCTACTATTCAGAGTTATGAAGATATGAGGACTTGAAATGTGCCCAAGACTTTTGGAACACCCTGTATATAAATAAATAAATACATATAATTCAAACACAGTATTTTCAGAATATTTTGGTAAATATTAGTTTTACTCATTTAGAACTGCTTTAAAGCCTCACTCATTTTTAGACCAAATTTCAATCAAGTTCTTCATTTCATAGGTCAACTTCCCCCGGGTTGCGGATAGGTTTACCCCATCTACTTCTGTAGAATAAGTAGAGGGAAACTTCGAATAACCCCTAAGATGCCGTGGAAAATGAGAAACAACTATGAAAAATGCATAAAGAAAAGGATACAAACTTGATTGTCGTTACCCAGAATAAAAAAGGGCGCCTCAACCGGTTTACGCACCAGGCAGAAAGAGAAAAGCAATGGTGCGAATATCGCCTCAGAAGTTGGTGCCACACTCACCCCAGAGGTCACACAAGGACAGCACCAGTCCATGGCCAAGAGGGAACACACGTCCTTCCTCCATTTCGCTTGACATACCCCAAAAGCAACAGAAGGAGAATTAACACCCAGTTATGATATGTCGCACAGAAGGATGTCCTCCTGTATTGCTACCACTGCTTAAGGTTTGAGGAACGGGGACGCAGTGCAGGATAGATACTTACCGAGAGAGTAAGATCCTCGAATTTCCCAGCGGAGAAAAAGGAGACATCATTACACAAATTGTGATCCCTCATCTCACAGATGGGAAGATATATCCCACAAAAGAAAGTAGATCTCATGAGACGTGAGGCTCTGAGGACCGCACAAGAAGACCACTATAAGGTAAAGGATGAGGAGAAAAGACGAAGACACTGTCAAGAGGCTAATACCAACAACAGTAACACCCACAGAACTCAACCAGATCACAGATGCAGTTGAGTTTCTCATCGACAGAAAAATTAACGCCCGAACATTGAACCACAATCATCGAGTAGGGCCCAGAGTCTCTAGACACACACCTTACTAAAAGACCAATTTGCAAAAAGAAAAAAAAAACAGAACTTATGAAGGAAGGAACTAAGCTAAATAAAACAGTTCCTTGTAAATCTCTCGGTACAGGGTCGATTTAAGACTACCATCAGAAAACTTTGTACCAAATACTACCATCAGAGCTGTAAAAGGTTGCCTAATACAGCTAGGAAAATGGTGGGAAAATACAAGAACTTACCTAGAGTATTAAAGACCAGGAGAACAAGATTAAGCCCAAGATTCAAACAGGCAGTTTAAAACAAACCAAATGACTTTTTACAGGCAGCTTATGAAGGAAAACATTACTGTAGACAGTCCACCTGCAGTGACAAACCCGTAAAAATACTGGAGGCTTCAATTTGAAACACAAAGCAAATACAATAAAGAAGCCCAGTGGATTGAAGATATTATTAAACTCAACGAGACCAAGTCTCAAATGCCAGAACCAATCATAACTCCTGGTACGTTAACAAGAAAACTGGCACAATACTCCAACCGCAAAGTACGTGGCATCGACAATATCCAAAACTGTTGGCTGAAAAAAAAATGACTAACATCCATCATCACTACAGTGATTGCTTCAGCAGGTTGCTAAGAGGTGAAGAACCAACACCACCCTTGCTGAGAGAGGGGCACACGAGCCTCATGACTAAGACCAAGGAGATACGACACCCAAATAAATATAGGACAGTATGATAACAACCACCTACAAGCTTTTCACTGGTCTGGTAGCCGACGATACATTTGACCACCTCTTCTGGGACCTACCTTGAAAAAGAGCAGACAGGGTGAAGAGGAAAATGCATCGGTACTAAAGACTAGCTATTGATCAATAAGACCATCTTAGAGGAGTGTTAAAAGAGGCAAAGAAACCTGAGCATGGCATGGATTGATTACCAGAAGGCATTTGACAGCGTGCCACGCCCATGCTTACTTCGGTGCCTTGAGTTATATAAGATTCACCCGTTAATTAGACAAACACTGGCGGCTCCCCATCAGATGTGGAAAACCACAATATCATTAAGTTCCAATGGTGGAAATACCATTATTACTGAAGTCAAAATCAAGGGGGGAATATTCCAAGGTGGAAGCTTATATCCCTTACTCTTTTGTATAGAAATTAACCCACTCAGAAAGCCCCTGAATAGAAATACGAGCAATTTCAGTCCAGGAATCCATTGAGATGCAAGAAAGAGAGTAAACCCTCTGCTTTTAATGGATGATCTTAAGTTGTATGCCAGCTCTGAGACCGATATGCACCAGCTGCTGCAGATAGTACACACCTTCTCCAATGACATCGGAATGAAGTTTGGCTTGGATAAATGTGCCGAGTGTATACCCAGAGCTGGGAAGAAGACCCACACAGAAAATATGCAGCTAAATCGATATCAGGGATCTAGAAGAGCACGAGTATTATAAGTACCTTGGCACCGAGGAAAACGAGAACGTACAGCATGGCAAGATGAGGAAAAAGATTAGTAAAGAATATGTTCGATGTGTGAGGAAAATATGCAAAACACAGCTTACAAATAAAAATAAAATAACTACCATCAACCAGCCTGCTATGCCAGTAATAATATACAACTTTGCTATCATAAGCTGGCCACAAAAATACATCGACTGTCTAGATGTAAAAACATGGAAGCTACTAACGCTTCATAAAATAATATATAAAAATCAGTGTCTAACAAGACTGTATTTACCCAGGGAAGATGGATGACTGGTGATCGCAGAGATCAATCATCAACATAGGTTAACAAGCTCTCAGAACCACGTTCTCTCAATAGCATACGAATATCAAGAGACCATAACCAGCAGATAAATATAAGCCACCCAGTTAGCCAAGCATTTTGATCAGAGTTGTCTTACAGATGCAGACAGAGCACAAAACAAGCCTGCCATAGAAATTGCAAGAAAGAGCCGGCAGAAATATACAGAGACTTTCTAAAGTATGAACCTTAAAGAATAGTACCAACATCAGCATGCAAAGTATTTTGGGGGGAACCTATTCAGGAATACATATACAAAGAAAGTTCCTTGGACTGACTAAAGAAGGGAACCCTCCACCACGACTAGGAGATGATTCTAATAGCTACTCAAGACCAGGGATTGATGACCAATACGTTCAAGAATATGACAAGTATCACTAATGACAATAAATGCAGGTTCTGCCATACAAAATTGGAAAGTGTGAGTCATATGATATCGAGTTGCAAGGTTCTTTTGTGGGACTTCTACCATACAGCGAAACATGATGGCGTATGTAAGTATCTTCTCTGGACCATCTGGAAAAAAATTAAACATCCAGTCTAACAGGAAGTCCTGGGAAGATCAACCTGAAAGAACAGTTGAAAATGAATTATATACCATACATTACGACCATGTAATACTTACAGTCATCTACCTTGAAAATGTTGTTGTGAAACCTGACATAATTATATGGAATAAGTCAGAAAGAGTAACAAACTTGATTGAAGTCAGTGCCCCTAATGATGGAGGTCAGACCAGAGCTGAAAGAGAGAGACAGACCAAATATACTGTCGCATGTATGATATGAAAAGAAACTGGAATCTTAGGGAGATATCAATCATACCAGTTATTATAGGTGAAACAAGGCTTATGAAGAAGAACCTAAAGTCCTACCTAATTAATATTCCTGTTGAACCAAATAAAAAAGAGATCCAGACAATTGCATTTAAAGAAGCAGCGAGGATACTAAAGAGAGCTCTCAGTTGGTTTCAATAAAAAGGAAGAAAATGTTGGCAGCTGGTTTGGCTGCCACATACAAAGCATTAAAATCTACAAAGAAAGAAAATGAAAAAAACAAAAACAATTTTCGTTCAAGAAAAGCAAAAGTTATAATAAAATTACTGTGTTCAAGAATTAATCTTTAAGGAAGGGAGAGACTTATTTTAATTGACTATTGGTTAGCAGTGTAACTAAACCGTCCGCTACTTCAAATCGGCTGGGGGCGGCGGAGATAATGTCCGAACTGGATATAAAAAAAACTGTCGTTAATAATTCACCGCTGTCCCAATCTGACGCTAAGCTCTAATGTCGCAAATAATTAACAGGTAACAAATGAAACAGAGAGTGAAAATTAATTTACAAGCAAATCCTGCAAAAATCAAGGATTACATAGGCAAATGCGAAATTGAAAAGTAATATAGTTAGGATTTAAACATGGAAAAGTACAAGGGCGAGTTGGTAAAATTAGAAAAGAAAAGGACAAGTTGTTCTCGAAAAAATATAATAAATTTCTAACTTAAAATATCGCAATTTTAATTAAGAATTGGTTAAATAATATTAAATTGAATTTCAAAAAAGTCTTAATCCTGTAATATTTTAAGTTATAAATGTATTATATTTTTTATTAGAATATTTTGTCTTTTCTGTTCCGGTTTAAACAGGTAGTGTTTTTTCCATATTTAAATCTAAACCATATTACTTTTACTGTTAGAATCTTTCTATGTAATATATATATATATATATATATATATATATATATATATATATATATATATAGTAATTTATTAAATAAGTAATTTATTAAATAAATATGGCGATTTAGCTACACTGAATATTCGGCGTTTCATCCACTATAGGATTCGTCAGGCTTATGCGCGAATTCTGTGGTTGTTTCTCGTTTTTATATATGTTGAGAGTTTTAGTTAGCCAATCAGATTTCTAGAATACACCGCGCCCCTTCCTATCAGCCAATGGGCATGCATTTTATCGAACAAAGGATCTGTTTTAGAACTAGGTTAGTGGTTTGAGGCAGACGATTTTCTTCATTTTTGCTCTTTTTTTATATATAAATATACATATATGTACACACATACATGCACACACACATACACATATATATGTGTGGTCGTTTATGTATGTTCATGTTTATTTAATTTGTTTATTTGTTTGTTTTCTATTGTTTTTGTTAGTTTTAAAGTTATTTTGTATCGCTATCCTAGAGTTTTATTTTGTGAACACAATTGTTTGCTATTTCTCGTCTAAAGTTTAATAGATTTTGGGGTTCTTTAAAGTACAGGATAGCAAATTTTTCATGGAGGCATAATTTACATGGGTCATCTAAATGTCTTCACGTGGTAGCTTGTCTTATTATTTTCCATTCGACTACCGGCGAATGTCCGCTTTCTTTGAGTTCCCAGTATTTATTCGCTAGTGTTGTTTTATACGGTGTTTTTTTTATTTTCGAATGTACTTTTGTGGTCATAGTCTCGGGTTTTGAAATCTAAGGAAGTCATGCCTACGTAATATTTCTTGTTATTCGGGTTTTCTCTCGCAAATATTGTTGCTTGATAAACTACGCTTTTTGTTATATATATATATATATATATATATATATATATAAAGGCGGCAAAAAGAAAGTCTGCACTTGTATTCTTTTCAAAACCTGCAAATTAAATTTAATGTAACTGTTTAAACATACTATACCTCATTTGATTGGCCTTTTATTCTTCTATAATTTTACCTGTTGTAGTGGAAAAGAAGTGTAAGTGAAATTAAATCTTTTTGCCCCAAACAAAATAATAAAAAAAGGAATAAAACTAAATGACAACTCCTTCTGGTGTAAAATGCACCGGATTTTTTTAACAAAAACAAGATTAATAAGCAAATGTCCGATCAGTGAAAGTTCCTGCGAAGTCATTATGATTAGAATGTTAAATAAAATCCTGCATGGAATGAATAAGATTAGAAGGTAAAAGTCTTGTGTGAAAATAATGTCCTTATTTTAAGGTTGGTGCTTTAACTGGCGAACTTAACCTTATTTAAAACTCCCTTGAGGAAAGTAATTCGTGAAGAAAGTAATTCGTTGTTATTAATTAGAAAATGTGCGCAATGGGTGCCAGTGTGCATAAGTTTGATTTTTGAGTGCACCCGTGGCGTGTGTAATCATGGTTTTGACGGCTTTGACAGCGACGATATAATAAAAACGAGAGGTATGTTCTCATATGACGTCGAAGCGAGAAGAAGGGAAGACAGAATGTTTGGTGCGTTGTTATACATTTTGGACCAGCTCCAAAACAAGATTGCTACTGCTGATATTTTGGTTTTTGAAAAAGCTTTAAAAAACAGTATTTTAAATTTTCTCATTGGCCGCTTGTGTCACGTGATACTGTCGTCAACTATGTCCGCCAGAAATATGTTCATTTTATTTTGTTGTTGTGAGAAAAAGTGTGTGGGCGTATTCGAAATTATGCTGATGCTAAAAGAACTTATATTTTTGCACAATGCGCGGGGAAATTAAAATGAATAAAGGTTCGTTTATTTGCGTGTGCACGTGTGTGTGTGCGTGTGTGTGTGCGTGTGTGTGTGTGACTGCACACTGTTCATATTTGACTTTTAATTGAAATATTCCAGTGGTCACGTCAATTTAAAAAATAAATTCAGGAGGCAAAAAGGAAAAGACAAAATACGGGGGGACGGTCTTGATTGCATAGGATAGAATTTGCTGCAAAGTTCTTTACAAAGTTTTGGCTTTGTTTGATGCTGATAAGATTACATCAGGTTAATTGGTGATTTTGGGATACAGCACACTCTTCTGTTCAGGATCCTGTTTTCTATTTGCCAAAACTGGTGGGAACCAAGCAGATGTTCGGCCACTTTGGACGTGACAGACTGAGCATACGACTCTCTCGCGTTTTTCATTACTCTTTTACAGCGGTTACTGGTAGTCCTGAAGCGGTTTTTGTCTCACTACACCAGTTCTGTTGGAAGCAATGGAAAAAGTGTTCTCTGTGCGCAATGGCAGCAGCACATTCGGGAGAGAACTACTGCTGCCTATGCAAACACACCGGATGAAGGAACCTGGTTTAACCATAATGTTGTGGTGGCAACCACTTATTTGCATATGCGAATAACATAACACTATAAATGGCAAGCCTAGGTTGGCCTTGATGTGTCTTACTCAAATGCCACCAGAAGTGACGCCGAAGAGCGTACATGTCCTCCCACCAAGACTCTCTGACTCGACACCGTCATTTGTACATATTGTAAATATACCTTTTCTTTAATACACTTATTATTGCGTTATCTTGTTGTTTGCGTCTTCATTGTATTTCCTTACTAATTATTGTTCAACCTTGCAACCACAACAGTTGGCGACGAGATATGAAGCGTCAAATATAACAGTTTGACGAAGAACTATTTAAAAAAAAAAGTACAACGCAAAGGTTGACCATTTTTTTAAGGAATTCAAAGTGTTGACGAGCAAACGGATTTTACGCTAAAGAGAAGTTTCAACTCAAGTGAAAAAAAAAACTCTAACGTGGCAAAAGTGACACTTTACGCCGTTTTCTGGGAATCCGACTTGCAAACGAATGTAAAAGTGAATTTTTGTTTGTCACTACACGACAAATCTTACTAAAGGACCAACGTGCAAATGAAAAGCGAACTTTGTTCTGTCGCAAAAACGACAGGTCAGACCCGTATTACGAAAAGCAAGGAAGTTACCTACGGAAAAAGTTCACCAGTGGATTCTAATTACTGTTCTCCGTAAACAAAACAACAACTAAAGGACTTTTTAATTAATGTTTTGGTTGACGTCGGTACTAAAAGGAAATACCACAGCTAAAACTAAAATTCAAGGAAAGGATTTTTTTTCTTGAAGTTGTCACTGAATAACGGATAATACAGTAAAACGTCACGGAAAAAAAGGTAATCTCAATTTAAGAGGTATTTTAATTACTAAAATACTAGAGAAAAAAAACGCAAAGAACTAAATGTACTGCATACATTTATTCAATTGTGACTCGATTAAAAAAAAAAAAACTTTTATTTTGTGGAAAGAGTTACTTATTAGTAAGTGCCTAAAAACGGAAAGTCAATTCCATTTCGTGATTCCAGATAAACCTGTTTTATTTTTTTTGCAGCGTGACTCGCAAAAAGAATATATTATTGCAAGCAGCGATATTATTATTGAAAACAGGAGCTTACAGCAATTTGCTTTTTTGTTGTAACCCAAACCGGTGTATATTGTACATGGTACAATATTTTTGTTTAACTACACACTAAAAAAAACAAAAAAAACATGGAAGACATCAAAAATGTTCATGCAATTTTTACAAGCACAGACTGAGCGGGTTGAACGCAGACAAGCTACACAAAACGAGTTTTTGCAAACACAAATACAGGCACATGCTGACCGCGAGGAAAAGAGAGAGGACAGATTATTGAAATGGCAGCTGGAACAAGAAGAAAAGCAGAAAATGGCGCAATTAAAGCAGAAAAAACTGCAATTGGAACAGGAAGAAAGGCATAAGAAACTACAATTGGAACAGGAAGAAAGGCATAAGAAACTACAATTGGAATATGAAGAAAGACAAGAGGAACGTTTTGCTAAAACACTGGAACTACTAAAGAGTAATTGAGAAAATGTCGATAGTGTTAATTTCTCCCATACAACTATTTTTAATAGCATGGACACATTTCATTATGTGCCTGAGGCAGAGAAGAATTTTGAAGCATACTACACAAGATACGAGGATGTTTTTCAACTGGACTGTAAAAATTGGCCAAATAGTCAGAAAGTGAGCCTCTTACTCAGAAAATTGGGTACATCAGAACACAGCAAATTCGTAGATTACATATTACCTAAAAAAATTGCGGAATTAGAGTTCATGGAAGCTGTAAAATTACTAAAAGAATTATTTAATCCAAATACATCTCTTTTTCATAAAAGATGGCTGTGCATGAATCTAAGAAAGATGGACAACCAAGATTATTTGACATACGCATCAGTTGTCAATAAAAACTGCGATAATTTTTAGCTTGCAGAACTAACGGTAGAAGATTTTAAATGTCTAATCTTCGCTCAAGGGTTAGTTTCCACGAAAAATGCAGAAATACGCAGACGAGTGTTGTCTAAGCTGGAATCTGAGCAAGATCTAACCCTCCAGAAACTAGCAGAGGACTGTGAAAGGGCCATTACACTAAAAAAGGATTAAAAAATTACAGAAGAATCCGGAGTGGCATATGTAAGAAAAGTTAGAAAACCGTACGCACCAACCAAGAACTTTACAAAGAAAAGCAATGGAACGGAATATTCCAAAGATAATAACCATAAATATAGTACACAATATAACAAGCCTCTTCCCAGATATAATTGTAAGAGATGTGCAGAAAAGCATTGGGAATCAGATTGTCCTTATAAGAAGAAAAAATGCTACATTTGTAAGAAGGTGAGACACAAAAGCGATTGCTGCAGATATAAAGATTACACCAGAAAGAGAGTACAGCAAACAAAATCAAATACAAAATTAGACAAAGATCGGTGAAAATACGTAAAAGTGGAAATATTTAAAACATCAATAAAGTTACAACTCGACTCCGGCTCCGATGTTTCTATAATAAACCTGAATACGTGGAAAAAGTTGGGAAAACCGGCCATGATGAAAACTAGTAAAGCAGCCCGGACGGTAACTGGTGGGGGTATAAAATTTGAAGGAGAAGTTGTCCTCCCGATAAAATTGAAAGGGATTTCGAAGAAATTAAAAATATTCGTACTAAAAAATAGTGAAAATCTGTTTGGAATAGATTTAATTGAGAAATTCGGACTATGGGATAAGCCAATCAATACATTCTGTAAAAAATTAGAATGTTCTTCTCCAACAACAGTAAATATAAAAGACGATTTAAAAGAATTATTTCCTGAGGCATTCACGACTAACTTAGGTCGCTGCAATAAATTCAAGGCCTCGTTTAAACTAAAAAAAAACGCCAGCCCAATTTTTAGAAAAAAGCGAAATGTTCCGTTCGCTGGGTTGGAAAAGATTGATAAAGAATTAAATAGATTGGAACAGACGGGAATTCTATCAAAAATAGAACACAGCGAGTGGGCAGCCCCCACCGTATACGTAAAGAAAAAAGAATGACGAAGTTAGAGTGTGCGCAGACTTTTCTACCGGGGTTAACTCCCTATTAAAAGATCACCATTACCCCCTACCAAGCCCAGAGGAAATATTCACGAAGTTGAATGGGGTTAATATCTTCTCCAAGATAGACTTGAGCGACGCGTATTTGCAAATACCGGTCGAGGAGAATTGCTCAAAAATACTATGCATCAATACGCATAAGGGATTATACAAATACAACCGATTGCCTTTTGGCATCAAAGTGGCGCCTGCCATCTTTCAGCAAGCGAAGGACACCATAGATATCATATACGAATCTTTTAATTTGGAACCGCCTCAAAATGCACCTGAACCCCGAAGATCAGGTAGGAAAAGAAAAGTGAATGAACCATTAATGGTAAACCCAAAAAGAAAAAGATATTGAAATCTGTGTGACTTCAAATCTTGGGAGGGGGTGTTGTGGTTGCAACCACTTATTTGCATATGCGAATAACATAACACTATAAATGGCAAGCCTAGGTTGGCCTTGATGTGTCTTACTCAAATGCCACCAGAAGTGACGCCGAAGAGCGTACATGTCCTCCCACCAAGACTCTCTGACTCGACACCGTCATTTGTACATATTGTAAATATACCTTTTCTTTAATACACTTATTATTGCGTTATCTTGTTGTTTGCGTCTTCATTGTATTTCCTTACTGATTATTGTTCAACCTTGCAACCACAACACATAAATATACAGCATATAACTATAATCAATTGAAAGAATCATATACGGTTAAGTTTTTGTGTTTTAACGTATTTTTACTTTAGGCAAAGGTAAGAATAAATAATTTTTCTACTGATGAGTTTTTAGTTTTAACTTATAAGCATATAACAAGATAACACACATCTATAACCATGGTAATAACAGATTACATTTTTTATTTAAATGATTTCTTTCGAATTATAACTTATTTTAAGCTGTGCTTTATATAAATACATACCGTCGAGTTTAAAAGACAAATTAAAACACATACCGAACATATAAGTTATATATATATAATTTCCACATATAGTTAGTACTATTAATAGCGCTACTGAAGTATGTGATTTTAAAAAATTATTTTCTGAGGTGATGGTAAAAATTTAGTTTTATCAGGCGGGCAGAAAAGTTCTTGCGGTTTTTAAATTGAAATTTCAGATGAGAATATCTCGACTTTAATAAAAATTGACTGACAGAAATAAGCATTATCAGAATTAATATACTTTTGCTAAAGCAAGACAAGTGTATTTATGATAGGAACGTAAAGGTCTTGCGTTCTGGTAGCGATAAAGTAGCTAAAGGCGTTTTTCATATCGCTTACTTTTTTGAAGAATTTTAACGCAGAAATAGTCTAGGTGCTTGCAAAAGTAGTAATTAGTAAGTGAGAGGTCTGGGGAGTATGGCGGGTGAGCAGAAGTTCGTAACCCAATTCAATCACCTTCTGCAGACCAGTTTAAAAAAAAGTGCGGTCGAACATTGTTGTGTGAGAGAATTGGGACTTTTTTGTCGACTAAAGTTGTTTGTTGTTGCCGAATCTTCTGATGCATTCCATCTATTTTTTGACAGCATTTCTCCACCGTAATGGTTTCGCCTGCATGCAAGAAAATGTAATGGACGCGACCAATCGCAGATCACCAAACAGTCGACATGCCCTTTGTTTTGGTGCAACTCTATCTTCGTGAAGTATCGTGGAGCTTCGTTGGCGTCTAACTTTTGAGCTAAGCGTCAGCGGTTGTCAATGAGAACCCGCTTTTTATTGCAAGTCACAAGCCAATCAAGGAACGGGTCATTTTTATTGCGTAAAAGAAGGGAAGATGGAATTTTGTAACAGCGTTTCCTTTGGTTTTCGTTCAATTCTTGAGCTCAAAACCTTATGAAGTTGCTAGTCGTTTCAATCTATTTTGAATCGTGGGAAATCGCCCTATACGTAATGTGGAATTCAGAAGATGATTCGACTAACCTCTGAATTGATCAGTGTCAACATTATCTGATTTATCTTCCTTTTTCTACTGTTTTTCGTTGTTAATTATATACTATATTCCAGATATTTTCTCCTATGTTTCTTTATTGTTTTTTAATTTACATTTTCTGAAGAATATGTGCCGCTTCGTGCTGTAAAATATTGTGCATTCCTCAAACAGTTTATTCTCCTCCATCTTCACAATTTTCAGTATAATCTTCTTGTCACAATACATAGTGAATTTTCCATATATTTACCAAATAATATTTTTGAACATTACATTTTCTGCATTGCAATATACACTACACTTTATTGCGGGGAATGATGTGAAGTTTCTTTTCTGTCAACATCGGTGCTTCCTGACTAAAGGAAGTTATAAATATATTTGATAGAAAAATGTCTCCTTTCACTGATTTCGATGATAATAAATGGATAAAATGTATCGAACATCTGTTGATACGCATTCAATCCCTTGCGATGTCGGCTCTACTACTAGTATATATATATACACACACACTTACACACACACATATATATACATATATATATATAGAGAGAGGGAGAGAGACAGAGACAGAGAGACATAGAGAGATAGAGACAGAGAGAGAGAGTGAGAGGTAGAGATAGATGTGTATATGCGTTATGAAATTAAAACTAAGATATTACATCTTGCTCAATTAATTATTTCTACATGAGCGCTTATTCATATATTTGCATTATATGAAAAATACAAAGTTTTAGTATCGCGTATAGATTCAACCATTCAGTCGGTGAAAATATCCAGACTATGTTTTACTCTGACATTAGGTCAGTTTATTCGTTAATCTGAGGCTACCACTAAAACACTAATCAGCTGGCTAGAACGACTCCATGAACAGATCAACGATATTATGACCAATTTCGTATCCGGGAGGTCAAAAAGAGCAGACTGGTCATGCTGCATAATATGATTAATATATAAGCACGTTGCTTCTTGGAAGAAATTCAAATGTGATTGACTTCTTTTTAGTTTTTTATCAGATACTAAATAAGACATATCTGGTCACCCTGCATTGCAGAGAGCAACAAACAAGAACAAAAAAAAACTAAATAAATATTTAAAAAAAAACAGCAGACTTACTTGGAACGGGGTAAGTCTGGGGGGATTAATTTATTTATTGTACTTTTATATTAAGGCACATATACGAGATGAACGGATATTTACAATGGTATAGAATTGAATTCTTTATTTATATTTGTTATAAAATTTTGAATATACAATCGGTACACAGAAACGTTCCTTTTTGTACTAGATCACTTAGTGAGAACCCTATTTCAAACGAGACAATATTTATTTTTGTCCCAAAATCGAAGGGACCCACTTTTGAGAGCTCAATGTTGGCGGCATTAAAAAGGTATATTGTTTATAATTCTGCCATGAATAAAAATATTTTCCTATCTTATTAAAAATGTGTAATGTTTTCTTTCTTTTTCTTCTAAATAGGGACGGGGAAAATCAACATGATTGCACACACACACATACACACACACACACACACACACACACATATATATATATATATATATATATATATATATATATATATACTTTATAAATTGTTCAAAACCAGTTCGATAAATTTATCACTGACAATTAATCATGAAGGATTGGAATAGCTCGGATATATAATAAGCATGATTACATCAGCCAGTTCCCCCTAAAAGTGAAACTGTTATTCGGAAGTTGGAAAGGATTCAAAATAGAATTAATAGACAAAACAAGTTGATTTTATTTAATGAAATATGCCAACTATTTTACAAGCGAGTCGCCACTTATCAAGGCTCTAAGCCTACTCGGTGATCAGATTGGAAAAATTTAAGGTCGAATAAATGTCGTCAGCAGTTGTGTAGATTGGCAACAATTTTGATTGTTTAAAGAGGACGGCTCACCAAGAAGTTGTTTACATTCGACTTGATGACTACCGTACGGTAGTCGGCCGGGAAGCACCAGTTGAAGAATGTTTAAGGGGTGGACAGTTCTAAGAAATAAACCTTCTTCATTGAATCTCTCTCTTTCTCTCTCTCTCTCTCTCTCTCTCTCTATATATATATATATATATATATATATATACATATATATATATGTGTGTGTGTGTGTGTGCGTGTGTGTATACTACATCATTGCGTTGCCCAGTTAATTAATACTAAACTATTTTAAATTGTTAAAATTGTAGAACATTGTTGATAAGCTATAAAAATAATATCTCAAGTATAAAGCAAACTGTTTCTACCTGGATGTACTTCTATTCAGGACTTTTAAAAATGTATGACACATATATTAAATATAGCAAGTTGTATATATCATTTGATTGTGTGGAGGTATGATAATCATTATTTTATAGATCTTATTATTCTAAATCTATTATTGGGCCCAAGCGCTTTTTGATATTGACTTAAAAATCTGTTACTGCTGTTTTCAATGGCTTATATAAGATATTTATATTCATTATACATTTCTTAAATGTTAAACCTCTATTTGATTTGTATTTTTTTTTTTTACACAGTGATCACCACTTATCAAGGCCCGGAAGCCAACCAGGGATAAGGGTAATTGCAAGTACATTACGTTATTGAGGAGATTTGCTGAAATGTTTACTTAAGGGTACGGTTCATTAGGAATTTGTTAACATTGGACTTGAAGACATCCAAGTTGTAGTCCGGAAGGAAGTAGGCAGACGGAACAGAGTTCCACAGCCGTGCAGTTCTAAGAAAGAAGCTTTGTTCATGGAATCCGCGTTTTGATTTAGGCACAGATATAGAGTTGGGGAAATTGTTCACAGTGGATTCAGCTAGACGGGTGTTTTTCGTGAAAGATTGGCGAGGGGGGACCAGAGATTTGAGTACAGACGAGCATCTGCCATGGAAATAACGATAAAACAAGGACAGGCTCGCAACGTCTCTTCTGTGGGAGAGAGGTTGCAGGGTAGAGAAAAGGGCATCCCCCACTAAGCCACGAAGTCTATTTTGTACTCTGTCAAGGCAGGATAGGCTGATTTTAGCAGCTACTGCCCAGATATTGCAACAGTATTCCATCCTTGGACGTACTTGGCTTTTATATAGATAGAGAATTGCATCCGTAGTGAGATATCTTCTGGAGCGGTAGAAGGATCCCACCATCTTTCCAGCGACCTTGGCAACAGACTTAATGTAAGTGTTCCATTTCAGATCAAGAGTAAAGGTCAAACCCAGAAGCTTGTCAAAACACGGGACCTCACCCAGACGAGAGCCATCCATCACAATTGATGCCAGATGGAGATCAGAGCGTTGATGATGTAAGGATAGGAGTTTGGTTTTGGATGCATTAAAGGTAACCAGCTACATCTTCCCCCACTGAACCAAGCGCTCGAGATCAGAGGAGAGAGAATCAGAGAGAACTTTGTCATTTACAGCCTTTGATGTGTTGCCGTAGATGGTCGTGTCATCAGCATAGATGTCAACGAATGATTTAAGTATGTGTTTAGGGAGGTCATTGATGTAGATCAGGAAGAGAGCTCAGGATTGACCTCTGAGGGACTCCAGCATTTATATTGCAGGCCTCCGATTTTTGTCCATCTACCACTACTCTTATGAGCCTATCGGAGAGAAATGATTTAATGATTGAGAAAACATTTCCAGTTATACCGTAGCTGGAAATCTTGTGAAGTAGACCCTTATGCCATACCTTGTCGAAGGCCTTTGATATGTCGAGAGCAATTGCCCTAGAAAGGAAGCCTTTGTCAAGAGATTCACTAATCCTGTGGGATATAACCGTCAGCACATCTGCGGTAGATCTTGCAGAGCGGAAACCATATTGTGTGTCACTAAGAGCGGAAACCATATTGTGTGTCACTAAGAAGGTTATTCCTGCTGAGGTGGTTGACTATTTCTCTATTTAATATGGATTCCAGCAACTTACTCATAACACACAGGAGACTTATTGGTCTGTATTGAGAGGGAGATGACTTATCACCTGAATTCTTAAGTACAGGGCAAACTGATGAGGTCTTCCAGGGAGTCGGAAAGCACTTATCCTTAAGGCAGCGGTTAAATAGTTTCGTAAGTATGGGAGCAAGTTCTGGTTGAAGCTTTTTTAACACTATAATTGGGATGCCATCAGGACCAGTTGCTTTACTGGAATCTAGGTTCTTTATTAGCTTGGCGACCTCATGCACGGATATTTGTATGTTACCTAGCTTGTTCTGTGTTATAGGAGGAAATATGGGGAATTGATGGCCTTCGTCGCATAGCGTAGAATTAGCTGCAAAGTTCTTTGCAAATAGTTTGGCCTTGTCTGATGCTGACGAGATGACCTCTGGTCCATTGATAATGGTTGGGATAGAACGCACACTTCTGTTCAGGATCCTATTTGTTATTTGCCAAAACTGGTGGGATCCAAGCCGCTGATCAGCTACCTTGGATTTAACAGACTGGGCATATAGCTCTCTTGCATTTTTTATTACTCTTTTACAGTGGTTGCTGGCAGACCTAAAAGCAGCTTTAGTCTCAGTGCATCTATTACGTTGGTAGCTATGGAAAAAGTGATTTCTGTGCGCGACAGCAGCAGCACATTCTGGGGAGAATCATGGCTGGCTGTTAGGTTTTTGTTGGAATTTTTTAGATGTTATGAATTGGTCTATGCCTGCAATTAACCATTCGGTCAGATCTGATTCTATAGAGGACACATCCTTTTTAAACATGGAGTGCAGAGGTAAATCAGATATGAATGTACGGAAGCTATCCCAGTCGGCCATAGAGTATCGGTATACAGTACGGTATAGGGGTATGTCTGGGGGCTTCTTACATTTCGTTTTTATCTTAACTGATACGACGGAGTGGTCGGAGGATCCTAGAGGAGAATGAACGGAATATGAACATAGCTCAGTTGAGAGAAAAAGGTCTAAGAGGCTTGCATATTGACCGGGTGTATCGGGCACACGGGTGGGTTCGCGAACAATCTTAGTGAGATCATAAGCAATGGTAAAATCATGACAAAACCTCCCCTCATCGTCTTATTTGAATGGGTCAGCCATTCCACGTTATGGACGTTGAAGTCACCACATATGTGGATGTTAGCCGAGGGATGTGAAGACAGTATGTGGTCTATTTTCTCAGATATGCTCTTAAAGATAGTAACTCCGCTGTTGTGGGGCCTATAGAGGGCAAATATAAATGCAGTGGTGTTAGCAAGTGCAACCCTGAAGCACATATAGGGTAAATTAGGATCTTCTCTAGAGACATCCCTGCCACACGGGAAGCCATCCTTCATGTAGGCACATATTCCATGCCCATGGCGATCTTAGGGGTCAGATTTAACTGTTAAATTTGAGTATCCGTTAATTATGAACTCATCTAGGGAAGTGGTCGGCCCTATTCCAGTTTCACTTAGAAAGAATATGTCCGGTTTCGTCTCCTGTAATTGGGTTTCAACCTCTGGAAGGTTGGAACGTAGACCCCTGATGTTGGAGAAGGAGACCTGGTAGTAGGGGTCTACGTTGGAAGATGGGGTTCTAGGTTTAATCGAGTTTTTATTCTGGAGATATTTCATGTTGAGGTTTGGAGATTTGTGGAATAGGTCGGCATACTTGGTTAGAGCAGTACAGAGAGGGAAAGTAAGAGAGAAAAAGACAGGAAATTAATTTTTTGTAGCACACGAAAAGGTAAAGCCGTAACAATTACCCACTAGTATGTTACACTTAAAACACTATATATATATATATATATATATATATGTATATATATATATATATATATATATATGATGAAAATAATGGAAATAGTATTCCGACAAAATAGAGAAAATAAAAAAGGAACAAACCGTATTATGTGTTCACCAACGTTTCGTCTTTATTTCGAGACTTCCTCTGGGTGAATGAGATTAAGAAACCAAAAAATATACCAGTACAAAAATTATCGCAATTTCAAGCACTATTAAACAACGTGGAGGTTTCTATAACATAGCGCCATTAATAAGTAATCTGTTATTAAAAGAACATTATTTAACTGTGGACACAGGTTAACTTTCTCACACCATTCAAACACCCCCTGTAATAATTAACACATAATCTTAATCAATAAATTACATAAAAAACACTCATTTCATTTCTGTTACAAACTTATATTTAAATTTCAACAGATATATCTTTTTCCCAATAAGAATATAAACTTGCGTTCATAGTTTTAAAATTAAATTAACGATTATATGACGTCACTAAAATTTCCTTCTCTTTAACAGCGCCAGCCCCCCTTCCTTTTTGAATTTCCAACATCAATTTTCCGTTTCTCTTAAATAGAACTGCGTCACACTGTGCACGTGAAACATTTTCAAATATTTTGTACTGGTATATTTTTTGGTTTCTTAATCTCATTCACCCAGAGGAAGTCTCGAAATAAAGACGAAACGTTGGTGAACACATAATACGGTTTGTTCCTTTTTTATTTTCTCTCTCTCTCTCCCTCTCTCTCTCTCTCTCTCTATATATATATATATATATAAATTTAAAAAAAATATTAAAAAATAAATATTTTTTTAATAATAAGTTTAATTAAATAAAGTAATATTGAAATCAAATATGAGAAATCGACAAATCGCATTAATGAAACATTTAATGGGCATAGATAATTAGTGGTACAATCGCTTAATATTTAGTTTGGAAATCGCCTTTATTTTGTTTTGAATAAAGATAGGAAAATAGGTAGATATATAAATTTTTAAAAAGATATTTAGGTTGAATTTTTTATATAAAGATACGAAAATAAGTAGATATATAAATATTTAAAATACACTTTACAAAGGATGCGACAGAGGTAAAGTGATCCTGATTGTTTTCTTTTCCTCATAAAGGAAATGTTTTTTTTCTTTAATGTTTCATTGTTAAAATGTTTTTTTTTATTTAATAAGCCTGAAGAAAGGCTGTTCTTGTAAAAGTTTTCAAACGACATATAATTTGAATTTGTCAAAATGGTCTTGAAACAATTGTAACTAACAATGAAATACGCTTTTTGTTGATATCAACCTATTTCTTTAAGTCTTGGTTTTTGTTAAAACAGTATATGAATGCTCAATTATGAAATATGATAATTTTTAAGCTTAATTTTAAGTTATCTCTTCTTTTTTGGCGTAAATATATTAGTATATGAACAATTACTGACTTATACTAACTTGCTTATAATTCGGAATACTTCAAATTTATAAATATATATATATATATATATATATATATATATATATATATATACGCACCCACAAAAAAATCTACGTAAATATATATTCCAGGGTTCGAATCCTAATAACAGCCAAGCTACGCTGAAGAGGGGTAGGGCCCCGAAACATGCATCAACCCATTTCTTGAAGCATTGGTTTTTGTTTAAACAGTATATATATATATATATATATATATATATATATATATATATATATATATATATATATATATATATATATCTTATGCGATGAGAGCCGTCAGTCTACCGTACTTCTTGTGTCTGAAAACACGCAATGCGACATACAGATATCTATGCATGATGTTGCTAAGTAATCACAAACATTGATTCCATAAAATAACTGGCCCTTATCCTATTCGAATAATAGTGCATAAAAAGGTTTCAATCAGAACTCGCTTAATCACTTACAAAGCATTTTAAGCGTTGTCTTAAGGAGAAATGTTTCCCAATACCCTGGAAAAGCTCCTTAGCATGCCTTACAGAACCGAGTTATTGCGAAGGAAAATGTACACGGACACACAGACAGAAAGACGGGCAGACGGACAGACGGACAGGCAGACACACAGGCATGTTAACTTTTATAGATACATATACTAGCATTTAAGCCCTGAGTTGCCCAGGTGTTTGGAGGTGTATGTGGAGCAAAACCAGGAAAGACGGTCAATTTTTTAAAATTCATCCCTATTATGACCCCCTAAAATTTATTCTGTTGGGCTCAAATAAAGTTATTACGTTAGATCCATGTCCGAGGAACCTATATCTAAAATTAGAAGTGTTTAGACCCAAAATTGTCGGAGGAGGTTCGAAAAGTTTTCAAACGTTAAATCGTTGATCTTTAACCTCTTAACACGCAAATCTCTCATTGAAAACCAACCACGTAGATTTTTACCAATCTCAGTACTCTGTATATCAAATTTTAAGTCTGTAGACTAAAAATTGACAGAGTTATTGCGAATGGAATGTACACAGACACACAGACACGTTCAGTTTTATAGATATGCTTGCATAGGTGTCCAGCGTTGCCCGGATGTTTAGAGGTGTATGCTGAGCCAAAAAAAAACAAAAAAAACAAAAAAAAAGGTCAATTTTTAAAATTTTGACCCCTATTATGACTCCTTAAAATTGATTGGTTTGGGGTCAAATCAAGTTAGTAAGTTAGATCCATGTCCAAGGACCTATATCTAAAATTTCAAGTGCTGTCGGAGGAGTTTGGTAGGTCATCGTTTAAATTTGACCCTTTAACAGCCACTTTTCTATCCGAACACGGATCACAAAGATTTTCCCATATCTCAGTACCCTTTTTTTTCAAATATTGCATTGGAAAATATACACACACAGACACACAGACACGTTCACTTTTATAAACATACTAGCATGGGTTCCTGGCGTTGTTGGGGTGTTTTGGGATGTACAAAAAAAAAAGAAAAAAGAAAACCCAAAACAAAATGTTCAATATTTTTTTTACTTTGACACTTATTTATTGTTTTTGGCTCAAATTAAGTTATTAAGGGAGATCCATGTCCACCGAACCTATATCTAAAATTTCAAGTGGCGGAGGAGTTTGGTATAGTTCTCCAAGGTAAAATCGCTGAATTTCGACCCCTTAACAGCAAACCTTCTGGCCGAAAACTGAGCACCTAGATTTTCCCAAATCTCAGTACTCTGTATATTTTATTTCGAGTCTGTAGACTAAAAATTGAGAGAGTCATTGCGTAGGAAAATGTACTCACACACACAGACACACAGACTCGATCACTTTTATAGATTGCTAGATTTACATGGGTTCTTTGCGTTGCCTGCGTGTTTGGAAATGTATGCTGAGCAAGAAACAAAACCAAAAAACGGTCAATTTTATAAAATTTGACCCCCATTATGAGCCCTTGTTTTCGAATGAAATCTACTTATTAAGTTACATCTATGTCCAAGGAACCTATATCTATAATTGCAAGTGTTTAGACCCAAAATTGTCGGAGGAGTTTGGTAGTGTTCTCAAAGGTCAAATCGTTGAGCTTTGACTCTTAACAGTGAAATTACTGGCTGAAAACAAATCACATAGATTTTACCATATCTCAGTACCGTGGATATCAAATCAAGTTCACTTTTATAGATATATAGACAGATATACTGATAGATAGATATATAGATAGATATGGACAGAATTTTTTTGTTTACTGTAAAGTTTTTACGTAAATATTATGCAAGTATAAATGATGTAGAATATCTGCATGAATACAATTACACGTAATAGTTAACTCTAGATTATCATCCCATAAGAATACCGAAAAAAAAAACTAATAGGGAACTAATTAAAATGAATGTGTAAAAGAATATGAAAATTAGCTAGAATTTTTTTGTTAGTGAATGCATTTCCACAACCCATATATAGAAATTTGTATTTGCTTTTAAAATAAGTAGAAAAGGGGTTTTTAATATGAATATCAATACACACAAAAGAAAAACGAATTTATAGGAGTATAGATAGATATTCTATTCATCTAGATTCTAATATATATATATATATATATATATATATAGAGAGAGAGAGAGAGAGATAGAAAGAGAGATATAGAAAGAAAAGATAAAGAAAACGAGAGAGAGACAAAAAGTTTCTGAAAACGCATGTTACAAAGTTTAAGTTCAATCTTACACACACACGCATGCATGTATATATATATATATATATATATATATATATATATAGATATGTGTGTACGTGTGTGTGTGTGTGTATCTGGGTGCATACATTTATGCATGTGTGTAAGCTGTTTTGTAAACGTTTTTGTTAGCTTTTCTTTTGTTATTCATGTTTTGTTATTGTATTTCTTATTTCCGTTCATATTTAGTGCATGTAGTATCAACCAGTCTGTAGGTCGCGGTTGGCTGATTTAAAAGCGTTCTTTTTGACGTTGTGGCAGGATTATTGGGAAAGCGTCTCTGATTCAAATGCATCAGCGCACTTGCTCTAGTGGCAGGTCACCGATCGGAAATCAGTCATTTTCAAGTTCAATAATTCGATTCGATGTATCGCTTTATTTCCCTGTAGGCTATGTCGATGACCGAACCCGTCTCGCTTTAAGTGAAATAAAAACAAGGTTCAAAAAGAAAGTGAAATCATAGTGACATATATGAAAAGTGATCTGTTTCTTTTATCTCATAAAAAATATTTAAACGTTTCACATGTTCAGAATGTATAACTCAGATTCACGCACAGATTGGGGAATTCGATAAATAGAATATAATGTATACAACTATATCAATAAGCCAATAAGAACGAGTAAATATTAGGGTAATATAATAATATTAATCGCATTCGAAAGTAAATTTGAAATTATATCATTATGTTGATGCTAACCATATCTAGAAAAAAATGTTTGGTGTGGATGTATATATGTATGTAAGAGATTCAACGGTTCCAGATGAGCATTGTCTGAAGATAGCAGTTTCAATCCCACCCAAAGCGTGCCAGAGGTTAATTGGTCAAAATGTGGTGAGACGACAACCACTACGGATGGCAGTGATGGCTGAGAATGCAGTTAGGAGATTCGAAGTTCCTATCCGTCGCGGTTACCACCTGATGAAGGCCAGAGGAAGTTGACCGAAACGTTGTGAACCAATAAAAAGATCAAAATACAACAACTAATAAAGATGAGACTAATAGTCCGAAATAAAAATAAATTAATATATAATGCTCATCTCAAAAAATGAATTCCAATTAAGGAATAATCTCTCTCTCTCTCTCTCTCTCTCTCTATATATATATATATATATATATATATATATATATATATATGCATATATTATTATATATACAACTATATATACATATTTATAAATATGTATGTACAAATTTATATATATATATATATTTTATTGAATTTTATTCAATTTTCACCCCAAACAAGGCTCAGTGCCACTTTGAAGCAGGGGGCTACTATTAGGGACTTAATTAGCAGGGTCATTATGAAGGGAGAAGAGTAGAAAGATGTTTGTTAACATTACACTTGAATTTCTGCATATCATTGAAGTTGGGAAAGCAGAATCCCGGAAGGGAGTTCCAAAGACCCGCAGTTCTGGGGAAGAAACTATTGGAGTAAAAGGCTTCTTGCACCTAGGGATCTCTACTGTAAAGGGATGAGACTTAGTAGCTTGTCGGGTTTGTCGGGGGTAGTTACGTCGGGGAGATACAAGTGTTTGCAGTTCGTCAGAGCATTCACCATTAAAGTATTTGTAGAACAGGCAGAGGGATGCAACATCTCGTCGATGGGACAGAGGCTGAAGCCTAGATGACAGTTCAGGACCTATCAGGTTGGCGACTCTCTTTTGAACCCTGTCCAGGAGCGAGAGACACGCAGCAGATGAACCAGCCCAGATGTGGCAAAGTACTCCATACATGAGCGAATGGTTGCCTTATAGAAGTATAGGATACTGTCAGGCGTAAGTAGTTTTCTAGCACGGTAGAGGGAGCCAACCTTCCTTGCAGCAGCCTTGGCAATGCTCTCAATGTATCTATTCCAGTTCATATTCCCTGTAAACGTTAGGCCGACGAGTTTAAAAGAAGTACTTTCAGGCAATGTGTTCTTGGCCATTGCTATTGGTGGTAGAGAAGGTTTCTTGTAGTTATTGAAGGAAACAAGCTTAGTCTTAGCAGCATTGAATGTGACCAACCATTTTTGTCCCCATTCCACTACGGATTGGAGGTAATCCTCTAGTGTTTCTGCCATTTCCTTAGATATGTGTTCATTTGTTTTCCCCTCATATCTGTTATAGAGAGTGGTGTCATCGGCAAATATACCCATCTCCGAAACAATTTTATCAGGGAGGTCATTTATGAATATCAGGAATAATAGAGGTCCAAGGATAGACCCTTGAGGTACTCCCGCATTTATGTCTTATTGTTTGGATGTACGACAGTCGAGGGCAACTTTGATTTTTCTATTACTTAAGAAGACTTTAATTACATTATGAATTCTTCGAGTGATTCCATATGATCTAATTTTCCTTAGAAGACCATCGTGCCATACCCTGTCAAAAGCCTTAGATATATCAAGGGCCACCGCTCTACCCTCCCCTGTTTTATCCAATGAACGGTATATACGTTCATAAACTACAGTTAAGATATCTGCTGTTGAACGGGCTTGCCTGAATCCATATTGTTTGTCAGTCAGGAGTCTAGCAGTTGTTAGGTGCTGGACTAGGGCTTGATTAACTAAGGACTCAAATATTTTGGCGAAAAGCGGGAGGAGGGTAATGGGGCGATAATTTAGTGGGTCAGTTCTTTCACCAGAATTCCTGAAGACTGGTACCACAGAGACGGTTTTCCAGCAGTCGGGAAAACAAGATTCGTTAAGGCATTTATTGTAAAGTGTGGACAGAACTAGAGCAACCTCGGCAGAGCATTTTTTTAAAAGCACAGCCTTGATGAGATCTGGTCCACATGCTTTTGAGGTGTCTAGGTTTTTTATAATAGCATATACCTGAGAAGGGGTGATTTTCAAATCGTCTAGTGTGGCGTCTGTTCGCAGAGGAAAATCAGGGAGTGAGTGGTGTACCGAGTTCAGTGTGGAGTTTGAGGCAAACCGACTAGCAAGCAGATTAGCCTTGTCAGTTGCCGTGCAAGCAACCTCAGGATTGTTTGTTAGTGGGGGAATAGTTGACTGTCCATTATTAACTACGCTGTTGTAGATTTTCCAAAAATCCCGGGTTCCTAATTTCTGTGCTTCGATGCGCTTTCTGGTGGTTTCAGAGTAATCTGTCTTAGCTGTCTCTATCACTCTCTTACAATTATTTCTAGCTTCTATAAACTTCTGTTTGTTTGAGCTGGACTTATGTCGGTTGAATCTGCGGAACGCATGCTGCCTTTGACATATGACAGCTGCACAAGCAGAAGTAAACCATTGGGGAGAGTGGGGCTTGCTATAGAATTTCCGTGCGGGAACATGTGCTTCAATAGCAGTTTTGAACCATTCAGTGGTCTCATTTTCACACTGTTCCGCTGGAAGAGTAAAGATATTTTGCCATGAGACATCTCTGATGAGCTCCCTGATGGCTTCCCAATCAGCCTTTTTGTAATACTTCGTTGTTTTGAGTAGTGGGTCTTCAGTTTAAGGGCGAGAATTTAGGCTAATTTCTACCATTATCACAGCGTGATCAGCATTCCCGAATGGGCTGTGGGCATTTGTTGTACAGTCATTGGGAACCGTTGTCAGAAAGAGATCTAGAAGTGAGGCATGTTTATCTTGCTGGTCTGGGAAACGTGTCAGAAATGTAACCAACTGAGATAGGGAATGGGATATAGAGAAGCTATGTGTTGCGCTACCAGCTACGTCTGTGTGATTAGAGAATCCTAGCCAGTTACTGTGGTTGATATTGAAGTCACCAAATACATGTATTTGTGCGCTTGTATCGAAGGAGAGTGCTATATCTATGCTGTCTGAGACTTTATATACAAAAATATATAATATATATGTATATATATACAGAGATACATATATATATATATATATATATATATCCATTATGAAAGCAATTAATAAGTTTTGAGATTCATTATTAAAACCCGCATAAAAATAACGTATATATTTGTTTCTTTATGTCCAAACTACGGGTGGCCGTTCAAATCCAAGTAAAGTAATATACTTCTCCGATCTTTTTGAAGAGACGAAGCATGCTTAATTTTACTATCAATACAAATCAACAAAAATTTACATAATTAAAAATGTCAAAAGAAGCACTTAATGTAAACTATGCATTCCTGACGTAGCGGTATCAGCACACACTCATAAACGCTTTGGTTGAAGGTTGGAACCCCACCAAAGTGAATGTCCCCGATTAGCCCTCTCACGGCGAAACACGCGTACGTACATTACTGTTTGAAAATACCAATATAGCATATAAATAAATCATTTTTTGTTTACATTTAAATAATAGGTATCGTTCTTATCTAGATACATTTTATTATCTTTGAAAATCAATAAAAATTGGCATATATATGTATATATATATATTAAGTTATAAAATATATTTTTTATAACCTACTAACTAGCTCTACCTACGTATTGAGCACTGTTGAAGCAAATACTTAAAGTTTACGCATAAATTTATACTTTCTCTTAATAATGTTATGTGAGTAAATGAAGTAGTTATATATATATATATATATATATATATATATATATATATATATATAGTCCTGGTCAAAATCATAAGACCACTTAAGAAAATCAGCGTTTACGCATATTATCGGATTTTTAATCAAACAAATGGTTGAAAACATTGTCAAAAGGGAAATATGATGGAAAAAAATAAAATCTGCTTCATTCAAAACCTTAACCCTGATCTAATAATTAGTTTTTAAAAAACAAACATTTTTACCTGGTAAAAATGATAAGACCACTTTAATAAAATCGACTAGTTTTGAAAAAAAATGAATACGAAAAGCATTCTATGTTACTAAAAGCAACTTGTTAGTGGATAAAAACATCTTACTAAATTATAAATGGCAAGAGGGAAACCATTATCAGAGTTTGAGAGAGGAAGGATCTTTGACCTTAATATGGGTGGATTCTCCCATAGATTCATTGCAAAACGGTCTTCAAATTTTTTAAGAAATCCAGATCAATATGGGCACAAAAAGAGTCCTGGTCGACCCCCCAAAAAAATAACTAATGATTGGATCGCCGTATCAGAAGAGGTTTAAATAACTCCAGTATGAGCTCAAGTCGATTGAAAAGCCAAACAGCAGCAGAATGTAGTCCTAAAACCATCAGAAGGCATCTGGCAATGAAGGGTTTTTTATCATTTAAAGCGACTGCAGAAACCACGTCTTCTTGAACAGCACAAAACTAACCGACTTAAATATGCCGCCAAATACCATACTTGGGATGAAGAAAAGTGGGAAAATGTAATTTTCTTAGATGAGAAAAAAGTTTAACGTAGATGGTCCAGATGGATTTCAACACTATTGGAATGATGAAAATTTGCCCAAAGAGACGTTTTCAACTCGGCATAGTGGAGGAGGGTCTTTAATGATCTGGAGTGCTTTCTCGTGAGCTGGGACCCTAAAGTTGCAAGTAGTGAAAGGCCGGCAAACATCATTGAAGTACATTTCAGTGCTTGAAAATGCTTTTATCAGGACAGAAGGTTCACGTCTCTGTGGAAGAAATTGGATTTTCCAGCAAGACAACGCTGCCATACATACTTCCTGACAAGCACGAGAATACTTTTCTTCAAATAATATAGCATTTTTAGATCATCCAGCATGTCCTCCGGACCTCAATCCCATTGAAAATCTTTGGGGATTGATGGCAAAAGATGTGTTCAAGGATGGAACCCAGTATGATTCGATAAATTAACTTTCTGATTCAGATTTCAGTACATGGGATAAAATTACTTCGCAACTGATAAAAAAAAACGTAGTCGCAAGCATGCCGAAGATAATCTTTGAAGTAATTCGTAATAATGGAGTCTATATTAAATACTGAGACCCTTTTTTAGAAATTTATAATTGCCTTTTGTTAGATAAATTATCAGTGGTCTTATCATTTTGACCAGGTGAAAATGTTTGTTTTTTTTAAAATAATTATTAGATCAGTGTTAAGGTTTCGAATGAAGCAGATTTCACATTTTCCATCATATTTTCTCTTTTGGCAATTGTTTCAACCATTTGTTTGATTAAAAATTCGATAATATGCGTAAACGCTTACTCTCTTAAGTGGTCTTATGATTTTGACCAGGACTGTGTATATATATATATATATATATATATATATATATATATATACAATATATATGTGTGTGTGTATATATATATACACACACACACATATATATATATATATATATAAATATAACGATACAGAGGGAGAATACATTTCAGAATGAGTACTAATTCACATGTGAAGTATAGTTTTCGTTTTGTTACCTAGAAAAGTCGAAAATCGACTCCGAACTCCCCTGGGAGATAATCGCCTCTCACCATACGATCGCTTTTCTCGCAGACATTAGTTGCTAGTTATTCTCTGATAGTTAACTGTTTTATAGAAAACTGGTGAACTGAGCAATCACGTATACACTTGAAGTAAACATTCCAATCAAGAGTTTGCTTAGCTACCCCCCACCCCAAAATGATCTGTTAGCCCCCCGACAAAAGAGGTGTAACTATAAATTCACCCTTTTCCGTTCGTCCGTTCGTCTCTCCGCACTTTTCTCAATAACTACTCCTTGGAAATGTTTGACATTTTGCGCAAACTTTAACCATGATATGAGTAAAAACGTAACGGAACAAATCTGGTTGCCTCCCTAGGGGTGTCTTTTGGGTTAAAATGCTTAAAATCGACACTTTTTTGCTAATTAAGTAAAAAATTGGTGCCTTGGATTTTTATAAAACTTTCTGAAAAGTTGTAACTAATTGATTTTTATATAATTTTGTTGGTCTATACTTCGCAATAACTCTAGGGTGTGCCTTAGGGTCTCTTTTATGGCTAATAAAAACACTCAATTTTTTCGGACTATTTTACCGTATTTGTCCAAAATTTTTATGTTTATGTCTATTTAGCAGTTTTGCATGGTGCTAAACTCAAATTTAAATATGTTAAGGCCTTGGTGACTTTTGGGGCTAAATGGGGGGGGTTCAAATAATGGTCTTAGTCATATGTTTTTGTATGGTGCAGATCTTAAATTTACATAGATTAAGGCATGAAACTGCACCGTTTGTTCATTTTCATAAGGACTGGACATCACCTGGGGACTTTTGGAGGTACATGCGGGGTGCAAAAGCTGAACATAGTCATTTCGTCATGCCTTGTTCACTGTGCGTTCACACTTGTTCTCCTCCGTATTCCAAGGAAATCTACACAAACATCATTTATTCGAAAGAAGCGGTCTTTTATAGGAAAACATTACTACCGTATTGTCCTCACGTTAGATAATACGTGATTGTCTTCAAATCAAATACCGAGATGTTATGGTCATGTAATCTAACTGAACCTATTCAATAAAATGTTCTCGCTGCGTTTATAATCGTGTTCATCTAAAAATATTCCATGCTATTTACTTTTCGTGACTGGCTTTTAGACTTTTTAATATTTGATATTTTAATGAGCAAATAAAATATACTTTAACACTATTTTTTCTATTTCATTCCAATATTTTAAAGTAGAAATACCTCATGGGAGTTGCAATTTTTTCATAATGTTTTATGAATAACGACCAGGGTTATCCTTATTTCACATATCCATCTCTTTCATCCTCATTAGTATAGCTACCCGCTAACTATTTTTTCCTATGCTGTTTCTCTCTCTCTCTCTAGATATACACACAACAATCAAGTTGGCGTAAAGAAAATAACCCTGTTGAAAAAAAAACATCCCGTTAATATTCTGACATTAAAATATGCGTGGACATATGAATACCCATTTCTTTTAATCCCAGATGAATACATCTTGTTTTGTCTTTTTGCAAAATTACATGAAAATATATCACATATACCTACAAATAATTCCTAAAAAGTTTATTAATAAAGTCCACATAATTCTTACGAGAAGTAACTTTAAATAACGAGTGTTTAACAAAAAATGCATTAAACTAATTACTTAGCGAGTATGCGCATCCAACTATATGTTCATTTTGTTTAGATTTTAACGATAATTAAAATCATTATACAATTGCTCCATTTAGGAGACCAAGAAGCCCAATTACCATCCTTAGCCATATATTATTCAGTAGGACAATAAAACCGATGACATGGGGAGGTGTTGCCCCGATTTTGCCATTGCCTTTGTCCTCGCTAAGATTGTTCACGAACCCACGCGTGTGCCCGATACACCCGATCAATATGCAAGCCTTCTAGACCTTTTCCTCACAGCTTCCCCTGAACTGTGTTCATGTTCCGTTCTATCTCCTCTGGGATCCTCTGATCACTCTGTTGTAGTAGTTAAGATAAAAATGAAATGTAATAAGTCTTCAGACGTACCACTCCACCGTACTGTATATCGATACTCTATGGCTGACTGGGATAGCTTCCGTACATTAATAGCTGACCTGCCTCTGCATTACATGTTTAAATAGGATGTGCCCTCTATAGTATCAGATCTGACCGAATGGTTAATTATAGGCATAGACCGATTCATACCATCGAAAAAATTCCAATAAAAACCTAACAGCCAGCCATGGTTCTCCCCTAAATTTGCTGCTGCCATCGCGCACAGAAATCATTTTTCCATAGCTACCAACGTAATAGATATACTGAGACTAAAGCCGCTTTCAGGACTGCCAGCAACCACCGTAAAAGAGTAATAAAACATGCAAGAGAGCTATATGCTCAGCCTGTTTAATCCAAAGGAGCTGATCAGTGGCTTGGTTCCCACCAGTTCTGGTAAATAGCAAACAGGATCTTGAATAGAAGTGTGCGTTCTATCCAAACTATCATCAATGGACCTGAGGTCAGCTCGTCAGCATCAGACAAGGCCAGACTATTTGCAAAGAACTTTGCAGCTAATTCTACCCTATGCGACAATGACCATAAACTCTCTGTAATTCCTCCTATAACAAACAACACGTTATACAACATACAAATATCGGTGCGCGAGGTCAAGCTAATCAAGAACCTTGATTCCAGTAAAGCAACTGGCCCTGATGGCATTCCAGTCATAGTGCTGAAAAAGCTCCAACCAGAACTTGCCCGCATGCTTACAAAACTGTTTAAGCGTTGCCTTAAGGAGAAGTGCTTCCCTACACCCTGGTAAGTATACCCTGTATTTAAGAATTCAGGTGAAAAGTCATCTCCCTCTCAGTTCAGACCAATAAGTCTCATGTGTGTCATGAGTAAGTTGTTGGAATCCATATTAAATAAAGAAGTAGTAAACCACCTCAACAGAAACAACCTTCTTAGTGACACTCAATATGGTTTCCGCTTTGCAAGATCTACAGCAGATGTGCTAACGGTTATATCACATAGGATTAGTGAATCTCTTGACAAAGTTTTCCTTTCCAGGGCAATTGCTCTTGACATATCGAAGGCATTCGATAAGGTATGGCATAAGGGCCTACTTCACAAGATTTCCAGCTACGGTATTACTGGAAATGTTTTCTCAATCATTAAATCATTTCTCTCTGATAGGTTCATAAGATTAGTGGTTGATGGGCAGAACTCAGAGGCCAACAGCATTAATGCTAGAGTCACTCAGGGGTCCATCCTGGGTCCAACTCTCTTCCTGATCAACATCAATATCTCAAAACACATACTTAAATCATTCGTTGACATCTATGCTGATGACCCAACCATCTATGGCAACACATCAAAGGTCGTAAATGACAAAGTTCTCTCTAATTCTCTCTCCTCTGATCTTGAGCGCGTGGTACAATGGGGGAAGAGGTGGCTGGTTACTTTTAATGCATCCAAAACCAAGCTTCTATCTTTACATCATCAATGCTCTGATCCTCATCTGGCATCAATTGAAATGGATGGCTCTTGCTTTGGAGAGGCTCAATGTTTTGACAAGCTTCTGGCTTTGACCTTTACTCCTGATCTAGAATGGAACACATACATCAAATCTGTTGCCAGGGACGCTGGGAACATGGTGGGACCCTTCTACCGCTCCGGAAGATATCTCACTACTGATGCAATTCTCTATCTTTATAAAAGCCAAGTACGTCCAAGTATGGAGTACTGCTGCCACATCTGGGTAGGAGCTGCTTAAAACAGCATATCCTTCCTTGACAGAGTACAAAATAGACTTCGTGGTTTAGTGGGGGATGCCCTTTTCTCTTCCCTGCAACCTCTCTCGCACAGAAGAGACGTTGCGAGACTGTCTTTGTTTTATCGCTATTTCCATGGCAGGTGCTCGTCTGAGCTCCTATCCCTCGCCCCCCCCACGCCGATCTTTCACGAAAAAACACCCGTCTGGCTGAAACTACTGTCAATAAGTTTTCCCACTCTTTATCTATGCCTAAATCCAAACGTAGATTCTATGAGCAAAGCTTCTTTCTTAGAACTGCACGCCAGTGGAAGTCTCTGCCGCTTGCCTGTTCCCACCTGACTACAACTTGGACATCTTCAAGTCCAACATAAACAAACTCCTGACAACCCCCCCTTAAGTAAGACACTCTATCAAAACCCCCAATACTACTGATTACTACAATACTATTTCATTGATTACTATACACGCAATAACCCTTATCCCTGAGTGGCCTTCGGGGTTTGATAAATGGTGACCCCTATGTAAAAAAAGGACTGAATTAAATAACATATAAAATATTTACCTGTAAAATTTCCAGTTTTAACTAACGGATTAAACGCTAAGATTATATATACAATATTGAATTAACCCTGTTCTTGTATATGTAATTTCTTAGAATTGTGTTGTTTCGTTGTTTCATCCATTTTTCCAATTCAAATTGTATTTTAATTATCTTATCTGTCTCCAATGTCTCATCCTGTTATCATCTGACGTGAACCATATCCAAATTTTCCCGCGAAGGCGCCAATCATGACGGTAGAATTTTCAATAGGATTAAACAGAAGCTGAGTGAATAATGTTAAAGAATAATTTAGCTTCGCTGCATTGTTTTCTGTATTTGAAAACTAAAACATGAGTCCATTCTACATTGGTGTTTTTCTTTTTTAATTTCCTGTCAAACTAAACTTTTGCGTTCAATGCAATCTAAACATTTCACTTCCTGTTTAAATATAGCAATGCATAATGCATATAGATCGCCTACGTCTAGACTATTGCTTCTTTTATTGACCGAGGACGTGAACGATCAGCATCATATATTCTCAATTTCAACGTCGGTTTTTTAATCTAGTAAAAATCCTCTGCTCCAAAACCTTTTGTATCTATATTAAAACACATATTTATAACAAAAATGATATAACTGCTTAATCTTAATAATTATAGATCTCTGTGGACTAACCCGGTTAGATGGCTTACTTAAAACTCGTACTAAATAATTTTACCAAAAATTCATCATGAGTTTTGAGTGGTTAGGGTTCTGGTTAGGATTAGAGTTCAGTCGTAGTTCATAGCCCTAAAGTCATATTTTTTCTTTTTAATTTTGACTTCACTATTATATATTGGGGGCAATATAATATAAATTAATCAATAGAGAATTGAAACTTTTTATATATACATGCATATATATATATATATATATATATAATATACATATATATATACAGAGAGAGAGAGAGAGAGAGAGAGAGAGGGATATATGAAATCTGCATAGATTAAAATATTATATTTAAGCGCATAGTAACGCCGGCCGTTTCTGCTAATGTACAATAATTATGCCTCGTTTGTTTATGAAAAGGTTTCTTTAGAAAACGACATTAACAATAAATTATGCTGTCTAAAAAACAAACACATCGTTTCCATATTCTTGCTTACAAAATGGCATGTGCGTGTGCAAAGCAGATTGTTAACCAGTGTCGACCGAAAAAGGTTCCTCGTATATATTTTCTTGTTTTTCACTTTCATAAAGCATAATTCATCCTTATATAAATAAACACACTTCTCAAAATAAATTCTGTATTATACGTTATGTAAACTTATTTTTCACTGAATACTGTATGACACCTAGCGAAAATGTGACCAATGGCATAATTGATCTATATTTTAATAAAAGTGAAATATCCCTAAAATTGCAAGAGAGGTACATTGGAAAAATATTCATCACGTATTTACATTTGGAAATGTTTGTACATGCGAGACTATAATCAAATAGCATCATTTTTAATTTTGAACAAACAAATTGAGACAACGTCTATGCAACACGGCAGAAAGAAAATAAAACCAGATTAATACAGTGCAGTTTAACCAATGTGCTTATCTTAGACCTTCGTGTAAATGGTAAAAAAAACAACTTTATCGATGGCACACAACCAAGTATGCAGTAAGTTAGATATGCAAGTATAAATGAGTTTTTAAAGAAAAATCTTAAAAACATGATAACAACAAATTATGAACTAATGCTACATAGTTTCCGTACAGAAGTTTCTGTTTTATACATTTACTCATATACATTAGCAATGAAGATTTACTTACGAAGAAAAAAATGAATACATTATAAAGTTTGACTATTTAAAATATATTGCGTTTCTGAATTTTTGAGATGAGGACTGGTTATTCGTATTATTTGGATTCATCAGGCTACAGTTCTCATCTTGAGTGTGATGTTCACAACATTTCGGTCGATCTAGCATCCGACCTTCTTCAGGTGTATATTGTCGAACTCGGGAATGTGTCTGTCAGACTCAGGAATTTGGACGGAATTTCGACTGGATCCCTTTTATTTACATCAAAGACGTAGCGTGCTCTTGTTCCATCAGTCATGAATGGATAGAAGTCCGAAATTATTGCTAAGTAATTGAACCTTTAACCTTCAGGAGAGTAACGTAATTCAGATAATAATAATAATAATAATAATAATAATAATAATAATAATAATAATAATAATAATAATAATAATATCTTAGATCTGCAAAGCTAAATAAAAAAAAGAAGTGTACGGAATGTTATCCTTAAGTTTAAATAACGATACAAATGTATAACATAATCTTCATATAGCATTTAAAATAACGAGAGAGAATCCCTGTCATAGATATGCGTCAGAAGCAGAGATGCGTCACTATATCCATCCATGCAACAAGATGTTAACCAATCAACATTTACCGGCGGCTGTAGAGCATTTACGAAATAAATACACTCTATGCCAGCAGAACTAGAAGAGGGATTCATCGATTATAGAGTGGTGACCGAGACGTGAGTAAAGAAACGATCAAGACGCTCATGCACAGCGCCCATCCATACACTGGAAAATGTGCATTTTGAATGCTAGTGACTATGTAGAAAAAATTCTGGAGCACAAAGTGTCGCCCTTTTTATTGGTAGCATTCCCCTCTTCGTGGACCTAAAACTTTTTGGGGCAAAAAAATAGGAGGTCTAATTTTGGAACGACCCTCGTATAATAGACTTGTTCATATCTGTTTTTTTACGTTTTTACTTTTTTAGCATAAACTTCATGTATTAAGCCTATACTATTTGTAGTCCATAATACCAGTTTAATATGAATACATTTATATACATGAGTTTGTCAGGTGAAGCTTTGAATAAGCTAGAGTATACAGGTAGGTACGATAAATTTGTCGCCTAAAAAATTACACTACAGCTTTTTTAAAAAACTTTTATTGAACTCATCCATTCAGGTAATTTGATTATGTAGTAGAGCTTACATCTATTCAATGTAGCCGTCTCAGCCTCAACCAACACCATAATACGGGTCTAAAACTCGAAACATGCTTTTTCCAAGAGCGCCGACGGGAGTTCGCCGGATAGCTGCGATAAGACTGATTTTGCTGTGTGGGCGGTCCTGTTGGTGATGTTGTCGACCTATGACCAAACGAAGTAGTCCAGCAGGTTCAGATCAAGGGAGGATGCGGGTCAGTTAGAGAAGTGTACAAAGTCGTAGCAGTCCTTCTGAAGACAAACCTGGTTCTCTTTGGAATTGTGGGCCAGCGCCGAGTCATGCTGCCACACCTAGGGTCTGCGAGCAGTGCCCTGATTGCACAAGGGAGTCACCACACACTTTAGCATATCTCGATACATTTTCCTGTTCACTTTCAAGCCGACTTCAAAGATATAAGGTGACATGACGTGTCTCTCACTGGAAACAACACGAAAGACCATAACCGTGGCTGGAAACTTCGTTGACCTGTGCCCTTAAGCACGAACTGTCCGGATTTGAATTTTAAGGGTGATGGTAATTGTCCTGTTGTAATAATTAGGATCGGTAGAGAGCAGGAGTTGTTAAACGGCGCATCTTGTATCTCGCTCGTTAAACATTATGTAACTTTCAGGCATGATAGTATGCTTATTTAGTTCTAGGGATGTGTATGCACCTGGCCTACTAGTAGATAGTTTGCAAAAAAAAAAAAAAAAAATAGAAAAAGAAAACCGGTCATCATCAAAGGGAAATGGAGCCACGTTGTCTTTTTATGGCGACAATTTTATCGTTCCACCCTGTAAAATATACTTGCGCGCCTGTAGATCTGTCTTTCTTAAAATTCTAAAATCTGCTTCTTTTCGTTTTCTGTCGCGTCAAAATGATACATTTACAGTGCTTAAGTAATGTTTTATAGTGGATATAATATATATATTTTATATAGGATAGTCTCTCTCTTTTTTAGCTTTAATTTTTTTTTACTTTAGTCTTATACAGCTATAGTAAAAATAACATTTTTCAGATCTCCTACAGTAAAGTATATAAATATAGTACCTGTGAGTTGCAGCTATTTTTAAAAAATAACATTTTTTTTCGAAAAACACTTTTATCTCGATAATACTAGAGCTGTTACGTTTAAGATATAAGAAGCACTTTCTTGTATTTAAAAAGCATTATAATAAAACATGTTTATTAGATCAGCCATTTTTGAAACGTATAATTTTATCTGTTACACTTTAGTTTCAACTCTCATTTCTAGATATATTACTTTATCATTACATATTGCTGGTCTACGTTACTCTGAATTTTGAAATGATATATTTTGTCAGCCTATCGTACACATTTGTTTGAAATAATATTGTTGTTATCCTATCGTACACATAGTTAATATACATGCCACCTTACATCTATGAGGTCGGCTTTAAACTGAACACGAATTTTATCTAGATGTGCTAAATAAATTGTGTGGTGGTCCGCTGGTGCTATCAGGTGACCGCTGGCAGCCCCTAAATGTAGCAGCATGCCTCGGCGCCGGCCCACAATTTCAAAGAAACTCAGTCTTGTTTTAAGAAGGAACGCTACGACTTTGTACACTTAGAGAAGTGCCCCGCCTTCTCCCTCGATCCGGACTAGATGGACGATTTCGTTTAGTCATACGTCGAAAACCTCACCAAGATGACCTCCCACAACACCAAAGCCAGCTTGATCGCAGTCATGCGCCGTGCTCTGAGTACCAGACCCGTATCAAAGTAATGATTGAGGCTGAAGGTCGCTACATTGAATAGATGATCAAGCTACCTGAATTGATTATTTACATAAAAGTTTTAATTCAAAGCTGTAGTGTAATATTTAGGGCGACAGATTTATCGTTTAACACTGTACACTATAGCTTATTCGAAGCTAGGCCTGACACACTCATATATATAATTGTAATTATTTTATTCTTAATCTTTCAAGCTTTGATTTCCTGTCCGTTATATTTTATTAACATAGGGTATTTTAGATGGCGGATGGCCAGTATGTATCTTCTTGTTTTCATAGCATTTCTTAAAGAAATGCGCAAATAAAATAAACATATGCTAAAAAAAACATTACTAAGTATTATTTTATTAATCTTATCAATCGTTATATATTATCTTCATACAATTTGACGTTAGAAATATCTCAATCCTTGGGAGAAGGCACCAATTATGACAGGACAATTATTCGATGAGATTCCACATAATATGAAGGAATGAAGGAAAATACTAATTTTTCGCGACTATTCTTCGTTTTTCCTTACACAACACAGATTCGGATCCGACTTTGGTTCGTTTTATTTTTTTCTCGTTGTTCTACAACACTTTCTTTTGCACGTTGAACTCGGCCTACGTTCAAAAGAACCTACATTATGTAACTTTCTTTTTGCTCAATCATAATAGAATGTAATTGCGCTCTACTTTTTATTAAATTCGTCAGAGTTAATGTGCTATTATCACCAGCACTGAGAATTATTGGTTTCCCAATCTCTGTAACTCGTATTTCCTCTGTCATCATACGTTGATGATGTATGATTGAAGATAAGTCAGAACCACAAATCTTTATTCACTATAAACGTTAGCTCCGTTGGCGTAATTTATGGATTGGTATGAGACTAAGTCACTAATGAACGTGCTACTATCACTTCTATTATTATTCTTAGTAGAACCGAATTTCATATGCAGATGCTCGAATACAGTTTGCATATTTATACATTGCAATAGGAAACATCATGTGACTCGACAAAATAGACTTTTTAAAATGTCGTCACGGACACACATCTATACGATTAAACCGTAGTTGAAATTAAACAGCCGTTTACATGAGCATATCAACCAAGGACGGCTGACAAATAAATTATATTAAAATAATTTCGTTAAAATTTTAAGTATTATATCATTGTTATGCACAACAAATCGTATTACTTAAGAGTCATTTTTAAATTATTTAAACCACCAACAAAGAATTGCATGCTTACTTTATCTCCTGTATATATGCTACTAGCAGCCAACCGACATGTCTCAGTCGTTAAATACGCGTACATATGATATTTTGATTAATGCTTATTTCGTATTTATTATAAACATATATTGGGTCCAATACATAGTAAGGATTTGAAAAGTAAAAAAAAAAAAAAAAAACCAAAAAACCAATGACTCATGCGCCACCAACGAGAATCGAAACCAAAACGTTTAACTTACGATTTACTTTTTCCTGTGACGATTCTACCTGATCTACGAAGGCAAGTTTACTACAAGGCTAAATATTAAAATATGCCCCAATAGCTATTACGTTGCGCATGCATATCATTAAATCCGTCGTCGATTGTTACCTGGAAAACACTGTTTTTTCTTTAATTCTCACACTTTTGCACCAATTTTCCTCGCCTAAAACACAAAGATAAAGTTTCGCATGGATTCGAATGCCCTATATGATTATGTCTGTAAACTACACACAAAAACGATTTAAACGAATATATATATATATATATATATATAAATATATATATAGAAAGAGATTTGTGTTTTCTATAAACTATTTCGCAAATATTACGCTAGTATAAATCGCGTAGAATATCTGCCTGGTAATAGTTTACTAATGATGATCATTCCATAAGAAAACCGAAAAAAACTAAAGGGGAATGAAGTACATCGAATGGTTAAGAGAATATGCAAATTAGCTAGACATTTGGCAGATGAATGCTATTTCGCGATCCGTATGTAATAAAGATGTTATTTTTATTTAAATAAATAGTAAAAAGGGGGTTTAATATGAATACCAATGCACACCCACAAATAGGAGTATTTTTGTATCTTCTACAAATACAGGAAGCCTATTGAGTAATCCTTCTGTTTTCTTCGTAGATATTTGGATTCATTCCCTTATACGAGCGGGCGTGCAATAAGTAATGTCCCAGATCCACTTTCCATAACGGTAAAGCAACGAAACTTGGCACAGTTATTAGTCTTTCTCTACATAGGAAGCCCCCAGTTATGCACTTCTCCGATCGTTTGATGCAGCCCTGGAGACCGTTTTTGTAGGACACCCCAGGTTGATCCTCCAACCACGACGTGAATTCAGAAATCAAAGCTGCATCATATGGGAAATGCTTTACTTTCAAAAACAACTTCATGAAAAGATGAAATATAGGGGGTGCAAGGTCAGGAGAGTAGGGAGGATGGGGGTGGATTTCATAACCACACGCCCGTGCTTTTGATCTGGCGACATACAAGTTGTGGAACGGAGCGTTGTCCTGCAGGAGGAGGGTACCTTTGCTGATCTTGCCCCGCCTCTTGATTTTGATAGCTTCCCTTAATGTCCTCAAAAGTAAAGCATAATAGGCTCCTGTAATTGTGGTACCATTTGCCAGGAAATCTGTCATTACTACTCCGTCATGGTCCCAGAACACTGTGAGCATGCCCTTGCAAGCGGAGGGCTGCACCCTTGCCTTCTTTGGAGGTGGTGAGTCCAAGTGCTTTCACTGCATTGACTGGGCATTGGTCTCTGGATCATAGTGATGAGCCCAGCTTTTATTCTGTGTAATCAGTCTTTTGAAAAACTTTGACTCATCTTCTTGGCACATCTCCAAATTCATCTTCGAGTACTCGACGCGTTTTCGCTTCTGGAATGGTGTGAACAACCTGGGAATCAATCTGGCAGACACCTTATGCATATGCAAATGGTCATGAATGATAGTTTCCACAAACCCTGTACTAATCTTGACATCTTGGGCTATTTGGCGAATATTAATGCGCCGATCTTCTAAAATGGCAGTCTCTTTGACGGACAGATGCCTTATCAATGGCAGAAGTGGGGCGACCGGGTCTGGGAGCTGTTTCCACAGATGTCTAGCCATGTTTGAATTCACGATGGCAGCGCTTTACAAGGTCATATGATGGGGCATTTTATCAAAAGTCTCCTGTGGTCTATGTCCTTTCAAATACAAAAACCGGATCACTGCTCGACATACAACAGACTCCATTTCGCACCTAACTCAGTTCAAATACCTGTAAAACAGAAAACACAATTAATTCAGAGCTGTAATTTGCCATATAACCCGTACAGATAGAAATCATTGCACATGCAAAATTTCAGGTAGATCAGACAATAGAAAGTGGTTAAAGGGTTATTAATTATTGCACACCCTTCGTATTCGATTTTACTGGACGTTAAACTTATTTTAATATATTTTATTGCTCTATGCTCCATGCCTTTTTAAATGTTGGTATTCATTCATATTTTCTTATTTACAGAGTTTGAGACGTGTAATCCAGTGGGATGAAGAAAATGTTAACTTTAGCATTCCTAGTAGGTCAGGTTCGACGACAATATGCAATTGAAAGTTTGCGTTCTGAAATGTCGAAAGGTGTGAACATGATACTGAACATGACCAGCAGAATTTTCGAGAACATGCGAATAAAAAAATACGTCATTCGGTAAATGTTTTGCGATAGATACGATGACACCTGCTGGTAACAATGGAAAATACCTTAAAAATAAGGCAGATACAAATAAAGAAAACACGTGTGCGATTTGTGTGCAACGGATAACATAACAAAATGCAGCCCAACAACACAACTATCAGATTGTCTATATTATATTTCTCTTAGTCTGTATGTCTGTCATTTCAATGCTGAAACGATATGACTTCAAATATTGTCTAGATTTGCTTTCAAAAGGTGCAAAGAACTAGGTGGTATATTATTTATTTCATGCACACTTAGGAATTAATAGGGATTATTCAACACAATCGCGCATGTACTTTAGAAATTTTCTCGAGAAACTACAGTACGGGTTTAGCTTATATACAGTATGAGGCTTTGCCATGATAAGGTGCAGCGAACTCTGTGTTATAATATCGGTTCTAGTCACAGCTATAAATCGTGTCGGTCGGCACTAACCCTACTCGGGTTTAACTGGCTTCCTCCAAAGGAGAAAGTTATATGAGAATATGAAATTAACACGCAGTCTCCAGCCGCATGTATATCCCCGTTTGGGGAGATGACGACGTTAGGTTTTTGAAACCCTTGCAGGGAGGTGTCGACGTCCTCCTACATACAGCGCCTGGAATTACCTAAGTTGGTCACAAATTTTAGTAATAACCAGGCTCAACAGTGATTAATGTTGGGGATCTGACGGGAACCTGTGTGTAAACATAATTATGCCCTATTATAATTATAGATTAATAGGGAAAATACGGTTTTATAAGCATTTAATAGGGATTAATAGGAAAAATATGGTTTTATAAGCATTTAATATAAAAACGAGCACAATTTTATACATGTTCAACCATAAGAAAGATCATTCTACACCATGTATCTATGATATTTGTCTATATTTACCTAGTAAAATATCCAGTAATGTTATCATTCTTATAGGTAGATATATATCAGTGCAAATATGTTTATGTTCTCAGGTTGTTTAGTAAATATTTTTCGATCCATCCGATCATTTTTATCTTCTTTTCAGAAGATCCTTATCTTTAGATATTGTATCATGACTCTTTCGTTTCAACGGAAAACCTATATTATCTTAAAATAAACGATATGCGTATTATAAACTAGTGGGGGTACCCGTGTAAGCGAAGTAATAATCCTGTTTAAATATTATAAAAACAAACAATGTCAAAACTATTTTTAAAACATCGTGAAAAACAAAAACGATTATAAAAATGAACGTGATGCAATATGAACGGTCCGGGGGTGCCCGGGTGTTTTAAAATCCCCAAAAAGTTCAAGGGGGCCCGAACTCTAATCATTGAGGCAGAAGCGCAAAAAAAAAAACGTGATGAATTAACCCAAAAGTTAATTAGGCAAAACATCAATTCCGCAGTGAAGTTTGTTTTGCGTTTAGTTTCAGTATTCACGCCTGACTCTCGAATTCTAAATGATTTTCTTTGTTTTCTCGAATTCTAAATGAATATATTATTTTTAATTTTCATTTAAGTGTAATGCAAGTGAAATCACGATATCGTTGCGTTGTTATAATAAATGTTAAAGAATGAATTCTTTGTGTATAATTAAATGTTGAGGTTAACGCATTAATAAATAAAAATTATAGTTATATTTCACGGTTAGAGTCGGTAAAACCGGAAGTAAGAAGCAGTTAGTCCCACAGATTGCGTCTTACCTTAACAAAAAAAAAGCAAACAGGAAAATAATATTAATAATCGCGTTTTCTTTTTTAATTTATTATGGAAAAAACAAAAAGCTTAAATCAGGAGAAAAATATATTTAAAAAAAAAAACCGGCATAAATAACCCTGTACAAATCCAAATCGGTGTTTCCTCGTATTGTTCCTTGTGAACGCATCCGCCGCGGTGTAAATGGGGAACGGGGAAAGGAGGAATCAAATAGAGAGAAAAGATGTTGAAACTTCGGTTGAATCTGACCGATTTTGGCAGTGAACTCTCACCGGAAAAAATATAGGAATGTAACATTGTCGAGAAACTGTTGAGGTAAGACACCTATAGCACATCTAAGATAAGGTGCTACAGTTTGTACGCATTTCATTTGCATGTAACTTCATGATTTTTAAATCATATTAAGGTCAAAGTTGGAGGGGAAAATGAGTTCATTTTATTTATATAGAGAAGAGATGAACGAGGTATTTAATTTTTTTTATTAACTATAGTTTAATTTAGATATCCAATAGCGAATGCATTTCCGTGTTGGAGACTGGGCGATAAAGAACGCGTAGCGATATTAACTTATCCTCTTTTTCCAATGTTGGCTTGAATGTCGTGTTTTCACTGTATATGTTACATAACGAGATTCATGTGAAAGTAAATACGTTTTAGTGGCATTTTATGTTTTTTTTTTTTGTTTTAAGTTTAATTTGCCAATAGACGTTCTTGAATTGTAAGCCATGTTTAGTTTCAGAGGAGTTTCCGATGAGTAGTTATTCTATACAAGTTCAGGAGATGAAGAATTTTAAATTGAGAGCTGTTCTGTGTGGAGTCATTTGCCAGTTTCCCACCTGAATACAACTTGGATGTCTTCAAGTCCAACATAAACAAATTCCTGATGAACCACCCCCTTAAGTAAGACACTTTATCAAATCTTCATTACTAACAATTCCTACGATATTATCCCATTTATTACTGTACACGCAATAGCCCTTACCCCGAGTGGATGCCTATATACTGTACTGCCTTTTGTTACTAATTTTCAATGTCGTATCCTGGGGTTTACGGTAATATGTATATACATATATATATATATATATATATATAAATACATATATGCGTGTGTATGTATGTGTGTGCGCGTGTGTTTGTGCGTGGCTGTGGACGTGGGTATGTGTGTGTCGTACCGGTGCTTCCCTAACCTCGCCTCAAATTTACTTCCAGCAATGACTTATAAGATAAATTCACACTGTCTTACACATGAGAACACAAACAAAGACCTAAACTTAATATTAAAAAGTAATAAAGTGTACATTCTCCTACTCCTCAACATTTGGGAATTTGTCAACTTCAGTTTCATTTCCAATAAACTTCCTCAACGTAGACAACAAACGAAACAAAAAAGAAAGGTCACTGTTTTCAACACTACAAAATATCGTCTAAAATGCAAAATGAATTAAACGTTCAACAAAGAAAAACTGCCCACACGTGTGCAACCAAACCAAAGGGAAAAAAACTCGCAGAATACGCCTTCTTGTTTTTATATGAACACGTGCACATAAATAAAGAAAAAAAGCAAACGGTGCCATCCTTTCATTATTCTATTACGGTTAAAAATAAATGAGCAAAACCTACCGAGAGCCGTATATAAGAAAATGAAAGAGCGTTTTCTTCAACCCCCATTAATTGGATTTTTCTAACTAGTTAATCAAGAAGCTAAAAGAACATTTTAATCTGGTATATTTCATCAGCTGAAAACTCTCATGGCGACGCGAACGAATGCTGGATTCTTAAAATAACAAAAGCACATAGATGCAATTAATTTGACACTGGAGTGCGGATTAGTTATCCCTCGGCAATCACATATATCATATCTCGTTGCAACATATTGATATTTTTTTACTAGAAAAAAGAATAAAAACAATGTGTATCCCCTTGAACGCTTAATATTAGGATTCGAATGTTTTAAATAAAATATTAACAGCAAACTGGTGAAAAAAATCACAAATATACACTTTTTTTACATAGGAATCACCACTTATCAAGGCCAAGAATCAAATCGTGGATAAGGGTTGAAGAGTGTACAGTAGAAATTGGACAATATACTAATTGTTAGTAATGGAAATTCGTTAAATTTGTTAACTTATATGGAACGGTTCATCAAAAATTTGTTTACGTTAGACTTGACGACAACCATATTTAGTAAGATGGATAGCTGGAAGACGGAATACAATTCTATAGACGTGCAGTTCTAAGAAAGAAACTCTGGCTATGGAATCTATGTTTAGGTTCAGGCACAGATAAAGAGTGGGGGAAAATGTTGACAGTCTTTTCTGCTAGATTGGTGTTTCTTGTGAAAGATTAGCGAGGGGGACCATGGATTGAAGCTCAGTCGAGATGGTGATTGTATTTTTATATATTTTATTCAACTTCACAGGTATTATCTTCGCAGACTAAAATGGACCGGCGATCTTAGCATGCAAACAGACTGACGACACTTTTTTTAGAAGATCCTGGCCCTCACATGTTGTCGCTTGCATGTCTAGAAACCAACCCAACTGAAATTTACTAAATTTTCTCAGATCGGAATTTTTGACACGTCAGATCCAGCCCTATCTACCTAGTTTTCCGCTGCAGGTTTATGTCGGTCATAGATTTTGATCCATGTCAAATCATGACACCCTGACCCATCATTGCATCTGCAAAGTTCATTAACTTTACTGTTTTTCATGATTGTTATTTTTCAGCCAGAAAGGTATATATATATATATATATATATATATATATATATATATATATATATATATATATATATATATATATATATATATATTTAGTTGAGATGGTAAGTAATAAATACTTAAAAAAAACCCTGACCTCATTCACTCTTCTACTCTTTCATCCCAAAATAGCGAACATTTCTGTAAAAGTCTGAGGACGCTACAGACGGCAAAAAAAAAAAAAACGGCCGTGTAGCCGAAACAATAATGTAACTTAACAGAAAGATATGGTAATAAACCATAAAACGTATATATATATATATATATATATATATATACATATATATATATATGTATATTATATATACACATATATATCCATTTATCAGTGTATATAACCAGATATATATAGAGATAAACAGTATATAAACAGATAGATTGAAAGATAAATTCCTTTGATGGATCAAAAATGGTTTATAAAACAACAAAGCCAAACCATTTTTTACGTCTCTCTGCACCAACGAGCGTAACAATATTCTTCCTATAATGAGTTGTAAGATAGAGTCGTTTTACTGAACGAACTTAAATCCTCGCTGAGAACCGACCGAACCACAAATGTTAAACTTTTTTTTATCGCAGAAAACAACTACAGATACTACCGTGCTATTGGTTTATTATTGCTTCTTAATAAGCTGATCTGAGTAGAACATAAACAGCTGTCTTTAAAGGCCACAAAAATTATCATATATGAAACAACCAAAAAGTCTGGGACATTTATTAAGTACTGGCATTTCAGCCCGGCGTTGCCCGGGTGTTTGGATGTGTAAGTGCAGTAAAAAAAAAGTGGTAGTAGGAAGGCAGGCTCGAACAAAGGAGGAAAAGAACGAGGCAAAACATAACGTTCATGCTGTTACGACCACCGCCAAACCGGAAGCGACAGTTTTTTTAAAATTAAGGCTAGACAATCTAAAGGAAAGGATGACTTTAAAAAGTATCGGCGAAAAAAGTGACCCCCTCCTGTAGAAAAGTACCTAGTTGAAGGGGAAGATATTAATGTTTTTAGCCAATTCTTCGATATTTCTCGTATAAAAGGTCGAACTTTAGAACGATACTGATCTTGGTTATATCAGTCGCCGCTATTGAACGTTTAACGCAGACATGCGAACAGACATATATACATACATATATTTATATATTGGTAACTAAAATTTTTGACCGAAACTGATGAAAAAGCTTGCCCTATCTCTGAATACCCTTTATGTAAAATTTCAAATATTTAGATCAGAAATTGTCTGAGTAATTTGGAAGGGATCGCAAGGTCAACTTTTTAAAACTTTGACCCCTTTTTCGACCCCTTAACATTTATTATTTTCGGCTCCAATCAAGTTATTAAGTTAGATCCATGTCCAAGGAACTTATATCTAAACTTTCATGTGTTTAGACGCAAAATTGTAGGAGGAGTTTGGTAAAGTTCTCAAACGTCAAATCGTTGAACTTTGCCCCCTTTATCGCCAAATTTCTGGTCAAAAACCAATCACATCGATTTTCCCCAATCTCAGTACCCTGTATATCAAATTTTGAATCTGTAAGCTTAAAATTCACAGAGTTATTGCGTAGGGAAATGTACACAGACACACAGACACTTTCACTTTTATATGCATATAGATATAGAACATGCTCAGACATTTAACTATTGAAATCATTAATGAAAACATCACAGAGAAATTCGTGCAATTTCAAATCTAATAACGCTCTATACAGGCGACTAAATTATTTAGCTGCTTGTATCACTATTTTATATACGTAAATACTTACCAATTTGTAAAGATATTCAATATATATATATATATATATATATATATATATATATATATACATATTATTTATTCGAAGGTAAACCTTACATTTGGGCGCTACAACGGCCATCTATTTTAGAGAATGAGACTTCGTCAGGCGACCCTTAACCAGTCAAAGCGATGGAGAAAAAGAAAAATCGAGCTCTCAAAAACGTTTTAAATTTTGAACTTTTTGAAAAGAAAGATTAAACCGGAGAATCAGTATTTCAATCTTTATACGCACACACACACCCTTCTTCTATAATTTTACCTGTTCGCATTTGACGTTAATTGAAATATTCTTGTGTTTACGTAAATTAAAAAAAAAAAAAACAGCTTCAAATTGAGGAGGCAAAAAGAAAGTCCGCACAATGGATAATTGTTATTTAAATGTAATTTTAGGACATTAATGCAACACAAATCTAACAGGAACACAACGAACTAGTTAATATTTAGTACCATAGCCCTTCTGCAACTTGAGTGGTTGCAATCTTTTGGGAATTCCTTGAATTAGACTGCAGCAATACTCCGGAGAAACGGCATCCCACTTTTCTTTAATTTTTGTCCAAAGTTCTTCCAAATGTGAAATTTTATCATTGCGTAGCTGTTGCTTGATGTAATGCCATACGTGTCCGATATGATGGAGGTCTGGAGGTTGTGCAGGCCAATCCAAACACGGAATATCATGCTCTTCCATGAACCTCTTGGCATTGCCAGATGCGTTAATGGGAGCATTATCCTGCATTAAGATGGGATAATCATCAAAATTCCGAACAAAGTAGGATAGAAAATGCTCAGTCAACATGTGAATGTATTTGGTCGAATTAATTCGACCTTGCAAGCGAACTATAGACCCTAGACCATTGGGACTAATAATGCCCCACACCAGAACTAAAGCTCTACCATCTTGCAGCTTTGAATCTGAACACTTAGGATTAAATGGTTCGTCTTTACTTCGACGGATGTACTGCCTACCATCACTGGCTAGCCTATTTAATTTTCTTTCGTCGCTAAAAAACAATTTTAACCAATATGAAGAGTAATGATCTTCATTGCATCTGACGAAGTCCAGACGGCGCTTTCTGTTCCTTATAGAAATCATTGGCTTGCATCTTGCATCATATCCTCGCAAAGTAATTTCCTTTAATCTGTACTTTTTAATATGATTGCACTGTTGTATGATTTGGGAAGCTGTTTCAAATGTGTTTCTTAGGCTGCGGATCTTGATAGCATTTCCTTCCCTGTTAGAAGTAACTCTACTACGACCATATTTAGGGACATCATAAGCACTGCCGGTGTTTTTGTGCTTTTGCACAGTCTTTCGTACAGTTTTCTCATCACATTTCAATCTGCCGCCGATTAGTCGATTGGATGAACCAGAAAGGTGGCGATTAATGAGTTCCTGACGATAACTAAGAGAAGTCGTGACATATGGACTAAGGGCGAAGTTGTATAACCTGGAACAAAAACAAGTACGATTAGATATGCTTTGTTGTCTGTTGGTGAATATTATAAACATATTTAAGGACGATAATGTCAGCCGGTTTTAAGCGAATTTGTTGTTGCGGACTTTCTTTTTGCCTCGTCAATTTGAAGTTACTTTTTAAATTGACATGGACACTAGAATATTTCAATTAAAAGTCAAATATGAACAGGCGAAATTATAGAGGAATAAAAGGCTAATTAAATGAGGTATAGCTTGTTTAAACACTTACATTTAATTTAGCTTAAGTTTGATGCTTTTGAAAAAATTACAAGTGCTGACTTTATTTTTACCAGCAATATATATATATATATATATATATATATATATATATATATATATATATATATATATATATATATATATATATATGCATAAGAAATGTAAAAAATACCAGCAGTGGTTGACGTTATGCTTTGAGAAAATACCTCACTATTTAACAGACAGCTTTTCATTCCCACCCACACTAAAAATACAAAAATCTACGACACTCTTAATAGACTTTGTTTTCACTTGATACAAACAACTTCCACAACAATAAAAAAGACATTTAAAACTACCAAGCACTCTCCCAAAACCCTCACATCCGATGCCGGTATATATTCCATCCCATGTAACAACTGTCAACAAGCGTACATAGGTGAAACACATCGAAAATTGAAATTAAGACTTAACGAGCACAGAAGAGATATAAGGAATGGTAACGCCCTAAATGCACTCTTTTGCCATTGTGCAGAACACAATCACTCATTTAATTTAGATCAAGCGAAAATTATTAAATACGTGATAGATAGATCTAAAAGAAGACTTTTAGAATCAGCACTAATATTAAATACTAATACTATTACGCAAAGTAAAGGCTTCTACCATTTAACACATAGCATAGGGAAAATAATAATCAAAGAACAAAATATCAAAACAGATCCTGGCTAACCGTTTTTCCTTAAATATTTCAACAAGATGAATAAGTTTACACGAGGAAAAAAAATGTACATATTTATTTTAACGCATTTTCAAAAGTGTATATATAGACATCGAAAAACCCAACCTTCCCATACGCACACATATGTTTGTCTTTCCCGACATGGGTAGGATTCAAAAACTGTTCTCTTTTTCGTACGATCTATGACTTTTTCTTTTCTTTGCATTTTTATTTCAATATCCTGAAGATGTCCTCTGAAATAAGGACGAAACGTTGATTATTTTAATAATTTCATTCGGTTTTTCTATTTTTCTCAAAATATATACACACACACACACACACACACATATATATATATATATATATATATTCTGTGTGTGTGTCTGCGTGCGTGTGTGTGTGAGGTCTGGTCACGAATAGGCTCCTATATGGTTGACTATTTTAAAAACCTGATTACATATAAAAACCTGATTACATATAAAAACCTGATTACATATAATGATAAAAGATGTATCGGGACACAGAAATGGGTATGCTTGATCTGGCAGAACGGTGGTTCATTAAAATTGTGGGGTCTGCATTTGCGCCTGGTCCACAAAGTATGGAAATAAAAAATAAAAAAAATTAAAAAAAATGTTTACAAGATCTTTTGATATAGATGTACATAAGAATACTTTGATAAGTATTTTTTAACTTAAATAGGGATGGTATAATAAAATGTTGGGGTCTGCGTTCGAGCCTGACCTCCATATAATGTAAATATGTAACAATGTTTAACAAGTTTTTTTTTAAAATATAGATCCAGCGAATATTGTGATAAGTGTTTCAGTGTGAACAGGTATCGTATAATAAATTATGGGTTTTATCTATTTTATTTTTCCTTTCATTATATTTTGCTTTGGTTTTTGATACCCCAAATTCAACCCAAATTTACAACCCTTCCTTTTCATAACCTATAATACTTTAATAAATCAGAGTCCATTTTCTGTAGTCTGTTTTGTAACCCAGTCACCGACGGGTAATTTTGCTAGTATATATATATGTATATATATATATATATATATATATATATTAATTTCATTAGTTTTCAGTATTTATTTTTTCTTTCTTGCATACCTTCAGCTGTCGATCTCATTTTGTCTCTTTTTTCGTTTTCATTTGTCTTTTTATTTGCTTTCTATTATTTTCCCATTAATAAACCGCGATGACAACGTTTCCCTTCTAACTTTCGATTACTCATTATTTTGCTTTGTTTTTTAATTCATGTCATATAATATATATATTTCCCTCTTTTTTTTCTCTCGAATTCCATGAACAACATCACGTATTCAACATTTCCTGTATCAGTAAGATACGACATGCCTTCGATAGGTGGACATGGCGACTTTTGCCAATAGATACGAAGTGCACTCTTCACTCTATAAGCCCCTGAGCAGCACGTCGGTATTTCTCAGTAAGTGGTGCCTTATGGGATTACCAGTAAACGTATTACACCTAAAAGAGTTAATATCATAGAATTGTATAGAAGAAACTATAGTGATTTAATGGCATTTTGCATCAAAATGGACACACATCTTGTGAGCTGTTACAGCAGTTTATTTCTATTTTATATAGTGCTACTCACCTTTTATTTATTTATTTTATTTTTTTCATCTTTTCATCTTGTATGTATCTTTTTCACATTTTCCGTTTTAATATTTTATTTTTATTTCATAATTTTACTGAGTTGTCTTCTATTATGTTTCTCCTGCGCCCACTCCAATATTCCCGCCATACGATTCTCTTTCATCTTCTATTTTTACATTAATTCGACGGTTTATTTTCACCATTATTCTATTATTCATTCGATTATATTTTGCACTTCCCTTGTTCTTTGTTCTCACTTCCTTTTAAGCAATTCCACTTTAACTGATGAAAGCCGGCCATTTTTCTACACAGTAAACTTTTTTAAGTAAAGGAAAGCCTCCCTTCCGCATCGGGTGATAAATTTTACATACAATAATGGCGACCAGCCAATGGCTGGCCCAATAAAGTAGTCCGTCAGACAGCGATTATTTTCCGCTCAAGCGACATTAAATGTCATTTCTTCTGGCAGGAGATCGACCATTGACGTTAAAGTGAATTGCCCACCGCACAACTTGTATTAATATTCTATTTTCTTGTTTGAGGCGAAAGCAAAATACTTAGCTTTGCAGCAACAACGATCATTGGTCACAGTATTTTATGTAACCTTTCTGTTTTTATGCGAGCTTTTGCGGCTTGAATTATTGCTTATTTTAATTGCCTCTTGTTCGATGCAGGGATCACGTCACAAATGGTTGTTACGGAGGGAGAACACATTTTATTTATTACTAAGTTTTCTCTCGACTTTGTCTATAAATGTTAATGATGGACTGTTTACTACTATCACTACTAATGATAATAATAAAAAAAGAAAAAGATGCAGAACAAAAAGACAAAAGGGGGGAAGAAGAAAAGATGAAAACAGAAGAAGAAGAAAGAGGTGGAGAAGGCAAAGAAGAAGAAAACGAGTGTGACACAAACCTAGATAGGAACCCCATAAGATAGTTATGCGGAATGAGTGACCGGAAAAAAAGCAGTAATCAGACATGAATTGGAAGAGTGCAACGAGCACAATGTTGTGTCGAGATTATCGGAATTAAATTTCAAAGAAGATCAATAGATGTTGAAAACGAGAAATTAAGTGTATACGACTGTAACAAAAACGCACAGAGATTTCGAACGTTTAACGAAACTGGCACAAAATACTGGACTTTGGGAAGATTTATTGTCACCCAAACTCCAGGGAACACCAGCAGTTATTTTGGTGAACGACTACCAGTAAAAATGACTTAAAACGTTCAGTAATTACTTCTACTATGAGTAATTTTAATAAGATTAATAATAAAAGGATAATTATATACGCTATGAATATTCACAAATATGTTTACTCTCCTCTAAGATTTGTCATTGTGTTTAATCGTAATGAAATTCGACTACTCTGCCTTATTGATTTAAACTTGTAGCTCTACTGTCGTAGCTAAATCGTGCTACTCAAAAGTGGTTAATGCTATATGCCTTCAAGTAGAAACTATTCATTTGCATAAAAGTATTGTGATGCAATGAGATTAAAGATAGCTTTGTTTAGTAAGGATATAATTCTACTTCATCCTATCAGAGTCAGTCTAAAATCAAATCAGGTATACTGCGAATCGTATAAAGCGTACCTGCTGTGAAATCCTTACGGGTTGCTCAGGAAATTTTGTTGTCCAGAGTGCCTTTATCTTATTGCAGTAGCTTCTCAAAACAACATCTTAACGCGTTTCTAGCTTCTCCACAAAATTTATGACATTACATTGCTACCTGAATATATTCTGAATACATTGCTACTACGCTACGTGCAAACACTGAGTTCCCATACTAGAGTATCTCCGCCATACTGGAATATATTTGTTAGTCATGATAGCCCATCCATGTGGATGACGACGTTTTCTTCATCGTTGTTTTTTTTTTGTCTCTGTGACTCCGACAGAGAATCCCGACGCATGATCTACGCTGTTTTGAAGATAAAGCACAGGAGAATAGGATTTGGGTTTTGATGAAAAGTGGCCAGCGCTCGTGGATGTCGCAGTGTGCGACGTTCGCTGCTGCTCGCTCATGCTTGTTGTTGAATAAGGCAATCCCACTATCACACGTGCAGTGTCCTTTGTTTCCCTCCAAGAGATTGAAGCGAATTGCAGTGTTTGAGGATGAGTTTGATGCAGTCTATGTAGCGTATTTTTTTGTTCGTTTCGTCAGTCCTGAGTGAGCTGACCGAAGAGAACTCTTCGAAGTAGACTGTTTGAGAGGCATCGTTATGACGTGGCCCACTCTAGATGGGCAACTGCAGCCCTCCTGCGAATCTCTGAATGGGACATTTTGTGCCACCAATGGAGGCCGGGGATCTGCTGTAGTCCTCTGATGTGAAATGACCCCAACAGCCTGGTATGATGGCGATATAGAACTAATGACTCGGAACCGTACAGGAGGGTTTTACGATTGCGGTTTGCGAACACTCAGACATTCAAGCGGCCAAAAGCAGATAAAACGAGATTAAGGCGGCGCTGAACTTCATTGCAAAGGTCGCAGGAGGGTGGGAGATTTGAGCAAATGTATGTGAAGATGCTGATATTTTTCAGAGAAATACCGTTGACAGTGAAGATGAGAACATAAGTTGCAGACACGTTTGGTTGGATTTTCAAGCAACGGTATCAAAAGCTTAGAAGTCACGCGCGAAACAAAAGTGACGACAACCACGAACAGGTTGGAAATGACCGGAGCAAAGACGCCTCTTTGCTTCACAGTGACATTCCCGACGAAATTGTCCGATTCTGCACCTGATATAGTAACAATAGCATGCATGCAGTTTCACTGGGATACATAGAGCAAGTATATTTATCAACTTATCAAGATGCACATATATATTTATATATATATATATATATATATGTGTGTGTGTGTGTGTATGTGTGTGTGTTTGATTGATTGAACTACCTTTTCAAATGAGGATGCAAACAAAAAAAACATGCATTAATGGTAGTAATAATAATAATAATAATATTAATTATAATAATGATAATAATAATACTAATTATTATTATATTTGTAGTAGTATTAGTTATATTTTTACTATTCCTAATAATAATAATAATAATAATAATAATAATAATAATAATAATAATAATAATGATATACAAAAACCAAAACGTGGTTCAGTGTAATGTTCAGAGTAGAGAAAATAGAATGGGTGTTTCTGAGAGAAATAAATATAAAACAGAAATGTCGCATAAATTTCTAATATTTTCCTATAAATTTTCGCATATGAAAACAAAAATAGTTTTCATTTGAGTGTTGAGATAAAATGGGACAATTTTGAATATCCCGATTAAGATTCCAACACACACACACACACACACACGCACACACACGCACATACGCACGCGCGCGCAAACACACACACGCGCACACACACGCGCACATATATATATATATATATGTATATATATATATATATATAAGATGATTACAGCATCTTCACAGATGATTGCCATCTCAAGATTTATGTTCTGCATCAAGTATCCTCTCGTTCATGTTTCGTTAGGTAACTGTGACGGTCTGCTGCTAACCTACTGGGACGATGACAAACATGCCACACGAATGTAAATGCCTTAACGGGGTTGATTAGATCCGGATGAGGAATACTGTCTTTGTGCACAATCATGTGCCTTCTCAGTCAAAATATAGAGCTGCAGTCTCTACTGCATTTTACACACACTGTGCGATGAGGTCGCTGTGGAAAATTTAATGAAAATGGTCTTCTATTGTGAGTATTAAGGTGGCTCATATACCTTGCATTGAAATAAAAACGATCGAACTTTCTTACCAAAATTCTACTGCCTTGCAAAAATTCCAGATCTCCTCTCCTAAGTGCCTTTTTCAACTTTGCACGCTCCATCCCCGTCGCCTGACGAGAACTACAGCCATTTTTTACCAACCGTTACGATAAACCGTAGTTTCTTCCACGGTGTAGATATCAATATCTGTATCCCTTAGATTGCCTTTGAGGCCATCCTTGTAGTTCTTTCTGGGCTTATGTTGTGGCCGATTATCACTTGCAAGTTCTCTATAAAATAGTCGCTTCGGGAGACGATCATCTACCCATACATACAATGTGACCTTCCCAGCGCAACTGCGCACTGGTAACCATAATTTCAAGGCTAGATTTTTCTACGCCCTTTGTGTCTGGTATGTGCATTTGCCATTTGATATTCAAAATTCTACTGAAGCACTTAAGAGAGAAATTCCCTAGCACCTTAATGGATCTCTGCTGAGTCGTCCATGTTTTTGTAGCATTGAGAACACTGTGTAAACACACGCCATATACACATCAACATTGGTCTTATTATGGAGTCCACGATCACTCAACACGCTCTTCTCCAGTTGTCCAAATGTATCAGAAGCCCTTTGAATGAAGTCGTACATGTCGGCCTCCAAGGATCCATCTCATGTATAATACACTTCCAAAGTAGACAACGACATTCAGCACCTCAAGCCTCGTACCATTAATCATTATTTGTCTCAATATACTCTTTTACAGGGGAAGGCGTGAATATCATCTTAGTTTCCCTCAAGCTGATTTTGTGCCCAAATGCATAAAAGGCTCGTGAAAAGTCGCCCATAATTACCTGCATGTCATACTCAGTATGATCGAGAAATGTGCATCATCTGTATAAAGACTTTCCCTGATAAGGTATTGGAACACTTTTTGTTTTACATTTAATTTACTAAGATTAAAAACATTTCTAGATGTTCTGAAGTTTAATAGGACACCTTCATCACAACTTGAGAACGCATCCTTAACAGAATCGCAAAATAGATGGAAAAAAATGAGTCAAGGCAGGGATAACTCCCTGCTTTCTGATCTAAAGCAGCACGTATTTTCAGACACCACCAATGGACATATTTTCTCCTGTAATCTCTATTCTTGTATGGAGGCATAAGAATTCCATCAGTTCAGTCTTCTGGAATAGTTTCACCTCATTTCTGCACAATGCGCTCAAAAGTCGCCAGACCCATATTCTTAAACCCAGTTTCATGAGCTTCACCTGGATGTGCATCAACTTGGATTTGTGTTACGGTCTTTTCGAATTCCTCCATTGTTGGAATGTTATCCATTAAGTGCTTTAACTCAAATTGGGGTAAACCTTCAATCGCATTCTCATCAACAGCAAATGGATTATAGAAGAGGTCACGGAGATGTTGCGGCCAACGCTCCAAAATTTTGGAAGGGTCCTTGATGAGTAACATATAATCGACTCAAACATTGGTGATATCTGCAAAATCGCGTTTTCGAATGATAATAAAATCAATTAGCTATGGTTGCCTCGATCTGAAATGTGTTCAAGTAGGTTTGTGCTTACCTAAATAAAAATAATAAGAATAAAGTTTCAGCAACCATAATCCACCGCTGTTAATTTTTGCAGGCCCGTAACGCCCCAGAGAATTCCATGTTTCTCAATTGTTCTTAACACGCGCATTGAAGTCGTCCAGAATGTTGAGATTTGTATTGTAAGGATTATGCGTCCTATTTGAGTGTTCTGCAGAAAGCCAAGATGGCGTTTTCGTTCGCTTTCATGGATGTGGCATAGAGGGTGAAAATCGAGAGGAATCGACTGCATTAGAGTGGAATTCGAACTGATCTTATTGCGAAACCAACTTCATCATTACGACGTAAACCCTTTAGATTTCCAACCCAGAATATACAGTATCTTCAACCTATCTCAATCAAATGGTATTCTTCGAGGAAGCGAGCCTCTGATAGAGCAACTATATCAGTATATAGTCTCTCAAGTTCTCTAGTCACTAGAGCTGTTCTTAATTCTGGGCGTTTTGATTTGTCAATATCCAAGAGAGTACTGATATTCCAACAGGCGATGTTTAATTTGTTGCGCATTTTCGCATACGTTTTGCTATTATTTCTCATATTTTCGTTCCTGAGTGAGTGAAAAGCCGTCAGTTGCATGTAGTGACACGCTAAACTTTATAGGCAATATTAAATGCAGATTTACTTGCATCCTCCCAGGAACGATAGGTAAGCAATGCTCTTCCTGAACAGGGCTAATCAGAAGTTTCTACTGAAATAATTCCCTCTCAATAAAAACAAGATAGCGATGTTAAGACATGACCCCTGCAGCCTACAAGTAGATATGTGACTTTGCACTTCTAATTGTTGTCTGTGCACGCCCCCATCCTTCCAACGCTGCAGGACTTTGAAAGGGCAGCTTCAACAACTGAAGAGTTGAGACACCTGTGCATCATTAGATTAAAGTTATGTAAGCTGGTACCACACTTACACAACTCTCTTGTCTTCCAAAACAATGATCCAGTGACAAGCAGATGCAAGATGACCGGTATTTCAGCTATAGATTTTCTATCAAAGGTCTTCCTTTCCTAATCGAGTTGCATTTACCACGGCTAAAGGGGCTCCATCTACCCCATCGTGGAGAAACCATCGCACGCAAGAATTCAACCTAGTAATTTACATAAATATACATAAGTTTGGGACATTTACATGCCGAGACTTTCAAGCAAAACTGGCACTTGATGGGTTTGAAGTTGGAATTGTTCTCCTCCTAGAGGAAAGTCTGACGATGGCTTACGAGCTCTAACTAAACTTGCTAGTAAATTCATAGCTAAGGACTGGTTCCTGGGCATCAGCGCATATCCACTCGCCGTTGGGCCTGCATGCTGCACATTTGGGGGCCAAGCTTTCCCCAAGTCCCATTGTGCTCATGCCCGGGGCCGCGAGGTGCTCAGTTTCCGTGGGGCGCTACATGCAGCCACAACATAAAGCTTGCTGACAGAGACTATGAACTTACAATAAGAGATTTATGCTATCGGCTCTCCTTATCGTCATGTTATCAGACAGTGGTGCAAGCAACCGGTGAGAGCTGAAGCGAAAGGTACACATTCACTTAACCAACACACTAGAAGTTTCATGTCAGCAATCTGACATATATACTTTAATAATATTTTTTCTAAAAATTTTAATATATTAAACATTTAAGTCAAAATAGATTGTCCCAAATGTGTTTATATATATATATATATATATATATATATATATATATATATATATATATATATATATATATATATATATATTTAAAGTTTGTTTTTGAAATGCCGTTACTTTCAATGTATACCGTTTTCGTTTAACGGGTCTAGATTGTTATTTTAAAACTATTCACTGTTAATTTTGAATCAAGCTCAATGTGTCTATTTAATAGGGACAGAACATATATAGTGCAAAGTTTTGTTCAAAATTCAAAGACTCACGTATTCTTTTTTATAACCTTCGTTTATTTCCTGGATTTTTCCATTACGGCTGTTTCATTAATGAGTGGCAATTTTACGATTTATGTTTCCGTAAAAATACCCTGTCCCCACCAACTTCTTCAGATGTTTATACATTATATTTTTACAACAAATGTTATATGTCAAACATGCGAGACATCGTATACGGTTAAAAAGATTTCCACGGCTATGCTTCCTCACTTCCTCCATCTTTTGGTGTTATGTAAAGATAATTTTCCGTTTTAAACCGTACTTCCGTATTTTTATTTATTTATGAATTATTTATTTTTGTTCTAATTTTCCCTGTTTTTCCTATTTGTTTTTTTCAAATTATCATATGATTTTATATAATTGTATTCCTATATTTATGCGCGTTTATTTTGATATTGTTTGTTTGCTTAGTGTTTGAATTCGTATTATATTACCCGATGCAGGGGAGGTCACTCTCGTAGTATAATTTTTTATTTATGATTACTCCCTTGCATTTTTTTCCTAATTTGCTCTAGTGTGTGAAATTAAATATTTGTTTCTGTACAAACACCCGTGGATTACACCTAGTCTTTTTTTAATAATTTTTCTTTTGATATAAATATATGGTAAGATTCTAATATACATAGGTTGCAAGTTTTCGATTTGCTAAGTTTATATTTTTCCCTCTTATCAATTATTTACCATCTTAATTTATATTCAGTTTTATTTTCGCTTAATTCCTTAATCCATATCGCTATGTGGTTGAGTTTTTCTTTGTTTTTTTTTTCGGTTGTTTTCGCTATTACTATTGGTTCTGTTTCTATTTTCGTTATAGTAGTTGTGGTTGTAACTATTGATATGATCCTTTCTATCGTTATGATACTTTCTACTGTTGCGTTCATTTTTATTTAGATTGTTGTGGTTTTCGTTATTTTTGGTGTTCTTTTCTTTCTCAGTTTCATTTTTAAACGATGCTAGGTTATTACGATATCTGTCCTTAAAGCAAGTTTCGGTGCTCCCCAGATATACTTTAGTTTCATTATATATATATATATATATATATATATATATATATATATATATATATATATATATTGCATTATAGTAGTGCGACGGGAAAACCTTTGTTAATTTCTTTTTTCATCATTACATTTGTAATAAAAAATGTGTGAGGAAAGTCCTTTAAAATTACTGCGCCCTCTGTAGATGTATAATGTTGCAGCAACGTAAAGCAATTCAATAACCAGTAAACACCGGTTCTGCACGGAATCTAACTAGCAAGGTGCCTAGACGGACGCGAACGGTTACTCAGACCGGACCAAACAACGGTAAGATATCCTCACACGGCACGAGAAGCAATAGCAACACGATTCCCGACCAAGTCAATCATCGCTCTCCCAACGTCTTTCAATCACCCGCTTTTATCGCCGTTGTAGGCCGGCTAAATTTGCATATTGCGAGAATTCGTGTGACTTTGCGAGATATCATCCTTTACAAAAGACGGCCGCCGCCATCTTGATTTTTCATTATCTATTTTCGGTCGGCGACGCCGAGCCGGTCCCGAGGTAAGTCTTTCCTTTTCGTCCGTCTCTCTTACGCACCCACACAACACACAAACACGCGGGCGCTTGTCTCCTGGATTCACATTACACTCCCCCCCCCTCTGATCTGATGATCACATAGAGAGCACTGTGGGGGTGGCCTTTTAGTGCGTGTGCTTCTGCGAAGAGGTATATTCACTGTTTCAGATTCGGGCTCTGGATCTGGTTCCGCCTCATCAGATGAAGTATCGCTATCAGTATCTGGAGGGGGCTCACCTAATCCGTGCATCGGTAGCTCATCACTTGACACTTCACTGCTTTCTTCTGTAGTTGTGTGACGCACCTCGGTGAGCGAAGATCTTTCACATGTCGTGGGGTTCCATCGACCAAAACAGACGGCTGGCTAATCACTGCAGATATTTGTCCTCGCTTGAACTTGTCGGTGCACCGATTTCCGGGGGCCGCACCCACACTAGATCTCCCACTTCATATCTGTTACATGTTCCCTTGTCAGCTGCCTGCGTAGTGTTGATTCCCTTCACTCCGACTCGGTACGTGTAAATAGCATTCGCAGGTGCGGTCGAAGGAGACGTCCCGTCCTTTGGCGTAATGTTGTACCAATATGTGGCTTCCGTAATAGTACATCGCTTCCTGGCAGCAATTCTCTTGATGCTGCGATGGCTTCTTTCAGCAATGCCATTTCCTGACGGCACATGCGCACATCGCAACCGTAGTCGGATGCCCCACTCATCTAACAACTGCCGGACTTGCTGGCTACAAAACGCTGCATCATTGTAAGTCAGGAGCTCTTCCGGCTCACCTCGCTCAGAAAAAATGATAGGTGGCGAACAACATTTGCTGAATCCTGTCTGGTCATCTGCCGCCACACCGCAAATCTCGTAGGCCCGCAATCAATGAGAGTTAGAAAGGGCTTGCCACTGTAATGGGTAATATCCATTACCAGCCGCTTCCACACACTCTCAACTGCCAATCGACCCTTCTGCCATCGCTCGCTCATCATCAATAGACTGGCAAGCCTCACAATTTCTGATGATCTGTCTGAGATCCATTTTGGTCACTGCTGGGTATACACGCCTCACAAAATAAAGGGTCCTCTTGACACCCGGATGCCCGCTCTGTGCATGATTTTTTTGTATTTGACATGGGTCGATTGCAACTGCACAAGATCGAGCAGTAATCTCCATTCCCATCTTCGCAGCTTCATACCATTTTTGAGGTACTCGGGTCAGTTGGTCAGCACGATTACAATGTGATGGCATCAGAGTGACGCTCAGTGATAGCCCATACTCAGATACCAGGTTTTTTAGCGTGTCTAGCCTTCTCCGTATTAACATTTCGCTTGCTGCCTTGGTACGGATTCGTGTCCGTCCTGAAAGTGTGTCAGACACCCAGTGGTAGACACACAGAGAATCTGTGTACAAGGTCAACTTCTTAGACTGCCACTGCAGGGCCAGATTTATCCCCTTTACAACAGCGTCCAGCTCTGCCAGGTTGATATGCTGAGAATCTGTTACGGGCCGCAGCCAACATGCATCCTCGAACACGTTTCCTCCTTGCTCCAACGATACTCCCAACGCCAAAGAACTGGCATCAACCCACACACCTACGTTGTCTCCGTCAACACACCACCGCCCACAGGCAGGGTGCTTCTTGTTCACTCTCTCCAGTGTCTCTTTAATCATCAGAGTTAGTAGGACATCATGGGATATGTCATCTCAACCCGTGGTTGTTAAATTTGCTCTGGGTTTAATTACACCAACAGCTGCGCGGAGCCAGCCACAGACCGGTAAGTGACCAACAAGTTTTCCACACCAAGAAAAAACGGTCCGCCTTGTAACGATGTTGGGGATGCTTGGAATTTCACTGCCACACCTCCATTGTAGGGTGCCATCTTCTTCATAAACATCCAATCCCAATACACGTGCTCCTTCCCTTAAACGTTCGGGATTCTTGCATTCCAGACCAAACTGAGCCAACTTTTCTTTGACACACGATGCAGACTGTACATGTTCATTGATGTATACGTCATCAATGTAAGCTGACGTTGAGTCCCGCATGGGCTTTTCTTGGGACAATACTGTGTTGACAATATTCTTCATGATCTGTGGCCACATTTAGGCCAAAGCCGAGACGTGTAAGGCAGTACCTCTGCCCCTGGGACCAAACTATCTGGAACGGCCACAACGTCTCATCAACTCGCACCTGTAAATAGGCTTTTCGCAAATCCAATATCGAGACATTAGTGCCTTTCTGACGCCATTCCCTCAACTTGCTGGCGCATACGTCAGCATCGGCAGTGTAGGCTTCAATATGCTTGTTAATCTCCCTATAGTCCAGCACGGGCCGTACTTTCGACTTGTTACGCTGCCATCAAGGGTATTAGACCCTTGGGAGGCCCAAGCTTGTCCTCAGGGTAGGGGATTAACCAGCCATCATGGATCCACGCCTTTAGTTCCCTTTCGTATTCTGCTCGGGCCTCACTGGGTATAGGGTACTCTGCAACCCCATTCTTGAGTTTAGTCGGGGCCATTCCCTCGGTCCACTTCCAAGATGCAATCCAGGCCCTCTTGCGAGAGTCGTATTCCACTGTAAAGTCCGGCCGATCGATGTGGAGCGCTGCACACACTGGGGCCTCCAAGAATCGCACTTTTCCATCCCGATGAATTGCGACTCCCCCCAGCGCCTTGATGGCATCGTATCCGAGCAACAGGTCAAACCCCAGGAGATTTCCTTGGGTCACGAGCACATTGATCTTTGTGGCTGCACCGGTGTCCGTGTAGATCTCGACAGTTCCAGCTCCACAGCATGTCTGGGTCTCGCCCCCTATCGTGGTGACTTTGATCTTTCTCTTAGTCCAACTTGGACACAACCTGGCGCTCACTATAGTATGCGAACAGCCTGAGTCGAGAAGTGCTGAGCAGGGTATCCTGTTTACGTAGACGGTCATCACTGGTTGCGCCTTGTTCAAATTTTGCTCGGGGAGCAGGGCGGCGCTGACGTCCTCTCCCCTGATACGTTTCCCGCACAGTTTTGGGCTAGATGCCTCAAACCGCCACAATTAAAACAGCGCACACGCCCCCTGTTGGTGCAATTCCTTGCAAGATGTCCGCGTCGGCCGCAGCGAAAACATTTCCCATTGCTTGCAGGGTTCTGATTCGGAATCTCCCGAGCGCCATCTGGCCTGTCTGTGTCGCTATCACAACTGGTTCCCCCAGGTCCTCCCCATCTTTGATGATGGCTCGAGCACGTTCCATCAAGTGTTCCATGGTCGTTGTTGAAACGCTGGTTGAGGCTCTCAGCAGCTGCTTCACCCGAGTGGGAAGGCCCGTCACAAACGCGTACGCGAGCGTCCGCTCCGACACCCCTCTACCGAATAGGACTGCGAGTTTCTTTAACTCCGCGAAGAAAACGTCCACGCTTTCCTCCGGTAGAAGTTTTCGCGAAGCAAATTTTTCATAGGCCGTACAAGGTTCCTTGGCGAATGCCTTGTACAGCGCAGCTTAAATTGCGGTGACATCTCCCTTTTCGGCAGCACTGAGTTGCCGATATACACTCAAAGCACCCCCAGCCAATCTCAGGGGAATCACAGTGTGTACCCTTTTTACCTCACAAAGGTCGCACGTCAGCTAGACCCTTTCAACCCAATCGACAATGGACGTGGACCCGTCAAACTCGGGTATGAGTTTGAAGTCGAATTTCGACTCGGTCATAGTCTTAGAGACCAAATAGCCGAAATAGTTTGTAATAAAAAAATGTGTGAGGAAAGTCCTTTAAAAGTACTGCGCCCTCTGTAGATGTATAATGTTGCAGCAACGTAAAGCAATTCAATAACCAGTAAACACCGGTTCTGCACGGAATCCAACTAGCAAGGTGCCTAGACGGACGCGAACGGTTACTCAGACCGGACTCAACAACGGTAAGATATCCTCACACGGCACGAGAAGCAATAGCAACACGATTCCCGACCAAGTCAATCATCGCTCTCCCAACGTCTTTCAATCACCCGCTTTTATCGCCGTTGTAGGCCGGCTAAATTTGCATATTGAGAAAATTCGTGTGACTTTGCGAGATATCATCCTTTACAAAAGACGGCGGCCGCCATCTTGATCTTTCTTTATCTATTTTCGGTCGGCGACGCCGAGCCGGTCCCGAGGTAAGTCTTTCCTTTTCGTCCGTCTCTCTTACGCACCCACACAACACACAAACACGCGAGCGCTTGTCTCCTGGATGCACATTACATTATTAGTTAAGAAGTTATAATCTTCAAGATATACATGCATATATGAACTTTTAAAGTACATTTTTTTGTGAAAGTGCATCCTCTAAATGTTAATGTTTACATAAATGGTGTGTACTTGTTAGTCAGTGCGTTGTCAAGAAAATACAGACTAAAATTTCATAATTAGCAGGTCATTAGTCAAGTCGAGTCATTTATATATATATATATATATGTGTGTGTGAGTGTAACATACTATTTATTCTTTATTTCCCTCTCTATCTCTCTCTAAATATATACATATATATATATATAATAGAACAGAAATATTGTGTGACAGTTATTCTTGTTAGAGAAGCCAATGTTTCGACGTTGCTTGAGGCCAGGCGTGTCTTCGTGATTTTACTGTAATCAAGTCATGTAGTCAATCGTCGGTTACTTGCTATGCTACTTATACAGATATTTTACCGTAACATTTGACACGTCCATTTCGGCTACAGGTTTTCAATCAAAGGTCAGAAATTATATGGAAAAAATGTTGGTATGTACTGTCCCAGTTACTAATGGGCAGCCCTATTTATTTTAATACTGACTTGGCAGATCTATATGCATTTACGATTTTATTTTAAGTAAAATGGAACGCACTGTAGAAGGACAGCTGTGGATTGAACGAAAAACATGAAACTGCGTAAAGTAAAAAAATATTTTCATTTACTGAACGGGACATTTATATATTAGACTGTTTCCTGTTTTACTACTTCATTTTGAAACCCGTCTTTTTTTGATATCCAGTAACTGTTATGAGTGTCTATGTAGCTACCACAGTGTACCATAACGCCCATAAAAGATTTTAATCCAATAAACTTGTCAACTCTCGATAATGTATCATTCAAGCGACATAAATTGACGTTGTCTCCAACAGTAACGCGAATTAGTCAACCATTATGTTAATATACTTTTTTTTTGTTTGGCAGAAATGAGAGCTGTGCAGCAACAACTGGCGTTGGTAATCGTATTTTATGTTGATATTTTGATTTCCATTGCGCCATCAGTTATTCGTGTTTTTCTTGTTCCTGCCTATTTGAAGAAGTATTTTGATCACACATGTTGATATCGAACAAAAAAAAACAGTTATTTTACTAACAAGTGTTTTGTCATTTTTATCGATCATTCTTTAAAGGAACATTCTTAAGAAGAGTATTATATTTACGGACGAGTGTCATTTTATTTTGTGTATATTGAATCCTTTGAGTAGAGGCTTTATAATTTGATTATTCATTTTTATTTCCGAACTGTTACTTTTCTATTAATAATTGTTGTTTTACCAAATTTCGGTCAACGGCTCATCTGGAATTTTTTCAGTGGTAAACCACCAGAGAATAGAAATGCTGACTTTTCTAAATGTGTTCCCAGTAATTACTCCTTTCTATAGTTGTCGTTGTTGTCTCACTCCATTTTAATCTGGCTTGCTTTCGGTAGAATTGAATCCGCTATATTCGGACAATGTTCACCTGGAAATATAGACACTGAACACATTTATATACTGCGACAAAGACCCTAAGAGACCCAGTTTTGGGCCAACATATCCTCTGGCCTTCTTAAGGTCATTAGAATAGGGATGCTGAGGCTTGTAACTGTATCAATTGGTAAAGTATAAAAGTCAAGTTTATTGTTTTACCAAATTAGGATTTGGATTGAATTCCGCACCAAAAATCATGACGGTTTAAAAGTCTGTTGGCAAAAATTGATTCGGTAAAGAGACACACGTGCTCTTACATCTACGATGTACTAGTGGATGAAACCGAGGTGACTGTGAGGAGGGTGAAAGATCATGTCTAAACATACGGATGGATAGCAAAACCGCCCGAGTGATTGGAGAAGAGTATGGCTTCGGGATTATACTATAGCGCGATAAAACAGGATATTTTATGTCTGTATGAGGAAACGAGATCCCCGAAGACTAGGATGGCCTGACCAATGGAGTGCTTTTCTCTGTATGTGGGAAGTTGTTCGCCCATTACTCTATAGTTGGATGGTTGCGAACTGCGTGCAGTTTCATTAAAAGGCAAAGGGGTACAGGCAGTTGAGAGGATGCAATTGGTCGAGATGATACAAGAAGTTATTTCAAAAGTAAAAAAAATAGTCCTCGTAAAAGAGAATTGTATATAAAAAGACGCCATGGAGGACTAATACGGAGTGACGCTAGGAGTCCGGCATTAGTAGGAGGAATGACTGTTTAAGACGCTCTCTGTTCTAAGAAAAAAGATGATAGCTCTCTTATTTGTTGTAGAACTCGATGCTATGATGAAGGACATCAATATAACTTTAAAATGGGGGCTACAGATAGTGGATGTGAAGGCAGACTCTGAAACAGTGGCATCATGGATTAAATCGGAGGTTTCTTGTGATAAGCAGATCAAGATAAAATGAGCGTCGCAGAGAATTCTTGGTGATAGTAACTGCCACTTTAGTTCCATCACACAGAAATAAAACAGACAGACTAACCAGAGTGACGAACTCCTTACTAACAAAAGAGAAAGACATGATCTCTGTGTGTTGTGCTGTAGAACATCTAAAAGACCCATATAAGATGCATCATTTTAAAAAGGAACGGAATTTATACCTAGCAAGAATAGTGAATTCGAACATCACAACACAAGATATCCAAGAGCTGGTCGAATAATGTAGGGAATGTCAACCAATTAACACTGCGCCGGCTAGACACGAAAAAGTGTACTTTCATGTTGAAAAAAAATGGTGGGACTGGCTATTGATATCACGCATTATCAAGATAAACCGTTGTTTACTGTGATTGGCTGTTGGCCTGGGTGAGTAGCGATATGTCAGAAGCTGTATGTATGTATAACATGGCACCGACGAATGGGCAATATGAAAAGTCAGTGCCACACCGATTTATTTTTACTCACAAATAGCGACCTCCATTTACTGTAACAGATGGAGTTGATCAGGCACACGTGGAAATCACGGGTGGTGAAGAGGTGTTTGTGAAACCACCTGCTTCTCGTTTCACAATCGCTGGTGCAGACGTACTGTAACTTAAGTACTTTCTGTAAACAACGTGGCAGTTAATGGAATGCCACGTCACATCTTGGACATACTGAGAGTTTCCTTCCCAGCAGAGGAAGATTACCATGTTCTCGAAGAATAGTCTATACGAGGGTTCCACCATGAATACGGATGCTCGACGTGGATAGAGGATTATGGGTCTAATTATTGATTTTAAATGTCAAAGGAACGTGTGATTAAAAAGTAGTACAAACATGACCTTGTACAACAGGGATAAAGAAAAAAATAATCGCCGCTCCTGCTATATATGAACTGGTGGGCACGTGAGGTAAGAAGAGTTGGAGGAAATTTGCAATTAAGATGTAGTCATTTTTCAAATTAAAAAAAAAACTATGTTTCAGAGAGGGTGGTGTGTTTCTTTGGCGGAAGTATGTTCTGACAGATGTGCACTGGACTTTCATACGAGGAATTGCAAGTAGGAGAGAATAACGGTTGAGAATTCGTTCTTTGGATTTTACTTTCTAATATAACTAAGAGATTTAACTGCAGCTACCTCTTTCTTAATGGTACCACTCTCGTCGATGTAGCTGTTTTAATCTTTGTGGTAAAAAGTAGATTGGATGCTTTAGATTTGGAACAACTCAGCGAATAACAAGTGTGTCCCGGCTATCCATGACGGTACTGGTAAACGTGACTCGGAAATGGTGATGGGTATAAGGAAAATTAAATACTGGAGTTTAAAAAAGCTTATTTTATTGCTCTTCAAACGTAGTAAATTAAAAAATATAGGAGACTTTTCTTCCGGATCGCTTATCTTAAATAACGTTACATTGTCTAAGCCGAAACGCAATTAGAATGCATTGCTCTCAAAGTTATACGTAACTCACAGTTATAAACATCGATATCATGTTATTATTACTCAGGTTTGGAGAAATTACTTTATAGAGAATTTTCTGCGTTTGTTAGAAATTGTTAACAAGGTATAAACTGAAAAAAGTTAATCTAACGTTTGTGCGTATCGTGATTTTTTTTTCACGGAATGTTTGTTTAGTTTCGTTGCTTTCTCATTTTGGCTTGTCTACTCGAGCCTAGGGGGGCGCTTCCTTCATTAAATAGATGAACCCGTGATGTATTTACCAACAGCAGTGCCGCAGCGGTAGGACTTTTAGTATTAACAAATAAGGACAAGCGACGTTATTTGTAGGTCGTTTAAGCTTAAAAAAATATTCAGGGTGTTATTAGATTTATTAGTTTTATTCTTAATTTTGTGTTTTCTTTTACATTTTCCAACCAGCTTCGATTTACTTGTTTTGGAATAGCATTTAAAAGTATTAAATTTAAGCGTACGAAATGATGTTCTACTCCCAATATATTTTCTTGATGCATTATTCTTTATGAAACAAAAAAAAAAAAAACAAGTTATTTGCGCCTGAACCCAAACGTACATTACGTGAACAAATTTCTCTTTTAGACCTGCTGACGGTCCTGGATATGACCCTAAACTATATCTGATGGTGAGGTTCCAGTTTGCAGGCCTTAGGGAGTGTGGAGCCACCCTTTAATTGCCATTGCTCCTCGGTGCACTCTGACCCGGAGTGGTAGTACCTATTAAGGTTCCAACTATGGGTTAAATAGAATTGAACTTAAAAAAAAACACTATATTAAAAAATCGTTCTTCAAAATCACCAGATTCGGCATTAAATAACCTGAAAAAGGGTTGATATGCCGCAAAACAACCAACCAACCAACCAACCAACCAACCAACCAACCAACCGACCTTTTAGAGCTGCATGCCTGTAGAACTCTATTCTGATTTTCTGCTTTCTGGTTGACTACAGTATGGTGGTTTTCAATCCCCCCCCCAAAAAAAAATTTCTTGATGAGCTGTACTCCTAAGTAGTCTAATATGGTGGTCTTCAAGTCCAACGTAAGCAAATTAGTGCTCATCCATTTTAGGATGTTGTGGAAATATTATCATCATCAACAAATTATCTGTCCTTAAATCTGAATGATTTTTGCACGCAGAAAATGACATACCAACAAGCCTTTTCCAAACATTGAAAACGTCTTTATTTTGAGGGTCCTTGAAAGCGCCAACTCTATCAACTCTCATATGTTTTCCTCACATTTGTTACTTATCTGTTAATCGTTTTTCTACCTAGACAGTGTTTTCAAACCGTCACTTGCTGAACAAGTTTCATCATTTTACTCTCGCATTTTCTTATTTAACAAGTCATCGTTGTATCCTTATATAGCTTACCGCTTGTTTGAATATTACCTTTTCAATGTACAACCTAGTAGTTGCATGTAGTTGATGACATGACATTTTTGACGGCCATTAAAATAAAATCTGCTGCTATTTCTGCCGATCATATACGTCGCAGTTACGGACATAAATAGTAACGCATGGGATTAAAATATATTTATGGATCAGATTTTCAGTAAGTAAAGCTAGAATTTGAACCGAATAAGCTTCGAGGACGCCTGGACTTTCGTGGTTCTTCCTGTTTAATACAAAACGATACTCTTGATGATCTTCGTCTTTATGTGATTATTAGCCACGACAAATTAAGACACAATAAATTAATGCAGGACAATTTAAGTCACAATGAATTTTTTCTGCTATTTTTATATTTTTACCTAAAAATCTTTCTGATAAAGAAACGTTTCATTTTACACTTAGGTAAATCATTGAAAAATACGAGTCAAACATAAAAATATAATATTTCTTTAAGGTAAAATAGAATCCGTAAATAATTCACTTTATTTCTTACATTGTAAACGTTTCTTTTTGTTTTTTAGGGGGTTTCTATAGAAAATGTTTTTTTTAATAGTACATTTTTATAAAACTGAGAACAGAAAAAGACATACATATATTAATAATTTAATTTCTCTAAAATGTTGGTCTAATAAAAATAAAAACTTGCTGATGTTTTACGAAAATTGCAACATGTAAGTCTAAATTAAAATTGACTGATTCTTGTTTTCTTTTGCAAAAGAATCAGGTAGTTGCTTAAATGATATATCAAAATATGAAACAAATATAGAATCAGAGGGAGGAGTTGTGCTCGGGGGTACATCTTTCGTCCCTAAATGTATTTAAACATAGATTTGTCATCTCCTCTGGTTAACAAAAGCAGTCAATACTATACTTTCCTAGATCGTGAACAATAATACATCAGCATTGAAAACATCATTAACAAAAAAAAGTCTGCACAATTATGTGGATTATTCTGAACGTTATTAGTTAATGTTTTTGTATTACTGATGTTTGTTTCATACGTGGCGAAATCTGACGTAAATATAAGTGTTTGAACGAGACAAGTAAAGGGTGGAAATATACTTAATATTAGTAACCGGATCTGCATAAAATAATTTGATTTGTATACGGCATAGCAAACAAAATGATATAACGATAGGCAAATTAGGAAATTACAAAATACAAAACATTATACAATAAACATCAACGACATTAACTCGAAAAAGTAAATTGCACAACTACGTATGCATAGAAAAACAGTAGAAATAATCCAAATGATTGTTTAGTAAAATGATAATGAACGAATTATATCTTCTAAAAGTGAAATCTCAGAAGGCAAGATATTACGATGGAAAATGTTACCTTATAATAACTAGCCTCGTCTGACCAGATGTACATAAATTTCTTATTACAATAATTAATAGTAGTAATAATGGCCTAGCTGAGTCTTCTCATTGCAATGCTCTGAATACTTTTTCTAGATATGAAATGACGGAAGAAACATGAATGATCTAAATTAATTCATTTCCGCACAGCACGTTGACTCGTCTAACTAATCCAGATATGAAAATATTAAGCAATATGTATATACATATATATATATATATATATATATATATATATATATATATATATATATATATATATATATATACATATATATATGTATATATACATATATATATATGTTTGTTTTATTTTTGAAATTAAAATATTAAAATGCACTTTTAGTTTCTTGCAAACCAATTTTAAAGAAACATTTGTATGTTCAGTGTAGCAACCATGTAATAAGTGTAGCGACCATGTAATAATTATATATATATATATATATATATATATATATATATATATGTGTGTGTGTGTGTGTGTATGTGTGTGTGTGTGTGTTTACTAAACCTGATTGTGACATATTTACATTTATAAATTTTTATTATAATTAAGGAGCGGAATAGAATTTTCTCAGAGATGAAATGGTAAAACAACGTTCTCACAAGGTTCTAAAAATAGGTTGACATTTACGCCAACATTAATTGTCTGTGTATAAATTTTTAAGAGAAATCGAAAACCTGTGAAAAATCCGTCGTTAAAGGTTTTTAAAACTGCCAGGCAATTCTTCGTCTCTTGTGTTGTTGTCACACATATCTCTAAGCCTATTTCTTTTCATTTTCCCCTATTTCTGATCCTAAGACACACTTAGTCTAACCTAAATTACAGTCACTGCCACCATTTCACCTATAAATATAAAAAATATCACAAAATTCTACGAAGACATATCTGCCCGTCGAATATGAATCATTTGATTTTAACTAAAACTCCGTTTCTACTTCAAATGTTATCATTTAACATATGCGATATATATATATATATATATATATATATATATATATATATATATATATATATATATATATATATATATATATATATATTGGGGTGGAGAGGGCTCCCGTAATCCGTGGTGAAGGCGACCTCTCTAGGAGAAGCAACTCTCTGATTTAAAAAACCATAAAGCAGGAGACCAGTCCCCCATTAAGCTGGTCTGCAGTTTAACTTGTTGCTGGCTATCTTGCTCTTGCTTGTTGCTGGATGTCAACATTTTGAACGGAGAGAGAGACTTAGCTGTCGTACAAAGCTAAGACTCTGTAACACCATCTGTGTATAGATACTCCTTCAGGCATTAGTCTATTAAAATTGTCCTGTGGCGATGGAATTCATTTTTGGGCTCATGGACTTTAAGTGTCTGAGGGAGTTGTACTCGTCTGACAAGACGTTGCAATCATCATCATATATATATATATATATATATATATATATATATATATATATATATATATATATATATATATGCATATACGACGGAAAAGTTATGAGAAATATTTTCGGGCACTGATTCTTAATCCGATGGTTAGAGATGCCGACTCTCAAAACAACGGTTGTAGGTTCGATCAACAACTGGGGAAAGGTTTATGTCTTGCCGTCCTTATGGGTTGTGACACAACGAAACAGTTCCGACGTGGATGACTATTAAGCCCTCCTTTTTGGCTTAAGCACTTTGTAAACATTTTCATATGACGCGTATTTAATCAATTAAGCGAAGCCCGCTGTTAAGCTGTATGTAAACAAACTGATGATTTAAGCGCTGTGTGACAGGCAAGTTGTTTATTTAATAGACACTTCAGGAGAAATATTTGCAAGCACTTGTTGGGTGTAAAGCGCACTTATGATAATTTTCTTATTCCACAACCCAATACTTCCCCTGAATTTCTGATAGTTTCGTAGTTTCTCATTCTTCTTGTCTGTTAACTATGTCGGATGTGCAAGCCACATTAATAATTTGGTATTCTTTGGCCATTTTGTTCACAACTACAGAATCCGATTTCCTGTGAAATTATCAGTCCCTTACACTGACAGTGAAATGCCAGAGAATATTAAAGCCCTAATTTTCCACTACCGCCTCTTGGAACCACATAATCGTCGCTTGGATTTTTAAATTCTTGTCCAAGCTCCAATGCAGATTTCCAAATACTTTTTCATGGCGACGTTTATACACTTCTTGAGTAAGTGTAGTCCATGCACTAACAACGTATGACACTGCTTCGAAAGATATGCCACACAGCATGCACTTTTCAAAACAGTCCTTTTCCAAGGTATTTTTATCGATTGCATTTGTTGTTAGTGCCTACTTCGGAGCAGCAAATATAAGATTTGTTGTCTCTCTTTTGAAGTCACTTTTGACAGAAATCCATGTGACCTTATATATTCGTGCCTTAGCATCTCGCTCATACTCACCATGATATTCCATACTTACCAACCCAGTAAACATTTCTGCTTCGATAATTTTCTTTTTATTTCCAGTGATTCTTTGTTTTCCTCTTCCTTTTCCCACTACTTCAAGTAACACTTCATGCTTGTTAGCAAATAATCTTTTGCACACTTCAATCCTAATCAGCACTCTTTTCCTATTTTTTACTTATTTTGTACATCCTGAGCACATTAGAATTTGGTAAGGTCTGTCATACTTGATAAACAATTTCTCGAGTGTTTCTATCCAGTTCTTTTTTTTATTTTTGATGAATTCATCTTTCTCTACACTACATAATTACAACAACCACTCCTGAATTGCCGGCTGGGAATAAGTTTCTATCATTTAGTCGAAATCACAGGAACGAATTGAATATCTTCAAATACACTGATTTCGATTTTTTTTATTTCATATATCTTCGTCTTAAGAACAAGCCCTCCTAAATACTCGTAGCCTTCTGCATCAGGAACTCCTAATCTTTCAACCTTTGGCAAAATTATACCTTTCATGGCTGGAATCTTCCCTCGTTTAAGAGTAACTAATGCACATTTGGAAATCAAAAACCTCAGATTTCCAAATGTGCACTAGTTACTCTTAAACGAGGGAAGATTTCCGCCATGAAAGGTATAATTTTGTGAAGGCATAATTTAACTGCACTCCTGTATAGTTTAAAAATAAATTTATAATAAATATGTAGCTGATCCTCAGTCCGTTCTTTCTCCAATTGGTAACACATCTTTGTCTCTGTTAGTACATGTGTCAATGATATGAATATCATTACAAATAGAAGTGTGGAATAAGATATCATTTGGAAGATGCTGTGGCTGATGTTCAATGCCCTAATAGTTTCTCATTTGAAAAATGTGCTTTTCCGTTGTTCATACTTTCCACTTTGAACGCAATTATATATTCAGCCCCCCCTACTATTTTCACCTGAGTAAACATGAATACGGAAACATATAAGCGTCTTTATAATCTATATAATATATATGCAGGTTTATTTTCCTCATGGTCTAGTTATTTAAAGCACATTTATCAATCAATAGTTGGTTATTTGTTCCTCAACACTTTTTCTTCCCGTTTTTACTCAACTGCTTGTGAACAATTTACATCGAGATAGTCACAAAAATTTATACTGAATGTCACTGTCAATATCTTCCAAAGCAAGCAGTTTGTCTGGTTTCAAACATATGGTCCGTTAATAGGATAATCAATGATTAAAATAGTCTTTCCGATGACAAGCCATTCTGTTATCTGGTATGTGGCACAAATCTAACACAATAATCCAAAGAAAGAGCAAGCCTTTCGTGGGTTTCCGTGAAAGATCGCAACCAGTACCCAATAATTCTATACGATTCGGTCCTTTTCCAATTAGCAATAAACTGTAGTTGTTTCCTCAAATTTTCAAACAAAAATGTGGATACCCTCTTGTTTTTCAGTCTTAACTTAGTCTATCGACCCACTCAACATTAGCCGTGTGGGACATTTTTCTTGTCCATGTACTTGATCAAAACTTTGTAGGTTCTTGAAGGTCAGTAGCCACAATTTTAATCTCACCTTCTTCTATATTTTTAAAAAGTAGACTCGTATATTTTTAATAATGTGTCTTTAAACTGCTGAATTCTGTTATTATCCATTTTAATTTTGGAAGCTTGTGTCATTTATTTCCAACATAGTGCAATTAAACCAATTGGATTTCAGTCTGCTTCGTCTACTTAGTTTATATTTGTCTCACTGTTTGCATTTTCTACTGTCCTTTGAACCATGCCTGAATACAAGCTAGCTCTTTACATTAATCTTTTCAGTTTACTTTCAATTCTCTTGCTATAATGTGGTTCTTCTTTCTTTCATTTTGGCTCTTTAGCCTCGACCATCTCACCAGTCAATGCACCCCTGCCTGCAAAATGTCCCAGGCGTATATTATGCTCTCCAGTGATACCTCATTAATTACGCTGTCGCTTGATTAGTCGCAATCTTTAAACTTTGTCCGATCAAGATTTTTTATTGGGAGGAGCGGTGGTGAAACTATGGGGGGTGCATGATGGGGGTGTAGAACTTGTAGATATGCAGATTCGGTGTTCTTCATTCCCTGTAACGCTTATTCGTTTTATTTCTTCTTGTATTATTATTATTATTATTATTATTATTATTATTATTATTATTATTATTATTATTATTATTATTAGTAGTAGTAGTAGTAGTAGTAGTAGTAGTAGTAGTATACGTGTAGCAAAAAGATTTGGAGATATATTACATCTATTTCTTCTTCCCCCTACTAATTTTGATCTAAATTATGCAATGAGAGATTTTCTTTCCTTTTCCCCTATTTTATAATATGTCACGTTGAAATCTCCATGTAGAAAGTAGTTTGAATTTGTTTAAAAAAATACAACGGCTGGCCATCAGAATATTTTCCTTTTTCGGTTTTAGTTATTAAAATTGTTTTTGTATATAGAAGCGAACGAATTTAAATTTTCTTTCTACATCGATGGGAAGCCACCAGTAACTCTTTTACATCGAATCTTTTTTTTCGAGAAAACCTCCTCTCTCGCAATATTAAGAAGCTATCTTCGTATGTAGATTGATTGTACCAGATTTTAAACATTTTTCTTCATCGAGTTGAGCTTTATTTGGATTATCCGTTTAATCTATGCATTTTTGAATTTTCCTCAACATTTATAAACAAATATAACTTCTCTCATATTTGCAGTTTTCAATTTATGTGCAACGCAGCAAAATATAGCTTGCCTATGAATATTGTTTAGCTAAATACATTCATTTTAATATGGATGCCATACTTTAAAACTAAGTTTTCTTTAGTTTTCAACGTGGACATTTTGTCCAAAATAAATTTTTGTCAATTGTAATCTATAGATATGTAATTATTTGGTTTATACCATAAGTCTATCTTAGATACGGAGCTTTATCATCTAAATAAAGTATTAGTATTAATATTTATACTCGCTCAGATTTACAGAATTATTCAATTTGTAAACAATGTTTTAATATCTGCCTTTCTCTACTTATATATCTATCCATATATCAATATAAATAACAGCATATCTTTTATTTGAAAGCGACAGAATTCGTGCTTGGAAATTGACGTCGCTCAATTGGCAAACGCCAGATTGCGAATTGCGTGGCCAGGGGATTTGAATTTTGCCTAAAAGTTTAGCCATAACTTTTATGCACGTAAAAATATGTAAACTCTTTACATATTAAAACAAAGATTGTTTTAAAAATAATAACAAAAAAAGAACGACACATTTAGAGTAAGCAACTTCATTATCGTAAACGTTGAAAAAATATCAGCTTTAAAAAGCTCTTAATATCGCTATGCAATAACAGCAGCAGATTTTCTATTTAAAAACAATAAAATCGTGAATCAAATTTTACAAAGGTTTTGTGACCTTGTGGAAAAACACCAGACTGCGGATGTGTAGTTTTGGGTTTTTGATGTCGACGGCTGAGAGCTAGAAACTTGTGCGTTTATGGAAGAATTTTATGCACATAAAATATATATATATATATATATATAAATATATATATATATTCTTTTAAATATTATAAAACGAAATTTTAAAAGAAGCGACATCTATATGCAAAGCAAAGAACAATAACTTGCTAATATAGCGAAATAATAAAAACATCGTGTTTTAAAGCTAAAATTATAAACAATAGATTGTATACCTTCACCTTGTTTAACTGCCAAATGTGTGTTGCTAATAAATGTATGAAACTGCTAATGTTATTTTCATTTAGCTAATAGCTTGTTTTTTTTCAAGTACACTTATCAAGCAATATTGTTAAGACTGGTGCACATTGTGCTTTTACTGTGGGCATGATTTTGTAAAATGATGAATCTGTAATTGAAACAAAAAAAGCATTCGAGTTAATTACAAGTTCGGACGAAATAATGCTCTTCTTAACAGAAAATCAATATCACAATTGATTGCAAGTTTCAGAGCTAAAAGTTTGAAGAAATCAAGCCGGAACATCTCGTAGAGTTCGAACGCCAGACAGTGAAATTTTCTGTTACTTATTCTCCTACACGTTGGGATTGCAAACTTGCTTTTGCCTTGGTATTATCTGATCCAAAAGTCAGAAAAATTCTACACACTGACATGCAGTTTCAATGGAAATAAATGAAATAATTGCTCAGAAGCTGCACGATCGCGACTGGGTGGATCGCATGTCAAAATGTAGAAAATACGTTCGGAGCACCTTGTATATTCAGTTTAAGGTTTTCTTAAGATATCTCACTTTTTTGTCGGTTTGGATTTGCTATTAGATGTACAGTTTTGAACGTTTATACTATGTTCACATTTAAATGTCGGTCGTAGTAAACACAAATTGTCACGAAATTATCAAGCTTTATATTTTTCTTGTTTTCCTTTCCTGTGGATACTCAGTTTTTTTTTGTCACTATTAAATTGAGTTGTTCCTTACTTTTACACTTCGCCTTTGTCCCAATGTTCTTTTTGATTATTATCTAACGTTTATTTGATTTCATATATCTTGACACGGGATACAACTGTTTATATATTAGTCCTAGTCTTTTAAGGGTGAAAGTGTCAATCGACAATAAAGATCATAGTTATAATATAATATAAATAAGCAAAAGTGAACAATTCTATTGACATGCACGACGACGAGAATCTTCAACATTTTGATTGCATAAAAGATTAAGGTCTAATGATATCCAAGTTCAACATAACATCTTCGGGGTTCAACAAAAGTACATGAAAATGTTGAAGGTTATATCAACCGAATCGTTAGTAGCATAGCAATTACTATGTGATAATTAGTGGATCATTGTATTACAACATATAATATATTTGGTTAAAATTGTTTTTGTATAATTAATTAATTGGATGAATTTCTTGATATATATTCCATATGCTCTGTATCTTTATGCCGTGTCGACCTACAATTCTGTATAATTGATCCATTCTTGTCCCTATTTCCCTATAACCGTGTGCCATTAAGCGAAAAATATGTGCTTGTGTAAGAAGTATATATATATATATATATATATATATATATATACATATAAACATACATATTAATCATTATAGATATTAGTGAATCTATATACATATGTATAGGTAGAGTAATATCGTATTTTGTTGCATATTATGAAACCACGAAGCTATAATAATAATCTTATATATTAGGAGAAAACGATGAAGCTTAACATTTTAACATTTTCAGTTGCCTGATTAAATTTTAAAAATAATTATTGCAATTCACTGAGAGACGTAAGTACTAATTTAGATACATACAGCTAGATGGTTATCTCCATAACAAGAGTAATGTTGACGGTGAGTGTTAGTTATTTGAAAATTGTACATTGGTAGAAAATAACGTTTTTTCTTATTTCTTTTTCCTGTGTGTTTAAGAAATTTATCTGATGACTAAGCAACGAAAATTCCGAAAAAAATACATTTGTTTGACTTGTAATTTGCAAACGAAAACAACCTGTACTAATTTTCTTTTTGAAATGAAATAAACTACCGACTGTGGAGACTTTGTTTTGGAACTTTGAAAGCTGTCATATTACACTATGTATGCTCTGAAATGATATTCATTTATGTTAAACTTTATTAATTTATATACAAATGTAACGTTTTCTTGTCGAAAAAATATATTTACATATATATATATATATATATATATATATATATATATATATATATTGTGATGCATATAAAGACAGCTTTTCGTTTCAAGTAAATAATAAAGATTATATATAAATGTTCGTAGATTACTGTTTAATAAGTAAAACAATAAATAATATTATTAGTTTACTCATCTGCGTGCAAATAGTAAGGCGACTTTCTTAGAAAAAAAGAGCCCACGGAATCTTCAAGTTTGAAGTGGTTAAATAATTCTGTAATTTAAACGTTAACTAAAAGTCTACATAAGTTTTAAACCGATAAAATTAACACCTAAAGTTATCTAAAACCTCGTGACCTTACGGTTTGCGCACTAGACAATGTTACATATGGTCTGATTTTGGAATCTTAAAATCTTGTATGCTATCCTGACAACAGGTGGAACCTTGAAACACGCATGTACGTAGATGATTATTTTATAAATTATATATATATATATATATATATATATATATATATATATATATATATATATATACGGAAATTCAGTTAACCTTCTTGAAGTTATATATTTGGATTTTACCGTCACTGGATTTTTTATCTTCTATATTCCCTCTGCTTCACTTTTTTCTTATCAAGTAGAACAACTAACCTGTTGTTTCATCAAATACTTTTGCATGCAAAATCCGATCCCGCATTTTGCTAATTCCTACCCTCTAATGAGAAGGAAAGTATTTATTCGAAACTCCGCGGATTAAGGACTATCCACTCATCTATTGTTTCTTTTTTTAAATTAAATATTTTTTTAAACTCATTTAAAAGTGTTTTTTAACATTTTTATTTATTGTTTTCTCGTGTATATATATATATATATATATATATATATATATATATATATATATATATATATATATATATATGGGGGTGAAAAATAGAAGCACGTTTGGAATTTTGAATCAATTAATAGGTGTTTTTAAGACTTTTAAAAGAATTTAAGACATTATCGAAATGTTGACTTAATGTCTGCAATCAGGTATGCGCCTTAGTTGGGTAGTCATTTAATGTCTCTAAGGGCCTTGCGAGGAAAAAATTGTTGGTGCTCGAACATTCTCGCACACCCTTTTATATATTGATCATATCTAGATTATTTAATTGCACCATATTATATGATCTGATTAATAAAAAAAAACTAGTGTTCATTTAGAATTTACTTGATTTAGATCCTTTAAAGCTGTCAAGTTACACTGAAGAAAGTCCGTAAATTACTGTATATAAGTAAAATAAAGGTAATAAAATGATAAATAAATAAATTATTATTTGATTACGTCCAAATAAAATATCGGCGATTTTCTAAGAAAAAAAGCAAAGATCTTCAAGGTAAAGGCGATTATTAACCATATCATAGTTAGAAAAAAAAATCAACAGGAAATCTACATATGTTTAAAAGAGATAAAAATAACAGTACCCTTGTGTTGTGTCGTGGAACAAGTGAAAATAAGAACAATCAAATCAAGGTTAGGTTAAGAGACAACTGTATTAACAATAATGTACAAAGATAGGAAAGCGTGTATATCTGCTGTGCACTCGGCTAGCAGTTGAAGTGCAGTCGCATCTTTCTCACCGGTGTTGGAATTACTAGCGCTATTTATAGTGCTAATCAGTGTAAATTTCTCTGTTCAAGGAACGTCGCTAAATTAACTTGTCTAAGGCTTAATGGTGTAACGGATAACGCATCAAACTCTAATACATATGATCTTAGGTTTGATTACTAGAAAAAGTAAACCACGCTAGAGAGAGCTACAACTTCAAAACAAGCATGTACGTAGATCACTGTTTAACGAGTAACAATTATATATATTATATATAATTATATATGTATTTATATAATTCTATATGCATTTATAAAATATATAATTATATGGGTGATTAACTTGATATTGTATATATATTTATTCATATATTATATATAATTATTTATTTATATAATATATATATATATATATATATATATATATATGCATTTCTGTCTATCTCAATATATTACAACTCTTTCCCTTACAAAGGAAAAAATCGCAGGGCAGCTCCAAGTCTATCAAATGATTGGCTGTTCATTCATGCATCTTTCTCCGGTTAAACTTGTTCATAAAGGGCCAAAAATGTGTCAAATACTTTTAAAAAGTCATTACGCATTTTTTACATTTTTGTAAATGTTTCATTTTTAATAAGTTCAAATGCGTGTCACGTTGGTACAAAGGTAACGTTACTAGCTATGGTTTCAACTCTAGCTGATGGCACCCAAATCCTATTTTTTACAGTATAAATCACGACTCAATTATAACATATACGTATCCGGACTATTAAAATGTCATATTTAAAAGTATTTGACGCATGGCCCAATCCAGGCCAACAACCCCACGCTAGTAAGAAGTACGTTCTTAGTGTTGAGCACTCTAAAGTAGAGTAAAAATCGGTCACTTAAGCTTTCTCGCGCAGATTATGATGGCATTATAGGTCATTGTCATAATGTTTACCTTAAAAAATTAATGTTTAAATTTCAACTATATTTCTCGCGGTTAATGGTAGCTTTTTGGGTTTGTTCCTTAGTACTGGAGCAAGAGATGGCTTTGTTTCCGGATTCGAATTATCCGATTGGAAGTAATCGTACCACCCTGTACTAATGAGTAATATATATATATATATATATATATATATATATATATATATATATATATATATATATATACATATATATATTACTTTGCTTTACAGAATATTCCATTTAGTAAAGGCAATTCAGACTACATAAATTAATAGGATGTACGTTTATAATCCCTTACCAGTCCCACAAATTGCAAATCTTACACCAATTCTTCAAATGAGATTTACTCACTCTTTAATTCATATACCTAACTAATATTCCTGGTGAACCAAGTGCAAAAGAGATTCAGACAATTGCACTTAAGGGAACAGCGAGGATACTAAAAAGAGGTCTCGGTTGGTTTCAATAAAAAAGGCGGGGCAATGTTGGCAGCTGGTTTGGCTGCCCCATACCCGGCATTACAATCTTCAAAGGAAGAAATATTAAAAAAAATTAAAAATGTATCTTTTCACTGCCTTTGTATGTGTATACTATTCGCTATAAATAAAAATCCAGTATTGGACATTTCAATATAAAATCTGATTCTTTTCCATCATGATGTTACATGACAACTGGCAACTCCCCGCCCATGCAACTCAATTCTTACAAATCTGTTGCGTCCATTTTTGCTGACATCAATTTAAATGCAATTTTTTCAATCTGCATAAGGTTTGCATTCAATTTGGAAATAGGATTTCATCCACGCATAGTAATATCAAAATTCATTATGGTTTTCTATTTTGAATTCTATAATTTTATGTTTTTTTTTGCCAGTTCTATTTAGTCTTTAATTTAGATGTTATTAGTTAATTTCGAACTGAAGGACCAATGAATATGTGGTTCAATGCAATGAATTTATTCGGAGTGTGTCTACATAGTAGTTGAAGTACTTGTCAATTTACAATGAGAGATTTAAATTATACACTTTGGATTAGATTTCGTACATGGTAGTGATTACTTTGTTCTTGTTAAAGACGGAGATCTTTTATAGTTAACGTAAATGAATTTACGAATACTTCATAAACCGTAATATGAAAAGGCAGTTATTTATAAAGGAGAGCATTGCATTTATGCAAGCGTACACTTACTTCTTTTTACGCTCACTCTGAATGGTTTCTTTATTTTGTTAAAGTCTACTCGTTTTATTAAAGCATTTAAAAGTATATAACTGTCCGTGCATTTCAGTCGTCTGTTTCGAAAATTATTGTATACTTACCTTATCGTTTGGAAGCTGTTTTCATATTTTCAAAGTGTTTTAAATCATTAGAAAACACCTATTCTGTTCTACAAGGTGATGGCTATCGTTCTGTTGCTCTTATAATTTTTCTCGTTTTTCAGAACTGTGAAATGGACTGTCAAGTAGATAGAAAGTCACATTTTCGACACCTCCTTTTTTCCCTTTAATCGAGGTCAAAAAGCGAGTGAAGTGACCAATGATATTTGTGCCGTAGTTGGAGAAAACGCTATAGCTGAGAAAAATGTTGGGGATTGGTTTTCCAGTTTCAAACACGGTAGTTTTCACCTTAATGACGCCCCTCGTTCCGGACGACTAATCAAGATAGATGAAGACCAACTCAGGGTTTTTGTTAAAAAAAGATGACCGTCAGACATGTGAAGATTTCGATGAAAAGATGAAGTGTGATTTTGCGACAATTTCTCGCCGTCATCAGTCGCTTGGATTCACACAAACTCTTGGACCTAGGTTCCCACACGAACTTACTTTTGCTATTAAAATTTTGGATGAAAAAAAAACGGCTGGAATATATGCAACAACCTAATATAATAGTTTATTTCAGTATATCATGACGGCGATCTATGGTGCGATCGGTAAAAATCTAAACTGATATTTGCTATATCTTAAATAACAAGAAATTATCATTATTAAAATAATACTCAATAACAGAAAAGGTATAAACAGACATGTTATATTAGGGAGTGGGAAGAATCAATAAAGCAAACTCGTAAGGTTATGTAAGAAGTTTTTATTATTGCAATACAGTTATTGCAATGTTTTTAATTTTATGAATGTTTTTTTATTTGTACTCATTGTTGAGCTGAATTTATGCCCCTCCCCTTGATTACTCACTCCCCTCTACACACTCTCTCCATATTTTATAATCATCAATTTTCGTTTCTTTTCTCTCTTATTTATTTGTTTCTTATAGTATATGTATTTTGGTAAAAAAAAATGTCATCTAATCTCTATATATATATTTTGTAATTTTATCCAATTACCACGTAAATATCTAATGTGCCGAGAGATAATAAAATGATTTGATTAAAGTAAGTAATAAAATATGCACCACATTTTACAGCCCTCGATTAGCCGTTGCATAAATGTGTGCGGATAAACTTTTTTCAAGGCGACAAATATCAGAAATCAAACTTTGATCATTTCGTTACAAAACTGACTGAAATAATCGATAAAACGACCAACCAGGTTACAAATATAAACAGTTAGAGGTTATTCTGTTTAGGCAACACTATTTCGAGAATAATCACATATATATCTTAATATGTATAAAACTCTTTGGACCGGCCGGGTGCTCTTGTATTTCTGCTTAAATTTTATGCATATACATATATATATATATATATATATATATATATATATATATATATATATATATATATATGTGTGTGTGTGTGTGTGTGTGTGTGCATGTGTGCGATATATAATATGTGTATATATATATGTATGTATATATATATATATATATATAAAATAAAATTTTCCTCTTCTTCTTCCTGATCTTCCTTATTATGTCTCGGCAGTTGTGTTATTTTTCTTTTATTAACATTATTGGAATTTTCTCCTTTTCTTTTCTTTGTACATATTTGTGAATTATTCCATGGATTTCGGCCTTTTGGATTATTTTGGACCATCTTCCAATTACGTGATTTACATGGATTTTACTTGTGTAAATGAAAACTAAATTAACCTTCTCGGAGTTATATTTTTGGATTTTACCGTCGTAGGATTATTTACCTGCCACCAGACTATCCAATCACGTGTAATCGCCCTTTTCTTCACCATATTTCCCCGGCTTCACTTTTTCTTATCAAGTAAGATCTTTGACTAACTTGTAGTTTCATCAAATACTTTTGTATGCAAAATCCGATGCCGCATTTTGCTAATTCCTAACCTCTGATGAGAAGGAAAGTATTTCTTCGAAACTCCGCTGATTAAGGACTATCCACTTATCAAGTGTTTCCTATTCAGATTAAATACGTGTTTAACTCTTTTTAAAAGTGTTCATTAACATGTTTTATTAACTGTCTGCTCTTATATATATATATACATATATATATACATATATATATATACATATATATATATCTATATATATATATATAACGTTGACACACCAGTTCCTATTGAATAACGGAAGTTATGGTACGTTGAACCTGTCCGGTACTAAATGGTGAAAATTTGGAATTTCCATTTGCTGTATGTGCCCCCCGCTTATCTCAGCATTGTGTCGAGTCGTTTTAGAATTCTCCCTGTCACTGAACGTAAACAGTACCGATTTATGTATAGTTCGGGATTGCGCAATCCTTCCCTCAAAACTACACACACATATGCTCCCTAAGGGGCTATCCGTTTTCTTTCGAGACTAAATGGGGGCATCGTCTATATATATATATATATATATATATATATATATATATATGTGTGTGTGTGTGTGTGTGTGTGTGTGTGTCTGTGTGTCTGTGTCTGTATGTCTGTGTATGTGAATGTGTGGGGGTGTAGGTGTTGGAATGTGTGTATATATATGCATGTATTTGTACATATATTTATATTTATAAATATATTTATATATTTATATATATATATTTATATATTTATTAAGCATGTTTTATAACCTAATATGTATGCACGTGTATATATATATATATATATTTATATATATATATATATATTTATA